>NW_027526204.1:33311129-33911129 GCF_048455015.1 Haemaphysalis longicornis
CGTTTTTCATTCGGTTAGCTGTCCTCGGCCGAATTGCGGCAAGCGAATGGCCACAGAATATTTGGCAACCGGTGTTCAAGAGGAGACCGGCCTACGTAAGGTATCTGGTTATACGTCCTTTTTTCGGCAAACGGCATCCAGCCGAACAACGGCTCGCGCCTGCGCGCCGAGAATTCATACACAGACGTGTTTGGAAGGAGACCGACCGGTTTTTTTCTGGGGGGACAAAGAGCCGTTAGGGAGCCGAACGACGTGGACGCGTTTTTCATCCGCTCCGTGTTTCTACGTTTTAAATGAACGAACATCGTTTGTCAAACAGTAATGAGTGTTCTCGGTGAACGGGCAAGGTGCAAGGACTCACTGGATATTAGCAGGGAACCTTTTAGGCCATCGAAATGTCATTTATTGCCACAAGAAGACTGTGCCACACCGACGGGTGAGCTAAGCCTCGCCAGTCATCGCCGCTACCACGCGTCTGCCGCCGGCTTCGTCGACGCATCAGCTCGAGGCTATTCGCCCCCTCAAGAAATGGAGAGCATTGGAGACATCGACCCGGCAGAGATGTCCGATCCGAGATGAAGATGGTTCACCATAATAACTGGCCTTCAAGGGCGTCGAGCAAGCGGCCACCACGCAGGAGCTAAACCGCCACCATGTCAAGGACTCCCCACCAAAGAAAGGCAAGTGCGAGCAAAAGCGCAAGTTATTCTGCTTACAATTAAACTGCGACAAGCAATGTTGCACTATGTTGTTGGTGATATACGTAGAAGAGACTCGCTCGTGCATTGGTAGGATCAACTTCATGCCCTGCACTATGTTACTTCATGGGATTTTACGACTGCCTATTTAGAAAAAAAATTATTTTAAATTTGCGATAACAACAGAGCCTTGTCACTGACGAAGCCTAGCTGTTAATTTAGTTCCGATGTTTGAAGGTGAGCTTAGCTACTTTGGGATAAGACTCATTTGGTTAAACATAATCGCCAGCATCCTTGAAAACCTTCATTCCAATTGAATACGTATACCGTTAATTATGCTGCTGTGACAACGGCCGAGGAATATAAATACCTAGGAGTTTATTTAAGGAGTAGTTAGAGGTTAAATAGGCAGGTTCACACAATAAAAGTGACGGCTGCATATGTTTTTGGCTTTCTGAGACAAAATTTCAGTGAACCGCCATCTAACTAAAAGAACAACCGTATTTTACTCATGTGCGCTCAATCTTGGAGTACGCATGTGTTTTCGTGGATCCCTACACCAAAGAGCTGGTTGATACGCTCGAAAACATTCAGAATATGTCAGTGCGATTCGTATTAGGTAATTGGCGCGCTCAACTTAGTATGAGAGAAAGTAAAAGCAAACTGAAATGGCAGGACGTGAAAGATCACAGACGAAACCACAGGTTGAACCTTTTTCGTAATATTCTATCATTCGAAAACCGGAGTAGAAGGGGAGAAGTATGTCCAAGCGCCATTCTACATATCGCAAAGTGCGACCGGTAGCTTAAAGCAAATTATTAACTTTCCTTTAAAGGTGACGCCTTGCACGATTCCTTTTATTTTACATCAATACTGCAGTGTTATTATCTTCCACGTATGATTGCATTAAGTGTTTATATTGACGATTTTCAGCGCGCTTTGTAAACATATTTTGTTATTTTGTCTCATATATAATGCTTAGTGTTATGTATCTCTCTTCTGTAATGCATGCAAAGGCAAGCAGGCATCAAATAAATAAATAAATAAATAAATAAATAAATAAATAAATAAATAAATAAATTAAAAAAACAATGATAAAATAAATGAACAAAAAAAATAAATAAATAAATAAATAAATAAATAAATAAATAAATAAATAAATAAACTTCCAGAGGCGCAAGTTTGCCTCCGACGGGTTGACAACCCTACGCATTCAACCTTGACCAATAAAACATTCGTTGCAGTATGCAAGGTTTCCTGTATGCATGCTACCATTGCTATGTTATTGGTTTGAAACAAATTATGTAACTCTAATTTTACGCCTTTCCTTGCGTGAACACAGAGGGATACAACTGCAGCCACCTGAAGCAGAGCGTCATTCGCAACGCGTCTGGAATTTTTTGAACGTAGTATGACATAAGAAGAAAATTAAGTTCTTTTGGACTATTAAGTGGTGTGGACGTATACTCATGAAAACAACATTAAAATAGATTGAAAATGAAAGTACCTGTTCGCTCCTTCTTAGGATCAGCCCTGCGCAAGATCATCAGAAAAGTTGATCGAGTAGAAAATGTCTTTGCAAGAAAAATGGGCAAAAACTGGACATACTTTTTTGTGAAGGAGTTATATTAAATGCTCCTGAGTGTTTTGTTGAGAACCAAAACGCTTCGTAAAGGCATTCACGCCGGTTTTATATACAGCAAAATTGGTCAAGCAACTGTTATAAAAATAGTTTACGTAGCCATAGCATGAAAGTGTTCCGGAATATTGCCCTAAAAGAAATTGTCCAAAAGCGGCGCAATTTATCTCTCTGAAATTGAACCCACTAAAGTATGCGCCCTCCGACCCCCCCCCCTCTTTCCCCGTTTATTACAGGTAAGCCACCCACAGAGGATATCAGGACCTGGACAATACATCTATTCAAGCTCTACATAGAACTGAGTATTTTCTGTGTTCGGCAGTAAAAGAGGCACAGCAATTAAAGGAACGACAATTTGTGAGCACTGTTTAATAAATGAATTTTCCTGTCAACTGAGGCTGGTAATTATGCAAGGCTGCGCTGAAAGCTTGACGGCTGGTGGTTGCGCGCGAGCTCACTTTGATGTGGCTGCATTGGACCCAAAATGCTGGGTTTGTGCTGCTTCTGCACTGCGCGAATGAGTCATCTGCTTGCGCGACATGCAGTGACCGGCCTCAGTACAGTTAACGTACTGTGACTGAACTCCAATGCCCGTAGCACGGCCGTATTTCCGGTAGCTTTAGTCCGGCCGGAGTCCGACGACCGCACCTCGGCTGTCCTCCGACGGCCGTACTTCGGCCGTACACGGGTGGCTTTCGAATGGCCGGAGCCCTACGGCTGGAATCTGGCCGTATGTCTGTAAGCCGGTCGACTGGCCGACGGACACTGGCCGTTGGACAGCCATGGGAGTACGGCCGTATACGGCCAAAAGGCCCACATTTGGAGATGGGCCGAACATGGCTGCCGGAAAACGGCCGGACTGAAAATCACCGGCCAAAGTACACCGGCCTGTTTTAGGCCGAACAGTCCTGTGCTGCCTGGGATGCCGTCGTTCTTCGGTGATCCGTGTTGCTGTAGCGTAATACTCCTTGCATTAGCTCCGCAGTAAATGCCGTTCCGCGGTCTGTGATTAGGACTTCCGGGGCTCCATGTCGCAGCACAACTTGGCTTATAAAGAACTTTGCCACTTCTTGTGCAGTCCTCCTCGGAAGAGCGGCGGTCTCTGCGTAGCGCGTCATGTAGTCTGTCGCTATGGGTCTCGATGGGACGGCGATCTGTCGCTATGGGTCTCGATGGGACGGCGATCGGTTGCAGAAGTCCGGCGGGTCTTGCCGGCGGCGTTTTCGTCGCTGGCAGTCATGGCAGCTTCGGACGTAGTGGGTGACGTCAGAGGTAGGGCCGGGCCAGTAGTACCTCGCCTTGATTTTTCCAATAGTGCGGGCTGTGCCGAGATGTCCGGAAGACGGGTCGTCATGGCACGCTTCCAAAATTTCGTCACGAAGGTCCGCGGGGATGACGAGAAGGTAATTCGCTCTTGTTCCGGGGCTGAAATTCTTCTTCACGAGGACGGAGTTTTTGCGGCTGAATGCTGGTAAGCTGCGTTTGAAGGTCCTAGGAACGGGAACGTTGCATCCCTCGAGGTACTCGATTATGACGCGTACGTCGGGGTCGGCACGCTGCTGGGCGGCTACGTCGCTCTCCGTCACCATCCCGAAGAACGCGCTGTCTTCATCAGAGTCTTGTGGTGGTGGGTCGACGGGGGCGCAGGACAGGCAGTCGGCGTCGGAGTGTTTCCTGCCGGATTTATAAACGACTGTAACGTCGAACTTCTGCAGGCGCAAGCTCCACCGCCCAAGACGGCCAGAGTGGTCCTTCAAATTGGCGAGCCAACACAGCGCATGGTGGTCTGTTACAACTTTGAATGGCCTTCCATACACGTATGGGCGAAATTTTGAAATCGCCCATATAAAAGCCAGGCACTCTATCTCAGAGGCAGAATAGTTTTTCTCCTCCTTCGACAGACCACGGCTGGCATAGGCGATTACCCTTTCGCAGCCGCTTTGCTTTTGGACTAGGACGGCACCCAAGCCTATATCACTGGCGTCCGTGTGCATTTCCGTTTCCGCATTTTCGTCGAAATGAGCGAGCACGGGCGGGCTTTGCAGGCGTTTTTGCAGCTCGAAAAATGCTTTTTCTTGGTCGTTTTCCCAGCTGAAAGGGGTGCTATCTTTCGTCAAGCGCGTGAGTGGCCCTGTAATGCGTGCGAAGTTTGCGACGAAGCGCCGGTAGTATGCGCACAGCCCGAGAAATCTTCACACGCCCTTCTTGTCTTTCGGCCTAGGGAAGTTCGCAATGGCTGAAGTTTTTGCCGTGTCAGGTAGGACTCCCGCGGCGTTGACGACGTGGCCCAAGAACTTGAGTTCCCCGTATGCGAAACGGCACTTTTCAGGCTTCAGCGTCAACCCCGACGTACGAATGGCCTCAAGTACAGACTCCAACCTTGCAAGGTGTTCGTCGAAAGTCCGGGCGAATACCACTACGTCGGCGAGGTATACAAGGCAGGTGTGCCACTTAAGGCCAGCTAGCGCAGTGTCCATGACTCTTTGAAACGTCGCTGGTGCTGTGCACAGCCCAAACGGCATCACCTTGAACTCGTATAGGCTGTCTGGGGTTATAAATGCAGTCTTCTCTCGGTTTCTATCGTCCACTTTAATTTGCCAGTAGCCGGTTTTCAGGTCCATCAATGAGAAGTACTTCGCGTGGCAGAGGTGGTCGAGGGCGTCGTCGATTCGGGGGAGGAGGGGTACACGTCCTTTTTCCTTATTTTGTTCAGTCGCCGGTAGTCAACACAAAACCTTAATGTGCCGTCTTTTTTCTTTACGAGTACGACGGGCGCAGCCCAGGGGCTTTTCGATGGCTGTATAATGTCGTTGCTGAGCATGTCGTCGACTTGAGTCCGGATGGCTTCCCGTTCTTGTGAAGAGACGTGGTCCGGTGACTGTCGGGTAGGTCGGGCTCCATCTTCGGTTATTATTCGGTGCTTCGCTAGAGGGGTCTCACATAGTTTTGCGCTCGACGAAAAACATTCGCTATAGCGACGCAGCAAAGCCAATAATTTGTTCCGTTGTTCTTGCGGTAGCGCCGGATTCACGTCGAAGGGCTGCGGGAGCTTTAAAGTTTCTACGGGGGTGCGTTCAAAGTCGGCGACCGCGATTACGTCACTTGCTTCTTGCGTTTCTTCGAGGAATGCCATTGCCGCGCCCTTGTTTAAATGCTGATACTCCTAGGTGAAATCAGTAACCAAAATGTGGGATTGGTGTTCCTTGAAGCGCGCAATGCCTTTGCGACCGACACACCACGGTCGAGAAGCACCCTTTGATCAGTGTCTACGATAGCGTCGACGTCAGGAGCGGCATCTTCACAGTAGACTGCGACCATCAAGCTTGCGGGGGGTGGCAGGGTGACATGATCATCGGCAATCCTTACAGCAGCACGTCGTTCGGGGTTCGGTTCCGGCGTCATGGAGTGATTGGGGGAAAAAGTTATTGACTTGGTCTGCAGATCGAT
Source organism: Haemaphysalis longicornis (assembly GCF_048455015.1). Taxonomy (NCBI): domain Eukaryota; kingdom Metazoa; phylum Arthropoda; class Arachnida; order Ixodida; family Ixodidae; genus Haemaphysalis; species Haemaphysalis longicornis. The sequence goes on from NW_027526204.1 coordinate 33,316,914, forward strand.
AATTGCACCGTTGTCCGAATTACGTCGCGGGAGCAGTTAGGCAGAACGACGAACGCCGCAAGGTACGTTGTGCCGTCTATGGTGACGCGCGATGTGCACGTTCCACTTGGCGTCACGAGGTGGCCTCCTGCTGTGCGTATGTGCGGACCGTCCCATCTGGTCATAACTTTCTTCAGTTTAGACGCAAATGGTCCGCTTATTAACGAATAGTCAGCTCCCGTGTCTACGAGGGCGACTACGTCAAAGCCGTCGATGGACACCTTGACGTCAGATGCAGTCTTCCTCGAGTTCCGGGTTCGTCGGGGCGTCGTATCTCTGCTTGTACGTATTGACGGTCGGGCACTGTGCATCGTCGTTGTCGTCGCCTTCCCAACGGACGTCAAGGTCAAGTCGGGTACGCGTCGCGCCGTGTAGCTGTCGTCGTGTTCAGGAGTCTCGTCAGGGCTAGGTCGGGTCGTCGGGATGAGGGCATGTCGTGAATCACTGTCGTCGGCGCGTCCTTGCGTCGTTGGATGGTTTCCAGTATTTCGCCGTAGAGCAACTTCACCTCCAGAAGTTGCTGCTTTTAGTTTCCCCCGCGTGGGCTGGGAGACCTTCCACGTGCGAAGTCAGCACTGCTACGGCGGTCCGGCGACTGGTACGGGTAGGGCGGCGGCGAACGAGCTGGTCCACGGCTGGTGTCAGACAGGTATTCTTCAATCTCAGATGGGTGCTGGCCGGGTCGGGGGCGTGGTGCGTCGACGGAGAAACCATGTAGTCCGAGTCTCTTGTTTGGGCTGCGATGGTAGATGTGGTCGGCTTCTCCGCAGTGGTAGCACAGAAGACGATTATCCGGTGTTCGCCATACATCAGTCTTCCTCGGCGTCTGGGTTCGTGCTACAGGGGGTTGGGCGGGCGACAGTGGGCGGCGGTAGGGCTGGGCATCTTGACGACGTGCCTCTTTACGACGTGTTGGAGCAGGGCTGGGTCGATGAACAACCGCGGAGTACGTCATAGCTTGGTGCTCGCAGTGTACTTCGGATGCCACAGAAGTTCCCAAAGCGTTTTGAACTTATTTCCGGATCACGTCAGTTAGGGAAGTGACTTGGGGTTGCGGCGTCGTCGGGAAAAGTTTCCGTAGCTCCTCTCTCACTACTGCGCGGATGGTCTCGCGTAGGCTATCAGCCGGACTCCGCATGTTGTCGACGTAGTTCGCACTGGCCGCGCCAACATGGTTCCGATCATACTGCTTAGCACGCATTTCGAGAGACTTCTCAATCGTGCTGGCTTCGGTCACGAATTCAGCGATGGTTTTGGGCGGGTTGCGGACAGTCCAGGAAACAGCTCCTCCTTCACACCGCGCATGAAGAAGCGTAACTTCTTTTCTTCCGTCATTTTGGGGTCCGCGCGGCGGAATAGTTGCTTCATCTCCTCAACGAAGATCATGACCCCTTAGTCGGGGTGTTGTGTCCGAGTTTCAAGCAAAAGCGCAGCTCGCTCTTTTCTCACAACGGTAATGAATGTCTTGAGGAACTCCCTTTTGAATTGAGTCCAGTCGGTCAAAGAACTCTCATGGTTCTCGAACCAAGTTCGAGCAGCATCTTCTAAGTAAAAGAAGACATGTCGGAAATTTTCTTCGTCGTCCCACCTGTTGAAGATGCGGACGCGCTCCAGATTCTCCAACCATTCTTCGGGGTCTTGAGCGGGGGCTCCCTGGAACGATGGCGGTTCCCGCGGCTGCTGCAGGAGGATTGGCGACGTTGTTTCTTGCACCATGGTGTTGGTTGCAGAGTTCCTTCTCTTGGGCCCTTCTCGCATGAGACCGAACTCGGGTAGCAATCCTTGCAGTCGGCGGCTTTGTCTGGTTGGGCTGACTTGGCGGCTTCCCGATGTCGTAGAGAGCATAAAGGGTGAGTACCCCGCACCTCCACCAGATGTCACGAAGCCAAGGACGACGCAGTTGTCTTGATAGAGAAACAAGTTTATTGGAGCGAACTTGTGCTCCCCTAACAACGCAAAAGAATACAGAGGCGGCGAAGCAGCGGTCAACAAAGTGACTTGCGTCGGCGAGCGTCAAAAAATCGAATGCTCCGGCGTCCGCCCTGCAGGCTTTTTATCTTTCAGGGCACGTGGTTCTCGAAACGTCAATTCATATCGAGAACATAGTAGATCCAAGAAGATTATTCTGGGCTGTTCACATTAGATCGGAATGCTCTCCCTATCACAACAGATAACACATGCGGCACAGAAAGAAAGAACGGAACACGCGCCTCCCTTGGTGCAGAGATAACACAGACAGGCGCAGCCCGGCGGTAGAAGCAAAACACAAATAAACAAATCCAATGTATGGTTCGCAGCAATATGATTCTAACGCAACCAGATTATCTGTAGTAGATCTCCCAGATCTAAACCCTGCTTGATTTGTGTCTAGAACACCGTGAAACTCCAGAAAGCATAGGTCGGCGTACTTACTCATGAGTACACTCATTTGTACTCAAACTCACGAGTGAGTACGATGATGAGTGAGTACACACCCAGAAAAAAAGTGAGTACGATGACGAGTGAGTACAGGGGTAAGTCTACTACTCGTGAGTACACTACTCATGCGTATGAGTACTCGTGAGTACAGTATTCATGAGTATGAGTACTCACGAGTTTTAGTACTCACGAGTTTGAGTACTCATGAGTACACAGTACTCGTGAGTACTTGTGAGTACACAGCACTCATGAGTACACAGTACTCATAAGTGCAATACTCATGAATACTGGTTTTACGATTGCTTGCACCCTTGAGTATATCCACTCGTGAGTGCAGTAGTGCAAACATGTTTTATCACGAGCTCGAGTCCGGACGCGCGTGTACGAGTCGAAACATTTAGAGGGAATCGTTTTGAAATGATGAAGGCCTACGCTAGACGCCGAGATTGCCGCTTAAGCTCGCGTCTTGGACCGTCTCGTAAAACATATGGATTGCACATAACGACGCCACATATCGACAACAGGCGCAGAAAGACGTAGACTAAGAAAGAAATACACAGGGCGACGCGCTACTAGCAACTGGCAACATTTATTAGGAAACAGAAATATATAGGGCGACCAACCGACATAATTCACTGATTAAAGCTTATACATAACTCACTCAGTAAGACCTATACATAGATTATCAAATAAAAGTTTCCCCAGACATAAAAGTGCAACCCATGATATGCTATTACCGCACGTGTCGTTCCAAGAACGCCAACTCTGCCTCTTGCAGACTGACTGAAGATTTACTCACGCACATTGACCCCTCCCGGCTGATATTCCAAGCTTCCATTATCTCCCTTTCTGTCTTGCCCCTGTGCCTAAACAACACGGCTGTTTTTTCGAACATGGGTTTGCACCCCCCCTGTACCTTGCACTCTTTACAGTGCGTAGCCAGGTGCGTGTAAGGCCTGCCCACCAGCGAACTGTGGTGCTCCCGCAGTCGTATGTTCAGGCATCTGCCTGTTTGCCCGATGTAGGCCTTGCCACAAGGTAGCGGCGGCAGTCGATACACCACTGATTGGGTGCACGCAACAAACTGCTTGCCATGTTTCACGTGGCAGCCTTTTTTGTGCCGCCCCGGCTTATCAATGCGTCTGCCCACGGCAGAGCATATCTGGCCTACTCTCTTCTCGGCAGAAAACACCACGTTCACGCCGTATCGGGAACCCACTCTCTTCATGCCATGAGAGAGCCAATGAACATACGGGATTTTTGCCACTCGTTTTCTTTCTTGTGGAGCAGGTTCTGAAACAACCGTGTCATTAGCTTGCTTGATGGCACGCCTGATTTTTTCGCACGTGGCTGCAATAGCGCCATCCGGAAACCCCGCCTCCTTAAGTCTTTTAACTTGGCAATCAAAACTAGTGCCCATCAAGTGCGTGCACGACTTGTCGAGTGCTGACCGTAAGCATGCCCATGCTATGCTATTCTTAACCAGCCGGGAGTGTCCTGAGCTAAAGTCAAGAAGCGGCTTTGCTGTTCTCGGGGAATGCATCCAACATATGTGGTCTTTTTCGAAAGATAGGCACACATCCAAAAATTGCAGCTTCCTTTCCTTTGGCACTTCAAATGTGAAAGTCAGTCCCAGCCCGTTTTTTGAAAACAGCCCAAGTACTGCCTCACGCGTCTGATCAAAGTTAGCGGATTGAACTAACACTAAGTAGTCATCTACATACCTGTACACTTTGTGCACAAGCCCGTCAAAATCAACTTCAAGTGCCTTATCAACTTCCGACAAAAAAATACTGCTCAATATGGGTGCCACTTTCGAGCCAATGCACACTCCCGATCTCTGGACGTACGTCTTGCCCCCCCAGCTCACATATGTATGCGTAATGTAAAACAACAAAACCTCTAAAAAACTTTCCACTGAAATTCCACATTTTGCAACAAACTTCATTTCGTCATTGTTGGATATGCACTCCTTTACACTGCTCATCAACTCCCCGTGCGGCAATGAGTAATACAAATCCTCAATGTCAATGCTAAACCCATAAGGCGCTTCTAGGCCTGCCTCCCTTAGAAAACTGACAACAGCAGAAGAATTAGGAATAACAAAAGGGTTATCCAATGTCAGGCCACTCAGGTGCACCTGCAAGTATGTAGACACAGCTGTAGACACACCGACTGTAGACACACCGCAGCAGCACAAGCGGATCTTGCAGCTTGGCCCAAAGTTCTGCCTGGAGCCAAACCTACAGGCAGTGGACAAGATCGCCCTTGCAAGGTCAGTGTCCCGCCAGGTAAAGGAGGAGGAGAAACAAAGGTGCATCACTGAATGCGTGGAAATCTTGCCTCGGTCCGAAGGAAAGCAGAGACGGTGTGTGGATCTTGGTTCGACAATTAACTTTTTTGCTAGTAGGAGCCTTCGGGTACTGTTGTCCGACAAAGAAGGATTTTTCGTGGTAATTCCTGATGGTATGTTCAAGGAGAAAGCCTGCGCTGCTGTGCAAAAACATTTTAGGCAGGTGCGTGAAAAACCGGCAGGTGCGAAGAAGAAAGCAGTGAAACTCCTCAATCGTGTCAACTTGATGAAAGTGTGCAGCGAAGTGAAGCAGCTAGAGGGTACAACCTTGGAAGCGTTTTTTTCAGTAAAAACGCACAAGCCAGACGCTCCTTTTCGAACCATTGCCTCAGAAAAAGGTACGTGGTACCGTGCTGTGTCTACATACTTGCAGGTGCACCTGAGTGGCCTGACATTGGATGACCCTTTTGTTATTCCTAATTCTTCTGCTGTTGTCAGTTTTCTAAGGGAGGCAGGCCTAGAAGCGCCTTATGGGTTTAGCATTGACATTGAGGATTTGTATTACTCATTGCCGCACGGGGAGTTGATGAGCAGTGTAAAGGAGTGCATATCCAACAATGACGAAATGAAGTGTGTTGCAAAATGTGGAATTTCAGTGGAAAGTTTTTTAGAGGTTTTGTTGTTTTACATTACGCATACATATGTGAGCTGGGGGGGCAAGACGTACGTCCAGAGATCGGGAGTGTGCATTGGCTCGAAAGTGGCACCCATATTGAGCAGTATTTTTTTGTCGAAAGTTGATAAGGCACTTGAAGTTGATTTTGACGGGCTTGTGCACAAAGTGTACAGGTATGTAGATGACTACTTAGTGTTAGTTCAATCCGCTAACTTTGATCAGACGCGTGAGGCAGTACTTGGGCTGTTTTCAGAAAACGGGCTGGGACTGACTTTCACATTTGAAGTGCCAAAGGAAAGGAAGCTGCAATTTTTGGATGTGTGCCTATCTTTCGAAAAAGACCACATATGTTGGATGCATTCCCCGAGAACAGCAAAGCCGCTTCTTGACTATCGCTCAGGACACTCCCGGCTGGTTAAGAATAGCATAGCATGGGCATGCTTACGGTCAGCACTCGACAAGTCGTGCACGCACTTGATGGGCACTAGTTTTGATTGCCAAGTTAAAAGACTTAAGGAGGCGGGGTTTCCGGATGGCGCTATTGCAGCCACGTGCGAAAAAATCAGGCGTGCCATCAAGCAAGCTAATGACACGGTTGTTTCAGAACCTGCTCCACAAGAAAGAAAACGAGTGGCAAAAATCCCGTATGTTCATTGGCTCTCTCATGGCATGAAGAGAGTGGGTTCCCGATACGGCGTGAACGTGGTGTTTTCTGCCGAGAAGAGAGTAGGCCAGATATGCTCTGCCGTGGGCAGACGCATTGATAAGCCGGGGCGGCACAAAAAAGGCTGCCACGTGAAACATGGCAAGCAGTTTGTTGCGTGCACCCAATCAGTGGTGTATCGACTGCCGCCGCTACCTTGTGGCAAGGCCTACATCGGGCAAACAGGCAGATGCCTGAACATACGACTGCGGGAGCACCACAGTTCGCTGGTGGGCAGGCCTTACACGCACCTGGCTACGCACTGTAAAGAGTGCAAGGTACAGGGGGGTGCAAACCCATGTTCGAAAAAACAACCGTGTTGTTTAGGCACAGGGGCAAGACAGAAAGGGAGATAATGGAAGCTTGGAATATCAGCCGGGAGGGGTCAATGTGCGTGAGTAAATCTTCAGTCAGTCTGCAAGAGGCAGAGTTGGCGTTCTTGGAACGACACGTGCGGTAATAGCATATCATGGGTTGCACTTTTATGTCTGGGGAAACTTTTATTTGATAATCTATGTATAGGTCTTACTGAGTGAGTTATGTATAAGCTTTAATCAGTGAATTATGTCGGTTGGTCGCCCTATATATTTCTGTTTCCTAATAAATGTTGCCAGTTGCTAGTAGCGCGTCGTCCTGTGTATTTCTTTCTTAGTCTACGTCTTTCCGCACCTGTTGTCGATATGAATCAGCACCAACTCGCCCAAGTTGCCATCTTGTTAAACGACGCCACCGCACTTTTTGATCGATCGCTGTCGCTTCATCCGTACTGTTCGATATAAGAGCTGCAGATTTCCACGATGCAACCAACCCACCAACACGGCAATACAATGACGTCAGTGCAAGCTATCACGCCTCCGAAAAACGCGTCTGCAAACTTTGTTCTCGAGTACACGAAGCACGCCAGAGCAGTTCGACACTGCTGTAACGGCTGCCAAGCACCGGTAGCAAATGGGTGCCCTGCGGCCCTCGACTACGAGCGATACCCTCTTCACCCCCCCTGGAACGCACACACATACACACACACACTGTTGGGACTGAGCCATTCCAGCTCCGTCACCACTGTTGCGACGTTGCCCTGCTCAGCCCGCCATCGACGCGGCGCAGAGCAGAGCGATGAAGTTGTCGAGCCGACGGTCATTTTAGGCTGCATTTATATACAATATATACAAAGGTAGCAAGAGCGTTACATGGTTCGCACAAAGGCGATAGCACGGCTCAACTCAGTGCCTCCGATGAAATGCCGCCGCACAGCCGCTGCTTCCGGGCTGGTCTTATACCCCCGGCGTTCCGCCGCAGCCGCGTGCACTTCGAATCTTTCCAATCAGGACTATCACTGGCCGCAGTTTGAAGGCGAAGTGATTGCGTCAGCCGAGCCATGACAGGAAAGGGAAGGTGACTCAGCGTCGCCGTCTCGAGGGTCTACTCGCTGCGTGTCTTTTTCGGGCCAGTCATCCCAGGCATGATTTGGTGCGGCCGTCTTGATGGGAAAAGGAGAGTAGACTCGGCGGCGCCGTCTGCCGCCAAGTTGCGGCACGTCTGCCGCGGGCTGTTTGACCGAGGCGGGAATCGGGCCCATCGTCGGCGCGCCACCAGGTGCAGCAAATTTGTGTCGGGCGCTCTCGTTAACTGCACACAAAAATTAGTGATTAAGGCCCGTGTTGGTTTTGATCGTGCTCTTAACGGAAATAGACACATCGACGCGTAGTGCCCTTGTCCTGTCCCTTTCTCGCGGCGGGACCTCCCTCTTTGGCTCGCTAGCCGGTTTTCGTCTCTCTGTTTATCTGTTACTTTGCGGGCTGACGGCGGTTTCGAGGGGTATGGTTGCGCAATGTTCGCAGAATGCGGAGCATTGGCGGCAACGTCTCTTTCTAGCTGGTTTTAAAGATGATAGCCTTTCTTTGGCCACTTGAGCGTGACAATGTTGGCCTGTCAGTCTGTCTGTCTGTGTCTGTCATAAAGATAATTTATTATTGTAACTTAAGCTCACGCCCCGCTGTATACATGGGAGCTACGGGGGTCGCCTTTAAGTAACTTTATGTACATAATGTGCCCTCTCTACAACTGGCCAACTGCCCCGCGATTCAGCCGCTCGGCCAAAAGTTAAGAGTCCTTGATCGAGGGCTTCATATTGGCAAAATATTCCCTCGCTACTAAAGCTGGTACTTCCTATTTATGAGCTTTGTTCTACAAAAATAAAACATTAGGGATCTTTGAACCCGGACATAAATACAAAAGTGATATGAATTAGTCAAAACGAAAGTCTCAGGCTACAGAACCCCGCGCGCTTCGAAGACACAGGGAGTCTCGGGAGTTATGTACAGACATGAATTATACATGGAACCGTAGCCATACAAGCTTGGCTAACAGCCGTGCGCTTTCTGACGCTACCGCCGTCGACAGTGCATTATTTATATGTACAGTGGAGCACACAACGACTAAAACTTTGCCGCGCTTTCGAGCTATTACGGGAACCGTACGTCATGAAAGTACGAAAAAAAAACACCAAAGCGCGGTGTCAGAAATGCCAAGGTAGGTGTAACTGGTAGCGAAGCTTCCATACAAGCCCATACGTTCAGAAAATGGCAGCTCTTAAGCTGCTCATGGGGCTTAGCGCCATCTGTGTGAGGAGGGAACACTTCCGGCGGAACAAAAAATAAACAAGATGTGACGCAAGATCAGGTCAGAAAGTGACGTCATTTTGGTGGCATTAGCGGGAAAATTTGACTTCAAAATAGCCTTAGCAGGCCTGTGATCGCTGAGGGCTCAAGTCATTGCCATCTGACGCAAATTTGCGAGCCCTTGGCGTGTGTGTTTCAAGTCAACGCTAGCTTATACTCGTGACTAGAGAAACGTAATTTAGCATACTGTCGTATGATTCGCCACGGTGTTTATAAAAACACCTTGCATCTTCTCTGAACATTTATTCTGTATTCATGCATTCCACTGCTGTATAAAAGCAATCAGTTGTTTATTTTGATTGCAGTGGGTAGCAAACGTACCCCCACCCCCGACGCTTTTTTTTCTGCCTTGGGATACAGGGCACAAAATGACACGAAACTTTCTCCGGCCCCCCCTTTCATATAAAAAACGTGCCCACTCTTTACCCCGTTACCAGTTTCTACCAACGCCACTGCTGGGTTCAATTGCGTCGCACGTACTCAGGTTGCATGCGTGCCTTAAGTATAGATCAAGGTTATAGAATGCTTGCTCAGTTTGTGGACTTCTGTTCTAAGAAAAGAAATAACGCATAGCCATGGTATAATCAAGACATTTGAATTTTATTCCAGGATAAACGTAAAAAAAATTTACCACACTGCACAAAATCAGCACGTATACAACAAGTACAAATTGTTCGTGGGCACTACATGCATTATGACTTTGCTTACGCGTCGAAAAATTAACGTTACCCGTAACACATAGCATTATGAGCAATGAAAGCGTCAGCAGCAAAACTACTTCGAAACAAGAGAAAAGAACTAGGCACTGCATCTTGACGCAGAAAACCGGGCCGCAGGAATGCCGATTCACGGAAGTGCAGCGCTCACACCGCAGCTGTCCCGGCGTCTTATCAAGTAGATAAGGGTTTCTACAGACGTTCACTCAGCATTCACGCCTGCAATTTCCTGGTTGCATTATTAGGCAAGTGTCGGAACAGATAAGTAAAAAGAGGAAAAATGGATCAATGCAAACGAAAGCGATGGCAGTATGTAAAAGCACACAGCAGGAAAGATCTGGCAGCAGCGCAGCACGGAGCAGCACAATACAGTACTGCGATGGAAATAATGCTTGCGCTTACAAGTGCGGGAAGCAACAAGCACTAAAAGCGTTGTAATGCAATAGAGCAAACACTGAGATAGACAATTAAAGCGACTCGTTTAAATTCGATTGGTACTTCGCTGAGAAGTCCTTGAGTAATTGACACCACTTGCTCCGAGCCAGCCTGAGGTGAAATCAAGAGATAACTGTTACATAACAAAGCTTTAGACCCATTTTTTTTCGAAGCACCACCACTTACCCTTACACAACCCCTGTGCACGTATTAACAGTACTATATTTTCGCGTTACCTGTGCAAATGAGAGGACAACGGTGCAGTAAAACGCCAGGCGTGTGGGAGTTGCTGTTGCAACCTTGTACAGCACATCGTTTCCCTCGGTACCGAGGAAAGCGCTCCGCTCCAACCGTTGGCAGCATCGTCCCGTAGTTCATCGTGCCCGCCGGACACGGTACTAACCGTGTCCACCGACGATACAACGCACCTCGCAACTCCACGCACAGCAAAATTTAGGTGCACACCAAATTAACATGGAAAAATTTCCCCGCATTTCCCCGAGGGGAAGAATGTGAAAGTGCGAATGCACGAGTTGAATTTGCGCGGTTCCGTAATGTTCGCGAAAGAGAGATCACACACACACACACAACTACACAGAAAGAAAGATGCATTTATTCACAGACACCTATTTGTGTTGTCGTTGTACTTGATTGCTAGAGCGGATCTCAGCTTTGACATTTCGTGTCAGTACTCCTTTAAGCGGGTGCATTAGCCCTTCTCACGCCCGATTCCTGGCTAATCCCCCACGTTGGTATGTGCCATGCACAGACACCTATTTGTGTTGTCGTTGTACTTGATTGCTAGAGCGGATCTCAGCTTTGAAATTTCGTGTCAGTACTCCTTTAAGCGGGTGCATTAGCCCTTCTCACACCCGATTCCTGGCCAATCCCCCACGTGGGTATGTGCCATGTCAGCGGCCAGGCAGCGCGCGCCCATCTCCCCCCGTTGCCAAGGAAGACGAGGAGCGCGCGCACCCGCAGCTGTTGCTATGTGGACGGACGGCGGTCGCCGGAATTCAGGGTCGCTTATAAAGTGCATTCGCACTTAAAACGAATGCAAATGCACACCACCAAAACACGCGAGGGGCGTTTCCTAGCAGACTAACTTTAGGAGCGCCTTTCCGAACACTACAAGGACTGCATCACACAGCAATGAAATGTGCTATTCTTCAGAGGGCGCTACAAAAAAGGTTTTTGAGAATGAACAGCATTTTCATAAATTACTTACACATTGTGCCTAAATAAATGTGATTCAGAAATAAATAGTGTTCTTAAAATATAAATGTTGTTTTATTATTGAACAAAACTTGGTTTTTTGTTACTAGTGTTTGTTCCCTCCACACCTAGTCGCGCTTCAATCGCCACTCCCTTAAGCCCCCATGCTGATGTCGCTGGCAATAGGTTCTGAACCGCTTTTTGTCCGAAGCTTCGCTACCATTTATAGTTACCTTGGAAATGCATTCGAAGGGCGATTTTTTCCCTCTTCGCTGAGCCGCCTCGCTGGCGCGCCGGCACCGGGAGCGCGAGCGTGAAAGTAAAAAAAAAGGGTGTGCAAACGACGGCACAAGGCGGCGAAAAATCCGCTTTTTTGTTTGTTTGTTTTGCTGACCTTGGTTTATTTATTCATTTTATTTATGTTAACATACTGCAGCCCCTCTTGGGGCTATAGCAGGAGTGGGTACATCGCATAAAACCATGCATCGAACAAGTTCAACAATGAAACAAAAGCAAAAAGAAAGAAAGAAAACACGGTAACGATGAAACCAGGTGTTCGAAATGCAACATAGAAGGAAGTATACAGTTTTAGCGGCATAGTAAAGGGTTACAGTAGATCTACCTAATATACACATCTAAGTACAAAAGTGCACTCGTACAAAGGGGGAGAGGAAACAAAGCGGTACATGTGCGTAGCTTACAATAGTTGTATTTTAGAAGGAAATGCCCGCAAGTCTAGAGAGCGCACGTGGCCAGGCAACGAATTCCAACGCTCAATTGTTCGCCGAAAAAAGCTATATTTGAACGTGTCTGTGCGGGGATGATACGGGGAAACGTTAGGGTGTGATTGCTTCTGGTCTGAGTGGGGTTTGCATATGTGACATATTTGTTAGATGACAGGCGATATGAACAGTGAATGATGCGGTAAAAAAAGGTTAGTGATCCTATTTCACGACGGGCAGTTAAGGTGGTTAGCTCTAGAGATACGAGGGCTGTGGTTGGTGAAAAAGTACAGTCATACCTATGACAAATGAATCGGATGGCTTTCTTTTGAACGGCTTCAATTTTGTTAATTTCGCCTTTCCAGGAAGGGTTCCACACGGTGCATGCGTAGTCGAGTATCGGTCGGATTAGTGTTTTATACATCAGGAGTTTGGTGTCTTTCGGCGCTTGTCTGAGTGTGCGCCGTAGATAACCCAGTTTATTAAGTCATTTTGTACATATATATTCGACGTGTTTCTACCAGGATTGGTTACTTGTGAAAATAATGCCAAGATACTTTTATTCTGAAACTCTTTGAAGGTTTATGTCAGCGGATGAGTACGCGAAATTAGACAGGGAACGTTTGTGAGTAAAAGACATGGATACTGTTTTGCGGAAATTTAAGGTCATCTGCCCTGTTTTACACCACGCGCAAAACGTAGAAAACGACTCGTTTAGTTTTTGGTGACATTGCGGTGATTTAATGGTGTCATATAGTACACAATCGTCCGCATAAAAACGGATTTTAGAATTGATGTTACCAGGCAGGTCGTTTATGTAAAGCAGAAATAGCAGTGGTCCAAGGACCGAGCCCTGGCAAACTCCAGAAGTTACGTTAGATTTATTGGATACGCAACCAATAAATTCTACAAATTGCGCGCGATTTGAAAGAACGTTTTCTATCCACTTGACCAAGACAGGGTTGTTTAATATGGCAGTTAGTTTGCATATCAGCTTAGTGTGAGATACCGGGGCGAATGCTTTGGAAAAATCGATGAAAATGGCGTCGACCTGCTCTCCTGAATCACGTGAAGAAGAAATGTCGTGAACGAATTCTGTTAATTGCGTAACCGTGCTGAAACCACGCCTGAATCCATGCTGAAACTGAGATAATAAGTTTTGTTGTTCTAAATGCTCCACGATGTGTTTATAAATGATATGCTCCAGTAGCTTACAAGAGTAGGAAGTCAGTGATATTGGTCTATAGTTAGTAATAATATGCTTTTCTCTGGACTTAAATAAGGGAATTACTTTTGCCAGTTTTCATAAGCTAGGCACTATGCCAGTTTCAAGGGATTTCTGAAATATGACAGTAAGATATTTGGAAGTCCAAACGGAATAACAGATCAGGAACGCATTGGGAATGTCGTCCGGACATTTGCATTTCTTAGTGTTTAAGTTTAATATTAGGTTGAGAACCCCCTCTTCGCTAATAATTATGTCCGGTATTGATAAGAATGGGCTAGTACTATAAAAAGAGGAAATTCAAGGTCGCCGCGAGTGAAAACAGACTCAAAGAACCTGTTGAAAGCTTCGGAAATTTCCGCAGGATCATTGGTTGTTTCATTGCCAATGGAAAATGACGCTGATGCGGCATCGCGGGGTAATATTGATGACCAGAACTTGCGTGGGTTATTAGATAATAGGGTCGCAAGTTCTACTCGAAAAAAGTGGTTTTTTGTGGCGTTTATTTTGATCCGGAGTTCTTCCTTTGCCTGAAAATATCTACCGTCATCATAGAGGAACGGCGTGACCTCGCCTGCCTCATCCTACGTACCCGACGTGAAAGATGCAAGATGCCACGGTTCATCCAGGGAACGTTAGTATTTTTCTTTTTTGTTTTGATCGGTACAAATTGCAGAGCGCAAGTTTTCACCAACTGTTCAAAGAAACCAACTAAAGCATCAACATCGTTGCGCGTGGCGAGTGCTAAAAATGATCCAAATTTATCGGCTAGACAGCCGAGAATGGAAACGTCATCAGCATGGTTGAATTGGTGAAGTTACCACGAATTGCCGTTTCGCAATCGAACACTGCATGGAAACTAGCACTGCCTTGTGATCCGAGATACCGTCTATAATTACCCATTTACACACGTTATGTACCATAGTTGAACTTACGAATACCAAGTCAAGGAGTGCATTATGCCGGGTGTAGCCAGTTACGATCTGGGTAAGCTCGAGGGATAACGAAAAATTTATAGGCTAACCAAAAATATGGGAGTCGCGGCCGTTGTGAGTCAAGGAAGGCCAGTCAACTCCAGGGGCGTTAAAATCCCACATAAGAACAAGATTCTTGGTGCCGAAGTTGTGTCCGTTTGCGAACTCGTTAAGAGTGTGAAACATATCGAGGGTGGAATCCGGTGGGCGGTATGTGAGACCAATTACATTGTGAAGTTTGTCGATGTGAAGTTTGCACCATATTGATTCAATGCCAGGACTAGGCAGGACTGAGAACCTTAACTTCCACCGAAAGAGCAAGGCTACGCCGCCGCCTCGGCCGATTCGTCGATCGACACGAACCACGACATATCCGGGTGGTGTAAATTCAAAGTCATATATAGCATCGTGGAACCACTTTTCAGTTATACCAATGATGTGTGGGGAATATGTCGAAACGAGAGAAAGGAGGTCGGGGAATTTGCGTGTTATGCTTCTTGCGTTAAGGTTAGTAATAATTAGTTTGGGTTCCACGGTTCCAAATTCTTTATCTGTTTCAAGGACCTACCACATCCTCCCCTTTGCTTTCCGAGGTTTTCTTGACTGCCAACCCTTATTTCTGTCATATATATATATATATATATATATATATATATATATATATATATATATATATATATATATCGCGAATCATAATAGGAAATGAGGGGCTCGTTGAAAATAAGACAGAAATAAGAATTGGCAGTCAAGAAAACCTCGGAAAGCAAAGGGGAGGATGTAGTTAGTCAAGATAAACAATTTGGAAAATAAGAAAGTGGAGAAAAATGCCCGCCAGGTGGGATCCGAACCCATGACCTCCAGAATACCGGTCTGGTGCGATAACCACTGCGCTACCGGCGGGGCTACTTTAGCCTCCACTATCTGGGGTATTTATGTCCAGGTGTTTTTGTATCCTGCGCTTTTTTCTCCACTTTCTTATTTTCCAAATTCTTTATCTTGACTAACTACATCCTCAACTTTGCTTTCCGAGGTTTTCTTCACTGCCAATTCTTATTTCTGTCTTATTTTCAACGAGCCCCTCATTTTCTATTCTGATTCGCTACATGTTCTGGCAGTCTTGGTGCCACAGGGAGCTTAAGAGTGTAAAACGCTGGTCAACCACTCTCGAGATGTCGTAGACGCTCGAGTCACGGCCCGGGGGTTAAAAGAAGGTCCCCTTCACCCCGAGTAGTCCGAGTGGCGCTGTCTACCACCCCCAAGCGCAGGAAACAAAAACAAGAAGCTACCCAACTGCTCACGGCGCACATCCTCGACGCCGCCGAAAAGTCCATTCCCCCACGCCTCTGTTCCCCTGCGCAACCAGCGGAGGCCATGGTGGAATGAGGACTGTAGGCGGGCGCGAGAGGCCCAGAACAAGGCGTGGGGTATCCTCCGTCGGTACCCCACGTCGAGTAACCTCCTCTTGTTCAAACGGGCCAAGGCGTTGGGAAAACGTGTGCGCCGTGAGGCAAAACGAGAGAGTTGGCGTACATTCATAACTTCAATAAACTCGTACACAGACACACGGAAAGTATGGACACGAATACGCAAACTCAAGGGACAACAAACACACAGCCTGCCTCTGGTCAGCACTACAGGGGACACACTCGAAGACCAGGCTGACACACTCGCACAACACTTCCAACATGTGTCCAGTTCAGCACACTACAAAAACACTTTCCTGAAACATAAAGCCTGTTGTGAAAAGAAGTCCCTACACGACAACAACAAATCACGGACTTCTTACAACTCCCTGTTTTTTACTACATGAGCTGAGGGCTGCTCTGAGCACGTGTAAACCCTCAGCTCCAGGTCCAGACAACATTACATACACAATGATACAACACCTACACGCAGACACACTTGAAGCACTTCTACATCTGTATAATAAAATATGGCTTTCGGGGCACATTCCACACTCTTGGAGGGAGGCCATTGTAGAGGCTTTCTTGAAGGAGGGAAAGGACCGGTCGTCCCCCTCAAGTTACCGTCCAATAGCCCTGACGAGCTGCCTGTGCAAGCTCTTCGAGAAGATGATCAATCGCAGGCTCGTGTACTTCCTCGAGTACAACGGTCTTCTCGAGAGCTGCCAGGCAGGCTTTAGTGTGGGGCGATCGACAAACGATCAACTCGTATTTCTTAAATCGTATATTAAGGATGCCTTCGTCCATAAACAGTATTGCGGAACTGTGTTTTTCGACCTCGAAAAGGCTTATGACACCGCTTGGCGTTATGGAATCCTTATTGACCTCAAGTCATTCGGTGTTTCTGGTAATATGTTTAACACTCTTGCTAGTTATTTCTCGGAGAGAACCTTTCGCGTCAGAGTGCGTTCTGCACTGTCAAAGGTACATGTGCAAGAAAATGGCGTTCCGCAAGGTGGAGTGTTGAGCTGCACTCTGTTGATCGTAAAGATGAACTCTCTTGGAAAGGCACTGCCACCAACAATATCTTATTCTATGTATGTAGACGACGTGAAAATACCTTTTAAATCTTGTAATATGTCAATATGCGAACGTCAAGTCCAGCTTGGTGTCAAGAAGCTTGCCGGCTGGGCAGACAAGAATGGGTTTCAATTGAATCCTGCAAAAAGCTGCTGCGTTGTGTTCTCCAGGAAGCGCGGGGTTCATCCGGACCCAGACATTACTCTGAATAGCGTGTCGCTTCCTGTGAACAAAGAGCACAAGTTCTTAGGTGTTGTGTTTGACCAGAAACTCACATTCATTCCACACATCAAGGATTTAAACATAAATGTCTAAAAAGAATGAATATACTTAAGGTTCTCTCCCACCAATCATATGGTTCCGACAAAGAACTCCTACTACGGCTCTATACTGCTTTGGTTGGGTCTCGTTTAGACTATGGCAGTGTGGTATATGGGTCGGCGACTAAAACAGCGTTGCGAATGCTTGACCCAGTGCTACACTTGGGTCTACGGCTTGCGTCGGGTGCTTTTCGCACTAGCCCTGTCGAGAGTCTGTATGCCGACTGTAATAAGTGGAGCCTTGAGAACCAACGGACGTACATGGACTTACTTTATGCTTTTAAAATTTCATCGCTGAATAACCATCCTTTTTATCCTGTCTTTAACGACACATCTACATCTGTGCTTTTTCTAAATCGCCCATCCGTTCCTCTGCCCTTTTCACTTAGAGTGAGAGAGCGAGGCTCGGATCTGAGCGCTTCGTTTTTAGATGTGTACAGATCATCCTTTTCAGACATTTTACCTCCTTGGAAAGTTCGTCCTGTGTCCTCCGACCTTTCTTTTATGAAACTTGACAAAAATCGGGTACCGCGAGCTGCAATACTGCAGCACTTTCTGTCTCTGCAGTTTAAATACCCATTTGCAGAATTTTACAGTGATGCGTCTAAAACCTCCACTATAGTCTCCTGCGCTGCTCATGGTCCGAATTTCAGTGCAGCCAGAACCATGAGCGTTCACACAACAATTTTTTCAACAGAAGCATATGGAATTTTATTGATTGTACAACACATACATGAAAATAAAATTCCGAATTCTATCATCTATACAGATTGCTTGAGTGTTGTTCGCGCACTGTCGACGCATACACCCCCTAAAAACCACATAGTTAATTTTGTATTTAACACTATTATGTCTGTGTATGCGCAGAAGCATCAGCTGCTCCTCTGCTGGGTCCCAGGACACGTTGGGATCGCTGGGAACGAGTTGGCAGACGAGAGGGCCGCTGCTTCTGCACTCAGGAACACTGTACACATAACAACCGTACAATATACAGACCTCAAGCCACACATCAGACAACACTTGCGTAGAACATGGCAAACACACTGGAGTGAACAGACAGATAACAAGTTACACGTTGTAAAACCACGCTTGGGACCATACACCACTGACACACGCAACAGACACACAGAAGTCGCCTTGGGTAGGCTGCGGATAGGGCACACCCATGCAACGCACTCGTATCTGCTGACGGGATCTTCTAGACCTCAGTGCAGCAGGTGCGGTGAGGCCCTATCCGTAGTGCACATACTAATCACATGCAAGGCACTTCACGCAACATGACACAAACACTTCAGAGAACTGTACAGACAACATATTCCCCTACATCCATCGTTTTTTCTAGGTGATGATGCCATTGTTTCCGTGAAACGTGTGTTTGAGTATTTGTCAGACGTCAAGTTTTTACACCTCATTTCCTATCACGCATAATGAATATCTGGCCCTATACACCAGCCATGCTCATTGTCGTTTCGTGATTTTACTTTTGTTTTTGCTGACTTTACTTAGTGTTTAACGTTTCACTCCTCATATGACTATTGTTTTGGCGCTCTTTGCCCAAGTTGGCCTTGCGCCATAAACATCCAACCATCATCATCATCATCAGGAAACAAAAACACCTGAACATAAATACCCCAAATAGTGGTGGCTAAATGTAGCCCTGCCGGTAGCGTAGTGGTTATCGCACCAGACCGGTATTCTGAAGGTCGTGGGTTCGGATCCCACCTGGCGGGCATTTTTTCTCCACTTTTTTATTTTCCAAATTCTTTATCTTGACTAGCAACATCCTCCCCTTTGCTTTCCGATGTTTTCTTGACAGCCAATTCTTATTGCTGTCTTATATATATAAATATATAAATATATATATATATATATATATATATATATATATATATATATATATATATATATATATATATATATATATATATATATATATATATATATATATATATATATATATATATATATATATATATATATATATATATGTGAGCAGATGATGCAATGAGCCCGGTGAAAATACCGTAGAGCGAACAGACGAACGTTCGTCTGTTCGCTCTACAGTATATATATACATGTATATATATATCCATGCGACGAGTTGTGAGGACAAGTCGAGAGGAAAATAAATGCGTGCCTACTTTTCTTTACAACCTGATTATCTAGCTACAAAACCTCCCACTGACGTCTTGTGACCTTAGCCCTTAACTCTTTCATTGCCATGCCTATTCAAATGGATCACCGGTTATCGATGATTTATATTCCCTATTTCGACATGTTGTACTCGTTTCTCGTACACCTAATGCGGCCAGTGGTTAGTCTCAGCACAGCACTTTTAGAATAGGTTTAAATTTTCCCACTCCGGCGGCATTCAGAGTTTTGACAGCGTTTTTTGTAAGCGGAGGTGCGTGTGTTTCCGAGGAAGGGGGCGTGACTGCTGCACATGACAAAAACGCATGCCGCTCGGGGTTAGGCTACAAATTACCATAATTTTTTCTGTCAAAAGGCTCCTGGTAAGCCAAGTACCAAATAATGTTGTCAGCTTTGTAATCTGACAGCGTTGAGAGGTGATAATTACTTGAAAATGACACCAGCTATTGACTAGTGATCTTTGGTTCGGCGAAAGGTTTTCTGTTAAATCTTATTTCTGATGGTCCCCCGCATGTCTAGCAAGTATGCCTGGCATTTTCAGCCAGTTTCTAACAGTCTTGGTTTCGTTTTTGCGTTGCGAAAGTCACACTTTGCGCTACTACGCAGTTACCCAACTACACGCTCATTTGCCATGGAACCTCCGTTGCCCACTACTGTGCCTCGAAACAGGCGTGGCACTCGTGCTTCCACTTAACCCACGCCTTGCTTCTGCGATTACAGCTTCAGGTGAAAGTCTAAAGATAACACCGAGTCGGCGGATATCAGTTCAAACGAGGAGAACGCTACCAATCGGCCTTGAACACCGCCAGCTGCTCACCGGCCAGTGTCAGTTTTGTCCGAGGGTATTTTCGGAAGTCTAGTATGACTTCTTAGAAGAGCTGTCTATCCTGATAAAGTCTCCAGCAGCCTTGTAATAGTTTCTTTTCGAAATTGTTAGATGGCACTGCAATGTAGTAGGCTTGCAATGTTGAACTCGCTTCTTAGCACGACGGTGGCTTGGTGAAAGCTTCCTGGGCACGATTCCAGCGCATCGTACCTTATTCCTGCAAGCAGGGCTACCATAGTGAGTCAGAACATGATAATAAACCGCAAATTAAAGTTTTGACTGATAAGTGGTGATCAGAACGTCAACACCCGTCCACCACAGAGTTTGGTTTTCAAATCCAAGCGGATTTTTTCGCATAGCTTGCTTGCCTTCAACATTGTGTTGGTCATAATCATTGACAAGGTGTTTATAAATCACCTGAAGGGTAATTGTGGTCTTTAATGATGTCAAACCACCAGATTTCTTCTAGAGAACCATGGAAAATAGCAAAATTTGAAATAGAGGTTTGGCTTCATCGCAAGGCACGGGCACCACGCGTGCTAACTTTTGCTTTTATATCTGACAAATTGTACCGCGCAACGCAATCTTTTTTCAAGGACGGGTTTTTGAAATGTTTACCTACAAGATGTATATTCTAAATTTTTTTCTACTAGTGGTGGTTCATTATACACAACTTTTTATTTTTTATTTTCTTCGACGCCTGGACAAAAATTTTGAATTTGGTAATTTTTTTCCCAATCATTATTTATGAAACCATTATTAAAACTGGTGTGGTTGGAAAGCGTGTGAAATCGTCGGCATTTTATGTCACTGCAATGTGTGCCTAACCAGTATTTATTGCACAGAAAAATGTTTTGTGAGACCCCTCAAAATTGGTTAATTTCTCGCGGTAAAGAAACAGTTAAAGCAAACCATTATTTTATCGCGGCTTCCGCTTCCACTACGTTGCCCCAGATGCCTTCTTTTTGTGGCGGTCGGTGCCTCGTCACGTGAAGGAATTGCTGATAACTCAAGCAGGCCGATGACGCGTTCGTATATTCCATTTTGTAAACGGAGGCAGCGACGAACATCGACGAGCACGCGATGTTTAAAAAATTACGCCCCATACCACCATATGTGTGATGACTTTCCGATTCAACCGGTCTCGGAAAAAAAAACAATATTGGCCAATAGGAAAACAGGCACGTGACCACTGGCCACTGCTTATAAAATCACAAGCAGCCAGCGTCAGAGCGCTCATTCCTTCGATCGGCCACACCTTTTTTAGGCCACATCCGACTGGGCCTGCATCATGTCAAGCCGGGGCGCGGGAGCGAAGTCGTCGTCCCGGTCGGCGCGGGCGGGCCTGCAGTTCCCTGTAGGGCGCATCCACCGGCTTCTGCGGAAGGGCAACTACACCGACCGCATCGGCGGGGGCGCCCCGGTCTACCTGGCCGCAGTCCTGGAGTACCTTGCGGGCGAGGTTCTCAAGCTGGCCGGCAACGCGGCCAGGGACAACAACAAGGGCGCATCACGTCCCGCCACATTCAGCTGGCCGTGAGGAACGACGAGGACCTGAGCAAGCTGCTCGCCGGCGTTACCATCTCCGAGGGCGGGGTGCTTCCCCACATCCCGGCAGAGCTGCTTCCCAAGAAGTCTTCCCCGCATCGGCGGGGGCGCCCGGTCTACCTGGCCGCAGTCCTGGAGTACCTTAAGGGCGAGGCTCTCAAGCTGGCCGGCAACGCGGCCAGGGACAAGGGCCGCATCACGCCCCGCCACATTCAGCGGGCCGTGAGGAATGACGAGGACCTGAGCAAGCTGCTCGCCGGCGTTACCATCTCCGAGGGCGGGGTGCTTCCCCACATCCCGGCGGAGCTGCTTCCCAAGAAGTCTTCCCCCGGGGCTCCGAGCACCTCCGGCCACCACGGGCGCAAGGACGGCGGCTCGGTCTCCAGCCAGGAGTATTAGCCGTTCGCTGGACGCGGTAATATATTGCAGCGATATGACGACGATGACGAACGGTAACGGTGACGATGACGATAACGGACGATGACGAACTTTAATTTTTATTTTCGGACTGTCGCTTATGTTAGCATCGGGTCGATGCAATCTTAGAGGGGGGTAATGCAGCGAACCATGCATTGGGTTTGTTTATTTGTGTTTTGCTTTTACCGCCCAGCTGCGTCGGTATGTGGTATCTCTGTGCCAAGGGAAGCGCGTGTTCCATTCTTTCTTTCTGTGCCGCATGTGTTATCTGTTCTGATAGGGAGACAATTCCGATCTAACGTGAACAGCCCGGAATAATCTTCTTGGATCTACAATGTTCTCAATGCGAATCGACGGTTCGAGAACCACACGCGCCGAAAGATAAAAAAAACCTGCAGAGCAGACGCCGGGCTGTTCGATTCTGCAACGCTCGCTGAAGCAAGTCATTTTGTTGACCGCTGCTTCGCCGCCTTTGTATCCTTTTGAGTTGTTAGGGCAGCACAAGTTCGCTCCAATAAACTTGTTTCTCCTGCAAGACAACTGCGTCGTCCTTGGCTTCGTGACAATATTGATGTCCCCAGACACAAGTGACTGTGTGTGGATATTTTTTCACCCATGATTGCTGGTGTACCTAAAGGAGTACTGACACCAAATTTTGACGCCCAAAAATGATATCATTGGCTTCAGTAGTTTGTACAGATGCCTCACAGAAACGTTTGCAGCGATCCGAGGCCGGAATCGCATCTAAAATCGATTTTGATTGCCCAGGCCGCGAGCTTTCACAAATCGGCAGCACTAGCGAAATCGCTTTCGGCTTGACGAAACATCGGCCTGCGTGTCTGGCCGGTTCCGGGTGACGTCACATAGTCGTTTTCGGGACCGGAAACGATATCCTGCGCTGCTGTTGTCGGTGGTATTCGTTTGGGCAGGAGACGGGGCGTAGCTGTGTGAGCAATGCTTGTAAACGT
Organism: Haemaphysalis longicornis; assembly: GCF_048455015.1. Classification (NCBI taxonomy): domain Eukaryota; kingdom Metazoa; phylum Arthropoda; class Arachnida; order Ixodida; family Ixodidae; genus Haemaphysalis; species Haemaphysalis longicornis. The sequence goes on from NW_027526204.1 coordinate 33,339,721, forward strand.
TGCGTGTTCGACGTCTTTGCTCTTCAGTTCGTGGCCGGCGCACGTTATTCCCTTGCACTGGTGCCGAAAACCGCGGTGCCGGCACCACGGGGTGCGCGATGTCGACGGGCACCGCGGCGGTGCGCGTCGCCCAGCTCGCCCAAGTTCTGCTATGGCAAGCTCGCGGTATGCGAAGCCTGTCCGAGCAAATCGATGACGACGCCAAGATCCATTATTTTCCACGCGACGACATGCAGCGCTAAACGTGGGCTGAGTTCGTGCACGGCGGCGGCCGCTAGAACTGTCGCCCAAGCCAGCGGGCTGGGGGTTGCACGGGTTGCCTTGGGTGTTGGGAACTTTAGGCTTACTATCGTTGGTATCGTGGCAACCATTTGATCGCTGGTATCTGTACAACTGCGAATGAATATCCCTTACACAACTTTTCACCACACTATCATCCTCTTTTTCGCATACTGGGCTTTATTTTGGCGATAATTGCCGTTTCAGCGATCGGTGACCAAGACATCTGCCGCGGCCTGTTTTGAGTCTAGCGCACAGGTGGCGCCATCTGTCGGCCGCTCGCCGCACCGCTGTGCTGGCAGTGCTGGGTCGGAGCGCCGAACCTCCGCTGCCGGTCAGCGTAGGCTTACCATCGCGGCAAATATCTGAACGCCACTTTTAAATTCAGTGCTGATAACAACCCCTAGCTCAATTTTTCAACACACTAACATCTACTTTCTCGCATGTGGAACTACTTTTTCGCGATCAGATTGATTAGAAGAGTGCCGACAAGCTGTTGCTATCACGGTCTGCACCGGTTCGAGCCGCAGTGATATTAAAAAAGCCCGCCCGCCCGCATCTTCCCACGGGGGGAACACGAGTAAATGCGTCGCATAGGGGTGATTGCATTGCGCGAACGTTGCGTAATTGGGTAGCTTGTGGTTAGCGTTTGGATGTGGTGAGGGTTTACTGCTTGTTGGTGGTACTGCTGCTTCAATCGCTTCTACTTCGCCGACCTCCATGGTGGGGCACGAGTAACGGGGGAGCGAGCGTCGACCAAGGAGCGCAGGTGACTGAATTCCGAGCGGCCGCTCCGCCGCTTATTTGGCCCCGAGGACATACCGTGGCGCCACCTACGAATGACGTCACTTGTTGGACGCCGGGTCGGGTGGTCGTCTGCTACAACCCATTTCCTGTGCGTATGCGGCCGCGTGTGTGTGTGTGTGTCTGTGTCCTCCGCCCCCCCTCCCGCGCTTTTTGTGGATTTGATGCAAACTACCCAAAAAAGTTGTCTGCAACCCGAATAATCCAGGCGAGCAATCAGCGCCTCGCTTTTTCCCGGCGACACCGCCGCGCCCAACAGCTCGTACGCAGCCAGCTAACACCAAGGACGATACAACTGATGCCGAGAAAAGTAGACTGTAAATTCATTGTGAAATACTTGCGACGTGACATGTACGAGGCTGTGTGTGCAAGGAAACACCTTGTAAAAGCGACGGAAGCGCGTCGCTCACTTGTGATCTCACCGCGCCTACGTAGGCGCGCTGAGATCACAAGCACACTGCTCGCCTTGCCTGGTAAATGAATGACTACGTGAGAACGGTGATCGGATTGCTTCGCCGCGCATATGCGCAGTTTGGCTTAAGCAGTGCCTATTACCCCTACAATGTTTTTCAGTCATTCCCGGATTTGATTAACGATCACTGCCGTAGCCTGTACGCTGCACGGCTGATATGTTTACTTTTCGCGACAACTTGTCCGCAATAAATGGTATACGAACGCGAGTTTTCAACGCCTGCGAGCGGGTTTGGCCATGGCTATATTTAGTTTTCATTAGGACTTCGGCTTGGGAATGTATAATTGTAACGTGGGTTCTTTTATGTTTACAGTGAGCTTGCCTTCCTCAGCATCAATGAAACAAACGATTGCTCACAGAAGGCGAGGCTGTGTACGAAGCGAAACACGTCGTTAATGAATTGGGGTAATTGGGAGTTTTAAAATAGGAGAACCGAGCGTTGCCCCCCCCCCCCCCCCAAAGTACGAGTACGAGTTGCCGAACTGGTTTGAGATATTGTCTCGCAAGTTTATTTAGTAAACAAATGCACTGCAACAAATGCAACGTTTTTCCATGAAAACAAACTTTTTTTAAAGAGTTGGTGCAGCTTGCACGAGTGGAGAAAAGGCTGGAAAACGAGCAGAGCTGGGGGTCGCCCTAGCTTCTCCCCGCACTGACAGCAGATCCAAGGAGAGAGGGAGCCGAAAGAGCAAGTCTATGCACGCTGATGATTTGATTTTCATTTTTGTAGGGTTTAACGCGCCGACGCAACGCAGGCGACGAAACGCGCCATAGTGGAGGGCTCCGGATTAAATTTTACCACCTTGGGATCTTTAACGTGCGCCGACATCTCGTACACAGGGGTGTTTTTGCTTTTCGCCTCCATCAGAAAAGCGGCCGCCGCGGCCGGGAATTGAACCCGCGTTCTCGGGCTCAGCAGCGCAAACGTGCCGCGTACGGCGAGCGGTAACCTAAGACTGTCTGTTACCCTCGACATATATTAACCGCCGCCCAGACGCCATCGCCCTCCACCGAGTCAGGCCCGCTCACGTCGCCTCCCTTCGACCCACACGGGGCTTTCCCGCCTCAACAACATTGCCCCGTGATTCCCAAACTCAGCCGACCAAAAACGTCACGTGGTCAACACAACGGCATCCGGCTCTAGGGAGGAGGGGGCATCCCTGCAGTGACCGGTGCGCCACGGGTCCGCCGCTCCTCAGACAACGACGATGAAGGCGGGAGCTCCTCACCTGGCGTGCAAGCCTGCATGACACCGGACGCTCCTCACGAAGCATCTGCTCACGCGAATTTTTTGTCGCTGAAGCCACTGCTTGAAGGTCATGCCCGGCGCCTTACGCCGGGGTAGTTCTTTCCTGGATTTTTTTTCTTTTTGCTAACGCCAACGAAAAAAAAAATCAAGCCTAAACAGGTCTGTGGTCAAAATAGTGGCGATTTGATGCCCCGATGCTACACCTCTGCTCCGAGGCGCAGCTTATTTTGCAGGCGGCAGAGTAATTTTGACACTTGCGGATATACCACAGGCGTCTAAATCTCGACACATGGACACTTTCGTTTACCGCCTACATAAGAAAAAATAGCAGTGGATTAGCCCGGCTGTGCCGGGATATACGTAGCGTGAGCTAAGGTTCAGCAATCCAATCCAATCCAATCCAATCCAGTCCAGTTCAGTCCAGTCCAGTCTAATATAATCCAATCCGGTCGAGTCCGGTGCAGTCACTGCTCCTCGCGCATGCGCATCACGGCTCTCCAGGAGCCACACGAAACGGCTATCAAGGGGCTCCGGCGCAGCGTCAGACTTAGACTACAGCGCAAGGAGGCGCACAGCTGGGCACGCGCCGGCGCCAGTGCGTCTGCGGCGGATATGACGTCACTCCTCTGGAATGTGCAGACCGGCGAATGTGCGGAGCCAATTCTCTACACACCAGTACTCCAATTGGTTTGGATTTCAATCCAATACAATGCAGTTTAATCCAATCCAAATCCAAATCCAATGAAATCCAATCCAATTCAATACTTCACGTGCTTGCGCAGCACGGCCCTTCAAGATCCACGGGAAACTGCTCAACCTCGGCCAGTGTAGCTTACGCTACAAAACGATAGCCGGGAGAACCCGTACACTTCTAGTCCGTAGCAAACACCTTAACCACTGAGCAACTCCTGCGGGTCACACTTGTCACATAAGTAATCCCTAGTTATAACGAAGTCAGCGAGGCAGCGAGAAATTTTGTTATAAGCGGTATTTCGATATAAGCGACCACAAGAAAAAAGTTAAAGCATGTGAGCTTTAAGTGCGCCACAGCTGCGAGGAATCAAAACACAATGTATTCAGTGAAGCAAAACTTAATTAAGGGGCAAAAAAGGCAGTGAGCTTTGGCTGTTTCAAGTTCTTCCCGAGCGTCAGCAACCCCGCTACAATTTGGCCAAGCATTGCATGATGCTGTGGTCGCGGCACATAAACGTGGAAGCGGCAGTGGCCGCTTTTATAGGGGGGCATGCGGGCGTCATGGAATGCTACGATATTTTCGCGATGGAAATCTCCGCAAACGCCGTGGCTCGAGTCCAAAGTTGTGTTTGTTGAGTTCAAAAAAAAAACGATTAACCGCTTATTGTGGGTACACAGCGCAATAATTAAAACTGACCGGCTTTGCACTAGGCGCTTTGCATGATCAGTGGACAATTTTTTTCCGAGCTGTGTAGCCGTGAAGTTTGCAACAAGAGTGTTGTGGCGCCCCGTTGTCGACGGCACTGCTAATTTAACATTGAACATTGAAATTAACATAGACTCCCCTGTTGACAGATCTCAACAAGACGTGCGCTGTTTTAATAACTTTTCCCGCTCTAATTACGCCTCTGTGATTGAACATTTGGAAACATGCGTTTTGAGCTTCGATAACCCGGACGCATGCGTACTCTGGGAGCAGTTCAAGTCCATTTGCCACTTTTGTATAGATAAATTTGTACCCACAAAACCAAAAAAAGTACACAAGCACACGCCTTGGATGACGCGAGAGACCATTCAAATGAAGCGTAAGATCAAGTGATTAAAGAAAGCGCGTGCTGCACCTGAAGTTATCAGGAAATTGAAAAACGATCTTGCAAGCGCAGTGAAGCGGTTTAAAGATTACTACTTCAACGTATCGCTGCCAAACTTTATCAGAAGCGACCCTACAAAATTTTGGAACTACATAAGTGAAAAGAAATAGCTCATCTCCGAAATAAAAATTCGTGAGGAAATAGTTACTGATCAGAGGGCCATCGTTTCAATGACTACTTTCACAGTGCATACTCTTGTTCCCAACCCTGTACCCCAACAGCTGCAACTACTCATTCATCAGATGCCGACTTTATTTCTTACCGCGGTATTGTTTCTATGTTACTGAACTTGAAGGCTAATACATCCTCAGGTTCTGATGATATTCCAAATGTATTCCTCCGCAGATATGCCGAGTCTTTGGCTAAATTTTTTGTTAATATATTCTGTGTCTCGTTCTTAACTGGGAAAGTCCCAAGCGACTGGAAGATAGCCCGAGTCGTGTCCATTTATAAAAAAAGGCTGCCGGTTTTCAATAGATAACTAACGACCCATATCTTTATTATCTACATGTTCGAAAATAATAGAGCACATCACTGCCAACCACATAAACGATTTTCTCCAACGTAACTCCGTACTAACCGGGCATCAGCACGGATTTAGGAAAGGTTGTTTCACATCCACACAAGTGGTCTCTGTTATACACTCCTTCGCTTCGGTGCTAGATTGCAATGGCCAAATTGACGCAATATTTTTGGATTTTAGTAAAGCCTTCGACAAGGTTCCCCATCACAGTTTCATCATAAAATTAAGGAATATTGGACTTTCTAATGCTATTGCCTCTTGGATAGGGGGCTACCTATCTAATCGTAAGCAATTTGTCTCGCTCGGCGATGAAAAATCTCACTTTCTTCGAGTTCGCTCTGGCGTTCCCAAGGGAAGCGTCTTGGGTCCATTGCTTTTCTTACTCTCTGTCAATGATATCGTATATAAAGCTTGCCCTGGTGTGGAAATGCGGTTATTTGCGGACGACTGTGTCCTCTTTTGTAAATCAGCTCTCCAAGTGACCAAGAAAACCTGTCTAAAAGTCTCGGTAGAATAGGTCATTGGTGTTCCCGTTGGGGAATGGTTTTAAACACAGATAAAAGTGTCATAATGCGTATTACACCCAAGAAAGCGCCTTTAAGCTTCAATACATGTTGGGATCATCACTACTAAAAGAGGTCACTTCTGTAAAATATTTGGGTTTGACGTTAACGAATATTTAATCATGAAACGAGCACATTGACAATGTATGTTCATCTGCGTTTTGTAAGCTGTGTTTTTTAAAGGGGCACTGACACAAAATTTTGAAGGCGAGATAACTTCGGAGATAGATTGGTGGGAACACATATACATCATCTGCAAAATATCAGCGGCGAATACAGCCTAGAACATATTTAAAATCAATTTTGAAGTGTGCGAAACGCAACCGAGCAGCCAGCAGGGGACCACGCGCAATTGTAAATAAACAACATCCAAACACGTCACTAGTTTGTGTTTGCCGCTTCCGCACTACCGGCGTTTTTAGCCGGCTCGCCCGGCTCGCCGCTCCAATCGGAGGGCCGGAGGGCGGAGCTTCTGCTCTCGAGAACGAACGACCCGATCGTTGGCGGCGGAGGCGCCGTGATTACGTCAGCAATCGGGCAGCTGGCCGCGACCAAAGTTCTACAGCGATTCCAGGCCCTCTGTTTCTATTACTGTTTATTACCATTGGATGCGAAAACGCGCCGGAGGCACGAAAAGCTCACTGAGCTAGCCGCACGGTCGCTGTGCAGGCGGCGGCCACGGCCGCGAAGTGGCCCAGGCCGGCGCAAGTAGCTCGAGTGATAGCTTGTTACCGCTGCACGAAATTGTCCCCAAGTCCCGACCATGGTGGCTTACATGAGAAAGGAGTTAATTATGCGATGGCGGGTTGCATTAAATATTGTGATCTGCGCCGCTTACGAGAGCGGCTCTCGAATATCCGCCGCAGTGCTGAGCCGAACCCATCTGTAGGCGGACCTGTAGGCAGACCGGCCGGCCGGTTGGCTGCTCCAAGCGCGCGTCTTGCCACCCACCGTCTCGAGCGTCGCGCGTCGTTCTTTAGCCGCGGTAGCATTTGCACTCGCAGCGCCTGCGTCACATCCACAGTCGCTTTTTAATTAAGCGCCTCACGAGATCAGTACGTGGGGGCATTCGCAGAAACTGCCGTCGATGCGGATTCGACAGTGCTACGGCGGCTCTGCTCTGTGATATCCCTCCGACGGTCACGTGGTCAGCTTTGTTCACACAAAATCCACAAAATCCATCGTTTCGCGGCACTCGCTGAAAACGAAACTGCGACTGGCCGCATTGAAAATGCCTCTAATTAAACAACCGTCGCACGCTGAAGCAAATGAGGTTTCTACAGGTTATAAGTAGGTCACTAGCTACTTATCGCAACAAAAAAAACAAGATGCAAAATTTTTGTGTCAGTGCCCCTTTAAGACATAAACTTACAGCCGCACCCTCTAATGTTAAGCTGTTGAGTTATTATTCTTTGATTAGACCAAAACTCAAGTACGCATGTATAATTTGGGGCCCGTGCACATCTTCAAACATCAGTAAGTTGGAAAAAATCCAAAAGAAGGCCGCCAGATTCATAGATTCTAAATTTTCTCCTTACTATTCCCCCTCAGATTTACTGCGTGATAATAAAATTCCATTACTTCAGAAACGTCGGACGAAACTTCATTTATATTTCCTTTCTCTTGTCGTCAACAGAAAGCTTGGGCTAGACCCCAGTAACTATTTAATTCCCTTGTCAAGAAGGTCTACACGCCACAATCACCCGGAAACGTTTACGCCAAATTTCGCTCGCACAGACCCGTTCAAGTTCTCTTTTTTCCCCAAACGATAAATGATTGGAACGCTCATATTCAATCGCGTTGTATTAAATCCCTTTATTGATGTTCTCATGTTTATTGTGCATTGTTGTTTATGTTCCTCTTCATTTTTGCGTCTTGTAAAGCGCCTGTCCTGCTTGGACCTATGAAAGGTCTGCAGTATGTACATAAATAATAAATACATAAATAAATAAAACGCAATTCGCAACGAAGTGAGCAGATCCACGGCCAATTTTTCTGAACTATGATATCCTCTACTCTAGTTTGCTCTCTGATCCAGTTAGCTCGTTTCCTGTCCCTGAGGTTTACTCCTAACATTATTCGTTCCAAGGCCCGTTGAGCCGGCCTAAGTTTGCATTCTAGTTTAGTGAGGCCCCAAAGATACAGCGCCATATTTTATAACACGCATTATGCGCTGGTGGTAGATTCTCTTTTTAAGTGACAGAGGTAGCTTACTTTTTATTATATGGGAGTGTTTGCCGAGTTCTCCCCAGCCCATGCCTATTCAGCACCGGATTTCTCTCTCGTGGTTGAGTTCAGCACTAACGATTTCTTCGAGGTAGATATGGTCTTTTACTGCCTGTAGCGTTTCGTTTCCTAAGCTGAAGAGGACGTTTTTGGCATGCTTATTCTTTATTACTGTAGATTTATTTATATTTATTTTTAGCCACACGTCCGTGCTTACTGATTGCAGTTCTTCAAGCATTGTTTGCAGGTGTTTTTGCAGTCTCACTCAGCAATACTATGTCATCCGCACACCTCAAATAGCTCAAGTATTCCCCACTTATCCTTAATACTACGTTTTCCCAGAAAAGCTTTCTAAACACCCCCTCCAGGAAGGCTGTGAATAGTTCTGGCGAGATGGTATCTCTCTGTGTTACTCCCTTTCAGATCGGTTATTTATCCATTTTCTTGTGGAGAGTTACCCTGCCCGTGCATTCCTTATATATGTCTCCTAGAAGTCTTCTGTAAGTCCCCACTATCGCATGATCTTTTAGTGCTCCTAGCGCGGCTGCGGTGGGTATGACATCAGACGCTTTCTCATAGCCTATGAATGCTACATGTGAAATGGTCTAGTGCATTCTGCGAATTTTTGTATCCTTTGATTGACGACATGGATGCGATCCGTGGTTGAGTACCCTTTCGCAAACTCTGGCAGCTCTCTGCGTTGTTGGAATTCCAGGATGTCACCTATGCGTTTATATATAATTTTGATAAACCGCTTGTACACAACCAAGAGCCTGCTGATGGGTCTGGAATTGTTGAGGTCCTCAGTGTGTCCTTTCTTATGAATCAGAATAATGTGGCATTTTTCAAGGTTATGGGCAGTTTTTGAGTCTTCAAGCGTTCGGAAAATAGTACAGCAAGCTTTTCCAGTACAATATCTCCTCCTTCCTTCAAATAATCCACGGTTAGGCCATCGTCACCTGCAGCTCTTCCTCTTTTCAAGCCTTTAAGAGTGTTCTCTACTTGCGCTTTATTTACTAGAAGGATATAGCAAGTTTAGCTTGTACTCTCAGTAGTTTTCTCTTACCTAACGTCACTGGCATACAGCTTCGTGTATAATCGTTCCGCTACCTTTACTGTCTCGTCCAAGTTGTGTGTTACGTCACCCTGCTCGTCTCTGAGTGCGTACATCCTGTCATTTCGTATGGCTAGCTTTCTCTTAGTTGCTCTGAAGCAGCATTTCGTCGATCACAGTCTTGCTACATGCAAAAATCTGGATAAATTTAATTTTGTTAATCAGTTTCGACAGCTGGGCTAAATAAATCTATTCTGTTGTGCTTGATACTTCCATGTTATTACGCGTGTCAAGTAATTCCTTCGTTTTGTTAGTTTTCAGTTTGTTCCCTACATGTTGCTTCTCCCACAGCTACTGATGATTCACACTTTGCCCATGTTAGGTTGTCATTAGCCTGTCTACACTTACCTCGTTCTGCTCGTTAAGAAGCGCAAATTTGCTTTGAAGAGAAATTTTACACTCCTCCGACCTGGCTCTGACTGATTTCATGGGGCGTTTCTTAGTTTTCCCGAGTTTCCTTCTAGGTCTTCTCAAATTCAGCCTTTGCTTACATCTAACAATCCTATGACCGATGCTCCGAATGTTTAGTTAGCACCTCTACGTCTTGCACAATACTTGGGTTGTCTCTTAAAACGAGGTCAATTTCTTTTTTGTTGTACTTTCAAGACTTTTCCATCTCAATTCCCTGATGTTTCTTTTGTAAAAGAATGTGTTCACAGATGTCAGGTTATTTTTTTTTGCACATACCACCAGTGCACCTTCTTGACGGTTGCGATTGTCTATTTCGAAATTCCCCACTGTCTTTCCTCCCATTTGCTACTTACCGATTTTTGCATTAAGGTCTCCCATCAGAATCGTGAACTGTATTGTTGCCTTCATTGCCAATTCGGCATTCTCGTAGAAACTGTCTACGGCGTTATCATCAAATCTGGTTGTTGGCGGATAGGCCCGTGCTATCTTTAACCTGTATTGCTTCTTTAGCTTGGTAACAACAGCCACGACTCTCTCGCAAATTCTGAAAAGCTCCTGCACGATTCCTGCTATCTCTTCTTGTGTTAAAAATCACATATCATGTTCTTTCTTCTCTAACACTCCACTGCAGCGCAGAGTATGCCAGCTAGTGAGCTACATTAAACTAATGAAGTGCATAAAGCTTTCTCCTCTCCTTCTAACTTCGCTTAACTCTCTTCTCTTCCACTTAATGTCAGCGAGCTTCTATAGCAGTACACCTAAGTTTCCCTTGGTAGGCAGGGTGCGTGCGTTGAACGTTGCCAGGGTCAAGTTTCAATGGAGCGTTGGACGTTGCCACGCTCAAGTTTCAATGGCGGCCTGTCCGGACATTTTAAAATTTTGACGATGAAATTTTAAAATTTCATCGTTGAGTAACCGCCTTTTAAAACCTGTCTTTATTTTTTTAAGGGCGAGAGTTTGCCGTACAGCATAAAAGGAAGTTTAAAGGTGGCCCTCAAAATCCAAGAAGAGACCGGTACTAGGGTGCCCATATCCAACGCTTAAAATCTGACGGTCTCCCAGGCCCTGTGCCCTGTGCCTTGAAGGCGTTTGGCTTCAGGCCTTTCTGAAACCTGAGCAAGTCGACAGCAGGTGTTTAACGTCAGCTCCCGGCGCAGGAGTCACACAGAAGTGGCCGGTGTCCGCAAAACGGGGCGTGATATCGGCAGGTCAAGCATGAGTAACTGCTAAGGATTACGCCACCCCAACTCGAAGCCTCAGTAGCAAGATCTCCTCCCAGCGAGCGAGCCGACTGGGGAGGTCAGTCCTATGCGATGGAAGTAAAGCACGCGTTGCGTGGCGGAGGTTCCTTTTACACCAGCAGTTCTTCTGCGGTAGCTACTCTTCGGTGGCAGGTGCAATCTTCCGCAGTATGGGCAGAAAGCATGTCCCGGCAAATCCAAAACACACGGACAGGGCATGGGCCTTCAGAGCCTTCAGAGAACCTATTTAAGTACTGCATGCTTCCGGGAAGTAAGCGAATGCTGTAGTGCAAAACACCAATATTTCTCTCCCACTCAACCTCCCATCCCCTCATGCGGCGCAGTTAAGCGGACATTCACCGGATGATTCGTGTTTCCGATTGTTCGATTTCCTGTGTTTACCGAAGCGCGATCTTTGCGCACATAAAGCACGCGCATCAACCGCACGGGCGACTGCAGCTTGACGTTCTCTTTTGGGGACCGAAGGGGGCACTTGAAGTGTGAGTACACCTCATTGGGCCACACAAGTACTTTGTAAGTTCGGCGTTCCCTGGCTGACTTCACATTTGTTAGCAAGGCCAGGTACGCGATATGAGCGTTCTTACGATAGCTGAGGCTGTCTTTTGGCTGTAATGAACTGAACTGTATGAGCGATATTTCCGGCCGAAGCAAACTGGAAAACGGGTATAAAAGAACACAAAGTGCTGTAAAATGAACGTTTTTTTTTCACTTATACGCACAATATTAGAAATGTACCCTCTAGAACCATTTGAAACTTCAAGCCTTAATGAATTGCTAACTGGAATGGCAGTCTAATCATTCAGAAACCAATCCGCTAATAATTTCAAAACATATGCGCTAAAATAGTCTAATTCATTTGGTAAAGTAGCGATTACAACAGCAAGTTTACATTAAACTGAATCTAGCCCGTCACCCGCCGCGGTGGCTTAGTGGGTAAGGCGTTGCGCTGCTGGGCACGAGGACACGGGTTCGATTCCCGGCCGCGGCGGCCGCTTTTCTGATGCAGGCGAAAAGCAAAAACGCCCGTGTGTACGAGATTTCGGTGCATGCTAATGATACCCAGGTGGTCAAAATTAATCCCGAGCCCTCCACTACGGCTCGCCTTATCAGCTGCGTTGCGTCGGCGCGTTAAACCCTACAATCAAACAATCAATCTTGCCCGTTGATTATTCGGTAGAAACTCCGGCGCTCAAGCGGCATTTGGCTTCAAACCATATTGCTTATATATAGTTGATGCGTGCTTTTACCTTGATTTTCGCTTGCTGGTATTTTTATGTGACAGCTGCAGAATTAAAACGTAAAGTTTTCGCAGCATAAATTTTTTAACGCGCCAGGCTAGTTGGGCTTTTTTGTTGCTGTTGTTCATGCAGACTGCGTGGTCGCATATTGTATTTTACTGCGAAGCAAGCGATTCCAGCATCCGCTCTTTTAGCCGTGAAGTTCGCGACCTGAAGTTCATCGGCTTCCCGCGTGTCTCCCTCCCCGTACTCGCTTTCTTTGGGAGAGACGCTGATATGAAAAATGGAGTCATGCGGCTTTGTCGTTCAGCACATTGTGCAAAGAGCTCTTTATGTCTGTGCCGAAAAACTGCATAGTATTGAATGGCATCATAATCGTTGAATAGACTGCAATAATCGGAACAAGGAGTGTAATTCATGGGTATCAGTGGACATTCTGAACACGTGGAATGAATGCGCGTGCGGGTTGCGGAAGTTTTCGCCATGAACTTTCGCTGCTTACGTTACCGCTGATTCCGCTCATTTCGATCCACAGAATAGGAGTGCCGGAAAAAAATAAGAGCTAAGGAGTAAAATGTAGGCTCTAGGGTCGGTTTCGAACTCAACATTCACTCCGATGATCGCTACCTCCGATGAGAGCTTTCTGACGAAGTTGCCATCCCACCGCTGGCAACCAGTTGTTGCATTCGGGAAGGCGTCCCCGAACCGTTCTCAGTCGCCTCCGTCATGCGAGGTAGCGTGGCGGTCGAGCGGACAGCAAAAGTTGCTGCCTTGGAGATTACGACAAGAAGCCGAAAGCAAATTGAACGGGTTTACTGCATGGCGAGAGATGAGTCGAAGAAATACAGGAGCAATGCCCTTCCGGGCGAGGATTCCAGCGGAGTGACAGCATTGATTACCTGCTCCAACAGAACTGCACCTCTATTCTTGGGGCCCCGTATTTATGCCCAAAGCGATAATGGTCAAAATAGTCTCCTCCTGCATTTGCACACGGCGCAAACATAGTAGACACACACAACACCCTTTCCAGGGTTCGTGAGCGGTCAATAGTAGCGGCGCACGCTGAGTCAGAGAGGGGAGAGAGGAGATCTCCGATGCGGCGTCCGCCAGCTGGGTCGTGTCTCAACTTGCAGATCCGTTGGCAGTCGCTGAAAGCTCGAGTCACCGGCAGAGAAGCGCCTACGCGGAAGGCGCACGTAGTGGTAGGATCTGCCACAAAGCTCAAAAGCACTGCACGAAGCACGCAGCACAGCGGCGCGCTGAATCGGAACAGGGTTCTCCGATTAGTCCGATCAACAGCGAGTCCGATCGATCAGGGAGAAATCAAGACTCGAAACTTTAGTTGTTTAGTAAGGGTGCCAAATTTGACCTTGCCGTGAAATAAATGCTGCGAAGCTGGAATTGTCAGTCCTAGAGTTGAAGAATGGGCAGCGACTGCAGATTTGTAATAAACATTGGAATGATAAGGAATGCGGCGTAGAAGGCACTCGAAATGAGGTGCGTCCAAGATCTGGAGACGACGAAAGTCTTCATTGCGATTTTAGTAAAAAGTATGGCTTCCAGCACTTGAAGCACTGAAAAAAAAACAGAAATAGATCCCCACAGAACTAACGCTACCATGACAAACCTTTCGGGGAATCCCAACACCCAAGATACATTTAAACCTTACAACACAATGTAGAGGACAAAACCGAGCATACGCGTTATCGAGGAACGCAGGTGTTCCATCGATGTATACTCGGACATATTTGGCCTGCTCCTACCCGTAAAATTTGAGTGGATGGCGGCGCGCCTTCGATATACATGCCGAAAAGAGGAAAGTGAGCGGAATGGCGACTTTATTAGGGAGACTCCGAAGAGCCTCGCCAGGAAATAAAATGTGCATGCATCAAAGACAGTTGATCTTGGTTGGAGTGGAAAGCGCTTAATCTTGGAACGAAGCTTATCGCTCACAAGGCTTACGGATCAATTGTAAAGAGGGCGTGAGGGCCCCTACTGATGCCCTGCTAACAGTTGGTCCTGACACAATCTAAAAACTGACTCCAACCGTGACAGTTTGTAAAAACAGAGGCAGTGTTTAGTGACTGTCATGTGTTTTCTCAACCAGAAGGGATTCCGTCATACTCAGGATTTCATCCACAATTCAACTTGTTTCAAAGCGCTGCAATCCGATCCCAGTAACAAAGCGACGCCGACGTTGCCGAGCTGCCGCGCTGATATACAATGGGGTAACATATAAACTAGCCATCGGAAATGAACCTTCGCAGGATAAGCCAGTTACATCAGGTATTTCCCGAGGAAGCCCTTTATACGATAGCTTTATACGATACAATGTTTAGAGTTGCTGTTGCTAATTTTATTTGTATGTAGCCTTTATTTCAACCCTGTATCAAGCGACGTTACTTGATTGCAATTTTTTCTGTTGTTGTATTTTGATTTGTATGCAGTACGTGTATGTACCCCCTCTCATCTATAATGCCCTCGGAACGTGAGACTAATTGAATAAATAAATTGCATTACAGGCCTCCTGCGCTGCCCAGGGGGCGCTGCGCAAGCGGCCTCCGGGAGTACTTTCGGGTAGTACAAAGCTGCGCGGGTCCCACAGGATCACGTGTTGACAGAAGCAAAATAAGCTCGATGTTCGCATTTGTTTTGCGACATGGTTTTCACCCCATCCCCGACGAGTCCGTTCTTTTCCTGCGATCAACTTGGCATTGGGGGAAAAGCTTTGCAGCGCTAAATACGTTTAAAGCGCCGACGAAAGTGCCGGAACGGGGACGGCGCTCTCCCACTCGCAGGTTCACTGACCATTTGAAGTGAAGCTTATAGTTTATACTAATACACTAGGTGAGTGACAAGGACTTTTCAACAACAGCCGATCAAGAAATAAGAGGGACGCAATCGGCGATGATCGCGCTTGAAGAAGCCAGCGAGTCCGGCGGACCGCTGGCTCGCCTGCTGCGGTGCGCCGCTCTTTTGTGCACCTGCGCACTATGCGTGCACTTTCATTAAACATTGCTCGTTTGCGTCGCCGTTATGAATACATGGTGCAGCGTTAGCTTGTCGTTTTGTTGCGTGTCTCAGTGACAAAATGCAGTGAGCGTCAGAAGCGTGAAATCGGTTTTTACGATTCCGAAATTAGTGGCGGTAAAACAAGGTGGTCGAGCGAACTGAGAGGCCGCTCGCTTTCCTTCTTTGCTCTCACTTTACTTAATTACGCTCTTGCATTATATATTCCCAGTTCGCACTTAATAGGCTAGAATGAGTGTCAGCAACGTTTTGATTTGTAGGGCCGAGTTGCATGCAGCCGACACGGCGGAGGGCTGGACGGCAAAACGGGTGGGAGGAGGAGGGGAGCTTTGAACGCAAAAAAATAGCGAATTGCCAATAATATTTGACAATAATCTGGCGCGAAATGTGAAGATGGGGGACAATTCAACTGGAAGCGACCAATTGTCTGTTCTTGTCTCGCTGCCTAACTCCTTATGAGGACAAACCTGGCGTGTCGGCGTTCAGATTGTTAGCGACGACCGCTGCACTAGAAGATAACCAACAGAGTAAGTGCTGATCGTATTTAAATATTCGGGGCCGCGCGCCGTGTATGCGGCTGTTATGTTATGCAAATATAGAAGTACACATCTTTGCAGGCAGCGGGCGTGCGATTTGGTGCTTGTTTTGCGTCCTTTAATAGCGCTTAATTTGTTTATTTGACGCAACTGCCTCACGTACTCGCTAGTATACATGTACCCTGCCGTTCGTAAATCGTGCGGCGTATAACGTTACGCAAAAATCATTTAGTTTGCGAAAATCCAAAACAAAATTTCCACTCGTTTTCAAGAAGGTGCCAGGCCAGCAGTGTCAGCTGAGTCGGCTGCGCAATTCTTGCGTTCGCTTGCATGCTCCCGCTGAAGCAACGTTTTGCAGTTACCAGCAGCGTTCCCTGTTTATGCTACTCGTGAACTTTCCTTTGTCGACCGCACGCAATGGTCGTCAGAAAGTTAGGCCACCCGACCTGGCGATACTGTCCCACGCCGCGACGACCGCGACAGCTCGCTCAAAAGAAAGGCGATACATCGGCTTGTTTTATCGGATATTGTTTTGTTTAGTCTCTGCAACTACTTTAAGGGCTATTTCATACAGTATGCAGTCATTTAAACGCGCCACAAAGCGATTAAACTAAGTACAACCAACTTTCACTCTGGGTTTAAATTGAAAATACATACAGGGCGGCGAGGGTCGTGTGCTTTTGTACTACCCAGAGGCGTCGGCCACTACGGGCGCTGCATGTCGCCAAAACTCCAGCGCAGGAGGCCTATTAAGATTGCAACATTGACAAAGCTGCGAAATATATTACATATATCATTCCGTATGTTTTTTGCAGGCAGCTTTGTTGTTGATCTCGTAACTAGAGCAAATGAAACGCTAACAAGAATTAATAATTGGGCCGTTGATAATTGCCTAAGAATAAATGTCAGTAAAACTAGGGCCATTATTTCTCTTTGACCCCCGCAAAAAAAAAAAAGAATTGAGCTAATTCCTACGAAGTTAAACAACAGAGAAATCGAAGTATAAAATCTTTTAAAACAGTTGGGGTGTAATTTAAATAAGATATGATATGAGATAACCATGTTACTTATATTGCCAGCAAATTGTCTACAACAATCTGCATTACAGGCGGCCAATTTGTTTATCTTCCTATATCAATCAACATTCTTCGGTACAACTCATTATTTGTGTCGTTCATTAACTATAGAATTCTTGTTTGAAGTTACTGCCACGAATGAAAACTTGCACAACCTCACAGCTGTGGAAAACTCCGGACCAAACATATACCAGCCGGACACACCATCGACTGATGGAGGTACCATCCGAAGATGCCTGTGGGATCAAACAGCTGGTGGGCATTAGGGCTATAGTCTGGAGGTCTCGAAAAACCATAAATATACGTTATACCACGTCCCAGATTTTGTATCCCGCTGCATTCACTCACAGAAGGAGGGCTCGTTCGGAAGAATGATAACTTTAACACGAGGCCGACTGTTTCCAAGCTTCAGTCGGTCGGAGCACACTGGGTTCGGGGAACCAAGACACTGCGGTGACGGGGAGGTGATCTTCAGGAGCCACGTTTTTTTAGCTACCACAAGGCACTCCTGTTTACCATATCTCCAAGGGCAGACTCAACGGAAACTTTATTGAAACATGTAAAAAAATCTACTGATATTTTCGACGTAAAGTGAAGCCTTACGTCGATGCGCTGTGTACACCTTTTTTTTCAGTCAGAATCGACTATAGGTATAAGTGGGCGAATGCCTCGTCAACTGGCTTTATTTGGAAGAAACTATTTTCTCTGCTTCCGTTTGGAGGGGTGTTTTTGGGTGCGTGTACGCAAACGACTGAGAGTAAATATTCTATCTGTGACACCAGTACAAAATTTGCAGCAACAATGACTGAACTCTGTTAGTTCAGCTAGCAAGCAACGTCGGTGAGGATGGCATTCGTTTGACCTGGATGAACGGAACGAAAGGGTGCTGTCTTTTCCCTCTTGTTGAGCACTCAGGCCAACGTTGTCGCTGTATATATATGTATTTTGGGGTGTGTTATGGCCACTGAAAAGTACGTCGACTCGACCCTTTCTCGTCGAGTCCATGTATCCGGGGCTACGGGCGTTTTTGCTTTTCGACTCCATCAGAAAAGCGGCAGCCGCGGCCGGGAATCGAATCCGCGTCCTCGTGCTCAGCAGCGCAACGCTTAAGCCACTGAGCCACCGCGGCGGGTTCGAATTTTCTTATTGACCGCTAGTCCTGTCGCGAAGTGAGGCTGGCGAAAGCGATTAAAAACACAACGAGAGAATTATCTTTAGATTATTCTCTCAAGTTTGTTGATATCTTTTTAGTGTGTTGATGCCAAACCTCTGAAGCATATTCCAAACAAGACCTAACTATTGTGTTGAATGCGAGGAGAATGTTTTAATGCGAGGAGCTTTTGAGCCTTATTGAGCAGAATTTTCTACCGACTGATTAGAAAATCTTTTCGATCAATGTGAGACGACCTAAATAAATTTCTGGTGATATTGATGCCAAGAAATTTATAACTCTCTGCAAAAAAAGGAAGTTCTTTGGATACTGTAAAAAAGTGGTTGTTTCTTGTTAGTAACGCGCATAAATACATTTTTATCCTGGATGTGAGCGCATGTCCCAACACTCACACCAGGTATTATGAATTGCATCAATGGTTTTTCCAGTATCATCCGGCCGTTTGCGGAAGTAATTGAACGAAATATAAGGCAATCATAGGCAATCATTTCAGCACCATGTTTAGCGCAGGTAGTAATACTATTGATGCAACTATAAAAAGCAGCTGTCCAGAGATGTTTCCCTGTGGCACCCGGGAGTTGATTGGAAGAGGATTGGAGTAAGTACCGCTTACTTAAACAAACTGTGTAAGAGAAGTTAGGTAAGATGTTACTTATTAGTCAGTGGTCGAGGGAAAGCCAGTCATGTCGAGTGTGTAAATAATTTAGAGGGGGGTATTTTATTAAACTCTGCTGAAGTCAAGGAAGACAACATGGGTTGGTCGGAATTATCTGGAAGCGAGAAGAAAGAATGGATTCGAGAAACAAACTGTGTAGTAGTGGATAGATGTTTACTAAAACCATGTTGGAAGACTTAGGTACGTCGTGCTCGTCTAAAAAATGAATCATGTATTTTGACTTTATGTGCTCCAGCAGTTTACAACTTGTGCTCGTTAGCGATATTGGTCTGTAGTTGGTTAAGTTGTTTCCCTTTTTCTGCATTGTAATTACTCGAGCGATGCGCCAGACTGTTGGAACAAGGTCTTGGGACACCGATAAGCGAAAGATTAGGACAAAGAAGCGAGAAAGCGATTCAGCATAACCACCTACAAATGCATTGTTTATGTTGTCAAGACTGCAAGAAGATTTTGTTTTTATGTCCAGATGCATGGAAAAGACCCCTTCCAGTGTTAGAAATTCAGGAGCAAATTGCACACAATTACCACTGGCATTAAAAACGTGCATGAATTTGAAAAAACATAGTGACCGCAATTCTTAAAAATATTGTGGCGTTACGAAGATGTAAAGAGGAGGACAAGAGAGCATTGCCAAGCTAAATGATCGCATCGAACGGTTCTTTTTACGTTCGTAATCCTCGAAAAACGCAGAACAGCGTACAACGCAGTAGAAACATTTTTTTCAAATGCGCCTAATTCTGAAATCTGCGAATCAATACTTAATAATGCACTGGCCTCATATTGTAAAATTAAATTTCCTTTAATGGTTTACGGTCCGATGTACTGGTCATATGTTATATTTTGCTTCTCCTTCGTTTTGTTGTTTTTTGTTAAAATACTCATTTCTAGAAATGAACACCATCCTACAATATTTGCCGATTTTTTTTTTCACAGTTGCTTCGGAGTCCGTAACTAAGAAGTGAAACCTACCTGCAGTAAGAACGTCAACAGTTGCAGGTGCAGCTTACACGTCCGAAAATAGTGCAGATGTGTTTCAAATAAATAGGTGACTGATAACAGTTATCGCTGCGGCAAGCAAACAGAAGGATCCCTCCGCACAAAGAAGCGACACTCGTTTCTGCTGGCCTCTCAAGGGAATGGTGACCTTGATGGTGACCTTGAATGGTGACCTTGAGATATGAGCGTGCTAACAAACGCTTCTTTCCTTTCTATTTTTTCTTCCCTCCTTGGGAGTTTCTTTCATAGATTAGCGGAATTGTGAGATCGCTGACCCCTTTGAATAAAGTTATGCAGCTCGTCATCTGTGCTTGCAACAATGATGAAGGAAAATGCAATTACATTCACCACCTGCGAGACTAAACTGAACCGGATTGGTTTTATGAACTGGATTGGAAACGGTATTGGATGCTTGTGGCTTGCGGGAACACGGCGGTGGATATTTCAGCATAAATTTTAGGAAGTTTTCAGGGAATAAAAGAAAAAAAAAACATGGTAATGGTTGCGAGGTAAGGTTTGCGAACATACTTTTTGCTACTCCACGATTCCTAAAATTATCTTCATCTATTACAAAATCCCCTTTTCCCTTTTGGCGAAAGTTACAGCTGTAAATTCCCCGAGGAAGGCAAAATTCTCCGCACAAAACATTGCTGCCTTCAAGGGCGTTTGCAACCTAGCTCTAAGAGTTGGTTGCTAAGAATCTTGCGTGCTGTCTGACGCTGTTAAGCGGTATATAGTGCAGGGTTACTGAATTGTGTGAGAAATGGCTTAGCAGCTTCTCTGGTGATCCAGTTCTGCAGCACAGGATGACTCAGTTTTTTTATCCCAAATTCTCGCACTTTCCTGTACTATCCATTGAATTAATCAGTATTGTGAACAGGTGTGGAAGTGGTTCTGTTCTATCAACTAACAGATCGCTGCAGGCAAGGAAGTGCTCTTCTTCCCAAGCTGTCAAGAGCCTGCAGGAGCAGGCTCTTGACAGCAGGCTCCTGAGCATTTGCACTGGATGTTCCTGCCGATACCAGTCACGACTACTGTTCCAGGCATCACGAGGAAGGAGCATGTTCCGGCGGCCGCACTAAAGTTCTTCGCCCTGGACTACATTTCGCGGATACACAACGACCACACTCATGTGTACACTGATGGGTCGGTGTCACCAACATCATCCACTATCAGGGTGTGGATACCGTCATCACGCACCACCATCAGTGTCATGCTCAGTAACAAAACGTCAACTACGGCTACTGAACTTGCAGCTCTGAGGGTGGCTTTCGCTCATATAGTCAAGCAACCCGCACGAGAGCTTGCTATCTCCACAGACTCAAGGGCTGCCCTTCAATGTCTAGCGTCTTTTCCAAGAGACCACCTTGTTTCTGAGACACTCTCTAAATCTCCAAACTCCACAAGCGCACCGCCAGATAGCAGTTCAGTGGATTCCATCCCATTGTGAGACAACTGTCAATGGGAAGGCGGACATTGCTGCATCCGTTGCGCATAACCATCGTGCATCGGCAATATCCATGCCATTCTCCAGGAAAGATGCATCTGTCCTTTCATCAAGCGTGGCATGAAACATGAAGCGTGCAACCTGGCATGACGTATTGCGTCATTACGCAACGCTATCTTCCAATGATCCAAACTGCAAATTTACAATGCTACCGGGAATAAATCAAGCGGGTAGAAGCAATTCTACATCGCCTGCGGGTGAATGTCGCCCACATGCGCAACTTCCCCTTTAAGATGAAACTTGCTACGTCGCCATCGCACTGGGGCCACACTGTGATGTGCGATAAAATAAACCATCCAGCACCTTCTCTGTGAACGTGCTCGATTTAGTGCGCCAAGAGTGTCCCTCGCGGTGCCTTTGGTGCTGCCGCTTTCCGTCGACATTCAGTTAAAGGACCGTTTAGGACCGTGGGAATGTCGAAACATACTTTACGGGCTACAAAAGCTCTGACATAGTACGTGGAACACACAGGTCTAGACCAGTCTCTGTAAATAACTCAAAAAATAACTGTAAAACTCAAGGTCTTGAGCATCATCGCCATCATCTTCATCACTTCATCAACTGGCGTAGCAAGTCAGGCATTTTAGCCCGGCTAACATCGCCAGACTTCCTAAAGGTCGTTCTCTCTCTCTCTCTCTCTCTCTCTCTGCGAGGCGCGTTGGTGTATTTGAGGATCAGTTACCGATTGTGCCTCTTTCACCAGGGTGCATTGTACGCCGGGTGGATCTCTGCTAAAAGCGAAAAACTACTACAACAAACAAATCAGTTGTATTATCAGCTTTGCAGCCGAAAAGAAACATCGCAGCCCAAACTACTGTATACCACGATATCTCTATACGTGACTTGGCACACCGTCCGCTTATATCTCATATTCATAGAAAAAAGTATTCAGCCGCTGAGTGCTTGGGCGCCACAATGGCTCAGCGCCCAAAATAGTGGTAGCTCACCGAACGAGCAGAGTTGGTTTTCAGCTCCATACCCGAAGCCATGTACAAGAGGCCTTTTCTGTTAACAAAGTTACTTTTCTCTATTTGACTCAGAGCGCTGAGCTCGTTTCCGACTTCCGGGACAGGAACGCTGGCATACCGGAAGTAGAGGTTGCTGACAGAGCCATTACGAAGTTTTATTGCGCCTCGGGCTTAAAATTCTGGGATTCCCTGCGCCCACAGATCTGCCAAACGTTCTGAGCGGCAAACATCCTGCCATTCCGGATGATTTTAGAGCACTGTGCATGCCAACTGCGGTGGACGTTGAGAGTTCGTTTTGCGCACACGAATATCCACTAAACACAGGTGCAACTTCATGCCGTAAACCATTGAAATGGCGCTGGTTTGCACAACTTTTAAGGGTTTTTTCAGTGTCACCTCGCCCTTGACTTCGTGTAAATTTGTCGAGTGGCGACATTTGTGGGGCTTATTTTCCCGACTTGTAAGCGTCCTTATCGGTGTGGGAGGCCAAAGCCCAGTTTGGGGAATCGAAGTACGAGAAGGAAAGCCGGCGTTTTCTAATGGCACGTGGCAGATCTGCAGCGACCACAGTCGACCTCAGCTGCACTGCCCGCACTAGACCACATTTAATAGAAAATAGACCTACTGTGTGCAGTAGAGATTTCTCCGCCGAATGAAAGTCTACGGGAGTAGTTGTGGGATCTCGGAAAGGTGTAGATATGTCTGAGCGATGTTGTGAGATAAAGGAGCAATCCCGAAGGAGATGCTTGAGGTTGGCATATGTGAGTGCATTTCAGAACGTCCATTTATTATGGAGGTTTGGTGACAGCTATTTTCAGATAATGTGTGGTATGCTGGCGGCATTGGCAAGGAGCTTGTTGAGAAATACTTTGCCAGCTCGTGGCAAGAGACAGATGCCGGCTAAGTATCCATAATGGTTGGCATCCATAATGCCGTACCTCCTGTCGCGCTTATGTCAAAATAACTACAGAAAAAGAAGTAACGGTGACGGAGACGGCGTGGTGTGAGCCAGCGGAGGTGGAATGAAACTCCTGGACGGCAGAATGGGCCGCCTCGTTACCGGGTCCGTGCTGGAGCACTCCGGAATATTTTCCAACACTTGGGGATCTTTAACATGCGCCGCAATCTTGACACACGGGAATTTTTGTTTTTCGCTTCCAGCAAAAAAAAATGGCCGCCGCGTAAAATATTGTACCCGCGTCCTTGCGGTTACCAGCACAATGTTGTAGTCCGCGAATTACAGCGGCATGTCGTTAAAATCATTCCGAGTGGCCTCCACGACACCGCTGGCTGTTAGCACAGTAATTTTATGCAGGTCGTTTAAATACAGCATACTGGCACTGAGAGCACATGGTATGCAGCCTGTTGAGCCAAGGCGTGGCGGGAGTCGAAAAATGAAGCTCTCCAAGCAGAAGCAGAGGGTTTATTTTCGTGGCACCCAGTCGTGTCTTCGTCGTTCGATTCCTCGAGGAGCCAGCCTCGAGCCCCGAGAGCGAGCTCTGAGAGCGAGCTATCCCTCACCATCTCCGTCGCATCTAGGTTTATTCTTCGTCCTCTTCATGCATCGGAGAAGCGTGGCGATGATAATTTTCAACACACTCCGGGCCGCGAGAAAATGGCTAGGCACGAATTTCAAGAGGGTAAAGTCTTTGCATGGGTCTGGTTGTCACAAGCCCATCTTGCAGCTTGATCTTGCAAGAACGGATGGTACCATCGGTGCTTTTGTAGACCTCCTGAACTATGGCCAGTTTCCACATTTGGCGCGGTGTTTTTTCTAGGTACACTAACACCACGTCTCCTACTTTGACTTCAGTGGCCGCTTTCTTCGTTGTGAAGTGTGCAGACCGAAGCTGCAACAGGTATTCTTTCATCCACCTAGCCCAGAAGCTTTCGGTCAAACGTTCTCGATACCGATACTGCCGCACGGCATCAGTGCGCGAACAGGTGGTTGTATCGTTTCCCGAGTCACTCTTGGTAGGCACATGCGTAAGTCTGCGACCAATGAGGAAATCGGCAGGAGTGAGAGCACACGGCTCCCCTATGTCCAACTCCACGAAAGTAAGAGGCCTGGAGTTCACAACGGCTTCTACTTCGGTGAGGACGGTAGCCAGTTCTTCAAACCCAAGCTTCGCTCTCCCCAGTACCTTTCTGAGTGCTTGCTTAAACGTCCTAACCAGCCGCTCCCACCAACCACCCCACCACGGGGCATTAGGTACAATGAACTTCCACCCGATCCCAGCATTGCTTAAATGCTCAGCGACTTCTTGATCGGAGAGGAGTCGGCAGACTCGTTTTACGTCCACCGAGGCTTTCTTGAAAGTTCGGGCGTTGTCTGAATACACGACCCTGGGTAAACCCCTGCGGGCAAAGAATCTCCGAAAGCCGAGCAAGAAGTCATCTGCTGTGATCGAAGAGACTAACTCCAAGTGGAGCGCTCTTGATGCGGTGCACGTGAAGAGAGCGATGTAGCACTTGGAATCGCCGCTTGGTGATCGTACGTGGAGAGGCCAGGCGAAGTCCACTCCTACAACCTCAAACGCGTTTGTAGACGATAGGCGGTCATTCGAAAGGGGGGCAGTCGGAGCATCTCCGGGCCTGACTCGGAACCGCTTGCACAGATGGCAGCCGTTGACCACTAGCTTCACCAAGGATCTTGCTCGGTAAATCCAGTATTTCTCTCGTAGTTGTGTCATCGTGTCTCTCACGCCGCCGTGCAGAACTTCAGAACTTGAGTGTGGGCTCTAGCTGCCAGCAGAGACGAAAATGGGTGATTTGCAGGCAATATGATTGGGTTCTGGATTTTCACAGCTTTTAAATGGGCTGAGCGTCCCCCGATCCGAAGGATACCGCCCGCATCTAAGGAAGGGTTCAGCTCGCCTATGCTTGAAGCACCGGTAGCCCCTGCCCCCGAGACATAGTTGATTTCTGTCACGAAATTTCCGGATTGCATGTCCTTGTTCGAAACCTTGACGGTAGATTTCCATGGTAGCTCCACTTGGTATCGTCCATTTCGGACGGAGCCGTTGTTCTCGAAGTGGTCTAACGCTGAGCTCTTTGAGGTACCACTGCTCGTCGGATCCAAGATCCCATTGCTTTCGGCTTCCCAAAACGATCGAAGGATATCGTCGCATTGGGTTACGTCGGCCTTCAGAACGCAAACCATCGTGCACGAAGTAGTTGCTGTCGCTGTCAACTTGGTGCTGCTGCCTTGAAACGTCCATCCAAGTTTAGTGTTTATAGCAATCATAGCCTGGTTTTCTTGGGACCTCACGAATTCGTCAGACATTATATTCCACATCTGGTCCGATCCAATGAGGATGCTTATGCCACCGCGAGTGATGACGTCAGGGTGAAGCAGCTCATCAGCAATGTCCTTTCCCGATGTTTTGCAAGCCCGAACGAAGGATGAATCCATCGTCGAGCCTTCGATGTCCTGGCAAATGTGGGGTATTTCTATGGCGCTGAGGACAACTTCGGTGTCGGAAAATTGGCTTTTCAGTCGAAGCTCGACGATACGACGCCTCGCGGCCGGTTGACTTTTGGCGTTGGCGAACGTGTTCAGAGCAATATTGATGACTCCAACGCATTTCAGCTTGAGGTGTTTGCAAAGTTCTTCGGTCACGAATGTCCGCTGGCTGCCACCGTCGAATATGCCTCGGACGTAGCGGCAGGCGTTGTCACTCACTGCCCAGGCTCGAAAAGTTTGGAGGAGAACGCATCCACTTGTGTCAACTCCTGACTTCTTTCCGACTGATGCGCAGACCGTCGTGCGTGGGTTCGGACTTCCTTCAGAACGAGAATCCTATGCGTTGTTCTTTCTCGGGCTACAGACGCTTGATGCATGTCTACCGGCGCACGCATTGCAGGTAATCTTGCGGCGACAGTCACGTGCTCGGTGTCCTTTCAGCGTGCAGCGAAAGCATCGCATCTCCTTCGACAAAATTTGCTGCTTCTTTTCCGAAGGTATGTCCGCAGGACAAGACTCCGTGATGTGAACTTCTGACTTGCAGAATGCACACCCCTCACCGGACGTCGCTGAAGTGCTGGAGAGAACACACGACGTGGGCTTAGAGTCTCTAGGGCGGATGCTTTTCTCTGCCTCATATTCAAGCCTGGTGTCTCGCCCTCTCTGACCCCTGAAATCACTCTTTTCAAGGTTCTCCAGCTCGGTGCTGAGGAACTTCAGAAGACGGTCTAGGTCTGTCGGCAAATCCTCAGGTGCATCCGCTTGTGGTGTAGGTGTTTCAGCAGTGCGCGTGCGGTGGTACTGGAGCACGATGTCGTGCGGAAGGGCTCGCAACAGGATGTCTGAGAGCATCGACGAAAAGGAGGACCGTTTCACGCCGAGGGTTTCGAGGCCACGGATGTTGACCAAAACCTGGTCGTTGAGCTTGCGAAGGCCACTTGTGTCACTTGAGGACCTGATCGGGTTGATCATTCGGAGCCTGGCGAAATATTCTTGCTCGAGTCGCGTGCGATCGCCGAAACGCTTCTTCAGCATTGCAAGAGCATCCTGATAGCAAGCCTCCGTCGTAGGTAGCCCTCCGATTGCCGAAGCAGCATCTCCTTTCAGAAAGAGTCGCAGGTAGTGGAATTTCTCGCAAACTGAAAGGCCGCTATTCTTGTTTATCATTTGGTCGAATTGCTCCCAAAATTCATTCCATCGGTAGAGGTCCCCATAGAAAGGAGTGATGGTGAGTTTCGGTAAGCTTGGCTTGGTTCTCTCCGAAGTCGTAGCAGCGATTGGGGGCGTGACGTTCGCTACGGGTCCTGTCATAGGTGCAGCTGCCTGGGAAAGGCGGTTGCTCTTGCTTTTTAGCTCAGCGAGGACGCGTGTCGCGTTATCTTGATACTCGATCACGCTCGCATATTCGGCCTCAAATGCCCCCTGATCCTGAATATGAGCTTCGAGCTCTTCGTTGATCTTATTTAGCTCGTCGTTATTAGCCTTGAGTCTCTCGTAAAGCGACGCTAGTTGGTCGGCCGTAGCGCAAGGATCGGCCATGGCGGCACTTGCCTCGTTGATGATCCTTGTGTTCTGCGCCCGCCTCGATGTCCTCTTGCATTTGAGCTTCTCCATGGTGGCTCCGCTGCCTCGATGCTCTCGGCAGGTCCCGCTGTGGGTCCCGGGTCGTCGGCACCAAACATGTTGAGCCAAGGCGTGGCGGGAGTCGAAAAATGAAGCTCTCCAAGCAGAAGCAGAGGGTTTATTTTCGTGGCACCCAGTCATGTCTTCGTCGTTAGATTCCTCGAGGAGCCAGCCTCGAGCCCCGAGAGCGAGCTCTGAGCGCGAGCTATCCCTCACCATCTCCGTCGCATCTAGGTTTATTCTTCGTCCTCTTCATGCATCGGAGAAGCGTGGCGATGATAATTTTCAACACAGCCTTCAAAAACGCCGCCTTATACCCCTCCCGAGCCCCTCGTGTTCATCTAAAAAAGCCACTGCGGGCCTAACAGACTGGAAGCTTCTTGTTGTTTAGTCCAAGGGTGAACGTACTCCCATAATGTTCAAAGCAAGCATGCACACCATGCTCCACCTCTATCACTCGAGTTTTAAGCTTTCTACGATGCCACTGCATTTCGCTCGTTGCAGCCAACTTTGTCTCCCAGGCGTGCCCACGATACCTAGTGCTCTTCGTCCTTCGCACTTCGTACGCCCTCAATCTGCAAAGTTGAGAGCTTAACCCCAGTTAATTTTTCCGTTCGCTATTTCCTGCTCAAGCTCTCCCCCTATCCCTTGGAGGCGTCGTTATATTTCTGCAAGATCACCACAGCGTCTCAATACCCGACCTAAATTTCTTGGCCCTTTTATAAAATAAGAAACAACAGAGAGTCAGACGCGACAGAGGAAACGCTTCTGCCGAGTAGCAACTGAATGATTTTATTGGTTTGGGGCGCCGGCTTTGTAAAAGCGGTTAGGACCCAACACAATGAAAAAAGTAGAGAAAAGAAGGCGAAAAAAGGACAACGCAATATTTCATTTCTAACAAAAAATCTGAAAGATATACAGTCTCTTTTCATGACGAGGGATACTACGATGAATAACACAGTCAGCGCTACACTGCGGAATGCAGAAAGCCTCGTGGTTCTCGCGTTCCACATCCACATCTAAGCCACATCTATTCCAGCGTGTAGCGAGCTGTCCGTGAACCTTTTGAGCTCATTGTCATTCGTGCGCAGGCGGTCGTTCCTGCCATGCCCTGTGCGGCCAATGAGGTACTCGTGGCAAGCCATCGGGGTTTGGTTCACACTTCGGGACGTGCAGCACAGAAACTGCCGCGTTTATCCACCCCTAGGTGTGACAAATTACACCTGCTGGTGGTCTTTCCTCTCCTTTTCCTTGACAATAAATTCATTCATTCTTTCTTTTTCCGCAGTGCTGTTTTGTGCTTTCGCCTGTGAAGTTTTGAGCCGTAGCGCCCAATCCTTCGTCCCTCTCTCTCTTTATCTACGCGCTGTCGTTTTCAACCCACGTTTTAACTCCTCTGGCTATCGTTACTCTCACATTCTCCGCCACTCTATGTCGTCTGTCATTGGGAAACATTGAACCTTTCCACTTTCACCAATCCCATTTTCTCTTTCACTTCACTTTACTTACGTGTTTCAACAATGAGAAGTACGAGGAAAATCGTTTTATCACACTGCCTGCTCCACAGTGTGGTAGGCTTTCATTATCACGCTTTGCTGGCGTTCACGATCAGACTTCCAAACTGTTTCCGGAATCCTAAACGTTTTAGAATTCCCTTGGGCTGTCAATGCGTGGTCTTGTTTGCGAGGAATACGGTAACAAAAAACGGCTAGAAGTCACGTATTATCGCAACGATCACGAAACAAATCATGTGACGTTGGGCTGCTGCAATGACTACACAGCTGAGAGCTGTTTTTTATAGCAGCATGTTATAAGAATACCTATCGCCCGCAGTTATAATGCAAGCAACACGGAGCTGCCGCTGAAACAGCCCCACCACCAGCACCACAAAGCCACAGAGAACTGGACAGCCCAATGTTCGTCGGCTAGGCTGAGACTGTAGTACACGTTTTATTAATCTAACCAAATCATAAAATATGCAAAACCACAAATCAGAAATGACCAGGCTGTGTTTCTCGCACTCAGTTGAACTACATCACTCGTAAATAAGGGTTGCCACATTCCCATTCAAAGTGGGTTTGTCATTCATTTTGCAATAAACCGTATTAGTTGTTTTCTGAACACTGTGGCTATCCAATAAGTTCAGCGGAATGAGTTTCATCATTTTTTTTATTTTTCTCTGTTTCTTGTTGCAGTAGCCAGTACCTGCAGCTCATAACCCAAGCCCCAACGTCTTTCATCGCCCGTTTGACGAAGAGCAGCACGCAGGATGAAGGCGACTATCGAGGACGGGGTGCTCTACTCGCCGTACCCGAAGGTGGACATCCCGTCGTGCTCCATCTACGCAGCAATGAGCAAGTTCCTGACCAAGCAGCCTGACCAGCTGGCAGTGGTGAGAGAGGCAGACACTAAGACCCGAAGCTGTAAGATTTTGGCACGTCATCAATCTGGCAGCGTCAAGCACGGAGTTGACGAATGTGTTTGCATCCGTTACTATACGCGCCAAGAACGAGTGGTAAAATATTGCGTACCATGTCGGTCGGGAGCATCAAGTTAAACGAAGAAACGCTACCTTGTGATTATCGTTTTTAAGAGAACCGGGAATAATCGCCCTGTATAAAGTCACAGGGAGAAATTGTCTCAGCAGGGGATGCCTTTAGCCTCCGTCAGTGTGCGCGGATAGCCCTTGAAAGAAGCACCGCGACGAACACGCTTTCACAATCAAAGGGGCCTGAACATTGCACGCTCCCTTAATAATCGGTTCCCAACGATAAAAAGCCCGTTCGTCAGGGGACAAAACGGGTGTGAGACGTGTTCGCGAGACGTGCTCGCAAGATGCAAGACATGTTCGCAAAAATCCAATTTTGTAGCGGCTTGTAAATTTCATCACCATTAAAAAAACACTTTTACCTGGACAATATTAGAACCTTAGCCAAGACACTGCTGCAGATGGTGTACGAAAAGACACTAAAGCCGGTGATTTCATAGTCTCCTCACAATGTCCAACTCAAAACGCTAAAATGCAGGTTCCGAACAATTAACAACAGCTGCGTTCTTCTCGCTACTGTTTCTTTTTTTTTTGCCGCAGGTGGACCAGACAACTCAGCTCACCAGAGGCGAGTTCTTGTCCCGCATGAAGCGTTTTGCCGCGGGCTTCCAGGCTCATGGCGTGGGGCTTGGAGACTGCGTCTGCGTTCACGTCGAGAACAGCGTGGAAAACTTGGTGGCTCTGTTCAGTCTGACCTTCACGGGCGCCTCCGTGCTACTCTCCAACCCGGTGCTCAATGAACGTGAGAGATGAGCCCCTTACTTCCCCGAACCGTTTATAGGTTGTTCTTTTCAGGGGGGAAAGGGGGAGATCTACTACACTTTTGCTCACTTGGGATTTATCTGTGGTGACGTCTTATTCGCGCGCGCATTTACTTATTCCCGCGCACACGGTGCTCAGCCTGAGATGAGGAAAATATAGTTGATGGTAGCCTCAATTCTATCCTGAGGAACATAAAGTGTATGGGTGGCGTGCTTTGTCTAGGTGCATACCTTATGCCCCCTAAAAGGGCCATGAAGGCAAAATTGATCATCGTTTATTTGGAAAGAGCTAGAATGAGCCAAACTCGTATTTTATCTTCGTGGCTACTTTACACACTGATTATCATCATAATCAACATCAAGAACAGCAGCCTCGCAAACTCGCAAACTGCTCAGCCCGCCTTTGCTTACGCATCCTCTCGCGCAGGAAGACTTTGGTGTTTGTCGCAATTGTCCGCTTGCAGGTGAACTGCTGTTTCAAGTCCAGCACAGCAATGCAACACACATCTTGACGACTGCAAGGAACGCTGCCAAGGTTCTAGCTGTCCAAGAGAAGGCGAACGTTAAGGTACGCCCCAACGATTGCGTTAGTATAAACTAGCGGTGATGCCAATGTGTGGTGGCGTACGAATAGATCTAACACATTATAAAGTATTCGTTGGTTGTGTAAATAATTGCCCAATTTTTCGCGGAGTTGCACGCAATAATTAGTTCCGGTCTGCAGACAATACACCGTGTCCAACAGGAGACGTGGTGTTAGAGCAAACGACTGCAAGTTGCGGTATATTAGAACTACTCGAAAACAAATTGTACAATATTGGTCGTCTTAAATGCCAACACATACCTAGAGTTATCTCAGTCGTTGTGATGGATAGCTATCAGTTACAGTTTTCTAGCAAGTAGCATGGGCTTCATCGGGGCGCGTGAGCTTACAGAAAACGCCGCGCCCTGACAAGCAGTCTGAAATAAAGAAACATCCACTGTATTAATCATGTGAGTTGCGATGGCAGAAGGGAAAACGGTGGGGTGTGAAAAGGGGAGGAAACAGGGGCAGTTAATCGCAACAAAAAAGTACTCACGGTTACTTAAGCTTATATTGCGAAATTTGTGTGCAGCGCGAACTGCATTCTTAGTCTGGCACATATCTGCTGCGTAAGTGATCGCGTGATCAGCGAGCGCACGACGGATCTCGCAGCGCGTCACCGCCACCGACGAGCGTGTCGTTGCAAATTGCGTTTGAACCGCCCGTGCAAATGTCGCGTGGTTCCGATGAGCCACGAACGCCGGAGGAACGTCTGAGGAAAGTGTGATGGGCAGTGCGCTCCTCGGTGGCGGCGCATGGCGAAAGTGGGAGGGGAAGGCGGTGAGCGAGATGACGCCATAGCTGCGCATGCCGCCCTCCCCCTCACAATTTCGCGAGTACTCCGACGAGCGTCTGGAGCAGGCTCAGCGTACTGCCCTCGCCTAATGCCTGCAGCATACTGCTCCGCAGCTTGGCCGCTTGCGATTGTCGTCACAGCTTTAATAATACCTGTACATTTATAATTGTTTGGGACTTATGAAAGCTAATGCGCAAGGTAATATTTTGTTTCTTTAGAGCTTGTGTGCGCTATTCTCGCTCTGTTGTTCCTCAGGTGAGCACAGCATAATGTCCGGCATACTGCCCACACTTTCGCCACACTGTCCTCCTCCGTTTTTTTTTATGCCTTCGCTCGCTCGGTTACAACGCCGTCGCCGTCGCCAAACCAATGTAGCGGCCGCCAAAGTGCTGCGTGCTAAAAACATGGGCTCCAACGGCGACGTGTACTTACAGAAAAGGCGGTGCGCTGTCCCAGGAAATAGCACGAGCTAAACGAACGCGCGAAAACTGAACTGAATTGAAGAAACGTTGTGTGTACTAATTATGTTAGTTGCGAGAGTGGAGTGGAAGAGCGTGAGTCACGGTGGAGGGGGAAAGAAGCGAAGTAGCCACCACTTCAAAGGAATGCTAAATTGCGAATTACAGACGGTGGCATTTTGTTTCTTGTCTCTTAATACCGTTTGTGGGGGTCTTGGGGGAGGAGAAAAAAGTCGAAGTGAACACGAGAGGGGGGTAGGAGTGGTAGTTATGTAAAAGGCACGGCTTCGAAAGCTGCATTCTTGGGGGATATCGTTTTTACTCCCTTGAGGCTGCAGTACAAAAAACGAGCCTTGTTGAGAGCCTTCATCATAACGCGAACCTACTATGAAAACTAAGTCTGTAGGCCGAGCATTTCGTGATTGGTGTCTTGGCCGTTTCAACTGGGCGAGGGGTGCGATTCCGAAAATTCTGCTCACCCTTCGACGTGTTTGTTATTACAAACTACTGAAATTAGACTGGGAATTTTTGTAAGTAACATTTGTAAGCAAGCGAATTGGGTATATGAAAGGATTCTATAGTTATTGTTAAATTCTGCAAAACCCTTAATATAACCTAAATCCACACAAGTCTGAGTTAAGTATGGGTTAGGGAAATCTTCGTAGGGCGGTTTTCAGACAGTCGAATGCGTTACCTGCACCAGCAAAAGCCAGTTCGATATCTCAACGGGCCTGCGATATTATGACGAAAGCTTTAAGAAAAATATTTTTGCCCTTTTTTATTATCTCATGAGAGTAATTTTTAAAATTGAGGCCATATTGACTGCCTGCAGCATGATAGGGATGTACTGCCGATATTTGAAGCCTCTAAGATCAGCACTTTGGCTGCGCGTTGATATTGCCTGTTAGGCCTCCTGAATCCTTTAAATGGACTCTGCAACACTCCCAATAAACGCTTTCACTCTCTCCTTCACGTGTGGAAGCACAGCGAAAGCTGTAGTTATCAGCAGCACGGCCCGAGGCACTGCGTGGTTTTCTCGACCGTTTCTGCTTTCCTTTTGCGACTTTCTTTTTAAAGTGGCTATCGAATGCGTTCATTGCTGCAACTAAAGAAAAACTGGCCAATAGCCGTTACACCACTGCAATGAAGCAGCTCCAGCGCTCGAAGAACGCCAAGACCGGGAAAGAAAGAAAAATCTTTTGAGCAAGTTTCTAAGTGGCGTGGTGGGCACAGGGCAGTAATCTTGGAAGAGGTACACCCCCCCCCCCCCTATTCAAAGTACTGGCTGTGTTGGCTGACCACGCTTTCGAAGCACGTAATATTTAGAAAAAAAAGTTGAAAGAAGTGCTGAGGGTCTCTTTAAGGGTGGGATTACAAACAAATCCTCGTTGCCCTTTTATGGCATCTTACGGTAAAGTCCTTGAACTAGTGTTTGTGTATTTCTACAGATAACATTTAACAACAGTATCAACTCGGTACATCAGTTGGTAGATTATATAATGGGGGATCGTAAAAACTTGGAATACATTAGCCATGCAATGGCGAAACTGTGTACAAGCTCCTTGAGATTTTCACTGGCTACACATACCAGCAAAAACCACTTCGATATTTCAACGGAAGAGCGAGATGATCACGGATTAGAGAAAACGCAAGTTCTCCCCTTTTTCCCTTTAGCAGTGGAATTTTCGAACACCCGGTTTTACTGCGCACCTACGCCATGAAAAAAATGGACTCCCGAAATGTACATATAGATGTACATAAGTGGAAATAAAGAATTTATTCGTTCATTCATTCGTCTGGATCCTACAGTTACGGCTCGGAGTTATTGAGTCAGTCAGTCAGCCAGTCAGTCAGTCAGTCAGTCAGTCAGTCAGTCAGTCAGTCAGTCAGTCAGTCAGTCAGTCAGTCAGTCAGTCAGTCAGTCAGTCAGTCAGTCAGTCAGTCAGTCAGTCCGTCAGTCAGTCAGTCGGTCAGCCAGTCGGTTGGTCCAAAATTTGCGCTCATTCATTGTTGAATAGTTTGGAAATCAATAAGATGCTTTCAACGCAACCAAAAACTAGTATAGTAAAGAGCATAGCAAAAGCGCCCATAGGCTAAAAACTATGTCGCTGCGGTCAATTCCGCCCATGACTTCCTTCATTTCGGTGTTTCAAAGCAAACCAGCTTCCATCGACTCCTTTTCAGGCCTTTAAGCTGCGTCCTATATGAAAACCAATGCTGCTGCTAAGCAACGCTTTAAATTTCTGATATAAGGAGAACTTTGCCACATTCCAATGCATTAAGGTATTTGGTCCGTTTTGCTAGCATGTTTTTTTTGGCCGACTTTTATAGCCCTGCCTTACCAGAATGCCAACGAAAACGATGGCGCTAGCAAGTATCGTAACGTAAGTGTTGAAGTTGTATAAAATCTCGCTCAAGCCAACTCTTTATTGCAGAAATTATTTGTGGTGGGGAACGACGTGGCTGGCTTCACCTCGGTTTCTGGCTTCGTGGACATGAACGAGGAGGATTTCAAAGACGTGCCAATTGAAGATCCCAAGAATGTTACCGCCGCCCTGTTCTACTCCTCTGGCACCACGGGGGACGCCAAGGGAATAGAGATATCGCACCAAAGCGTCGTCGCCAACCTTCACACGCAAGCGTGAGTGCTTCGCCGCATTGCCAGATAAAGACTGTCAGAATTTAAAATTAGGGTACGGTACAAAAAACCAATTACGTAAGCCAAACAAACAGACTCCGGATATGTCAGATAAACAATACCCGCACAGCGGGAATTGGAACGGAACCCAGAAATAATAATACATCTATGGACGAGTGGCATAGACACCGCGTTTTGGACATCTGACGGGTACGGTTAGATAACTCGTCACCAGGCAGCGGTGTGTAAGCTAATATTTGAAAGATTATCAGATTCCTGGTGAATTTATTTTCGGTATGAATGACATTACCTCCGTACTTTCTTTTGCTGGCGTATTTCAGCAATGGGATAACTGAGTATAGCGTTTGTAAACTATTGTGTAATTTTTAACAAAAATAAACAAAAGTGATTTTGAAGCCGGTCGTGCAGGAAGGAATGATCGTAATACCAAAAACTGTACACTTTTGTGGGAGTTGAATGTGCCTAGTATGTCTGCTTTCACTATGTCTGCACTCATGCATTTCGATAGAGACTAGAGCAATTAAGACCACAGGTACACGAAAACCTAAAATAGATGTTATACTGTACATTCACGATATGCCGTTTTGGACGGATAAACTGAAACTGGTGCACCTGCTAGCAATGTAATTTTTCATCAGTTTTTCAGTGCAGTGATGTTACATAATCTCATAGAACAGTGGACGTGCATTCACTGAGCACTGTTGTCCAATTATCCGAACCGCAGTAAAAGAGTATGGTATTTTTAGGCTTTGACTTCATAACCCCCCACAATCGTGTGAGGGCCATATTTCATTTTAAATTACCTTGAAGTACAGAAAGAAACAAAAAACAGCATTTACCCTAGAACACAAGAGCAATACGTCTTACTTAACTAATAAACTTTAGTGCTTGCTCCAACTGGTAATTCGAATATAGCATGATAATTTTTGAGGGACTTACTTTTTATGCTCTGTTGAAAATCTTGTTTATTTTAAGACAATGTCCGGTCAATTCTTTGATTTCGTTCAACTCTCTGAACAGCGTGGCATCTGCCGAATTTATTTACCTCTTTATAAGTACCTTACAGGCCCTTGGCTAGGACATTGGGTAAGGGGGGCTATCAAAGGCATGTGCAACAAGTAAATGTGCTAAACGTGCCAAAAAGTAAGCGCGAAACATGAGCAAGAATGGTTCATAGAACCTCATAACCGCTTTTTATTTATTGATGTTTGCTGGTACTAATTGGAAGACGTGAATGAAACCCTACATAGATATTTATAGCCAATCCTCTTGTTGAAAAAATAGCTTGTTTAGGGGTAGTAAGAAAAGGTAATATATTTGCGGCTTTTGGCGTAGCACTCCGGGTGGCAAAAAAGTGGAAGTAAGTTTTGTAATCACTTGTATCGTCAATTTCTGTCAAAGCGGCAATATTTCCCATTCCGCGCATGTGTTTGAGAAATTTTGACTTTCATTGTACATACTTCTGAATTTTGTAAGTTTCTGATTACCGCCAACTCCAGCCACGAAAGGTGTCTCTCAACAATAGTTTTCGCGGAGGCAACCCCCCCCCCCCCCCTGTAACATTTTCTGGCTGTCCTTTACTAACCATTCCACCTTACGATCGATTATGTCAAGTAACGTGCGTGGCAGAGGTGATTAGGAACATAGCTGCCGTCAGGTGTGCTGTGTCATGAAACAAGCTTAGTACTGAAAGATACCCTACAACTTCTCTCAACCCTTTTAGAAATCTTGAATGCTTGAAGAACGTTGTCAGCCAACACATACAGTACTTCTAGAAGGGGGTAACAAACGACCTCAGTCAAAAAATACTGCTCTGTACCTATTAAATAACTTAGAGACTTCCTGAAGAGGTTTTTCTGGCTTTCCCAGTCTTGGCGTTGGAATTACGTTGGCGTTGGCGTTGAAATCACCGCTGGCATCGCGTCATTACTGCGGTGTAGGGCCTATTGGCCGGCTTTTCTTCGGTTCGAGCAATGGACGCATTTTATAGCCACTTTTAAAAGAATGCCACGAAGGCCAATAAGAAACAGAAGGCGTGTCTGCTGCGACGGGCAAATAACCCAGCGCCGCTCCATACTGGCGATAACTATAGCTTTCGCAGTGCTTCCAGACGCGAACGAAAGAGTGAAAGCGTTTATCGGAAGCTTTGCAGAGCCCCTTTAAAAGTTTCGAATTCCCTGCCTGTTTCTTTTGGCATAAATAAGGCTGTTCTGAAAAGCCTTTTGGTTTACCTACTACATTTTCAGTAAGTTTTCGGAACTCCGGTTGCATAGAAAGACATCGGAGTAGGAGCATCGTTTGGCTTCAGTCAGGGGTATAAAATTGCCTATCATTGGACTAATAAAGATACACATTGAATCCTGATAGCAGAATTAGGCTACGATTGACTTATGCAGCCATATGAAGAATGAAGGAATAAAGGAAAAAAAATTGCGGTTGCTTTGTGCGTTTAAACAAAACATTCCAAATAAAAAGAGAGCACCTTTTATGGTTTGTAAATGTGTGAGGGAGTAAAAAAAAAGGGCCAGCAGGATGAAAATATCTCCGTGATATCTTCGTGGTTTTTCTGTACCTGAACATTTTCCTACATTTGGAATTTAAGGTGGGGTGGCAAAAATGTTGCCATTTCACCGTAATTTGTATTCGTTAACCTAGCCTTATCAGTTTCATTGCTGGGTTTCACTAAACGGTTAAAAGTACCAGGGATCGCGCAACTTACGGTGCTTTCTTTATGTTTATTTTAAGATCTCTCATGCACAACGAGCCCAAAGACGTGATTCTCGCATGGTACCCAATCACATACGCATCTGGATTTGTTTTCATACCAGTGGCGGCATGTGTGGGATCCACATGCGTAATCGTTCATCCCGGCTTGTCTTTTGACGACTTGGTCGACACCGTAAACAAGTATCAAGTGAGTATCTCCGGTTGCACGTTTCCAGCAGCCATGTCGAGGAAAGCTACAGCTCTGGAGATATTCGATCGAACATTTTAACATTACTCGCAATAAAAACCTGCTCCTGTTCTACATTGGAGCTTAATTGTGTTTGAGGTAAGAAAAAAAAATGGCCGCGCATCTGCTCGCGTCACCGCAAAATGTCGTCGACAAACGCATGTATTCCGCTGCTCCTGCCGCGTGGCTGCCTCTCCTGTTTTATCCGTTCCCCTCTCCCGGGGTTCCCGCCCTGTCTCGGTCGACCCATCGGAGGCTCGCGGTGTTTAATATTGCCACTTTCACACTGTGGCGCCATCTGTTGGCAATGAAAGCACTCGAGCCACGAGTGCCAGGCTTGGGCACCAGCCTTGTTTGGACTTCGCGGTGAAAGCATTGTTTCCAACGCGATTTACAGCGAAGCTCTTAGCCCCGAGTTGGTCGGAAAATTTCGTGTCGTAAACGAGAAACCCGGGCCGGGCCCAGCAGTACTGGCCCAAGACGTCAAGCACATGCGTCAGCTTAATCGGGCATACAGCACAGAGCTCCGTATTCGATTGAAAAGCAACAAAACAAGCATCGAAACCGTATTATGAATGATATGGCACCTGTGAACGATGGTAACCCCCCACCCCACGATTTGTTCCAGATTAATATTATCTTTGCAGATTACGTTTGAGGGATAGGCAGGACTGGTGTCGCTAAATAGAACAGTTCTTGCCAAAAACGCCGAGCGCATGCGTCAGGTTAGGCAGCTGACTCAGCATTTGCCACCAGAGAAGCCGAGCGCAAGTGATAATCCGGCCGAGTCGACGAGAAAGATTTCATACCCTCCCAGCGTCACTATTTGTCGGGTTTACAACAGCTTCACTGGACATCCACATTCGCAGGGCGGGATGGCGACCATCTTGTATAGGAAAAGAGAACTTTCCTCTCTGAAAAGGTGCCATAAAAGGTGGTGTAGTCTCTGCCAACTTATTTATAGCCTCCTTGGCAAGTGTGTTTGGGAATCCAGTTGGGAAAAACAGGCTTACGAATAAATGGGGAATACTTGAGTTACTCAAAAGTGGCTGATTCCATCGCGTTATTAAACCGGTTAAATCAGGGATTGCGGGAACTGCTTAGAGGAGGGTACTAGGAAAGCTGAGCTGCCCGATTAAATATAATCCAATCTCTAATCGAGTCCTTGGAGAATCCTATAAATGGCGTTCGTTCCAGATTTGTCGAGGCTTCTTAAAATTTGGACGCTGCGTTTCTGGGGTTGCTCTTATATTATGGTGAGCGCGATAACCAACCTGAGCCAACGTTTTACATCTCGCCAGCCCTCTGCCAGGCCGTTCCTTCCGGATTTAGCTTCAGCTGTTGCGTGAGCTAGAAATTTCACTGAACCGGAATTTTCACGGGATAAGGTACTCAATATCATGTCAAATCGGGAAGAGCAGCGACTGCAAACATTGGTAGCCAGAGGCCTCCCTCTCTGCCTCGCAGTGCCCAGGCCGAAGTCGGGAAATATGGTTCTCGTGGAAGCAAGACCCTTGTAAACGCCTTGCGAGTGCAGAAGGTGCGCTGACATTATCTGCACCTGACTTTGCCGCATGAGTCGCGCCCTTTGGTTCCCTCCTTCGTCAGCGTTCAGCGCCAAAAGCTTATGAGGTCATCTTTGGTAATATTATGGCCATGCCTCTTGTGTCTCAGTGGCAACACAGCACTGGGTTTTCTCCAAGGAGTGGGTTGCGTTGACACCAATTCCGAAATCCCTGGAATGCCTAAAAATTACCTATATCTAGCCTGGTAGCAGTGCAGATGACGTTGAATTATAAGCATCAATATTATGCTCATTATGTGCATGAATACACCGAAGCGTCGTCGACAATCACGTTGTTGTCGCCAGCTTTCACAATACCGAGCCTCCACATTGATCATGCTGCCAAGCTCCCGCACCCCTCATCGTCGACGGTTGCAGAGCTCTATGCTATATACCTTGCAGTCAAGTTTATCACTACCATGACCTCATCGACTAAATTAGCACTATTTGCAGATTTAAAGGCGGCTCTTTATGCCCTAAATTCAATTGCGACTTACATTCAAAACAATGTGTTGTGAAGGCGCATCTGTGATCTGATGGCAACCAAAATAGGATGGACTACGAGAGTAATATTTCAGTGGATTCCCTGGCACATTAAAATACGTAAAATTTTGTGAGGAGGCCAACTAGCAGCAACTGCTCATTTAAATTCCACATGTAGAACCGTGCTTTTTACCTGAGATGATGTGAAAAACCATTAGAAACAACCGGTGATACACAGTACTCTGAAAGCCAGGTTGACAGATAAATATCGTTCATCGCTGTTATATCAAGTGGTCACGTCCCTTGCATACCCATACCCGAGATGGGACGCATACCCATGTGCGTCCCATCTCGATTGCTCGGTCAACTCATTATTACATAGCTTTTCACATTGACGTGGTACACGCCGATAAATTCCTCTACCGCGTTTGATTTGCTGATGACACATGCTGTGTTTCTGGGCACCTAACTGAAGACGTGTGTCACATCCAGCTTGAATGTCTTTTATGTGCGACTGGCTGGAAAAACATTTAGGTGACAAGCTTAGTCTGCTATCTGGGACTCCGCTATGCTTGCAAAACTGTTGGGTCCGTGGGACAATGTACATAGCCAAAACGAAATCTCCCTTGCCTCAAGAGAGTTTTTCCAAGCGACGAAGATGCGCGCACTCTACTAAATGCGTGCACGTTCCGTTTGATGAGTGTGGAAACACGCAATGATGTTGCGAGTTGTACGGTATATAGGTTAGGTACTGGTTCCCATCATGATCATTGTGTATTCTTTGTATATATATATATATATATATATATATATATATATATATATATCTCGGTTGCAGTCGTCATTGCCAGTGCTATTCGGCTTTTTTTTTCGAAATATATAATAGGGCCGAATGACGTGTGCTTGTCACGTTTCTTTGATTCATTGATAAATAAGCGAAAATATAGGTCGAGAAAAAATCCGCCGTTTTCCGGGAGCGGGACTCGAACCCACATCTCCGCATAACCGGTGCGGTGCGTTAACCAATTACGCTATCCCCACAGCGGCTTCTCTCTCGACTTTAAAGCGGGGGTTTATATTTACAAGAGCTCTGAGGCCGGTCAACTAGCGCCGCCCCTCGACTACCGCGGGAGACGTAGAACGTCTTCTTTCCCAGCGGCCGCCACGTAGAACGTGGCGGCCGCTGGGAAAGAAGACGCTGGGAAGATATATATATATCTATAGTCGTGAAGGGGAGTCCTTAGTTGCTGCAGGAATACGCACAAAGTAAAAGTATCCGAAGAGCGTACTTCTACTTTGTATATATATAAATATATATATATATATATATATATATATATATATATATATATATATATATATATATATAGATTGTTTTTATTATATTCCGCTGTTGTAAGGCAACATGTAGCTTGCATATGTTGTATATTATTGGCATATTACTGCTGTCTAAAAACATATGTACTATACATATCAAGTAGTTCACTGAGCGTGCTTGGTTTCAGCAGGTGCCCATTCAATGCACTTATTCAAACCTCGAGGTTCAATACGGTTACCATTACCCGCCGTGGTGGCTCAGTGACTAAGGCGTTGCGCTGTTGAGCCGAAGGACGGGGCTTCAATTTCCGGCCGTGGCGGCCGCTTTTCTGATGGAGGTGAAAAGCGAAGGCACCCTGTGTTCGAGATTTCGGCGCACGTTAAAGACCCCGAGATGGTTAAAATCAATCCGGAGCCCTTTACTACGGCGTGTCTAATCGACTGTGTAGCGTCGGTGCGTTATACCTCACAATCAATCAATCAATACGGCAACCATTGCATATTTTAATTACTGCAAAGTTTGGGGTAGCCAGCTCCTTTTAAAGTTGGAGTTACTCTCTAATAAATCCTTATTTCGCTTTCTCTAGTATTATCGGCCCGCCTAGACAGGTCATCCACATTTAGCGAGCATCGCTTACCGAATTCAGCTGAGAATGGGAAATTCCCCGAAGCTCAGTTTAAAGGACGGCGTTTGTTTTTTCATAAACCCCATCTTACGTAAAGCCCAGAACAATGAGAGAGATATATGATCGTGCGTACCTCTTTTCCTCCCCAGGTAACAACGTTGGGCAGTGTCCCGACACGTCTGTGCTACTACATTGCGGACATGATGCGGACGGGGACGAGGCTGCCGTCCGTGAAGAAGATCAACGTGGCCGGCACCGTCCTGACGCCAGCCTTTGCCGAAACCATCAGGGCTGCGTTCGAGGGACTGTGCTCAATGCGCAACCACTACTCCATGTC
The DNA here is from genome assembly GCF_048455015.1 of Haemaphysalis longicornis. Lineage (NCBI taxonomy): Eukaryota > Metazoa > Arthropoda > Arachnida > Ixodida > Ixodidae > Haemaphysalis > Haemaphysalis longicornis. The sequence goes on from NW_027526204.1 coordinate 33,381,840, forward strand.
CGAATCCTGCGGCGTCCTCTGCTCGCCGCCGTACGGAGAACTGACGCCCAGAGGCGTCGGTTTTCCCGCCCCCATGGTGGAGCTCAAGGTGACTGCCTTCTCGATAGCACAGCAAGGGAGTACACCAACCTGGCGAATATGTGCGCTGGGTGCACGTTCAGTGAGGACGACGCACGCGCCAGACTTTTCCTCTCGAACTCGTATACGGGAACAGGCTCGTCGCCAATACGTTGAGTATACAAACCAAGAACTTCGTGTACGCGGCAGCGTACATCACTCGCATCTTGCACACACCAAATGCTAACAGCAGTTGATCATGATTGTGCTTAGTGGCTAGTAGCCCAAATAGCCCCAAACATAAAGAATCTTGTGTTTCATGGGAGTGGGAAGCACCGTGTTTCGGTTAAGGGGTAATCATATAAGTCTAGTGTGTAGGTTGTGTGTACTGTGTACGGCGTAGTGTTTACTGTGTAGCTGCTTTCTTCAGGCTCAGTTAGGCTTAGCACGCCATCGCTGTCCAATCCTTCCCCGCAACTCGAATTTGCTCGCCGAAGACGCTGGCATTCCAGAGCGAGGGCGCGTTCTAGTCCAGCGGTGTTCATGGCGGGAAAGGCGGTGCGGAGCCCGCCCCTGCGATGCATTTCCGCCATCAGTGGCTAATCATTGTTGTTGTTGTTGTTCCTTATATTAATGGCGCATACCCAATCAGGAGATTGGCAAAACTCGGAACAGTTTTATTTTCTTTTTCTCGCGGTGGAGAAACTTACTGCAGAGAGAATGTGGCATGACACCAGCAAAGGCTGTCGTCCGGCCCCAACGGTAGAACAGCTCCGTTGTGAAAACAGCCACTGCAACTTGGTTACCTCAGTAGATAATCCCCTCGTTCTAGATGCGCATTCTCCACTCGGAGGTGTGATAGATAAAAGCAGCGCGCAGCACCGCGAGGGCGGCGGCTGTGCAGTCGTTAAATTAACACACAGTTCGCGGCATAGATGTTTCTCGGCTTCTACCTTCCAATTTGGTTCCCCAGCTCTTCAAGTATGTCGCAAGGAACTCAAGGAAACAACGACCCGGAGTCAGGAATTTTCAGAAAGAAAAACACATAATTTATAATTATTTCGATAAGTATGCACTTCACTGCTAGGCGGACATGGTTGCTAGACTGACAAATGAGTAAAGCTAGCCTCCTTACCATGTTCTAAGTTGCCACAGAAGAAGGCAATGCGAGACGAGGACGGAGACACCATAAAGCACACGGCTGTGGGCCCAACCTCCGACGAACACAAAGATGTATGCGGCACGTAGCCGAAGTTTAGATTCATCATGGCCATCATCATCATTATCATCAGCCTGCTCAGTTCCACTCCAGGACGAAGGCCTGCATTGACCTCCGACCACTCCTGTCCCGCGCGGCTTGAGTTCACAGTTTGCCCCGGAATTTCTCTATATGTCATCCCTCCATCGGATAATAGCCTTTTTCTTCCAGACCCGTCTCTTGGTATCCACTCTGTTAACCTAATTTTCCCCTGGTGGTCGGTTCATCTCAATACATGGCCAGCCAAAGTCCATTTCTTTTTCTGTATTTGAACTATGATATCTTCTACTCTAGTTTGCTCTCTTATCCCGGTAGCTCCTCTCCTGTCCCTGAGTGTTATTCCTAACGCTATTTATTCCATGACCCGTTGAGCCGACGTGTGTTTCCTGTCTATTTGTTGAGTAAGGTGCCAAGTTTCAGCTCCATATGTCATCACCTGCAGTATGCAGTTGTAGATTTTTCTTTTCAGTGAGGAAGGTAGTTTACTTTTCATTATATGGGAGTGTCTGCCGAGTGCTCCCCAGCCCATACCTATTCTGGGCCGGATTTCTCTCTCATGGTTTGGGTGAGCACTAACCATCTGTAAGAGGTAGTTATAATATTTTACTTCTAGCGTTTCCTTTCCTAAGCTGACAAGGACGCTTTTGGCATGCTTATTCCTCGTTATTTTAGATTTATTCATATTTATTTTTAGTCCCACGGCCATACTTTCTGATTGTAGTTCCTCAAGAATTGGTCGCATGTGTTCTGCAGTCTCAGTCGGCAAGACTATGCTGCGCGCAATCCTGAAATGGCTCAAATACCCCTTTTGTCCTCAATCCCATGTTTTCCGAGGCAAGCTTTGAAAACATCCCCTCTAGATTGACTTGGGGAGATGGTATCTGCTTGTCTTACTCCCTTTCGGATCGGAAATTTATCGCTTTGCTGGTGGAGGGTTTTCTTGCCCGTGCATTCCGTATATATGTCTTCTTGAAGTCTTATGTAAGTCTCCTCTATTCCCTGGTGTTTTATTGCTTCTAGCAGGGCTGCGGTGAGTGCGGAATCAAACGCTTTCTCATAATCCATCAGTGCCATGTAAAGGGGTTTAGTGTACTCTCCTATCACTCTATTGACGACATGGATGTGATCCCTGGTTGAGTACCCTGGAGTACACCTCACATCAAGGTCGACATTGTGCAAATAAGATCATATCACACTTACTCATGGTTCGCATCATTTATCTTGCCACCACGTAGCAACATTATTGCTTTATGCTTGAAATACCGACCACGAAAAGAGTGTAGAACAGAAGCTTTCATGCCGGCACTGCAGATAAGTAGATCCATATTTTAACTTGGCGCGCTTAACACACCGAGGCTACGTCTGGGTTATTTGGCGTGCTGTAGGATGAATGCTTTTGACTAATTTTGGCTGCCTTGGGATTTGTATTGTGCGCCGAAATCCCTGCACACCATACTTTGGCTTTAATGACCATTTCCATCCCGCAGTTCCTCGACTTGGACACTGGCGAGAAGCTGGGACCAATGCAATACGGCGAGCTGTACTTCCGCACACCGAGTGTCATGAAGGGCTACTACAGGAACCCCGAACTCAACGCGAAGTTCATGGACGCAGAGGGCTGGTGTCGATCGGGTGAGCCGGTGCTCGTGCCGAACCAGTGTGCTCGTGCCGACTTGTGGCAAACAACAGACACGCGAGGATGAAAGTTGGCGAGGCGGTAAGAACAATGGCGATTATTCATGCAATTCCGATATCCTAGCATAGCATCTTGTGGGCAAGTAAACAAAAAAAATTACGCCCACCTCCCCTCGCGGGAACCCTGGTGAGATGCGACGCTGAGGGGGGTTCAAGCGCAAGCAGAGAGCAACCGTCGACCGAAAGGCCGCCGCAGAGCGGCACACCAGTTATATGCGCAGCGTGCCCGAAGGAGAGGAGGCCGCGGAAGAGAGAGTACTGCACATGCGCCGGCGCCAGTGCGTCTGCCGCGGCTATGACGCAACACAATCCAACACAATGCACTTTAATCCAATCCAATCCAATCTAATCCAAATCCAATCCAATCCAAGCCAAGCCAAGCCAATCTATTCGAATCCAATCCAATGCCTTTCGCGAGAGAGTGTTCGCTATCGGAGAGGAGAGGGGGTGAGCGGCGGAGAGCGCAGCTCACGCGGCGAGGAGAATGGGGGAGGGGCGGACGCCGACAACGCCGACGCCGGATGCAGGGACAAGGCGAGTGAATGAGATGCAGTCGCATTTAATGAAGGGCGAACTTGTTCCCGGCAGCAAGCCAGTCAAAGTCAGGTTCGACCCAGGCCGTCAGTAGTTACGAAAGCTGTTTTCTCACGGTCGCTCTCATCAACTTCGATTTGCCAATAGGCAGGTTTTAGGTCCAGCGACGAGAGGAATTTAACGTACGTCGCGTAAATGGTCCAAAGTATCGTCTTTTCGCGGAAGCGGGTGAACGTCGAGTTTAGTGACAGTATTCAATTTTCGGTAGTCGACGCAGGAGCGCAGCGTGTTGTCCTTTTTCCTCAGAAGCACCGCAGGTGAGGCCCATGCACTTTTAGGCGGTTGAATAACGTCGTCGTGGATCATCGTGGACATGGGTCTTGATGGCCTCCCTCTCTTTGGGGACACCTTGTAGGGCTGCTGGTGCACAGGTCTGACGGATTCATCGGTCATGATGCGATGCTTCGTGATGGGAGTCTGGCGCACATTGGAGGACGTGGCGAAGCAGTCGGAGAAGTACTGTACCAGATGTTCTAGAGCTTCCACTAGAGCTGTCGAAAGTCCTTGGTTAATTTGCACAGGTATCCCTGGGTCGGCTGTGAGTGTACCAATCGATGCTGTGTTCGACGCGCCCACGTGCCTGACATCGGCGACTTCCTTTATGAACGCTATAGTGGTACCTTTCGTAAGATCTCGACGCTCATTGGAAAAATTGTTCACCAGGACTAGCGTGCGTTCATTCTGCAGGCTTCCGAATCCTCTTGCAACAAATATGCCTTTTTCCAGAAGCAACCGAACGTTGGCTTCGGTGATGCCTTCACAGTCCTCGAATGCGTCGCTTTAACGTTAACAAACAAGCTAGCACGGGCGGGTAGAGTGACATCGTCGTCAACAATGCGTATTTCCTCGTCGCGCTTGTCTTCAATGTGGCTCGGTATGGCTCTTTTTGTCGGGAAGATAATTCTGGATTTTGGCAGACCAATAACAGCCCCGTTTGTTTGCAGAAAATCCCTGCCAAGCATTCAATCTCGTTAGCACTCCGGGAGCACAATGAAGCTGGTAACGTATGTGAAGCCGCGTATTTTTATCCGCGCAGTGCACCTGAGGTGGTTCCCAGCTGTACGAACTTGGATGCCAGTCCAGGGGGTCCAGACCACTTTGTTTAGCGCAGACACCAGAATTTCGCTTATGACCTAATAGTCCGCACCAGTATCAGCCAAAGCTGTCGTCGCACGGCCGTCGATATCCACGAGTACATCGCAGGTAATAGGTTTAGGATTACATTTAGGTTTCGACTGTTCGTCGTCTTCTTGTCGTCGTTCTTGCAATGGAGGATCTTGGCGGTCATTGACGCCAGCGGCCGCACCTCTGGAGGTCGCTGGTTCCAGTTTCCCCGGCGTTCAGGGCTTCCGGAGAGTCGGTCGGCAGTGTGGGCTAGAGGACCTACTTCGGGCAGGGGACCACGACCGGGACTGAACGCATTCTGTGGAAACGTGTTCCGGCGTTCGGCGACGTAGTCCGCGATATCCGGCGGTCACTGTCCGTTTCGCAGAGGTGGCGCATCGGGTGCGAATTCCCGCAGACCAGCTCGGCGACGATGGCAGGTACAGTAGACGTGCGCCTTTCTCTCCGCAGTGGAAGCAGAGGGGCCTGTGGTCAGGGGTGCGCCACAGGTCACTCTTCCGACGGCCTGTTTGCCTCAAATAGGGAGCGCTGCGCCGTATCACCCCCAGGGTAGATTGCGGTGCGATGGTGGCAACTGTTGGAGGGGTGTAGTAAGGGGCTGCGGCGTACGAGGCTCGTGGTTCACCCTGCCGCGACACGTCAATTCGTTCCAGTGCCCGCACAGCTTGCCTTACCTCCTCCCTCATGATTTCCGCAATGGACGCCGAAGCTGGTGACACAGGTTCCTGCTGCAGTTTCTCGAGCTCCTCGCGGACAATTTGCCTTACAAGCACACGAATTAAGAATTAAGAACACTCCTAGAAATATTTCTTTTGAAGCAGTACGAGCGCTCACTCAAAAAATATGCAAGGAAGCGCACACTAACGAGTAAGACTTGAAGGTAGCGAAACTGTACGCAACGCAACCTTCATGACCATCACGACGGTTTAGGTCCGCGATTGCAGCCGATTTACTAGAGTCAAACCACAACCTATCCCGCACTCGACACGAGTGTCCAAATTCGACTGCGAGAAACTCACGGTTGAACTGAGCGTCAGCTCCCGTTAGGACGGATGTTCCTGCTGCTGACGAGCGGTATTGGGTCGACGTTGCCGGTACCGCTTACGCACCCTGGCACGTTTGCGTTGAACGGATTCATTGTTCTGGGACCACCACCGTCTTTGCGCAGAATTTCCTGTGGCCACGTGGTTCGTTGTGGCTCTCTGTACTTGCTTCCGCTCTCGAGACCTATCGCGTTGAGCCTGAAGGTGAGCGCCCGCCTCATCGAGTGTGCAGACGACCCGCGGCCGACCCATCCCTGCGACTTAACCAGCACACCTCTAAGATGGACTACTATACTTACTCACAGCGCATGCTATGGACGAACGCACAGCCCTATATCGTGGGCAGAGCCAAAACTAGCGAGTGACGTGAGCAGTGCGATCGCGACAGCTAAAGTGTTGCCATGGTTACGGCGAACGCTCGAGTTTTCTTTCCTGGCCAATCTTGGCCAATCTTGGCCAATCTTGGCCAATCTCCCTAAGTGGGTATGCTTAGCTTGACAAATTTCCGCTGGGGCCGCTGGGAGGTCGCACCCATATACGAGCTCTCGGCATTTTTTAACACGATTGTGTTTTATGCCTGGGTACACCAAGATCTGACCGGCGTCATATCCGTCACGGAAATAACGTCGCCAGAAAACGTTCCATTGACGCGGCTGCATGCGCCGGGATTCTCGCCGCAACGGGAGGTACACAGCGTTCTGCCCACTGCGATACCAATTCAACCGCAAGTAGGTCTACTAACGCGCCCTATATCTTTCCTACTACTTTTTTCATTCAGATGCCGTGTAGGCGATGGCGCCGTCTAAGAGAAATGAAGAAGTAGTTCATCATGGCACTAATAGCGCCGACAGTTGCCGCCTCGATGCCAGTGTCTTCGTGTACGCGGGACCCGGGTGAATCGAGGCACCCTCCCCCACCTACTGCTTTTGGTTTCGGTTGCGGTTACGTTTCGTTCACATGTTTTTCAAGGGGCTGTGGTTTCAGTCGGAGTTACGCAATGCCCGGCGCGTACAATCCAGTGTCGAACGTTGATGCGTGTAACTGTGCTGTAGCGTCGCATAAATAGCGACGTACAAGTTCATATCCATGCACAATACATGCTCCTGTGAAGGCACATTTCACTTTCGTGTGTTACCCATTGCTATGAAGAAGGCATCAACCACATTTTTCTCGTTTTTGTATCTCGTTCGTTCGCCGCGAGGCACGCGCTTACGTGAGCTCGGCATTTCCTGGGTATTTTAACTGCGGACAGAAAAAATAACCATTTGCTATGCGGCTTCGCTCTTGAAAGTGCGGGATATAGAAACTCGGATGCGGTGTTCAAATGGCAACCTTCATCTGAACCGGTGAAGAATCTCAAGGCACTAGACCTCCCCCATCGTTGCAGTGCCTTGCCTTGGAGCTGCTCATACATGTAATACTGCACGGGTTACAAAAGATATCTGGCTTAGATGACCGGCTGACAAGCTTGCACCGTTAAACAGACTACAATGTTCTTGAATGAAGGAGGCTTAGTATGCTATTCGATTGGTTCTGGGACAATAAAAAGGATGCCGTGCACCCGAAGCAAGTTCGGTCACATCGTCACGTTGCAAAGCGCGCGCAATACCGGAATGTGTGGATTTGCATGTACACTCTAGAATATGCATATATCGCCGTATGTTTGCTGTTGTGTTAGCACTGACTACATTTAACACTGCCTGTTCACTGATTTCGGCCGCAGGCGACATCATGTACTATGACGAAGATGGTCTTGTTTACTTTGTGGACCGCCTAAAAGACATGATCAAGTGCCTGGACCAACAGGTGTCGTCGTGCGAGCTCGAGTCCCTGCTGCAGCACCACGACAGCGTTGCGGACGTAGCTGTCGTCGGTGTGCCCGACACCAAATACGGGGACGCTCCGGCTGCCTTCGTGGTCGCGAAGAGAACTTGCACGCCTTCGGCTAAACTCACTGCTGAGATCAAGCATCTCATAGCGGGTAAGTCACGTATAACGGCAATGGACTGCTATACGAAAAGCACTTTTTGGTGATCCGCGGTGGGTTTCTGAGGTGACTCTTTTACTTTCATTTCGAGTGCCGTGGGATGGTATACCATTCCAACCCTTATTGGTGACTTTAGAAAGACCACTGGGTGTGTGTCGGCAATACTTTTCCAAACTACACTATGATAATCCTGTTGCTCAGATTTGTCACAATGCAGCACAAACCGAACAATGACCCACTGACCACTCCGTGCAGCCCACAATACAATTTCGGTGACTAATGGTTCCCTGCGTAAGATTTCCCTCGAAATGTTTTTCTATTGGCATCACGAAATGGAAACATGACATTCTGCATTACGCACTGCGTTAAGGCAGATGACATTTTGCAATGATATTATATACAAGTTGTTGTTATATTCCGAATTTGGTTTGTTGCCGGCATGCAATGGTCACTTGAAGGAACTGCGGGGAAGATGGACGGAGAAATAGACTTACAGCGTAGTAGCACTGGACGCACGGCTCATACATGTCTAGACGGCGTAGCTCTAAGGAAACCTTAGTCATATTTCCAGTAGAACGTGAGTGTATATTCCAGAGTACCAGTGTTTTTTCACTTCAAAATGATCATTGGAATGGTTGTTACACAGAAAAACATCTTAAAAGGCCCCAAAAACGATGAAATAAAGCGAAAAAATTACGCCCACCTCCCCTTGCGGGAACCCTGGTTTGATGCGACGCTGAGGGGGGTTCGAGCGCAAGCGGAGAGCAACCGTCGACCGAAATGCCGCCGGAGAGCGGCACACCGGTTATATGCGGAGCGCGCCCGAAGGAGAGGAGACCGCGGAGAGAGTGCCGCGGCTATGACGCAACACAATCCACTTTAATCCAATCCAATCCAAATCCAATCCAACCCAATCCAAATCAAGCCAAGCCAAGCCAAGCCAAGTCAAGTCAAGTCAAGCCAAGCCAAGCCAAGCCAAGCCAAGCCAAGCCGAGCCAATCCAATCCAATCGAATCCAATCCAATGCCCCTCGCGAGAGAGCGTTCCCTATCGGAGAGGAGAGGGGGAGAGTGGCTGCGGACAACAACTGACGCACGCGGACAACGGACGCACGCGGACAACAACGGACGCCCGCAGGAAGGACAGGGCCGCCGACAAGAGATGCTCTGAGCGTCGCATCTAAAAACAGCAAAACAAGACACAAAGAAAATTACACCAGCTCACGCAGTCAGCTCGAATGGCGCAGCTGCACTCGGCTGGTTTTATACAAACAGATGTGATCTTCTCCGCCTTGTTGCATTTTAAACAAAGAATCAAAACAGTGGGGAAGAAAACGCCGTTGACAGGGCAGAAATTTAAATGAAAGGTTTGCGGAGGGGCGGGGACTGTATGCCAGAACCACCCGCGTGAATAGAGCTCCGATTATGGGTTTTTTTTGCTACGCTAACTCATACGTTATAGTTCTCGACCTACTGAATCTACACAAAATAAAAATAAGGGCGGGAAGACATGCGCATGAGGAAAATTTGTAGACTACATTTATTAAGCTACGGGGCTCGTACCTGCTAGCAATATAGGTGTCGTCCGCGGGTAAGTACACCGTTTTATATCTGTAGCTTCATCGGCATCTGCACACCTCGAAGGCACTGTGTAGGCTTATCACGTCAGGAAAAGAAAGCCGGCGCTTGGAACACCTGCTTGAAAAACGTTCTGTCCTTCTAACGCACCACTTTACATCTAAAGCACTGAGAAGGTCACGAGAAGTCGGCACGCAGTTCAAATAAGCGAGGAGGGAACTCAAAGTCACTTAAATGCACTATGCTTTTTCTGCTTCCCAGTAGCAACTTTTCGTCTTTTCTTTACCAATACATTTGTTGAGTCATTTACAGAAAATTGTCAAGGCCAGCTACTGGGTTTCTTCGAATGGTATTTTAACGTGAGCAATGGTCCTCAGAAGTACGTACCAGCACTCTTTCGGGCTTTATAGTACTATATAGGACACAGATATTGGCTCTCCCGGCCGCTGTGGCTCCCGTGCGGTTGGGAAGTTCCACATTTCTCCATCCTATCGTCCGTCAGCGTCTGCTACAGCAGGTACAGGACAACCTCAATGGGTTCTACAGATTGTTCTCCTGCGGAAGGCCGAGAAATACCGGCCAGGCCATTTAGTAAAATCTGTAAATTCAATTTACCAAAATTATGCTGTGCAGAATTATAACGACAGTGACAGTAATATACCCGTAATACAAACGCCATAAATTGATGGCAAATGTTCAATGGATAGCGTAATAACAAGAATGGTGAAGAAAATGTAGAGTGAACAAAGCGATGGACAATAGAAGCAATAAAAAAATAAATATATGTATGAAAATGCTGACATTGCGTACCTACTTCTGTAGAGCGCTGGAAAGAAACAATCAGCTGCAGCAAATAAAAACGCCGTCGCACATGAACCAACACGAGTATCCTTCCGAAACAGCATTACATACTAGTCAACGAGTGAGCACTACTCTTAATAACCTGTAACGATGAGACACCTGTTACTCCAAAAGATTTCGGCTGATATTTAGCGTGAATGCGTGATTTCTTGTATGTTCAGCCTCCCTGGATTGCGAGGTGTAAGATAATATTATCCCAATTTCTTGCGGTTTTTCGGTGCATGAGTAAAAAACTACAGGAAAAAAGTCTGCGCCTCTTTTTTTTCTTTGTATGTCACCGCAGATACCTCTTATGAAAGAGGAAATGCTGACAATTCAGCTGAAAAATGGGAAAATCGGGAGAGATTTTGGGAAACACTACATTCAAATTCTCCAGGGGCTAGAGAAAACTTGGCTGGATGAAACAGAGGGCGGTAAAAAACCGTGCGATGAAATCGCGCTCAATACAACAGCAATGGATAAAACGGCCATTGAGAAAGCGGCTTCTTTGAAACTTCATTCGATGAAAAGCCCAGTCACACACACAAATTTGATTTCTAGAATGAGACTAATGATCCCTCTTGGGGTACGTATCATCGCGATATGTTAATACAGTAGAAGCTCGTTAAACTATACCCGTGCAAACCGTAGTTTCTTTTTGTGCGAAATTAAGCCGGATCCCCAACTCGGCGTCCCTTTAACCTAATGCATCCGGATGAACCGTAATGCAATTTAGCCCGTACTTTCATCACGTCTCCGTCAGGTACAATTTAACGAGGTTTCACTGTGATATGATTTCTCTATATGATATTCACTGTAAATTGATACAGCCTTAGAGTTAGTTCTTTTTCTGGTCGCCTAATTGAAAAAACACGGCGTACACGAACGACAGTAAAGTAAAATTGCTCCGGTTAACCAGCACTAAGCCCTTCGATTTTCCAGCAGCGACGACAGCAATGTTCGCTTGGTAACGAATACAGGTCGGTTTTCTGCATTTTCTTCTGAGGTGCTCTCTGTAAAATCAATTGGCACTCCTGGGAAGAAGGCACTCATTCGAACTAAAACGATCGTTACAACCAATTTTAACAACAAGCAAACATCATAAGTTATTGCTATGCAAGCGGCCGTGTATACCGTGCGACAAAGAAGGGTTTTTCAAATGCGTCGGTTTGGTTTAATTTTCCTCTTCTTTTTTGTTGCAGAAAAAACTGAAACCTTCAAGCATCTTTACGGTGGGGCGGTATTCCTCGATCGCCTGCCTAGAAACTCGAACGGGAAGGTCATCAAGCACCAGCTAACCCGCTTATACAAGGAGTCAAAGGTCTACTAAGAATAATTGCTTCGCGATGACACTGCGTTACTGGTATAGGATGTGGAAATAAAATCTCTGCACATGGCGGTGAAAGCGCTACCGTTCTTTCTGAATGCCAGTTTTATCCTTCCTCCTCACATAACCTATGCATAGTGCGACTTACAGCTACGATATGCGCGTTTACTGCAGCACTAAGCGAGATCGGGAAGGACGAACTCTAGGGTTCATGAATTGAGTTAGCCCGCTGAGACTGTCAGCTGTCTGCGCTGCAACGGAGAGCATCTCCTTTTGTACGAGAGGGTCTGAAAAACACGCCGACGGTGCTCCCATCAGTGATCGGTAGATGCGCACACCTACGCATCTTCGTCTGCCAGCACGGTATCTCGCGTGCTGGAGTCACCCAGGCGTAGATAAGACCAGGAACCACAGTGCGGTAATAAATTGCCTTTTATGACCTCTCGGAATTAGTCAACGGCCAAGAAATTTTGAATTGCGAGATAGACGTCGCACGCATGACAGAGCCATAAGGCTGCATCCAAGTTTATACTAAGTCACCGCATCGTGTTCGCAGCACTGACAAGATTTTGCAGCCTCACCGCATCATTGGGATAACTATCGAAATGTTGCACTACCATTGAGTCGTTACTGCCAGTACTTAGCACGAGAGCGATGTTCCAAGATCGCAATATGACCGCAGGACCAGCACAGTCGCGCTGTTTTTCTCCGCATTATTTGTCGTAATAATCGTTAGCTAATTTTAATCCAACTACTTTCACAACCCCTCAAACATATTCGGCCCATGCATAGTTCGCGATCTATAAAGGTGTTGTGTAGTGGTGGAAGCCGCAGAATAACAACGAAGGAACCGCTGTCGCAGAGGAGTGGCTTTTTACCAGGGGCATGCACATATATACACAAGTAACACTGGCGGCACTGTCAGGGTATCAAGACGTCATAAACCGAAACTAAAACTGAAACACTACATATTCCCCTCCTCAAAAGGTAAAGGTTAGTAATAGTGGTTTAGTATTATTATGTAAATACAGAACATATATAAATATTTACAACTACACATAGCATGTGCACTTCAGTCTAATGCGTGGTTACAACCATGCAGCATACATATATACGCATGACGTACAACAACCAACAAAAACAAGGAACGAAAAAAACGCCTGTAGAAACACTCAAGCGCCTGCACATGGTACATTGAGCATTCAACTTTTGTCACTGCACCCGTCTCCACACAAGCATACACCAGCTACACGTGGTTCCCGTATCGATCCGGAGGCCTTCTGTTCCTCGGTGGTTGGACCCGACGTTGAGGTACAGGGTGCTTCGACGCAGCTGCCGCTGAAGCTTGTAGCATCGGCGTAGCTGGTGATGCTTCAGACTGCGCTGTTGAGGAGCGATCCTCGGTGCCCTCAGGGGCCGTAGACGGGGTTGCGGATTCGGAGGCAGCGTTGTGCTGCGGGTTCCATGCGGCTGAATGCACAGGCACCGTTGAGAACTTCGACGCATTCCGAGCTCGTCCATTGTCAAGCCGAAACGTTCATTGACCTTATTGGCGGACGACCTTCCGTGGTTTGCTAAACGCGAGGTCGCCCTTAGAAGATATCCCACGTTTCTTGATTCTAAAAAACTAACAAACGACCGCTGTTGTCTTCTTGTCGGCCGTGCGGCGGTCTTTGTACCTTTTGCTACAGTGTTGCTTGCTCTCTATGCGCTGGTTCAGACGATGATGTTCGGAAACAGGATCAATAAAGACGGCTGGTGACGGGTGACCCACAACGTGAAGGCGTGTTCTAGGTATACGCAAGTGTAGAACGGATGGTGCAACAACCCGTTGTGGCATGCGGCGTGCAGCGATGTCCGACCAAATAGTTCATTACAGCTCGACGAAGTGAATGCTGCCCAATAATGGCGACATGTACGATATCCTTGAGGACAAACTTCAACCACTCGGCAAGTCCATTTGCTTGAGAGTCGTAAATGCAAGAGTGCACATGACAGTTGGCGCGACCTTTGAGGAACTGGGTGAACTCCGCAGAGGAGAACTGGGGTCTATTGTCGCACACTATCACATCCGGGTAACCCTCACGGGACAACACAGAAAACATTCAGTTTATGGCGGTACGTGATGACGCTTCACTGCAGAATTGAACTTCTGGTCATTTCGAAAAGTAGCCGATGAACGTAATTGCGCGTCTGCACTCATGTGGTGCTCTTCTCAGGGGGCCGACGATGTCAACTGCAATGTTCTCCCACGGGCGTTCTGACAAGGGTGCTGGCTGCAAGGGAGTAGCAACATTCTTGGCACGTTTGTCCGCCATCTGACGTATGCTGAAGTTCTGGATGTCAAGTTCAACCTGCTTGTTCGTGCCGGCCACCTGAAACATTCTCGTAGTCGAGCTCTTGTCCGAACTATACCAGGGTGACCTTCGTGGGTAGCAGTTATTACTTGCGGTGTGGGATAAAAAGCAACAACGATTCGTTAACAGCACAGGAGCAAGTTGTCAACGACGAACAATTCTTTATGCACCAAGAATAAAGGCTGAAGTTCACCTGAGAGCATCTTATGTGCAGGCCAAGATGTGGCGACATAAATCTTTACTTGCTGCTATATTAAGTCTTCACGGAGGGCCTGTTGAAACTGCTGCTTGGTGAGACAAGGTATTTATTGATTACAATACTCTCAGGGCCTCGAGGGTGCTGAGAGGAGTGGGTCATGCAAGTTTTTTTAAAAAAGAGTTTGATATGGTCATCTTTAACGATGAAGGCTCAGTGATGCTGGCGACCGAAACGGGGAGGTGGTTCCATTCCGTCGCATTTTTCGATACAAATGCATTGAACCACAAGTTTGTACGGCAGGATGGCACTTCAACATTGAATTTGTGGTCAACGCATGAGGAAACATATAAAGGAACTGCAAAAAGGTCGCACTTTGCAGTTCAAGCTTGCGACCAGCTTACGACGTGAAGGGCGAGGCGGCCAGTGCCTTGCGGAGACAGCAGCGAGGCCAAGGATTCGTGGTCCATGCACAGCGTGAAATGCCGTCCCCACAAGTACATATACCGATTCTCACATGCCCAAACGCTCGCAAACGCTTTACGCTTTCCACCCCGTACTTCTTCTCGGCAGGAGAAAGCATTCGCGAAGCAAAGGCAACAGTTCGCAACTTGTAGACATCGACTTGCTGGAGAACAGCACCCAGTCCGCAGTCGGACGCATCAGTTGACTCTACGGCCAGAAGGGACGCATCAAACATCAGCAGAACTTTGCTGGACGAGAGCATAAACTTGTTTTTTGGGAAACTCGCGTATACAGCATCAATCCAAATGAATGGCTGGTTTTTTCGGAGAAGAGCTAGCATTGGTTCTTACACATCAGCAAGACTGGGAACGAACTTGGCGTAATACTCGACCAGACCGACAAAGGAGCGGAGAGTAGTAGCATCAGTTGGCGAAGGAGTATTCACAATGGGGGCAATTTTCTCTTGCAATTCAGAAATGTCTTGCGCTGTGATCCTGTGTCCCAAGAAGGAAAGTTTTTTTGCGCCAAATACCCATTTGTTTTACTTGAGCCGGGCTTCCTTAATGCGCCGCAGTACAGCGGTCAAGTTGGTCGGGTGTTCCTTTTCATCCTTCCTAAAAACAATGATGTCATCGATATAGAACAAAACACTAGGGCACCCTTGAAGGATTTTCGACATCATTTGTTGAAATGTAGATGGAGCGGACGCCAACCCGGAACACACGCGTTTGAAGAGGCCATCGAGAGTAATGAAATCCATCAAATCACGGTTTTCGGGATCGAGCATACCTGGTGGTAGACTGATGCGAGACCGAGCTTCCAAAAATGCGTTGCCCCAACAAAAGTGCGGAAGAGTTCTTCAGTGTGTGGAAGTGGAAAGCTATCCGTCATGACGGCTTTGTTAGGCTCCCGTAAGTCGACACAAACACGAACGGCTCCATCCTTCTTTTGAACGACAACAATCGAGGAGACCCATTCTGAAGCATTACTGCTCTCTTTCACATCCAACTGCTGGAGCCGGCGAAGTTCGTCAAATACCTTAGCACGGAATAAAAGGGGAAGACGGCGAAGCTTGTTTTGCTACACTAGACGGAACAGAGAGCCATACGATGCACAATGCACAAGGCACGATTCGCAAAACCCGTGGCTACAGGCCGAGGCTGGAGTACAAAAGAAATTCAAACTCATTCGGAAAATCTGCTGGACGGCATCCAGATAACACTGGTTCCTTGTCTAGGCCCTGCACGTTTGTAGCAATGGTAGTTTACGCGGTAGTGTCAAGGCAGTGGAGGGATAGCCATTAATCTGGAAATAAATGGCCTCAACGGCGCCAACACCTAGAAGAGATGGGCCTTGCGAGATAACGTAGAACACCTTGTGTTGTTCTGCAGGGCACCTCGTGGGCTGTCGCGTACTGGACGCTGCTCAACAGATCCTATACAGAAGGGAACAAATAGTTCAACTCAGCAGAAGAAGCGGAACTATACGCCATTGGCAAAGCTGTTATCCACCTCTCCCAACCAGCCAGTCCCCTCAATATCTATACCGACAACAAGAGGGCATGTCAACTCTGAGACTCCGGTCATACATCCCGCTCGGCGGCACACCTGTTCAAGCAAATTCAAGGAACTGTGAAGCTGTACTGGATTTATGGCCACGCTGGGGTACTGGGAAACGAAAAGGCTAATCATCTTGCCCGAGACGCGTACATCCGGTCTCCCAGCAATGGCTGCCAAAGTCCGACCTCTCAGGAACCAACTCACCCGCAACTTCACCTTAAAGAATACAAAACAGCGAAACGACTACTCCAAGCTCCCCACCCTAACCTAACAAGACAGCAGCAAACCCTATTCTGACAAGCACAAGCCGGAACACTCGAAACACCTGCGAGGCTACATCTCATCAGATATGGCAAAACAACACCATTACCATCATGTTCACAGTGCAAACTTTCAAATACCCAAGACCACATTCTTTGGCAATGCTCTCAATACATCCAAATGAGAAAACAATACACTAGAGAGTGGCTGACCTCACCTAGAAGAGAAGAGGAGCAACGCAGCCCGATTGACTTCATTCAAGAAGCCGTCAGCAGAAGCCTGGACCGAGGCCTCTGATTCTCGCAGCGCTCCCTACAACTCTTCTCACTTTCTACTTGTGCATAAAATATTATCTCTCTCTCTAGCTCAAGCATCGATCACACCCATGTCGGCAATCAATTCATAGAAAAATCTGAAGAGCACACGAAACTTAAATAACATTTAGACTATAAAAATGCGTTTGATTCAGTACACACCGCAGCATTGCAGGAAGCATAAAAAACAGGGAATAGAGGAAACATATACAACACTTTTAAACGTCTTATATAACAGATTTACGGACAGGATAATGCTTCACAAGCAAAGCGACGAATTCGGATCCCTCTACGAAAGGGAGTACGACAGGGAATATCATCTCACCAAAACTGTTCACAGCACGTCCACAGCGGGCGCTCAGGAAGTTTGACTGGAAAAAAACAGTACTACAGAAAAACGGAGCATACTTGAGCCATTTGATGTGTGCCGAAGACATAGTCTCGTTAAGTGAGACTGGAGAACACCTGCAAAAAACGCATGCGGAACTCCAATCCGAAAGCCTGGCCGTGGGGCTCAAAATAAACGTGAATAAATCTAAACTAACCATGAATAAACATGCCAAAAGCACCCTCTCCAGCAAGTGTAACGAAACGCGCTAGGACAGCTTGTAGAATGTAAGTATATAACTCCCTCCAACAGGTTGTCAGTGCTGATCTCAACCACAGGAGAGAAATCCTGCGCAGAATTGGAATGGGCTGGGGGCAATGAATGTTAAAATGTAAGCTACCTCTATCACTCAGAAGATGATATACAACCGATACATTCTGCCGGTGATGACATACGGAGCGACTACGTGACGCCCTAGTAAACAACTTTAGAGCAAACCTATGTGGGTCAATGGACCATGAAAAATACTGGGCTTTGACCAAAAAACCAATTCGGCAAATTTGTACACGTAAAAGGTGCTCAAAGCGTTTCAAGGCAGACATTATCATATCGGCCCAGTTACGCTTGTATTTCATCAATATTTCTAAACTTCATTTAAATAACCAGTTGTATGAGTACAGTTACAAGGAAAAGACGGCATGGTAATTAAAATTCACATAATACATTCAGGGATTTGATAAATACGTTTTAGATGCGAAGCATCTCATGGTCGGGGCTATGTCTCTCCCTTGTTGTTTCGCCGTCCACACCCCCACTGTGCATTCTCGGCTTGCTGAACGCCCGGCGGTGTCTTACCCTTTAATGGCCCCTGGAGCGACTGTGTTGACTGTGTCTTCCTGGGTCGCGACGAGGCGAGCACGCTTACCTCTCCTCCTCACAGCCGGGTGTGCACACCCGGCTGTGTGCGCACCAGGCTGTGTGCAAACCAGGTGTGCACAAGCGCTGCGCGCTACTCCACTGTGCATGCGCATCTCTACTCCATTCTCCTGCTGTGCACACGCGCTGCGCGCTACTCAACTGCGCATGCGCGTCTCTCCCCTATTCTCCTCCTACCAGCCGGATAAAGCAGGTGTGCACACGCGCTGCCAGCCGTTCAGTCTGCTTCCAACCCCCGTCTTCGCCGGTTCTGCTACGCTGCTGCTAGGATGAGTGCCGATGTCAACGCCAGAGCCAACATCCCCGTCAACGTGAGTGCGGACGCAAGTACAACCAACAGCATCAGCCCCAACGACTGCAACATCCACTGACGTTACACTTCACGGACCACAAAGCAGTCATACTCAAGGCGAAACGACAACCACAACTAGACGTTACCGACATTGCCTAATTAAAGACCTTCACACCACCATACCCACGCGTCTCCTTACTCTAACACCACACACCCACTCTACTCACACTACTTACTTCAACTCTACTTACACACCAACCATTAAGGTCATTAAGGTTAACCGAGTGGGTGGTTGGTTGCAGGCAAGCGTTGCAGGGGGCGGCAGAAAGTTAGATGGGCAGATGAGACCAAGAAGTTTGCGGGGATAAATTGGTCGCAGGTAGCGCACAGGGCCGGGGCAATCGGAGAATAATGGGAGAGGCCTTTTTTCCCTGCAGTGGGCGTACACAGGCTGGTGATGATGATGATGACACACCAACCAACCCCCACTGCTGCTTCGCATCTTCCTCAGGGTTCCCCCCCGGGAACATGGCATAATTTTTTCATTGTCGGACGAGTTATTCTTGCAACGTTTACAATCCCACTACCATGAATTCTTTCTGAACAGAACTTCAAGGTACCAAAATGTGGTTCCATGTCGCCACAAGTTTTTCATTTTCATTCATGCAACCTTAAGTTCCCGGAGACATTACATAAGGGGGGGCGTTCATCGAAGTTAAAAGTTTCGTAGCAATATAAGGAAATGAGGTACACTCTGACTGCAAGAAATAAAGAAAGAAAAACAAATGAAAAGAAAACACATAACAAAACATAAAAATACATGACAGGCGATAAATTCTGCGAGTACACTAGAAACACAACTGTAAACGCAAGAGTTAAATGGGCTCTTAGGACGTATTGTTTGGATTTTGGAAACAGGTTAGTTTATCGCGAAATATTTTGCGGCCACTGCAGAAAAAATAATATCGGGCAGTGCATTCCGAAGTGTTATGGCATGGGGGGAAAATGAGCAGATCATCGCCGTCGTCCGGCATTTTATGGTCATCAAGGGATGCGTATGGGACAGGCGAGATGATGTTCTTAATGGACGTTTTAGGAGAGGGTGCCCCGATGTCACGCGTCACCTCGGTAGAAGAATGGGCTCCGGACACAAAGGGATCAAGCTGAGACGATACTTTAAAGGGGCACTGACACAAAATTTTGAAGGCGAGATAACGTCGGAGATAGATTGGTGGGAACACATATACATCATCTGCAAAATATCAGCGGCGAATACAGCCTAGAACATATTTAAAATCAATTTTGAAGTGTGCGAAACGCAACCGAGGAGCCAGCAGAGGACCGCGCGCAATTGTAAATAAACAACATCCAAACAGGTCACGAGGTTGTGTTTGCCTCTTCCGCACTACCGGCGTTTTACGCGGGCTCGCCCGGCTCGCCGCTCCAATCGGAGGGCCGGAGGGCGGAGCTTCTGCTCTCGAGAACGAACGACCCGATCGTTGGCGGCGGAGGCGCCGTGATTTCGTCAGCTAATCGGGCAGCTGGCCGCGACCAAAGTTCTACAGTGATTCCAGGCACTCTGTTTCTATTACTGTTTATTACCATTGGATGCGAAAACGCGCCGGAGGCACGAAAAGCCCACTGAGCTAGCCGCACGGTCGCTGTGCAGGCGGCGGCCACGGCCGCGAAGTAGCCCAGGCCGGCGCAGGTAGCTCGAGTGGTAACTTGTTACCGCTGCACGAAATTGTCCCCAAGTCCCGACCATAGTGGCTTAAATGAGAAAGGAGTTAATGATGCGATGGCGGGTTGCATTAAAAATTGTCATCTGCACCGCTTACGAGAGCGGCACTCGAATATCCGCCGCAGTGCTGAGCCGAACACATCTGTAGGCGGACCTGTAGGCAGACCGGCCGGCTGCTCCCAGCGCGCGTCTTGCCACCCACCGCCTCGAGCGTCGCGCGTTTAGCCGCGGTAGCATTTGCACTCGCAGCGCCTGCGTCACATCCACGGTCGCTTTTCAATTAAGCGCCTCACGAGATCAGTACGTGGGGGCATTCGCAGAAACTGCCGTCGATGCGGATTCGACAGTGCTACGGCGGCTCTGCTCTGTGATATCCCTCCGATGGTCACGTGGTCAGCTTTGTTCACACAAAATCCACAAAATCCATCGTTTCGCGGCACTCGCTGAAACCGAAACTGCGACTGGCCGCATTTGAAATCCCTCTAATTAAACAACCGTCGCACGCTGAAGCAAATGAGGTTTCTACAGGTTATAAGTAGGTCACTAGCTACTTATCGCAACGAAAAAAACAACATTCTAAATTTTTGTGTCAGTGCCCCATTAAGATTTGCAAAAGTATTGCGAACGTAAAACAAAATGACAATAAAAGTGATGGAAGTACCCCTCATACAGAAAAAACCCTAAATAGCTTTGAGTTCATAACTACAACCGAGTCCTCGCGCTCTATCTACATGTTCTTCAAGGCCATTTCCCTACCGCACTTTTTGTTGTTGCGTCCTGGAACCTTGAAGCAGTCGGGTGTCCGTTGTCGCTGGGGCGGTTCCCTGAGCGCAGCGCCGTGAAGATGGTGACGGGGCCAGTGGGACGAAGCCGCTGGTGCGTGTGTGCCCGTGCACGCCGGTGCTGAAGCCAGCGGAGCGGAGCCGCCGTTGCCCAGGAGCACCCGCGTCAAATGCTTGAGGAGGCCAACGGGGCAGTGCCGCTGGTGCCTTGCGGGTTCCCAGACCTCGGGTCCCGCCTCCTTCGGTCGCCTCGAACCACGATCTCCTCATCCACCCGCTCGTCGTCTTCCTTCTCGTTTCTCTCCGTCCCCCTTTTCTCCACCAGCTTCCAGAAATTTCTCGCTTCTTATCCCTTCTTCGTCGTCGTCTCCACCGTCTTCGCACCTTGACTCCTGACATTTGCCCCCGTCTTCAAGAGTTTTTCCTGAAAAACTGCTTCCACGTTTGTGGTCGATGATACACGCACTCACCCGCCGCGGTGGCTCAGTGGCTAAGGCGTTGCGCTGCTGAGCACGAGGTCGCGGGTTCGATTCCCGGCCGCGGCGGCCGCTTTTCTGATGGAGGCGAAAAGCAAAAACGCCCGTGTGTTCGAGATTTCGGCGCACGTTAAAGATCCCCAGGTGGTCAAAATTAATCCGGAGCCCTCCACTACGGCGCGCCTCATCGCCTGCGTTGCGTCGGCGCGTTAAACCCCATAATCAATCAATACACGCACTCACATCACGAATCACAGTGAGTCACTTTCTCACAGCACAGTTCAGTTCAGTTCTAAGGGCCACAGCTATGACACAAAGGTATAATCACTGAAAAGTTCACGAAAGTGTCACTTTCCGTGCGCGTTAGTGTAAATTCACAAAAACAGTTTCTCTCAGGCATTATGCCAGCAATGCCTAACATACAGACTACTGATTGGTTAATCACGGCACCCCACTCATAAAATCTGCTGTAGCATTACATTGTCGTCTATCTAGTGCACTGCTCCCTTGCTAATTTAACATATCTTTCTCATTTTGGACATTCAGCAAAATACACTACTACATCACTAATCTACCAATTCACAGCACTGTAAACGCAAACTAGCCGGAAATGGAATTTTAATCAAGTAATGTGCCCTGGAAAGTACCTATAGCAAAAAATGTACTCCCTAGGCATGATCTAAAAATGTGGACGAACCTCCATGGTAGTACCGTTGCCCATCCGTGTAGCAAAAGGGAGGATTTAGAACGACTTAACACCATTTGTGAGATGGCGTTCGGTTCCTTGTAAACTACCACGTCCACAATAAACTCCCCATCGGAGGTAATCATCTCAAGCGGGCGGTCGCCATGTTAGTCTTGTGTTGCTTCCGTGTATCAGCACTTCAACCGTGGCCTAATGCCAATTAGAACGAGTAAGCACGACGCGAAGGTTGCATACAGCTACAAAACCGATACCGTACGTATACCCGTATAGATGCTTCAACCAGCGCGATCACAGGCAGACAGCGCGGCGGTGTTGTTTTAATCTGTTTATTTTGGCGATAGGTGTTGTCAAACTCTGCTGCTAACGAAGAGACAGTTCTCGCCGTTGCAAACAATTGCAATGTTCATCTGTTTCGCTTGCTTGCGCATATATAGACGATTTAAATTCTCGTGCCAGCGCGCCAACGCACCCGACTGCAGCGACTCAACTTGCCCTGGCGGCACGACTTGCTGCCCGGATGTAAACAACCTCCGCGCAATCAATGCAGCGCGGCCGGTGACTTGGTGCTGCCGGAGCTTCAAGCGCCTCGCCTTGGGCCATTATTTTTTTTTATTTGCGAAGGACTAGTAGTGCCATTTGGTGGAAAGATTTTTATGTGCCCCTGTCACACGACGAACAGCCGCTAACAGCATTTGGATACGGCGACAGTTGCGGACAGCTCGCTGGTAAGTGGTCTGTCATCAGTCAATGCGTTTGTCAAACGTTTGGATAGGCTTAACTGCGAAATACCCGTGCCGCACACAGCACGTACACGCACGGACAAGGAAAAAAGCGCTCACTCGTTTTATTTTACTTGTTTGTGGGTTTTGGGGTATGCATTCGCATTCTTTTGTAAGCCGGTTTGTAACAGGGCATTCGAGATAAAATCGCTTGTCGCGCGCGGCGTCGTTTCAAAGCAACGTGACGGTTACTTCATGCTGGCGAAAATCAGCGCAGTCAGACGGAAGCGAGAAGGAACGTAGAGAGGTCGGGAAAGAGGGCGCTCATATTTAAAAGAAAGCGTAATGCAAGACGAGAAAAGGAACGCAACCCGCCTACATTTCTCCGAACTTCAGGACAGAGCCGCACACGGGTACGTTGCCACAAACTCGAGCGTACGACGTCTAAAAGTACCGTATATTTTTTTCATTTTTTATTGTTCAGGGCCTAATTCTTGTTAAGTCGTCCGATTCATTCAGTTCAGTTCTATTTGCCCCTAGAAAACGCTGGAATTTGTCGAACGAAGCGGCGGTAACGCGACCACTTGCCGGCAAGAAAATACCAAAATAAAAACTCCGCTGCTCAGCTTTCACCGAAGCTCAGTTCTGTCGAGGGGGCGAGCGTAGCTTTGCCAGTGCTAAGGCGTGTCGATGATTCTAGAAGGAAGAAAGGCAAGTGGTGCGCTCGTCGGCGGCGGGCGCGTTGCGGGTTGTGCCCTTTATTTCCGCGAAGTGCGCAGTTATAAAAAAAAGAGACTAGCGCCGAAGCAAGTTAGCTACGTTTGGGCGTCGTTCTCAGGTAGCCGAATCGCCTCCGACAGCGGTGCATCGTCTGGCCTGGTAGATGAATATTGTGGGACTCTGTCTCTCATATGTATCGAACTGTTCGTGTTCTTTTTAGTTAACTGCTCTACTTTGTAATATCTATTTGTCAACGCTCCTGATTGTATGTTTTGTATTTGAACTGTTGCTGGCATTTTTATTCATTCTAAGTTACCGCTTACGTTCCTGTCCTCGTGCTTGTACCGTGTTTTGCCTGTCCAAATATAAGTCTTTGTGTTGTTTTCGTTCAAGGCTCTGACTCATTCTTACCGCTCTGGTCGGTAAGAATGAGTATTGAAATGAGTAAGAATTTTACGTGTGGGGCATTTTTTTTTCTTTTTTGCTTTTTTAGACAGATGTTCCTTTGACTACCTGCCTGCATTCCATGAACGCGGAAGTTGGCCTCCACATCGATGGCCAGCGTGTCTTGAGTGCATCATCTTTACTGGGAGGACTGTGTAGTCTGTTTGTATCGTTCTGGGTTTTGAACATTCAATATCCCAAGAAGGCACACAGAGCTCTAACGTTTGTGGAACATGCCATTTTGGACCTTGCCAGCACCAAACCACGTGTGAAGGATTTAGAAATAATTAACTTTTATCCCATGAATATCGCTCACTAATATTTTATTTGTTTTCAATCCTGTAATCATTGGATAGTAGTCAAAAAGAATTCCGTATTATGTTTCTGACTTTTTCTTTTTTCTTTTTTTTTACTGAAAAGAGGCTATTTGATGGGCCGTTCTACATGCTGATAATACAGCTATCTTTTAGTGAAGCAATAATTTTAACAAAATAATTTAAGTTGAAACAATGATCTAAATAATGTTGGCAACAGGTGCGAAATGAATCAACTAAAAATATCCGAAAAACATGAATTTCATGGCTTTTTGTGCTCACTCTAAAGAAGCTGTCGCGATAGCACCCATTCTGTTCTATATCATTGCAATTAACCCGTCAGACTCGGTCACTTTTCTTGGCGCATTTGTGTCTTTATCAAAACGCACTGGTATTTTGTGCAGCATATTTTTTGTTCTTTATATTACTCATTTATCCATAGCCATCTCACTGCTGTCTGTCTCCTGCATCATTTATCTCTTGTGCCTTTACCACCTACAAAGTGCTCGTTACATTTCAATATCAAATCTCTGCACAGCTCTCGCTCATTTCACCACCAATTGAAAAATTGTTTTGTTGTTGTAAACCACTGCAACCATTTTTTCTTCACTTTGTGTACTGAGTACTGATGCGTACTGATAAGTTCTGATAAGTACTGACACGTTCTAGATCCTCTAGTATTATATAATGATTTCACTTACCATGCGGTTGTGTTTGTGCTGATCTGTTTTTCGTGTATTTCCAGTTCTTGCATTAATATTGTTTCTACAATTTGTTCAACTAGCACACTGCTCTCGCTCATTTCACCACCAACTGAAAAATTTTTTTGTTATTGTAAACCACTGGAACCATTTTTTTCACTTTGTGTACTGAGTACTGATGCGTACTGATAAGCTCTGATAAGTACCGACGCGTTCTCGATCCGCTAGTATTATATAATGATTTCACTTACCATGCGGTTGTGTTTGTGCCTATCTTTATTTTTCGCGTATTTCCAGTTCTTCTAGTAATATTGTTTCTACGGTTTATTCAACTAGCATCGTATTGCTGTCTTCCATTCCTAACTGGCGTGTTATTTAGCAATGTACCATTTGTGCTTTCTGATAGAAGGTCGCCCTAAGTTTTTATTTCGGAACCTCCTTGTGTACACCATGTACCATGTAAACTTGTCTGCGAAAGTTCGTTTGAAATAAACCTGAAATCGACAAAAACCGTGTGAAATCAGTACTCCCGCAGGGAACTAGAAATTCTCCCTTGTGGCCTCGAAAAACTCCTTTCGGAAGGCCTACAAAACTCCCCAAGCTTTGGCAAAACTCCATGCAAAAGAAGTAAATGCTTCCCTTGAACCTCCTAAAAACGCCCCTAAAATACCATAAGTACTTCCCAAGGGAGCCATAATAGGCTCCTATTCAACCGCTTAAAAATTCCATAAACATCACTTAAAAACGCCCTTTAAAAGTAAAGAATACTCCATTTTCAACTCCTTAAAATCTCCCGGACATTTCTTAACACTCCCTAAATACCTCCTTTCCATCACCTAAAAACGCCCTGTTTTGAGGAGGTAAACAAAACCTCCCTGTTCCATGTAGTAAAAAGAACACCTACAAGGAGGATCACTAGAGGACAAGCGAAAAAGAACCTCTAGGGAGTATATGGGAGGCAAAAAAGTTTAGAGTGAGTATTCTGCTCAGCTAGGGATTCCTTCTATTTTTACATCCTTGGCAAACTCTATCTCTACGATCTAGACCGCCCTGTCTCGAAAAGCCATTGTATTTGCGTCCATAAGCTTGTCCGGCATAATGCCTTTCGACAAGGTACTGTTTTGGGTTGAAACACCCTGTTCCTCGAAACTCTTTCTGTCCTCGCAGTTCTTCAGCCCGTTTACCTGCATCTCCACTTCCCCAGCAAGCTTGGTAACGTCCTTGAGTTGCGCCACGAACTTTGAGCCGACCGTTTGCTGCGCTCTGTACAACCACTACTCGCGATCCCCTTCGTTGTTCTACTTGGTTATAAGATTTTCGTGGTCCACTGCAGGTTTCATCCTTGCTCCGGTATCGATGACCTCCTTGTGCGACTTTATCTTGACAAAAGTTCCTGCCTCGTTGAGGGGGGTTGCCGTATGCCCTGCAGCTCTTACTGTTGTCTGCTCTCCAACCTCGTCGTCTGGTACTTTTGAAATGTCGCCGGCGATCTTCGCAATAAGCTTGTTGACACCAATTTCTCCAAGATGGATCCTTCTTTTGTTGTCGGGTGATTGTCTCGGGTGACCTGTCCAACGCTGGTGCACTTGAATCAGCGAGTTCATGTAGCGATTCCTTTTTCTCAATTGCGGCCATTGCGCGCGCTGTCATAGACATTACCGGGGTTGAAATGATTGCTTTTGTTGTTTCTTTATCCTTTTTCCGTTCTTCATCTGGGCGTCTTCGTTCTCCATTCATATCCGCTAACTTGCTCGTCCATTTCGTGTCAGGGTCATTCACTTCCCTAATGCCTCTCACGTTACCTAGAATCACGTCAAACGGTGGTTCATCTACACATTTCGCTATTAACTCTCCCGTGTAGTAAGGGGTCGAAATTTGAATGATTGCTTCCGGCAGCACCTTACCGTTCCATCTACAAGAAGCACTTGTGCCTCCTTCCCAGTAAACTCGTTTTCCGTGACAAGGCTCCTCCTCACCGATACCGTGTTCGTTCCGGTGTCCCGGAGAACTGATATTCGCTCTCCCCGCAACTCGCCATCTACAACAGGCATTTGCCATCCTTGTGTCGCCCGATCCTCTCCTTCTCTAAGTGTTGTCTCTTTTTCTTTTGTGCTTGTGATTGTCTTTGGCGGGGCTGGGCCGAACTCGTTCGCTTTTATTGCACAAGCTGACGTCTCCTGCTTTTGAAAACGGCATTCTTCTGTTGCATGCCCTGTTCTCTTACACACCTGGCAAGTTGAAGGTGCTTGCCTCGAGTTAGCAACAGTTCGGCAATCAACGGCACGATGCCCTACGCGATCGCAAAGAAAACAACGCGATGGAGCCCTCGGAGTGAACATTCGTGTCATACTTTCCGGTGATTCTATGCTCGCCGCCATGCCCTCTTCCTTCATTTTGCCCAAGTTCTTAAGCCTCTGAGCTTCACAGTACTGATCTGCGGCAGTAGTCATCTCTTCAAGGGTCTTTAGGCTGCGCTCCTTCAAAAATACTGCCAACTTAGAATTGCAACACGCAAGAAACTGTTCTGTCACCACTCGCTCACGAAGTTTTTCATACGTCCTTTCTGTGTTGGACATCTCTAACCACCGGTCAAAATAACTCAGGAGACGCGAAGCGAACTGCTTTCCTGTCTCCGCATCCTCTGGCTTTGCGCTGCGTAATTTCTCGCGGAAACCATCGGCTGTCAGTCTAAATCTTTGCAGCAGTGCTGTCTTTACAGTGTCGTAGTCCATAGACTCTGATGCCGGCATTCTTCCGAAGACACTAAGTGCTTCGCCGACCAGACAGAGACCCAATGCTGTCGCCCACTGACTCTTCTCCCAACCTTGCCCTAGTGCTACTCGTTCGAAGCGATGGAGATAAGCATCGAGGTCATCTCTTTTGTCATCGAAAGGAGCCATGAGTTTTCTTGGGCAAATTTCTGGACTCTTGAACATCTGTGGTACTGGAGATACTGGGGATTGTTCACCACTTTGGTTTGATGCACTGGCATTTGCTAAACGTAGCTTTAACTCGACCAACTCTTTGTCTTGGGCTAGCTTTTCTTTTTCTACATCCGCCATGCGCTTCGCTCTCTCTTCCTCTTCTCGATTCGCGTCCCTTACTGCTGCTCTTTCCTCTCGGCGTCTCTGATTTTCCCTCTCGTACAGGTCCAACATCTCTTCCTTAGTCAACCCCAAGCTACTCGCCAATGT
This sequence comes from Haemaphysalis longicornis, assembly GCF_048455015.1. Classification (NCBI taxonomy): domain Eukaryota; kingdom Metazoa; phylum Arthropoda; class Arachnida; order Ixodida; family Ixodidae; genus Haemaphysalis; species Haemaphysalis longicornis. The sequence goes on from NW_027526204.1 coordinate 33,409,848, forward strand.
CATTAACTTTTCGAGATCCATCTCTTCCACCGCGGTGAACAGGTGACAATGGGGAAAGGGATCCTGGCGGGCTCGCCAATGTTTTTGTGACGCGTCACCTCGGTAGAAGAATGGGCTCCGGACACAAAGGGATCAAGCTGAGACGAAGCAGCGGTGGCGTGGAGGTAGAGCATCCGCCTCACGTGCAGAAGGACCGCGGTTCGAATCCCGGTGCCGGACAATTCCCGACGGATTAAAAAAAAATCCGCGCATTGGTGGAATTGCACAAAGGGGCGGGGTGCGGCCTGACCCCGGCGACCATTGCCGGTAATGCACTCCGTCACCAGAGCAGGATTGGCCACCGTGGTGTAGTAAGGGCCACAACCTCCCATGAATACGCCAATTAACCCTTGGCCCTCAGTCCCCAGCGGTTGCGAAGCAACTGACCACGGCGGTGGTCAGACCTGTGACGCAGCAGAGGGTGCTAAGAATCCCTGGATCCGGACAGGCCGCCAATGGAATCTGAACCTGGCAACGTTTAACGCGCGAACCTTATCTAGCGCAGCAAGTCTAGAGGCATTGTTTGAGGAACTAGAGGGCATTAAGTGGGATGCAATAGGGCTTAGCGAGGTTAGGAGGGCAGGCGAAGCATTTACGGTGCTGAAAATGGACACGTCCTATGTTACCGGGGCCTAGAGGACAGAAGAGAACTGGGAGTGGGACCTCTAGTCAATAAAATCATAGCTGGCAACATAGAATAACACCATAGCTTAACGAAAGAGCAGCAGGTCTTGTAATTAGGCTCAATAAGAGGCACAAGCTCAAGTTGGTGCAGGGCTACGCGCCCACATCCAGCCACGACGACCAAGTAGTGGAACGCTAATATGAAGATGTAAAATCGGCAATGGCTAAAGTAAAAACACATTATACCGTAGTTATGGGGGACCTCAATGCCAAAGTAGGCAAGAATCAGGCTGGAGACAAGGCAGTTGGGAGCTACGGACTGGGCTGTAGAAATAGCAGGGGGGACCTACCAGTTGACCTTGCAGAACGGAATAACCTACGCATAATGAATACTTTCTTCTGTAAACGGAAGAGTCGGAAGTGGACCTGGAGGATCCCGATTGGGGAGCATAAAAATGAAATAGACTTCATATTATGCGATAACCCGGGCGTCGTGCAGGGTGTGGAAGTGCTCGGAAGGGTAAGGTGTAGTGACCACCGTATGGTAAGATCTCGAATTAGGCTAGGTCTGAGGAGGGACCGCAACAAGCTAGCACGAAAGAAGCCGAAAAACGAGCTAACAGTAAGACGCAAAGCAGAAGAATTCAGGATCACGCTGCAGAACCGATATTCAGCTGTTAACAATGAAGCCGAGCTTACGACACAGGAAGCCTGCGACAACCTTACACTCATTATCACGGAGTGTGCAGTAGAAGTCGGGGGCACTATGGCTAGACAGGATACTGGTTAACCTTCACAAGAGACGAAAGATCTAATTAGGAAACGCAAACCATGACAATCTCCACCGCAGCTGCAGAATAGAACTAGCGGAGCCTTCGAAGTTAATCAATAAGCGTAACACAGCTGACATACGGAAGTATAATATGGAGAAGATAGAATACGCTGCAAAGAACGGAGGTAGCCTGAAAGCAGTGAAGAGGCGTCTTGGCACGGGGAAAAATCAGATGTATGCACTTAAAGATAAGCAAGGCAATGTCATCACAAATAGGGATAAAATAGTCACAGTGGCCGAGGAGTTCTATAGGGACCTGCACAGTAGCCGGGCCATCCAGGATAATGCTGAATGAGACAGTAGTTCAGAGGAGATAGACATCCCAGCAGTAACGACCGAAGAAGTAAGGAAGGCTTTGAAAGAAGTGAAAGGGGGCAAATCACCTTGTGAGGATCAGATAACAGCAGACCTCTTGAAGGATGGCGGAGAAATTGTACTTGAAAAACTGGCAAACCTGCATCCGCAATGCCTAATGACCGCAAGTGTACCGGAATCTTGGAAGAACGCGAACATCATCCTAATCCATAAGAAAGGCGACCTGAAGCACTTGAAAAAACAGGCCGATCAGCTTACTGTCGGTCGTCTACAAGGCACTTACCAAGGTAATCGCTAACAGAATTTCTGCAACCTTAGATTTCAGTCAACCTAAAGAACAAGCAGGGTTCCGTAAAGGTTATTCAACAATGGACCATACTCACAATATCAATCAGATGATAGAGAAGTGCGCTGAGTATACTGAACCCCTATATATAGCCTTCATAGATTATGAGAAAGCGTTTGACTCGGTCGAAACCCTAGCAGTTATTCAGGCATTACTGAACCAGGGGGTAGATGAGCATTATGTAAGAATACTAGAGGATATCTACAATAGGTCCACAGCTACCATCATCCTCCATCAGGAGAGCAGTAAAATGCCTATAAGGAAGGGTGTCAGACAAGGAGACACAATCTCTCCACTGTTATTCCCAGCATGTTTACAAGAAGTATTCAGAACGTTGGATTGGGAACAGGTGGGAGTAAGGGTTAATCGAGAATACCTCAGTAACCTCAGATTTGCTGATGACGTTGCCTTGCTAAGTAACGGGGGGGACGAATTGCAAAGCATGCTTTCCGCACTGGACGAACAGAGTAAAACCGTGGGCCTGGAAATTAATATGCAGAAAACTACAGGAATGATCAATAACCTCGGGACAGCCAAGCGGTTTGAGATAGGTGGCGAGGCAGTGGAAGTGGTAAGCGAATATATCCACTTAGGCCAAGTTGTGACCCCAGATCCTAACCATGAGGCAGAGATACCTAGAAGGATAAGAATGGGGTGGGGTGCATATGGCAGACATTCTCATATAATGAATAGCAGCCTACCATTGTCGCTGAAGAAGAAAGTGTATGACAGCTGCATCAGACCGGTACTCCCCTACGGGGCAGAAACGTGGAGGCTCACCAAGAGGGTTCAACTTAAATTGAGAGCGACTCAGCGTGCAATGGAGCGGAAAATGATAGGTGTAACATTAAGGGACAAGAAGAGAGCAGAGTGGGTCAGGGAACAAACACGTGTTAAGGACATATTAGTAGAGATTACGAAAAAGAAATGGACGTGGGCAGGGCATGTAATGCGAAGGCAAGATGACCGCTGGTCATTAAGGGTAACAGAGTGGATCCCTAGAGAAGGCAAGCGTTGCAGGGGGCGGCAGAAAGTTAGATGGGCAGATGAGATTAAGAAGTTTGCGGGGATAAATTGGTCACAGATGGCACAGGAGTGATGTAATTGGAGAATAATGAGAGAGGCATTTGCCGTGCAGTGGGCGTAGATATGCTGATGATGAGCCTTTCACCAACTGAACTGGTGAAGCTCGCACCAAGTCGCGCAAGGCTTGAACCATTGCGAAGCTGCAGGCTTTCTTTATGCATGAGCACTGAAGGATACAGCACCACACATTTGTACAAGTTTTAAATTGTCTATTTACATTTTTCGTTGTTGCTTGGCACTATTCTAGTTGTAGTCATCGTCATATGCACCGATATCGTGGTGTCCCTCATGCCAAGCATCATATGCTTTGCGACAGCCCTCGTGGTTTCTTTTTTTCTTTTGTTTTTGTTTTTGCTAAAGCCACTGTGGGAGCCGGGGGTACGGCGGTCCCTGTGAGGCTCGCGCTCACGGGCGCTGGGCATGTTCTCGCTCCTGGTGGCTTTTCCCGGATTTTTTTTATAAAGCCCCTGCGCATGCCGGGAATGCTCGGCGGTCGCCGTGAGGCACAGGCTTCCGAGCGCTCCGCATTTTCTTTGTATTGCTTCCTGCAACACCAAACTTGTGAATTGTACAACAGCTCCGCTGGTAATATATGGGCGCATGATGTAAGCTTTTCTTTGAGATGGGTAGCATGGGGGGATCATTTGAGATGTCTGTCAAATGTCACCCCCAGGAATCTGGAGACCGAGACGTAATTGCAGGGCCTCCAACAGTGAGCCTGTAGCAAAGGCGATCGCATCATTGTTTTTTCGCGAAGATATAGAGGCCTCGTGTTGCCAGAAACATCGCAATGGAGTCGGTTTTAAACCACGGTTTCCACTACAGAACTCGTCTATTACGGCCAGAGCTATTTGCAGATGCCATCGGGATATAGGAAGATTTCAACCAACTGTGGTAACTCTTTATTCAGGGGTATTCTGGACATCATGAGCAGTATAGGGCTCTAGCTCCCATTCTATGCCATATTCTGAGGCCCACATCCGGTAGGAATGAGTTGCTGTGGCCTGTAGACGTGTACACAAGCCTATTGGAGAGGTAGCCTGATAACCGTGCGTACGGCCACTAGGACTTGATAATTCCCTGGGCTCACTGAATTGCGCAGACAGGAAGGTCAATGCCTCTTGTAAATCATGATGCCCAAAAAGCAATCACCAAAAGGCGATGCTTTTGTGCGTTTTGGGGTAAGTCCAGAAGGTGTGCTTCAGTCCGCGTGTATTCCACTTTAAGACGGTCGCTTTGTCCGAAGCTTCCGGCAGTCCAGCAACTACGGCCGTTCCAGCTGCAGCACCCAACGTCATTGTGTGACTAAACTCGAAAAATATTTTTAACTAACCTTACCCTACCTCAATGTGTATCTGATACGGTCGCACAGGTCAGTAATGCCAGTTCGTATAAGCATAACTCATCCACCCACTCACTCACTCACTCACGCACGCACTCACTAACTCATCCACAATGAACGTGGACAGTTCTGTCGGAACAAACATTTTCTGTGAAAAGGTGGGTCTCTAGGTATGCGAAGTGTACGACAGAAAGACAAAAATAAGCGCTCATTGCGCCCAAGAAAAGAAAGTGGAGTGTTGTAGAGGATATCATCCATGGTTGATGGCATCCTTAGTCCAGGATGAAATGTTATTTAGCTGCTCGTCTCGCCCGGATCACCAGGAGTATACGACAAACGGTATCAACGCCCATCAAGGCACATATTGAGCGAATCAGTCTTGCATATTTTGCGCTTTTCTGCATAGAAAAAACAGGGACCGATGATTTGTCTTAAGCTTTTATTAAGACTACCCTTGATAACACGCGTTGAATTTGTAACCCACAAATACCCTCAAAACTTTCTTTTCAAATGCATTTTAAGTAGATAGGGCACACACTTCTGCCATAATTTTTTTGAAGGCTTAATTCTTCTCTAAAGCTCTATCAACGTGTTTCTGTTTTGGGGCGGCGAAACTGCAGCGCACTTTCATGGTTCCTTGGTGCTTGTACCCATTTCCTTTTCAGCTTGAGCGAGTGACAGTTGTCTCAGGAAATTTCTTTTCACTTTCCCAGTTTCTGTTCTCGGAAAACCATCAACGAAGTGCACTCCGCCGTGCAGATGTTTGTGCGGGGCGAAGACTCCTGCGAAAGAGGCAAGTGAAACTGTTTCATGGGAATGCAATGATGAAACAGTGCTACAGTAAAGATCTCATTGCCGGACAATATTTGGCTCTTAGTGCTTCTACCGCTTGCAGGGAGGTAGAGACAAATATAATGAAATATACTGGTGAAGGTAAGCTGCCGCCTGGCAGCGAGTGCGCATAAGGTTGGTCGTGGAGATCGGGAGATTCGTGTTGGAGGTAAAGATAAAACGCCAGATTATTGTGTGCCAAGACCTTATGCCGCTTGGTTACCTCGGCCCGGTCTCCCACATGCCTCAGCAGAATGAACTCATGCAGGCCTCTCCACCGAAGACGCTCTTCTTCAACTCCACCACGACTTCCATCTTCACCCACCGCAACGCGATCACACGTCCCTCCTCTTTCTTGATCTCTAGAAGGCGTTCGATAACATCTCACACCGCAGCATCTTGGAGGCCATCTCACGCCAAAACTTAGGCACCCATTTCTACCACTGCGTGTACAACTTCCTCTCTTCCCGCACCGCCACCATACGCCCCAGACACCCAAAATCAGGTCCTTTCACCATGCCAAACAGAGGCACCCGCAAGGTGCTGTTCTATACTTTTCAATCTGACACTCATGCCCCTCACCTGCACCCTCCTCACCATTCCCACTCTCCGCAGCACTCTTTATGCAGATGGCATTAACCTCTGGGTACACTCTAGCTCCGACTGCCATATTGGGACAACACTGCAACTTGGCCTCAACACAGTTCTGCACCACACCGAGCCCCTCGCTCTTAGTTTCTCTCCCCAAAAATCCGCCCTTCTCACACTCACCCAGCCCCACTCCAAACCACCCCCAGCCCTCCTATACGGCTTTACATCCACTCTTCCCCAGTCCCCCACGTCTCGCACCCCAGCCTCCTGGGGCTTCCTATTACCCACAACCGCTCCCCAGCATCCACCCTCCAATACACTAAGCAATACACCACGCAGACTACACACCTCATGCGCCATATCGCCAACAAACAGCACGGCCTCAATGAACAGGATCACCTACGGCACGTGCACAGCTTTCTCATTAACCATTTTAGGTATCACCTCTCCTACCTTCGTCTCACAACAACCAAACTTAACACACTTGATGCCCTTTTGCGGAAACCTATCGACATGTATTACTCCTTCCCCCCTGCACCCCCAATGAGAGACGCCTAGCCCTAGGCATCCACAACACCACCAGAGAGCACCTAGACGCTCACCACACGTCCCAACTCACGCGGCTAGCCTCGTCTCCCACAGGGCACTACATCATACCAGCTATTAACACTACACCCCCACACTCTCTACCCCTCACACCCCTATACCAGCTCCCATCCGCTCACACATTAAAGTCCGCCCTCTCCCTAGACACATGCACCCCACATACCATGCAGCTCGCCAGCATGTCCGAGCAGTCGCTCACTCTAAAAAATACCCCCCAGCGTCACACATCCTCTACACCGACGCCGCTCCGTGCCCCAACCACCGCGCGCACTGCGTTGCAGTCATCGGGTATCACTCCCCTCACAGTACAGCCACTGCCACCATTCCAACCTCAAACATACGACGCAGAGCAGGCGGCTATTACCCTCGCGCTTTCCCAGCGCTTTCGCAGCATCCTCCCCGACTCGCAGATAGCCATCCGCCATTTTCTCCGGGGCAACATCTCCCCACAAGCCCTGAAAATTCTGACCACCCATCCTCAAACCGACAACGTGTGCCTGTTGTGGACACAGTCCACACAGGCGTAGGGGCTAATGAGGTGGCAAACGTAAGTGCTCGCGAACTAGTAAACAGGGCCACCGCTTCATCTACGCCTACACGCGGTGCCCCTGCTGGTAGCCCCGCCGGGCTACTGCATTACAGGGACATCACCCTTCACTACCGCCTCCTCCGCCGCCAGTACCCTCCACCACATCCCCAACTCGCCCTAGACGCAGCTCACTGCCTGCGCGTCCTCCAGACCACTCAGCTCATTCACACCCATCCACACCTTTTAGACTCCCCAACATGCCTTGCCTGCGGGGCCCTCGACACGCACTATCATACTTTGTGCGAGTGCCGAGCATACCCCTTTCCCCCCTTCCTTCACCGTCCCTCTGGGAGCAGGCGCTGTGCGACCCGGAGGCATCGAGTCAAGACTTGGTGACCCCCCGGGCTCTGGCGATCGCGGCGGCCCTCTGGACCGCCCGCACCCCCCCCTCCCCTGATCCCTGAGTATGAATAAACTTGATGATGGTTTGATGTTTATGGCGCAAGGCCAACTGGGGCAAAGAGCGCCAAAACAATAGTCGTATATGAGAGGTGATACCTTAAACACTAAGTAAAATAAGCAAAAACAAAAGTAAAATCACAAAACGACAATGAGCATGGCTGGTGTATAGGGCCAGATTTCATGATGCGTGATAGGAAATGAGGTTTAAAAACTTGACGTCCGACAAATACTCAAACACACGTTTCACGGAAACAATGGCTTCGTCACCTAGGAAAAACGATGGATGTAGGGGAATATGTTGTCTGTAGAGTTCTCTGAAGTGTTTGTGTCGTGTTGTGTGAAGTGCCTTGCATGTGATTAGTATGTGGACTACGGATAGGGCCTCTCCGCACCTGCTGCACTGGGGTCTAGAAGATCCCGTCAGCAGATACGAGTGCGTCGCATGGGTATGCAGTTAAATTTCGCCTCTCCATCTTCTTGGCGAACTGATGGAGACGAAATAGTGATGTTCTTTTGATGCGCGAGCCGAGAGGACCATCTCGACTCGCTCCGATGACCGACGACCGATGCTTGGAGCGGGTGAGGGATGAGGACTGCCTTCCTTGCTGGATATTAGGTTTATTTACATTATTTACATTACTCCAACTTTACATCAGGTCAGAGTGACGGTTACATTGTCACTCTGACAGCAGCAGCCTGTGCGGCCGAGATCTATTCTGAACTAGATCCCCTCTCGACCGACCTTCGGCAAAACCCAACACTCCGGTTTTGATAGCAAAAACCCCGCCTCCAAAAAGGGGGCGTTCAAGAAAGAGAGAAAAACCTTTCAAAACAATTATTACAAACCATTGATTGGCCACAGTAACCAGCCAATCACACACATGTCCTCACCTGCGGTCACGTGACCTAACCCTCTCTCTTATGCACTCAAAGTGCGTTTCCTACGCACGCTGTTACACCCGGCCAGAAAATACAGGACATCTGCGGCCTTAAGTGAACCATCCATTACGTTAAGCGGGCGGCATCTGCACAAACAACAAGCCGAGGGCCCAGAGCGGTCCTCGCGCGGCTGACCTCCCTCCGCGCGGCGCCTCCCGCGACGCCCCATTGTCCCGCGACGCGCGGGCAATGAGGGTTGCTAATTCCCTCCCAGACGAAGGGGCGCCGCCGCCCACCTGGACAGACCACGGGGAGAGACGCTGCCAGCCGAGGCGACCATCGTCGAGGCGAACGACCCGTCGACGAAGAGCGCCCGCCGCCGGAGTCGAAGATTTTCCAAACTTACACGGCGCGCGCTTTCAACACTAAGAGATACGATCATCTGGCCTCCCGTCAGCTTGTTATGCCGAATGACCCAGCCACCATCGACGCGACAGAGGTACTCAGGCTAATCGCCCCCGTCCTTTGACACACAAAAGGACGGGCACAACACACGCTACATGAAAGCCGCTACATGCGGCTACATGAAAGGAACACAGAATAGCCGCAACCAGCGTACGCGACGCCGAACATGAGCCACCGGCGGCTTTCCTTAATTAAATGAGGAGCCCGAACATAACATATGCCCTATCCGCAGCCTACCCAAGGCGACTTCCGTGTGTCTGTTGTGTGAGTCAGATGTGTACCGTCCCAAGTGTGGCTTTATTACATGTAGTTTGTTGTCTGTCTGTTCGTCCCAGTGTGTTTGCCATGTTCTGCGCAGGTGTTGTCTTATGTGAGGCTTGAGGTCTGTGTAGGGTATCGTTGTAATGTCTACAGTGTTCCTGAGTGCAGCTGCAGCGGCCCTCTCGTCTGCCAACTCATTCCCAGCGATCCCTGCGTGTCCTGGGACCCAGCAGAGGACCAGCTCGTGCGTTTGTGCATACACGGACATGATAGTGTTGAATACAAGATTTACTATGTGGTTTTTGGGGGGCTTGTGCGATGACAGTGCGCGGACAACACTCAAAAAATCTGTATAGATAATGGAATTGGGAATTTGATTTTCAAGAAAGGTGTCGTACAATCAGTATAATTCCATACGCTTCTCCTGAAAAAATTGTTGTGTGCACGCTCATGGTTCTTGCTGCATTGAAGTTTGGACCATGAGCAGCACATGACACCATAGTGGAGGTTTTAGAAGCGTCACTACAAAATTCTGCACATGTGTATTTAAACTGCAAAGACAGAAAGTGCTGCAGTATTGCAGCTCGTGGTACACGATTTTTGTCAAGTCTCATAAAAGAAAGGTCGCACGACACAGGGCGAACTTGCCAAGGCGGTAAACTGTTAGAAAAGGATGTCCTGTACACATCTAAAAACAAAGCACTGAGATCCGAGGCTCGCTCTCTCACTCTAAGTGAAAAGGGCATAGGAACGGATGGGCGATTTACAAAGAGCAAAGATGTTGATGTATCGTTAAAGACAGGATAAAAAGGATGATTATTCAGCGACGAAATTTTAAAAGCATAAAGCAAGTCCATATACGTTCGTTGGTTCTCAAGGCTCCACTTATCACACTCGACATAAAGACTCTCGGCAGGGCTAGTGCGAAAAGCACCCGAAGCAAGACGAAGCCCCAAGTGTAGCACTGGGTCCAGAATTCGCAAGGCTATCTTAGTCGCCGACCCATAAACCACACTGCCATAGTCTAAACGAGACCCAACCAATGCAGTATACAAGCGAAGCAGGAGTTCTTTGTCGGAACCGTAGGATTGGTGGGAGAGAACCTTAAGTATATTCATTGTTTTGAGACATTTATTTTTAAGTTCCTTGATGTGGGGAATGAATGTGAGTTTGTGATCAAATACAACACCTAAGAACTTGTGCTCCTTGTTCACAGGAAGCGACACGCCATTCAAAGTAATGTCTGGGTCCGGATGGACCCCGCGCTTCCTGGAGAACACAACGCAGGAGCTTTTTACAGGATTCAATTTAAAACCATTCTTGTCTGCCCAGCCGGCAAGTTTCTTTACACCAAGCTGGACTTGACGTTCGCAGATTGACATATTGCATGATTTATAGGATATCTGGACGTCATCTACATACATGGAATAAGAGATTGTAGGTGGCAGTGCCTTACCAAGAGAGTTCATTTTTACTATGAAGAGAGTGCAGCTCAACACGCCACCTTGTGGCACGCCATTTTCTTACACTTGAACCTTTGAGAGTGCACCACCGACTCTTACTCGGAACGTTCTGTCTGACAAGTAACTGACAAGAGCGTTCAACATGTTACCCGAAACACCGAATGACTTGAGGTCCCTAAGGATCCCATAACGCCAAGCGGTGTCGTATGCCTTCTCAAGGTCGAAAAACACAGTTAAACAATACTGCTTGTGCGCGAAGGCATCCTTGATGTACGAGTCAAGAGCTAACAGTTGATCGTTCGTCGATCGCCCCACCCTGAAGCCTGCCTGGCAGCTCTCGAGAAGACCGTTGTACTCAAGGAAGTACACGAGCCTGCGATTTATCATCTTCTCGAAGAGCTTGCACAGGCAGCTTGTCAGGGCAATAGGACGGTAACTTGAGGGGGATGACGGGTCCTTTCCCTCCTTCAGGAAAGCTACAACTATAGCCTCCCTCCAAGAGTTTGGAATGTGCCCCGAAAGCCATATCTTGTTATATAGGTGTAAGAGTGTTAGAAGCGTGTCTGCGTGCAGGTGTTGTATCATTGTATATGTAATGTTGTCTGGGCCTGGAGCTGAGGGTTTACACGTGCTCAGGGCAGCCCTCAGCTCATGTAGTGAAAACAGGGAGTTGTAAGAAGTCTGTGATTTGTTGTTGTCGTGTAGTGACTTCTTTTCACGAGAGTCTTTACACCTCAGGAAAATGTTCGTGTAGTGTGCTGAACTGGACACGTGTTGGAAGTGTTGTGCGAGTGTGTCAGCCTGGTCTTCGAGTGTGTCCCTTGTAGTGCTGACAAGAGGCAGGCTGTGAGTTTGCTGTCCTTTGAGTTTGCGTATTCTCGTCCATACTTTCCGTGTGTCTGTGTAGGAGTTGATGGATGTTATGAAGGAACGCCAACTCTCTCGTTTTGACTCACGGCGCACACGTTTTCCTAACGCCTTGGCGCGTTTGAACAAAATGAGGTTACCCGACGTGGGGTACCGACGAAGGACACCCCACGCCTTGTTCTGGGCCTCTCGTGCCCGCCTACAGTCCTCATTCCACCACGGCCTCCGCTGGTTGCGCGGGGCACCAGAGGCGTGGGGAAATGACTTTTCGGCGGCGTCGAGTATGTGCGCCGTGAGCAGTTGGGTAGCTTCTTCAACGTGTAGGTGTCCTATGGATGTGTGGTGTAGTTGGGATGTCTCTGTAAATGTATTCCAGGTAGCTCTTGCTTCAATAAACCTTTTATGGGAAGATGGACTGCTCGGGCCTGTACCTGTGTACGTTAATGAAGTAGGAAAGTGGTCACTACCATATGGGTCCGTGCCCACACCCCACTCAAGACATGGAAAGAGAATTGCCGAACCAATAGCCAAGTCAAGACATGAGTATGTGTTGTGTCCTATGTTATGATATGTAGGCTGTTTATTGTTGAAAAGGCATGCTCCAGAGGATGTAAGAAACCTCTCTATCAGGCGACCCCGGGCATCCGTACGAGAAGAGCCCCAAAGAGAATTGTGAGCATTAAGGTCGCCTGTTAGAATGTACGGTTCGGGCAGCTGGTCAACCAGCGCCTCGAAGTCAGAGCTCAAAAGTGTAATATCAGGAGGAATGTAGATGGAGCATACCGTTATCAACCTATTAAATATTATTAAGCGTATTGCTACAGCCTCAAGGTCGGTATTCAATCTGACAGGGTGGCATGCTAAGGATTTTCGGGCGATTATGGCCACACCGCCAGAAGAGTGTGTGCAGCCATCCCTGTCTTTCCTGTATACCAGGTAACTATTCAAGAAATTTGTGTGTTTGGAATTCAGATGTGTTTCCTGGACACACATTAAACTTGGCTGGTTGGCATGCAGAATCTCATGCACGTCGTCAAGATTATTCAGAAGGCCTCTGCAGTTCCATTGAACTATGTTTTCTCTTCCCATTATGATGTGTTAGAGCTACTGGAGTGTGATTATTTATGTAGGGTCTTTCGGGGCTTGCACTCTTGGGAGGGGCTTTTTTGCCTTCTCTACTGACCTGGACGTCGGACGTCGAGCCCTTCCGTTGCGATGAAAGCCGGAAGGGCTCGACGTCCATGTCGTCATCTGAAGGCAAGGGGGTACCCAGCGGACTGGGCCCCCTTGACATGGTACCCTTTCGGGTGTTCTTTGCCTGCGCTGCATGTGCCGAAGGCGTGGGGAGCACCACAGGTGGCACAGGCAGTGAGGCGGGGGAGGGGGTTGCTGCGATTGCCTCCGTCTCCATCTCCGTGCCCTTGCGTGTGCTTTGGGCCGGTGGAGAGGAAGCAGTGGATGCAGCGGCATCCCCAACAGACGTTCTTGCCACCACAGCCGCTGCTGGGTGAGCGAGCGGTGCGGAGGCTGGTGTGGCTGCCTGGGGCAACCCTGGGGGGGGGAGGGGGCGGGACCAAGTCCGACTCGCGGTACTGGGTCCCCGCCGAAACCAGACGCCGCTCCGCCCCCCGGCGACCTGCGTCGGCGTACCTGCCCAGAGGGAAGGAGGCGAACCTCTTCCGCTCCTCTGGGAAGGTGATGTTTTTAGTGACCTTGATGTTAATGATTTTCTTTTCTAATTGAAACTTTTCACAGCTGCGGGACCATGCAGCGTGCGGCCCCTGACAGTTTGCACAGGTGAAGGTAGTAGAGTCACAGTTTTCTGTAGGGTGGTCATGTGCGGCGCATTTCGCGCAGGTCGTTTTGCCGCGACAAGAATTTGTAGCGTGCCCGAATCGCTGGCACTTGTAGCAGCGGCGTGGGTTAGGTATGTACGGACGTACACCACACCTAATGAAGCCAGCATTGATGTTCTCAGGAAGTTTTGATTTGTTGAATGTCAAGATTATATGTTTCGTGGGGATTTCCTTATTGTCTCGTCTGATGGTGATACGCCTCACTGCAGTTACACCCTGATCTTTCAGGCCTTCCAACAGATCAGCTTCGGTCTCATTTAACAAATCGGTTTCCGAGATGACACCCTGAGAGCTGTTGAGGCTACGATGCGGAGTGACTCTGATGGCCAGATCTGCCATGCAGATTTGCGACAGGAGGTTAGTGGCTTGTTGCTGCGTCTTGACATTGACGAGGACTTCACCGGTACGGAGTTTCTTCGCATCGAACGATTTTCCGAGGACGCCTTCCAGGAACTTAGTGATCAAGAATACGGACATGGAAGAAACAGGGTTTGTTTTGTCAACTGCCTCGATAACCAAGAATCGAGGATAGTTGTCAGGTTTCGGATTGTGGATTGTTGGAAGGGATGGAAAGGAAACTTCGGTGCGGCCCCTTTTCGGGGGCCGATCACGTCTGGGGGGGGGGGTTTGATTTATCCATATGGCATAGGAAAAAGCAGGGAGACGGGGGTACTTTCTTCTTTGACCTTACCCTGGTAGCCAAAGAGGTCCCGGAGCTCCCTGCCTGGTGAACAGACAGGGAGCCCATCCGCCGGAGCTTGACCTGGGCTCCGACGGCCACCGTTCGTGGTTTCTAACCCTCCACCTATAAACACGTCGCCACGGTTGGATCCAGCTTATGTTTGGGGGCTCGGGGTCCGCGGTATCGCCAGTACCGTCACCAAGATTGCTCAAGGTGCCCCGTGCGGGGAGTATGAATAAACTTGTTTCTCTCTCTCTCTCTCTAGGCGTCCGTGTCACCCTGGCGTCAACGCCGTTCTTCTGTTTGTGCTTGGTAAACGGGTAATACTGCCATATGCATCGTGCACATTCCCACGTAATCAAACCTTGTTTTGGTAAGACACAGTGCGGCATAGTTCATTTCAAGATAGGTGAATAAGCATTTCGGTGACTTCAGCAACCATGCGCTATTCAACGCCACGTGTGATAATTTGCGTTATATTCCACTAAGAGCGCACAGACGACCATCGTTCATTAACTGCGAACTGATGGAGGCAGCGAGATGATATCATTTGTTGTTGGAGAATGCTCCCAGTGTATAAAATGAATGTGAGTTGTTCTAACCTGGCCTACCCCAAGAATTGTTCGACGTGCGAACAAGAGCTCTCGGGTATTAAGTGATATATGTCTGAGAGCTCTTGTTCGCACGTTGAACGTTGCAAGGTTCAAGCTCCGAAGACAGCATGTCGGACCCAGAGGTTGTTAGCACCCTCTGCAGTATCGCTAGCCTGACCGCTGCCGTGGTCAGGTTCATTTGGGCTGCTGGAGGCTGAGAATCGATAGTTTGGTTGCTCAGTCATTGTTGAGGGAAGGCTCCTTGTGCCCACAGAGCCTACCTAGCACGGTTCCACCTATCTAGGTATCCCGGATGGCGTTACTACCTGGAAAAGAGAGCTCTGCGAACGTATCTTTACACCAGATCTGTTCGCGCTCGGCCCACTAAAATCGTAAGCGGTGCTTATATAGGGGCGGCGTCAATTTCTACCGAGAAAACCTGCGGACACATTGGCGGTGCGGTTTTAAGCAGGGTGTCGAACCGGAATTTTTTCGGGTTGGGTTCGGGTTCGGGTTCAAGCCTTTCGGGTTCGGTTCGGGTTCGGTTCCAGAGCAAAATTCCGTTCTGGTTCGAACCAGTTCGAACCGGTTCAAACGGGTCTAAACGGGTTGAAAGAAAAAAAGCAGGCGTGTTTTTTTCTGTTAAATTTTGTGCTCGTTTTTTGTTTCCTTATCAAGTCGGCATAAAAACTAAGGTCGAAGGGTTCTTTGTGCAAATATTTTGTCTTTGCCAGACTAACGCGACCCTGCAACACTTCTTTCAACTTTTTTCTAAATCTTGAGTGCTTGCAGAAAGTAGTCAACCAACACATCCTGTACTTAGATTAGGGGGTCGTACCACTGCAGTTTTATACACCACAATTGTTTTTTTGAGGAAACAAAAAATATGGCAGACGATTACGGGAGTAGCTATTGCGAAATTTGAGAGCAGCGCGAACTGTAGTCTTCTCGGCAACGGCGCATAGCTGCTGTGTCTCAGGAAGTGATCGCGTCCTCAACAAATGCACGACGGCAATGCGGTATACTCTGTCGTTATCTCGTAAGGGGTTGCCGCCATGGAGCATGTCTCGCATGGTCTGGAAATTCCGCCCTCCCCCTCACAGTTTCGTCGTACTTTAAGCCTCCGCTTTCCTGCTCGCTGTATCTTTGGTGGCGTCTTCGTTCTCTCGGTTACAACGAGGCCGACGCTGAGAAACCACGTGAAACAACAGGAGTGGGCGCTGTTACGTGTGGGCCCGCCGACGGCCTTTCTTTCAGCACTCCTCGGCTGTGCGGCGAAGCCACTACGTGCGCCTTCCACACAAGCCCCTACGTGACGGTGACTCATGTTTTCACGTTTCGACAAGCTTGGGTCAGACGCCTCGCTTTCGTTGCGCTTCAAACTCCGGCGGTTGCCAGCGACACGTCGAGACGCGCCCAAGGACACAGAGGCCCCGCGATCGCAACGGAGTCCTCCTCTCTCCCCTCTCTCCGACTCAACGTGCGCCGATGCTACGGACTGCTCACAAACTTCGGAAGGAGCGTTCTGCGTGCCGGTGACGTTCGTGGCGCGTGCACATTCTAGAGGGAACGCTGTTTTGACCGCCGCTTTTGGGTATAAATAGAGCCGCCCAAGCGCTGTAGATCCATTCCTGTTTGAGCAGAGAATTCATGCTGTCACTCTGCACGAGTCCTGTACTGTTACCTCGCCCGTCGGGGCATTGTTCTTTGGCTTCGGCTCACCTCTCGCTATGAAGTAAACAGTTACGTTAGCCTACGGCTTCTGGACTTCTTCACGGCTGCAACAGCGGCTGGCAGCTCTTCACACCACGCTACAACACGTATGTCGGAGGCGACGGAGCTCGGCTCGGGTGCGCCCCCACGTTCGCAACAGCGCTTAAGGGCTGCGCTCTGACGCATGGCTCTTCATAGCCACCGCTGTGCCGCCCTGTGATCCACTCCCTTCACCCACCAGTGACGGGCTGCACATCGTCTCCAAATAATGCGTCCTCGCCACAGTCTTCTGGAAGGCAATCATGTACCCTCCTGGCCAGCGGGCAGCGCCCCGGTGCCTCCGGCGTCTCCCCCATCGGTGCGTCCTAACCAGAATCTCCTGGGAATGGGCAGCCTCCCTGCAGGCTGCCTTTTGCCTCGTCACTAAGCAGACGACCCGTCAGTCCACAATCGTTTTTTGGAACCCTTGAGGGTCGCCGTGGTGGAGCATTTTGCGTCTCTCCTCCATCCCACCACCCCTCTGGGCGGCTCGTGACGGGCCGCCCCTCGTCCCCAAATCATGCATCCTCACCAGAATGATCTGCCTGGCGGGCAGACAGGCAGGCAGGTTGTTTACTGGTAAGCAAGTGGTCCCTTTGGCGGGCAGAAGAGCCTACGTGCCCGCCATCTTTTTTTGGATCATCAAATGTTACGCACTCCCGCACGCATGCCCGCACCCCTATTTTCGCACAATGAGGCAAAAAAAATTGCATTGTAAATAAATCGGTGTCTGCTACGCATTTCATCTACCCAAGCTTCAACGGCGCGTCATCTTTAACACGAAATCATTAGCAGTGCTAGAATAAAAAAACAGTCCGGCGTCGGCGTCAATTTCCGACTGCCAAGCGTGGCAGGTGGCATTTAGAGCAATTTCATTCTTCTCATCTTTTATATGCTAACAGAGCTGTTAGAAAGAAAGAACGGCTATAAAGGCTCATTGGACAGCGTGCATAGGACGGCATTGGATAGGGAACCACGGGAGAGAGGAACTTGCTAATGGACCTTCAGCGACCGGTGACAGCGATTGGGCTCCAGGAAAGATGATAGCCAAGTGAAGTCACAAGCAGCAGTAATGATCACTTGTAGAGAGAGAGAGAAAATGAATTTTAATTAAATCGAGGCAAAGTTTCAGAGAGGCGTCCTAATTCGAGGGGGCCGAATGGACAGCCGTTTCCATCAAGAGCAACTTATCTTCCAGGCCGGAGCTGGCCATGGCTGTCTCCCAAATCTTAATGGAAACGTGGAGGTTGGGTGGATCTGCGGTACACTTGTCGCAGCCGCCTACTATGTGTATGAGGTTCCCAGGCTCTCCACAGAAGCGATGAAATGGAGAGAGTTGTGTCCCGTCAAAGAGGTGGAATCTGGTGGTGTGTGGGAAGGTGTATGCCCGCAGGGCGCGGAGTAACCTCTCCTGTTTAATCATCAGCTATTTGTGCTGGGAGGAATACGTCCTACGCGAGAGCCTGCAGTGCTGAGTAATTTCCTGGTATGTGACTACAGGATGCATGCACTCGGGCCCAGCTTCATCAGCGCTGGCTAAGCGGATCAAATCTCGAGCCACGAGGTCAGTGATCTTGTTTGCCGGGGATGCCATTATGAGCTGGTGCCCATACAATCGTGCCTGGTCTCGTTGGTGGTCTCTGATTGATGATTGGTGGTCTCTGATTGGGAGTGTTGTAACATGCAATTGACCGTTAGCAAAGTTGGGCTACACCTGCTAAGAGTCTGTTATGAGAGTTTTTGCGCCGCTTTGGCTAAGCGCACGTGCTATCGCCGCTTCCTCAGCTTGAAGAGGGCTGTGTTCGGTGGTTGAGATGCTACACCTGTGGGAGGCTGCAGAACGGTAGCACAAACAAAGAGAAGGTATTAAAGAATGCTATCGGGCGTCTCTTGCGTCAAACCAGTTGATCGTTCCTCCTTTTTTTTTCTTTCAGTTTAGTTTCTTTCCAACTGTCTCCCCTCATATATATACTCGTTTTAAAAACCCTGTGATGAATATAAAGTATGCATTAGGCAATTAGTTATTAACTGAAGTGCGAGATGTCAATTTTAATATAGAAACAACATAACACCGCAATACGGGCATAAAGAAAGACCTTTTAGAGCATTCAGGTGGTCGTCACATAACTTTGCGGCTACTTTGTGCGTGATAAAATTTTCTGATTTGTCGAGAAGGAGAACGCTGCAGAATCTCCAAATGCCAAGAACCCCAAAGATATCATGTTTGGTCCGACCGTCTAATCCGCCCTAATTGACCCGCTAATTCCTGTAATCTCAATAATTCAACACAACAGTTTCACTATATTTAACATTAGCTCATTCACTCACCTAACTAATCCACCCCAGTCTACCCGCTAACCCGCATTAATCGACTTTAATCCATCCGCCTCTTAAGTTTAAGGTTGAGCAGACTCAAGATTACATTAAAATGCTATCAAATATACTTTAAAAGTGGAAATTAGGATCCCCCATTTTCTATATCTCATGTTCTCTTAGAAAAGTAACCAAAAAACACAACGGCACTGTACACAAGAAAAAATGACATTAATTTTTAGAACTGCGAGTGTTTGTGTCTCTGTGCTGTTTTTATATAACTGCCAATTCAAACTATAATAAGTGGAAGATATGGATTTATTGTTGATGGTGTCTCTGAAGGCCTTCACAAACGGACAGGGATGCATGCGAATTAACAACACATTGAAAACTTTACACGATTTTAAACACCATGCAGATAGAAACCATGAAGAATATTCTATGATATGTTGCCTCGGAATATGCGTTCTGACTTAAAGTAAAAGATAATTGGGAGAGATGGGCAGTACCTAACGCAAACTGATACGGACAACTTTACATTAAATTGAGGGCAATAATTAGAAAGGAACATGATGGGCCTTGGGAAGTGCAGATATTTCAAAATATTTCATGGTTCTGTCTGGCGAGCGGCAAAATATCTTCACACACAAGGCAGGGTACCGAAATGAAAAACTATAAATCACATTTTTGAGGCACCGGAACCGGTTCGGAGCGGTTCCTTCGATTCGTTCCGCTTCGGGTTCAGTTCCAAAATGGCGGAAAGAATATGGTTCCCGTTCAGTTCCACTTCCGGGCGAAAATTCGGGTTCGGTTCCGGTTTTCGGTTCGGTTCCGGTTCCGGTTCGACACCCTGGTTTTAAGACTCTAAGCGGTTTCAACGCGAGAGCAAGCAGTGTGGGTAGGCTAGTAAAGCGCGACTGAGAGTAGGGTTCCCGAACAAACCATGATGACAATTAGAGCGCTCCGCGAATCGCACTTGTAGCCAATAGTTGTCCGATGGTTCTTGCTCATTTGCTTATCAGGGTGGCGTAGCTTCATACCAAGAAAAACTGTGGATGCATCGGCGCCGCAGCAAACGTAGCGCGTGCAGCCGCAGCAAGACGGCTACGCGCGCACGTGAGGAGACAAACTCTGGGGGTGCAATCTAGCGTAACGCTTCATGGGGTTGATTAGCAAGCATATTCTGTGCTATCAAGGACATCAACAAAGCAAGGAACAGGGAGTGGGATTCTCGATCCACAGAGGCATAGGAGGGACGTGAAGGAATTCTTCGGCAATAACTAAAGTGTCGCAGTCATTGTGATCAAGCTGAACAGAAGATACAGGTTAAAGATAGTACAAGCCTATGTTCCGGCCAACAGCTAGCTGTGATGAGGAAGCCATAGACAGTTTCCACGAGGACACCGAATGGGAAATGAAGAAAACAAAAAAATCCCGGGCCATCTCTACTAACATGAAATCTGGGGAGGGGCGAAGCATTCAGTGTATAAGGGTATTCTTGGTGCCGTGACGCTTCTGCCAATGGGGCTGAAACCGTCCGGGAGTGCAGTTATACAAGTCTCTTGTCTTTGAATCACGAAGCTCTCTGGCACAGGGCAAAAACGAGTGTACCGATGCTTTTTTAGTGCGCATTACAAAGCGCTCCACCGCGAAGCGTAAACGACTCTCCCTCTACGTTCTAGCGCGAGGCGTGAACGAGTTTTCCGATGTTTTAGTAGCGTGTCTTTATGAGACGACGATTACGACGGCGACAGAGGGCTGCAACAGCCCCAGCCCCTAAGGGGCTTCTGCCTTAAAACAGCTCATGATTGTGACGGGTGACTTTCACGCAAAGGTAGGCGAGAGGTAAGTAGGAGAAAGGTCAGTGGGAACTTCGGAATAGGCAGTCGCAATAGTAGAAGGGATGCACTGGTTGGATTCGCCGTGATAAACAAGGAAGTTGTTTTAAAATGCACAAGGAAAAATCCCAACGGTATAAAAAATAGATGCAGTTCCACGCTGACTTAGTCAACCTCTTTTCTTTGCAAGTTGTTTCAGCAATCCCTCGACGAAAACGTCTTGCCTTACGACTACGAGTTACCTTTAGTAGTTTCCAATTATAATGCTGGTGACCATACCGACTTTTCTAATTACAGGCCCATATCTTTGACCTCTATACCCTGCAAAATTTTGGAGCATATTCTGTACACTAACGTTGTGCAACATCTGTCTATCAAAAATCTTCTTTTTTCGAAATCAGCATTGTTTTCAACGAGGGAAATCCTGGGAATCTCAGTTGTTCAAATTTATAGCGGATATCCGCACGAGTATACATTCAAGGAAGCAAACTGACACAGTTTTTGTGGAATTTTCGGAAGCTTTCGAAAGTTCCTCATAGGCGCCTAGTATCAAAATTACAGAGCTTCTACCTCAACAACACTACGATAATGTGAACAAACAATTTCTTAATGAATAGATCTCTGTGTGTCACAATTAATAATACCATCTGGTAACCTGTTTCAGTCACATCCGGGGTGCGGCAACGTTCTGTGTTGTCTCCGCTGTTATTTTTGATGTACATCAATGAAATCCCCGACCTCATGTCATCCAGTGTTGTACTGAACGGCGTTCCAAGGAACCGCATTCCTGTAACTAGTTCCTTTTTGGAGGAACGGAGGAACACCACTGTTCCATTAAGTGTCGGTGGAACTGTAACGGTAACTCGTTAGGTTTTTGAAGGAACGGCAGGAACGGCGTTCCTTCTGCAGACGTTACAGTTCAAATAATTGGCTGGTTTTGATGTCAAGGCTCGAGTACAAAAATCCAAGTCGCTACTGTGTTTCTCTTCCTATAAGCTGGTCAATTCGCCCGCCCTTCAGCGGAACGTGCTTCCTCGAAGGTCAAAGGCAGAAAAATAACCATGCAGCGTGCCGCATATTGCGCTTGCTTTCATACCGGTTGAGCTTACGCGGCGTTCAATGGGTGAATAGCGCAGCCGCGAAATTCTTTTCACCTTCCATCGTTTGCCTGGCGAGGCCAGGATACGCGTCTGGCCGATAGAAGTGTTCCCTGTCGGGGAAAGATTTCCTCCGAGCGGCGCTGGAGGTACCTTGTGAAACCACCGCATATTGTCAGGGGTATTTACTGCATTAGTGCGCGCGAGCCGTGCGTGCGTTGTTGTCAAGGGAGTTGCACTCGCTTTGAGGGTCACTGCGAATTGTTCGGGATTGCATGTTTGGACCCCTCAAAGAAAGCGCCAGCTCGTTGTCGCCAGTTGCTTAATCCCACGGTTTAAGCTATCATGGATTCCAGGCGGTTCTATGCGAGACAATGCGACCAACGGCATAACGACAGAGCTGGCTGCGGTGACCGAGCCATCCAGCGCAGATTTTGCCATCTCGTCCGGGCCCCTCGTCCATCTTGTCCATCCCTTCCAGCCAAGGCACAGGATGGGCTATCGCGGTACCGGCTGGTACCAGTTGATACCCGCTGTCACAGATGAAGAACTTCGAGGAACTGAACCACGTTTTCTTCAAGTACAACACGTTAGTACCCTTAAGTGCTTCCGTGGTACGGCTCCTCAACATTGCCAACGAAGTGTTGATGAAAAAACCGGTTCGTCTGTCTGACTCCAACATCGAGATGCAACGCTTGCTAAGTTCAAACAAGGGACTCTACTTTGCTGCGAATATACGTTCGGGCACTTTTCCCCAACTAATTGTTTTTACATTTCTTTATTCATTCTACATTTATTTTTTCTTCCTGTATTTTTTATGTACTTAACCTTTTTCGGCTTAAAGAACCAAATTATATGTCGCTTCTGTACCACAGGACGTGTTTTGTTGTTTTATAATTACTTTTATTTTTTTTTTGGTTGCTTTTTTTTTACTTATGGTGTCGCACTTTGTGTGCGACTATACCATTTTTCGTAGTGTAAATGTTTTTTACGCACGTGATTAGGCTCTGTGTTATTTCCTCTGCTTTTCCCTTATGCCTATTTCTTATCACCGCAACTGATTCGTGTGTCGCGTCTACATACGTGGCTATCTTTGGTTGTTTTCTATATCTACTAGCATGATTGTGTTCGGCATACATTGTAATTGTTGTCCGTAGATTTCGTCTGTGACTACGCTGTTGGCTTTCATTTTTTTTCTTGTTATCGTCTTCCGACCTAAACTTGGATTGGGAACCTCGTAGGCATTACTTGTTCTGCTGTGGTTCGTTGCTCGCAAATTTGTGCTGTATGATCCGCACAGGAACAGGCCCGCTAGTCGCAGCCAACCGGTCCTTAGAAAAACTGGTCCTAGGCAGACTGGTCAAAGTGGGCATCCGGTTATAGGGGATACCATACTAGGGAAAGTGGTCGCACCGACATTCTTGTTCTTGGAAATTTTGTCTCGCAGTTTCATTTTTTGTGGATGTCGAGAAGGAAGGGAGGTAGGGGGGGTTGAGTTGGGCGGTTTCAACTTGATAATTGTTTAAAGGGTGACCTCTTAATTCGTAGTTAGTTGGTTGACCTCTCCGTTTGTTTGTTTTTGGGTGGTGGTTGAAATTGGCTCTTCGATTCTAACGAAAGTTTTGCTTTCCCTTTCTTATTTTTCTTCCCCTTGCAAAAATATTTTTCACACTATGGGGAGGGGGATCGGTCGACTTTTTGGCCCGACCTTCACTTTCGCTCCTCTTTGCCCAGAAAAGGTTTTTCGTAATTTTTATGTTATCTATTGGAGGTTCTCTAGACGCCATGGCCGGGTCTAGCAAACATACACCTTCAGCGTTTGAAGCACTAGTTAGACGAGCTTCACGGAGGGATACATTCATGTTTGGTAGTGTTGGCACTGTGTTTATTTAGCACATGGGAGCGCGCACGACCAAAGCGTGGTGGGATATGTGGGACAGGTTTAGGAGCCGAGGTCCACAGCCTTCAAACAGCTAACAGCACAATGTCCTGTTTAAGAAGAAAGCATAAGCGAAAAATTGCTAATTAGCGTTTGCTAGTAAACCGAATTAGTACAACTGTGTATATATAGATCATTGTAACAACAAAAATAACGAAACTAAAGTTATTCAAATGAGCTACTGATGACAATTATCGTTTTTCAGAAAAAATAGACCAAAAAGATCAAAATAATAAATACCGAAAATTCGGAACCAATTTGCAAACAACTACCCAGTACAGCGCCGTCACCCGATTACCTAAAAATAAAACTAAAATTTTGAAACTGGAAATAAACATACAGAAACTGATATTGTGACCTCACGCGATTGTCTCAACAAAGCACAAAACAACCAAGAAAATACGCCGTCTGGTATGGCGTGTTCCTCCAAGGCCACCAAAGAAAGGTAAAGTTGTCGAATCGAAGGAGCGGTGTGTAAGAATATTTATGCATAAGTAGAGAATTATACGAATTCCGGTATTTTTTCACTTGAATATGATTGACGAAAAACATAAATTGTGGCGAGATGGGTAAGTGTCCAGTTGCCTGTGGTTACGAGTTTCCCTAGTGCGAGGTTGCCTATGAAGACTTGCCCTGTTTGACGAGTTGGCTGCCACTAGTTCACTTGTGACGCGTTCTCTACACCCGATCCGCAAAGCTACACTTTTCTAACCCCCTACTGAATTCCCTGAAAAGGCGCGTGTAAGGTATTCTAAATAAACTAATATTAAATCAGCATTTATTAAAGGCCTGTGTATTGTTTCTTTCGACACGGTTTCTAATCCAAAACATTTAATTACGTTCCTGCGTGCGAGTAACTTCCTGTTCGCATATCTGAAGCGCAGTAACCTTACTGCGCATTTGTAAGACCGAAGCGGGAAGTGTCTTCTATGTTGCACCTATAATACCCGAGCACCAAAATCGCAGTTACACATGTCTAGAGTTTCTCCGGTGCTCCGTGAAAAAAAAAATGGTCTAGGAGCGTGCCTTTGGATTCTTGTCATCCACAGATAAACTGCTGCCGGCGGTGTCCATATTTCTATAATATACGTAGTCCCATGTGACTTTTAAATTTCTCACTTTATTTCGCCTCTGGAATCCGACACCATATTGTAATTTTTAGAAATGAAATGTAACGTTAATACAAAGACACGTTCCAGTGTTGAAAGTGAAACTGCAACGCGTTCCTTTCGCAATAAAGGAACTTGTACTGGGAACTCGTTTCAAAACTGGGAAGGAACAAAGAAAAAGCTTTCGTTCCTGTTTTACAGGAACGTGTACAACACTGATTTCATCTCAGATCCGTATCTATGCTGACGATTGAGTTCTGCACCGAGAAATTTACTGCATCAATGATTCTATACTCATACAAATATTCTTAAACGCCCTATCATCATGGTGCCCCAAATACATAATGCGTATAAACATTGAAAAGGCTAAAGTCGTGACATTCACCAACGTACGTCCACCTCTCACCTTTTATTATTCTATTTATGACTCCAACACTGCGCCTGTAACCCATTACAAATAACTGGGAGTAATTCTCCAATGGAACGCCCATTACAAACGAAGCAAGCAAGACCCTAGGACCACTACCTGAATCACTTTGCGTGGCCACAACGGAAACCAAACTGACTTCATACACCTCGCTTGTAAGACCACAACTCGAAAACGCGGCTATCACTGGGAACCCTCATCAAACGTATCTAAGAAAATCCCTCGAAGCAGTGCAAAATTGCGCTATTGGATTCATTTTCCGTAACTACACGCGCGACAGTATAACACAACTCCGAAATAGCCTAAACTTCGAAACCTTGGAACAACGTCGCCAAAACTTCCTAGTTCAGCATTTTTTTCAAAATTTACAATAGCGCATCCTTGTTCCATAATTTACACATCCAGCCGGAATCGCACATCTCCCACCATATAGATCACCCGTTAAAAGTGTTCATCCCATTTGGCGCACTAACATGTGCAATTCACCTCTGCCATTGGCGATAAAATTGTGGGACTACTTGTGTTGCCACATTGCCATCATCAGTAACTACGCCGCATTCTGCAGAGCACTCTCAGATATGTGAACACAGTCCGGGACCAACGCTTTTACGTTTGTCTGTTTCATTTAGTGTCACCTAGATTCTTTTTCTCTTCAATGTTGCAATATTTTTGTTTAAATAACGTTACTTTCGTTGATGCGCTTTCCCTGTATATGCACGTTCACTGGGAATATCTTGTTCCACTTTTACAGTGTCTTACCGTGTGTTTCTTACTTTTCTTTTGGTTTTCAAATTGTCCCCCCATTATGTAATACCCCTTTCCGGGGTTCTTAAGGGTACTTCAAATAATAAAAAAAACGTGAAAGCCATCGTAAGTGCAGAGCAGTGATTCACCAGTGTTTCCCTTGTGTTCTTTTTCTAGGTATCTTGCATTTATCTTGTGTTTATTTCTTTTTTAATTTTGTTTTTCTGTGTTTTTCATTTCTTTTTGTGCGTTGCTTTTCTTCTTCTGTGTTTTTCGTTGTTTATCGGTTATTTTTTCTTGGGTTTCTACATTGTTTCTTTTTTGTTATTATTGTAGCGTTCAGCTTGTAAACCAAAAGATAGGGTTAGCTTTCCTGTTCTGCCCTTTTGCTTGAGCTTCCTGAACTTTCACCGCAGGATTCGCTTTCCTTGGCTGTGAGCCCTGGCTGCTGCCAGACGTCGGTAAGTATTTTACTCTTAGTTGACGCTTGGCTTCTCCTTCACGTTGTCGCACAGACGAATCGGCCCTCCGGCTCGCTGTCCTTCGCGAGGAAGTGCCCGCTGTCGCTCCAGCCATGCCAACTGTACAGCGTCCATGGCGGGAAGGACCGGCTCTCTGTTCGCAGAATCTATACCGAGGGGCTGTGGCGCCCTCTCTTGACTAGTTTCGGTATCAGCCAGGGTGCGTGACGCCCAACGACATTGAAGGGACGACATCCCGGGCCCATAGAGTGATCCACACTTAAAAACGAAATTGACTTCATTCGAAGTGACAACTTAAGCATTGTAAAGGAATTAGGGGTACTAGGCAAGATTCGGAGTAGCGATCACGGGATGGTTAGGTGGAAAATAACGCTGGATCTCAAAAGAGAAACATAAAAACTAGCGAAAAGTAGGTAAGCTAACATGGAGTGAGTTATAAAAAGGACGCAGGTGTTTAAAATAAAACTTCAGAACCAATTCGCGTTTTTAGCCGGTGAGGGGAGAACAGTGTGCGACGTCTAAGCGACAACCTAACAACGGTAACCACAGAGTCAGCTGCCGCTGTAGAAGACGCAGCATGTTGGAAATAAACTGCCGAACTCTGAAAATGACGAAACTTATTGCGAAAAGTAAGGACATCAAAATTGTCCAGTACGGTGGATCGGAGTGAATATGCGCAGCTGTCGGAGTTCCTTAACAGCATGCAGTAAAGCGAATGACATTCGTGCGCACAACAGGATAGTGATCAAGTTAACGCTGAGGTTGGGGAAAGCTTAAAAGCAACTAAGGAGAAGCTAGCCATTTGAAAGACAATGTAGGCTCAAGGACGAACAGAATAACGTTACTCCCAACATGGACGAGACAATCGAATCTGCGGAACGATTCTACACCACGTTTTACGGCCGTGACTGCCGCACAGGGAATGCAACTGAACCTAGAAGCTTAGCTAACGATGCCCCACTAGTAACTCAAGAGGAAGTAGAAAACGCTCTCAAGGGTATGAAAAGGGGAAAATTGCAGGGTACGGCGGCATAACCGTGGACCCTGTAAAGGACGGAGGAGGCATTATACTAGAAAAGCTCGCTAACCAGTTTGGAACATCTTGATGGTAGCGCACTTAAACACGGGCACTAAGAAAGGACCTATTCCCTAAAGCTTCAATGCTGAGTAGAACCGAGGTTCCGACGCTGAGTAGAACCGCATGCGTGCAGCTTGTTTGCGATTGCAACGTTTTCTATTTCCGAACGCAGCCGAAATGGGGCGATCAAGTTTTGGCGATCTCTTACCAGCAACAGCATCCTTGATGCGGACAATAAGGTCTTCCTTCGCAAGTTTCTCGCGTGAGCTTGGGGCGAGTACAACATACGCTGCTGCTGCCTCGCCGTACTCGCTGTGGGGCACGCCAGCCACAGCCACTTCAGCGACGTGGCCGCGCAGTGACGTCATTATGTGATCTTCCAGCTCGGCGGGGGCAATCTGCTGGTCCATGCAGCGAATCACCTCCTTCAGCCTCTCCACGAAGTACAGCCGGCCACGTTCGTCGTAGTAGCACAGATCCCCTGCACAAGACATCGGGGTAGCGTACAGGTTTGAAACGGAAACAATAAACAGCTCGTTTCGTAAACAAAAAAAAATGTTCTCGCGTATTTCATCAAATAATTGTCCAAAGAAACTCACGATGATTTCATCGGCTGACGGACAGGACGGGCGGACGGACGGACGGATAACTAACGTCGTTCCTCTTCGGCTCTTCAGACGCGCAACCACAACCGGGCACTCGTTGAGGGGTGATGCCGCGTCACACGCTACCCTTTCCCGTGAGGAGAAGTGAACGATGGACAACGAGTGAGCCTTCTATTCCCGAAGGCTGTGGCGGTCAGGCCGCTCTGCTAGTCATCTCCCATCTAACCGCTCAGGCGTGGAACAACAGCTCGCCTCAATTAGGGGAGACTGGGCTGAGGTGGGACGGAGACAGAAGGAGCTCGGTTCAGTGTTTTTTTCTTCTGTCACAAGCATACCGCCCCGACGAACCCGAAGAATTGCGGGCAAAAGGGAATTTCACAGCGCCGCTCTAAAACAACTGTTGAGTTACAAAGAACGAACACGAAAAAACACTGTGCACACTCCGTTTCTCTAAGTTTCACTCCCTTTGGGCTGTAGAGAAAAAAAGCAACTAATTTCCACTCCGTTGCTATGCAGGAATGTGCTTCCCAAATTTCATGTATATAGGCCCAATATTGGTTCCTGGGTGTTCATTTCGCATCTTAGCCATTTTCACTTCGTGAGCGCATAATTTCGAAGTTTCGCTCACCCTCGTTAGGACAAAATGCAGAAATCGGTTTCTGGGAATTTCTGCGGGAAATATATTTGTACGCAAAAACAAATCGCTTGTATTAGCAGATTCAACGGTAATTAAGAAATATCTAAAAAAACTCGTGATTTAACCCAAATCCAATTTATTCCTACTTGGAAGTAGTTACGGCAAACCCCGTAAAGCAGTTTTTAGACCTTTGAATGGGTCCTCTATAATAGCAAGAACCAGCTGTTTATCTAATCGGTACTGCATTATGTTGAAGGATTTGTTTTAAAATGTATTTTAACCTTTTTCGTTGCTTCGCATGTGTACCTTTAGAAACACCAGCCCTACTGAGCATCTAGAGCATAATATAATTGCACTCCTGAAATTTCAAGCCTCCGGACCAGCACTTTGGCTGTGCGCTGTTATGACCTTTGAGAACTTTTTAGTTCGTTAAGGACGTAATTTCGAAAAATCCTCGCGCATTTATCACCCTGCACCGTGATACGCCATGCTACGCCAATCTTTAAAACTGTTTTACGAGCAACGTTTATCAACAAAAATAAATTCGATGTACCAATTTCTCGAATCCGTATAAACAGGCCATACATTGCGAAGTGCACATTCGCGCCGTAGGAGCCGATATGAGGCGAAACCCTGAAACTACTTTTCAAGGATTTGTACGGGCCACGTATATCAGCGAAAAGCCCTTCGATATCTCAAAGGGGAGCCAATTAGTCATAAATTTGCAAACAGGAAATTTCTTCCTTTCCTTCTCTTAGGGCTGCCATTTCCGGAAATCCAGCCTTGATGCACCACTACGCCATGGCACGAATACTCTCATGAAATTTCAAGTATCTAGTCTAGCGATCTGGCTTGACATTGATAACATTGATTAACTGATATTAACATTGATGAATTAGTCAACCATTCAGTCGGGCACTTATTTATGCAGGAATATATTAAAGTTATTTGATACCAGGTGTTGCTGAGCGCCGGCATACAATGGCTTGAGGTCACGCTATGATGAATATATTAGGCTACTGAATCGGTCACTTCATATGATTCGCTCTGTCGTGTATGATGCTCCGTATTTTTAATCGACATCTTGGGACTTTTAACTATGCGCCATGGCTACACCTGGAATATTAGGCGCGCCGTAGTGCAGGGCTTCGGATTAATCTTCAGCACCTGGGGATCTTCAACGCGTTCCCAAATCTCGGCCCATGGACGTTTTCACTTTTCGTCCTTATATCAAAGCGGCCGAGTTCGGACCCGCGTCCCTGGGCCAAGCAGCACAACGCCTTAGCCCCGTCGCTACCGCCGTGGTTACCGGATTTTTTTTTCTTCGTCACTGCAAACTATACTGAAGCTGCTGCACCCACTAATAGGCAAAATGATAAGCAATGGCGTTTTAACTGCTGAGACCTCAAGAACCGCAAGGAAACAATTTCAACAACTAAGACAACTGGCTGCGAATCGTCGTCGATGCTTGATGCACCTGTGGTACTCCTGCGACGAAGAAGCATCTGGGCACCTTTCAGGAAATTTAAGAAGCCTACGAAGCCCCCAATTTGGCCCTCATCGCAGCCTGCTCACCTGAATGACACCAGCCGTCTTCGTCTATGAATGCAGCAGTGGCTTCGGGTTTCTTGTAGTAGCCTTTCATGACGCTGGGGATTTTGTAGCAGAGCTCCCCGTTTTTGTTTGGTCCAAGTTTCGCACCGGTTTTTGGATCCTCCACCTAAAAGTGAAGTAAACATTTTTCCCCTTTTTTCAAAATTGATTTAATCTTGCAGTCTTCGCTTTCCAGCGAATGTTCATACCAGTCCCGGGTCCTGGATCTAAAGACCATAACCTTCGCTGAATATTCAAGCGTATTGAGGCTCTGCAGAAAAACGTCCCACCTCCGGACTAAAGTCTCACTAAAGAAGAGCACGCTCCCAGGAGACTACACACAGACACGCTGACCACACTGGCCAAAGTACACTTCTGGTCATGCGTCCGCAAAACTGGATGCCACTCACTTGCATTCACAAAGCAAAATATATTTTTCCGCACGCACTCACTCGCACTCACACTCACTACGCGCCCTCCACCACTCGCACCCACTCGCGCGCACACTCACCACTTGCCGTGACCACTCGCACTCACTAGCGCTCGCACGGCCACCCTCGTCGTCTCCCCTCGGACGCGAGTGTGTGCAGCAGACCTTCCATGAGTCATTAAAACGAACAGTATTAGTGCATTTTGTGCATTAGTGCATGGAAGCAAGTTTTTTTAACAACGAAAGTGTCTGTGAATGTGCTTTCTATATTGTCCAGGACAATTTTCTTGCTGGCTTACAATGAATTATATCGCAAAGACATGCTATACCAGATCGCAGCGGCCTACAATTTTATGCCACCCTTTACAACGCGCAACAAGGCACGTTTCCAAACCCGCGTATATTAGTCCATCTCGAAAGCGGCGGATTTGGTCGCCGCTGATGCCTGCGAGCGGCAATGCAACCAGCACCCCTCTATAGCCCAGCGCTGCCTTTACAAATCCACCACGCCAGCAGAGCGGCGATGAAACACATCAGGTAGGGTGGCGGGGGCAGTGCGAACTATAGAGTTTCATACTAATATACACTAAAGGGAAATCTGGTGCCACTGTCTACGGGAGCCGCGCTTCGGCGAGCGTTCCGTCATGTACCGGATAGGCACGTTCCACTTGTCTTTGGCATGGCTCATGAACAGGCTGAAAAGTTGGCTCTGGCTGCACAAAGCAACAATATTACTCTAAAACGTTCATCAAATTTGTTTTGTTATTATAAAATTGAACCTACAGAAATATTAATTTGTCAGTGATTATTGTAGAAGTTCATGCAAGATGAACAAAAAATCTTAGTCTTTTTTTGTTGATTTCGGCCTCATGACAAAAGAGAAGCGATATGGCCATCTAAGCCAAGTAGACGAGGAACGTCGCTAGCGTCAATGGCGTCGCTTACGGCGGCCCACGACTGCAGCGACATATTTCCCTCTAGTATACGTTAATATGAAACTCTATGGTGCCAACACACTCTTAGACCGGTGCTCCTTGGTTCCCGTTGGCGCCCATACGCGGCGCAGCGATGTAGTTAGGGCCGCACTCCCGTGCTCCGTTCACTTCTGCGCGGACCTGTATATCGAGATGACTTACGTGAATTCAATGATTGTGGCAATGACAAGGTCAGGGTCGGCGATTATGATTATCGCGATTACGTCGCCTCTGCTGCTGATGATGATCACGATTACGATGGCGGTTATAATGGAGGGGAGAGAGGGCGTGGGCACCTTGATCTCCACCATGGTCGCTGGGTAGCCCATGTTTCCGGCGCTGATCGCGTCCACGGGTGACGTGCACACGATGCCACACGACTCGGTCATCCCGTAGCTGTTGCGCAGGCACAGCAGGTCTTCGAATGCCCCCGACACGGCCTCGGCCAGCAGGGGAGAGATAATTCCGCCGCCCACGTTGATCCTCCGTACACCACGAAGGCGAGTGCCGCGCCGCCGCATCTCCCCTACGATCTGCCGTATCCGCGTCGGAAAGCTGGCCAACGTGGTCACCTGCACCGATTCCCAAAAAGGAGGTCCCCTGTGGGCCGCCACCAAAACCACCAACTACCTCCGCTAACGTGTAGCCAGGTGTCGAACAGGCTTCACACGTGCCATTTTGCTCTTTAGCTAATAGAGGCAATGCAGGTTCACGACAACCTAGAATGAACGTGTTTATGGGAAACAATCATTTTTAGTGACCCGTTATCATGTGTATGGCCATCACCAAGGTCTCCGACATTATATATAGACGTCGGGAATCGCACTTCAACTTATCTGACTAGCTCCATGCTTTTCACGACAGCTTATACCAAACAATGAAGGAAGCTTGCACTAAGGCTTAAGACTTGAAGGTAGCGAAGCTGTACGCAACCTTCAAGACCATCACGACGGTTTAAGTCCACGATTGCAGCCGATTTGCTTCTTCTTCGCTGCCTCAACGACCTTCACTTCATTGTTGCTATACGTGTGAGCTTCTTTAATTTTTTTCTTTTGGAAGTGATAATCATTGGACATCCCATTAGGAGGGGCGGGGGTAGGGGAAGGGGGCGTGCGTTATGACGTGTCTTTTTCGTTCCGAGCAAGTGTTGCGACGATTACGGCGAACGCTGGAGTTTTGTTTTCGGCCAGTCTTGACAATTCTCCCTCAGTGGGTATGCTTGGCTTGACAAACGTGCGGCGGAGACGCTGGGCGGTCACCGCAAAGCCCGAAAACACGTGCGCGCGCTCACGTGAGCGCGCGCGCGCACGTGTTTTCCCAGCCGTGCTTATCAAGTGTCCGCGAGAAAACGTCATCTACACCAACCGGAAACGACGACGCCAGTCACCAGCCCTTCTGAAGCTGGAACGGGCGCATTGAAAACAGGAGTGCGGAAAGGGAGAAGCCTGCCGGTGGCCTCGCTGACATCGACAGTACGGCAGAGAAAGAAGAGGGCGTACGAGGCTTCAGCAAGCCGAAAACCTGCGCTGTAAAGTTCGTCCTCCCCCGTCAGTAGGTGCACCCACCGAGATTAGTCGGTTTTTGTGTGCGGCGCCATATTGGCAGCTGCACTAATGTTTGCCGCCCGAGCAGCAGCGCCCTTTTACACAGCATGGCATTTTTAACGCGATATCATTACTAGGCTCATTCTGCGATTTCTCCGTGAGAGCTAGCCGTCCGCTATCACACGTTCCATCAAGCATCCACGGAAGTACGTCATCGCTGCCAACCGTTAAGTACGAATGAGGCAGCCAGGTGCGAGGGCTCGCCTGAATCTGGAATAAGACGCGGCGGCAAATGTAGTGTGCACTGAGAAGGGCCATGGTACAGCGAAAGAAACTAAACAAAGAGTAGAATGGATGCGTGCGTGAAGGTCTTTCATAGCCCAGCGATCAGTCGCATGCTCGGCAGACACCATCACCAGCAGTGTCCTATTACACCAGAGCGCCCCTTCCACGATAAGATGCCGGCAGCCAACATTGTGTCACCTAACTAAACAAAAGAAAACTATCAACACCCGCTCTCGCAAACCAGGCCTGGCTATGAGCAGTAACGGACGAAAACCTGCCCTGATAAGACGGAATACCCAGCATATGGCGTCTAAGTACACAAATTTTCAGCTTACTTTGCTGCTTCCCGCGACCCTATCACCGCCTTTGTCTGGCGAACAATGGGTGGCGCCACGCCACCATGATGCGAATCACCCTAAGTGTGTCGGTATGTCATCCCCAAGAACAGTCACGTAAAAATGTCAGGCATGGCCCCACAAAGAACGGCAGTGCCGATCTCACAATCGCCAGTATACAGAAAAGATTTACCCATTCGCCCACTTTTTGAAGCTCTTACCCTGGGAAAAGGCAGCAATGAAAGAAAAAGAAAGGGTACGACTCATGCAGGCACTGATCATGAGCCGGATGTGGTACTGCCTGCCGTACCACAAACTTGCCAATACTGTAGAAAACCAAATTTGCACCGTCATCAGGACAGCTTGTAAGGCGGCCCTCAATTTTCTAATTTTTTCAGTCGTCGAAACGCTCCTCAAATCTGGTCTTTATAACATCTTTGAAGAAATCCGAGAATCCACTCTCTTAGAACGAAGCAAGTGCAGGGAAAAACAAAATCGTGCGGGCCATCCTATGTGCGGGCCATCCCTTCTGGAGAATAAACGACTGGATGTCATGGTGAGAAAGTCACCGATCCAGATCCACTCTCCATAAAACCTCGCCCCCTACCACAAAACATGCACCCAAACCTACGCAAGGTCAGGCGACAAGTCAGGATCAAATTCGCTTCAGAAATTTTCAAAACCGTGAAAGCCCGGTACACACAGACGCCAGAATGTTTGAAAGTATGAAGGCATTAATCACCGTAGTGGACTAATCTTTGGGACTGCAGTACCATCTTACACACACTAATGGAAGAAGCGGACAGTCGAGCCATACTCTTGGCAATCCGCCTAGCAGTTAGCGAATAACTTGAAACGTCATTACAGACACTCAAGGCCACTTTCTGCAATTGGCTGCAGGCAGAACGCCTAAACGCTTTGAAAAGATTGTCGCATCAGCCAAGACTGCCCCTCTCCACACCACGAAAAATATGAACGCTTCCTCATCCTACGCCTAGGAACCCCATCCTTCTCCAAGCGACACAGGGATCTCAACAGCGAAGAATCTTTAACTGGGCAGGATACAAACTGACACATTTATCCACTAATCTAAATACCCGACCATGCTTTGTGGGAGACGTCCGACATAAGGTAAAAACGTAATAAATGCGGCGCAAGCATCTACTTTTCCAAGCATCTATTTTTTTCCAAGCAACCTGGTCATACCCAATTATACGCTAAGGGAAGAGCAAGTCAAACATTATATATTTCACTTCTATCGAGACATGTTTAACAAAACACGCATTCAATGCGCACTCAAGAAACCCCAACACAAGGCACTGAAGAATCAATTGCAAAAAACCGGTAAACAATCAAACCTCAAACTAAATATCTCAAACACAGTCCAAAGCAAAACCCAAAAGTGTCTACAGTGAAGTTCTACACAATTAGTTCAAACCTATTCATTCCATCACCCTCTAGGTGATCTCTCTACCATCACAACTCCCTAGTTGTGTCCTATGACTGCGTCCCTATTGGACTGGCCTACACCAGTCGTCGGCGCTGACGTGTCGCACCCTTGCGTATCCGCGACCGGGTGGTAGCCTCCCTCGTCTTGCTTTGATTCCGGCGTTCGATGCGCGTGGTCACTCCTTGGACGGCGTGCTTCCTCGGTGGCTAACCCCTGGTAGCCGCTGTCGCTGGAGGTCCTTGATGCCGGCGTTCGATGCGCGCGGTCATCCCTTGGGGAACGTGTTTCCTCGGGGGCTACCCCCTGGTAGCCGGGAGGTCCCAGGTAGGCTCGGCACGAACGTAGCCCTTCGGGGCCGTCGAGACGAAGGTAGACGGAGCGTGGACGTTGGCCGCAGGCGCCCGACCGCTGCCGCTGGGGCCATGAAGACACAGGTTCGTGGTGCGCCTAGGATGCTGCAGCCGATGCGACGTCGGCCCGTTCCCGTCCAGGCTTGGCAGGCACAGTCGTTGGCCCGGCCACGTCGCCCTGGCTCGTTCCGTGAAGCTCACGTGCTCCTGCCGCCTACTGGTTTCGTGCCTCTCGGTTTCTGGCCTCATGTTTCTCCTTGTGCGCCCCGCTTTTATCCCCTCTGGGCTCTCTCGTGGCGGACTCTCATTGGCTTCTTGCCTTTTCCATGTCCATATCTGGCCATCACGCCACTGGTCTCCTGTGCGGCGTTCTCTGATTTGATGACCAGCGCGCTGCCATATTTTGCCATGATGCCTCGGCGTTTAGGCGCTGGCATTCCCTTATTGGTGGGCTCCTGGCGCGCACTTCAAATTTTCGTTCGATTGTCCCTTTCTTTCATTTTTTGGGGGGTGGGTTGGGAGGGGGGGGGGGGCTTTCGTGCATCTAATCTTCGGGGTGCCCTGACACTTGACACCCGTCACCTAAAGATCACTGTTAGCTCATTTTGAGGGCAAGGTAACTTCGAAGTCTGGACCCCAGATGCAGCAGTATAGACTTCGTGTTCAGCCCTTACAGCTCCCTAGTATTTTTTTCACCCTTTTTTTTGAACTCCCACTATTCTCAATTCATTCAAAATATCTATCTATCTATCTATCTATCTATCTATCTATCTATCTATCTATCTATCTATCTATCTATCTATCTATCTATCTATCTATCTATCTATCTATCTATCTATCTATCTATCTATCTATCTATCTATCTATCTATCTATCTATCTATCTATCTATCTATCTATCTATCTATCTATCTGTCTATCTGTCTGTCTGTCTGTCTGTCTGTCTGTCTGTCTGTCTGTCTGTCTGTCTGTCTGTCTGTCTGTCTGTCTGTTTTAGCAAAAAAATTCAAACTGTTCAGCCTGGCCACAACGCTACACAATAAACACTTTTAAACACTTTTGCTCTCGCCTTTTCGCTCTAGCTGACCAACACCTCGCAGCAGCCACCTTCTGCGCCCACATTTAGCCCTGTTGCGAGGTCCCTCGTCGCCGTACTTAGGATTAGTCCGCCCAAGCCATTCGTCTGCCGAGTACCCCCTCATCGACCGAGGAGTTACACTGGATCACACTGGCCTCCGCGTACGTGCCCGCGGGACCAGAAAGCAACTGGCGGCAGGAAGCCCCGTCTTGTGCGTGCATCACGGTCTCTGCGCTTGGAGCTAGTTTCGTCTGAACAGCATGCTGGCCAGCAGTTGCGCCTTCGGGGCGGGATCTCCGAATTAAAACGTGGCGGTCAATGTGGACCACACGGTTGCGACCTTTACGCTCGACATTACCGACGACGGGGAACTCTACGTCTACCGTAAAAACATGCAGGGGAGGATTTCAGTGCACAAGTGTAAACTTTCGCTTTACGTCGAATGCCATTGATGCGTGGGATGCGCCATTTCTTCCCTAGTATTGACCAATGAAGCGACACTTCAATAGTACGGGTTCTTGGGCAAGTTGGTGTGACGACTTTGACGAATTCATAGCTCATAGAACGAGGACATGAAAAACGATACACAACAGAGCGCTATGTTGTGTGTTCTCTTTCTTATCCTCGTTCTTTGCGCTGCGAATTCGTCAAGACCGACACTTCAATGCTGGCCTATCAAAACTCAGGACAGGCGCTCCAGGCACTGGGAGTTAATTGCCGCCCGTTTACTAAAGTCCGAGCTTCCACCGAACTCAGATTTAACGAGAGTGGAAGGCTCTGAGCGGCACCCGAACAGCACAATGTGCGAGAAAAACGTTGCTCTTGGTTTCGCTCTTCGCGGTGATCTTCAATGTTTCGGGAGCATGAATTATGTATTCAGCAGCTTGGTTCCCAAAAAGACCCTCCCCTCCACACGATATAATAATTCAATCCCGTCACACACCTGAATACATCAATGTAGATGTCCTCTGCAACCTTTTTAGCCACCTTAATGAACCATGCCGATCCTTTCTGGCCGCTTGTATGCATTGTCACATACATATTCAAGAAAACTTCTTAAAAGCCGTTGCATCGATGAAACAATGTTAAAAAACAGAAGTATCCTCAAGGGTTTCATACGGAGGGAAAACAGCGCTAAAAACGTTGAAGAAAGGCCGCCCAATAAAGAGATCTTGCCACGTGCATCCCTAAATGGGGAGACACTAAATCTGCCTCCCCAGTAAAAGTGTCTGGTCGTATCGTGCTATTGCGCCACTGTTAACTTACCTTGTATCTGTCTACATAGTCGACGATCTGTTCGAATCTCAAAGCTGGGCTCACGATCACGCACGTGGAGCCGACACAAGCTGCGACCATGGTGAACAAGAAGCCCGAAGGTTGCGTGATTGGGTTCCATGCTAGCAGCACGTCCTCATCATTGGTGCTCACGTGGGATCTTTTAGAAAAAAAAAACAGGAAAACAGGCTGTAGCTGCGTTGAGTGCTCATTCCGGAGCTGCAGTGGCAAGCTTGCCGTCGTATATGAAATCTAGGGAACTTTGCATGGCTCTATACTGTAAACACTCCAGAGTGCGGAGTTAGTCTTTTCGGTAAAAATTCAGAAGCCCATTTCGTAAAGGCTCGATTCGTTGGCTGTTCGAGATATGCAACTTCAATGAGACGAAAGTGAGCATTACTATCTGCAAACCAAGCGTTCGCGGAGTCGGCATGTTATTTGTGCAGATAGTCAGTGGAGAAAAATTCAAGCAGTTCCCCTCGACTAGAAATCTGTCAACTGTGGAACAGTAATTTGTTAGAGGGGCTGTGGCACCCCCTGTTGACTAGTTTCAGTACACGCCTGCCGTGGATACCGAAATTGGCCAAGAGAAGGCGCCGCAGCCCCTGAGACTAAAGAGAGACTGGATTGAGTTTTAATTAATTTGGTGTAGTTGATTCCTTAATCCATGATGTTTCCATCTTTTATATTATCGTGTACTCATTTGCGGCTTAGCAGCGGCAACCTGCATGGCCACAGTGCAGCGCAAAAATCACCCTATACACTTTGCACATGAGCAACGTGGGTCTGCGCGGCGCAAGGGGATAGATGTAAGCGGAATTCGTAACGCGAGGGACCCGGGTTTGATCCCCACCAAGTGAAGCGGTGATCTTTTCGAAGCCTCTGTTTGGGGGTGAGTGACGCTGCGTTACCTGTCACGCGTTACCCTGGATACCGCGACTCCAAACGAGCCGCGATCACAAGCCGGGCCCGCAAAGTGTCCCCCGCTTAAACCGTGCACCCACAGTTGGGATCGAACCCACGCTTCCCGAAAATGCGTAGGCTGGCACAATTGGTAGGCCATCGGGCGCGCTAATCGGAAAGCGACAATTGGGTCCGCACTCAGGGTGCGTTTTTCTCTCCCCTCTCTTTCCGAGCGTTTAAAATCAGTTAAGAACGAACTCCGTTATGCTTTGTTTTGCTCTAGGTCGCAGTCTTTACTGTGTGCATTCAACCAACCAGCCCGTCATTTTTAACCACGCGAACCTACAAGTGCAGCGACGGCTCTGTTCTGGCAGCCTTGTGCAAAAGTTAGTGTAAGAGGGTTTCCAGTCACTCGACTGCTCTAAACAGACATTAACGTGCAATCCACAGCCCAGGGTTCAGGAGAAGGACCCCTGCGGGCCGAGGTATCAGAGTGGAGATAGAACCTCATTGTAGAAGAAAGGCACCAGTAAAGTGGGCCTGACCAGTCGTGATGTCAGTGAGGGGGAACTCCGATATTATTTGTTCGCCGGGCTCGCGGGTCGCAAGCTTAGCGGAAACCAAGATCTCGCATAAATTGGTCAGTCCTGCACCGAGTCTTATGTCGTATGGAGAATGTGTAGGTAAACGGGTTCTATCACCGCCGGGGTGGCTGCCTTTCAGATGGAAGTGAACAGCGAAAACGCCCATGCATCGAGATTTGGGCGCGCTTTAAAGATCCCCTGCATTTGGTCACAATTAATCTGGAGGCCCCACTACGGCGCTCCTTAGTGTAACTGCATAAGGTTATAGAATACCACGACTGAGGCCCGCAAGCCAGCAAAGGCGGTCATTTTGGAGTTTATCAGTGTTGCGAGATTGCCGCTTCTACGACCTCACCGCCAACATCTACCGGTTCGTTTAACTGCACTGCCGAAGATGCAGCAAAGCGGCATCTTCGGCACACTTTTGCTGCGGAAATTCTGCTTCACGCGTCATCTTCA
Organism: Haemaphysalis longicornis; assembly: GCF_048455015.1. Classification (NCBI taxonomy): domain Eukaryota; kingdom Metazoa; phylum Arthropoda; class Arachnida; order Ixodida; family Ixodidae; genus Haemaphysalis; species Haemaphysalis longicornis. Next base: position 33,449,797 of record NW_027526204.1, read on the forward strand.
ATTCGCGTTCGAAACGTCAGTCACACGCCGCCACAGAGCACGGAGAACAAGCTAAGTTCAACAGAGTTGAGTGACTACAACACATAAACAGCAACATGGCGGGGCCCATGAAGTGTAAACAAATGTCACGTGATGCAAACTTACCAATGAACAGAGCGACGGCACGGAACAATAGGAGAAAAGAGTGCCGCTTGTACTCTGTACCCTTATCTGGTGACAATAGCGCCCCTCATAGCCCAGGTTTGGTTTCAGCGCCTGGAACCCACTGCTAGAAAATCAGCGCGGATAGCTGGGGTGGATTAGACGACAACCACAAGCGCTGAAGAACAACTAAGGAACATTTTATTCGTAGTGACAATACATAGGAACGCACCGGCATATTGTCACGACGGTGCGAGATAGAAATAAAAGCAGAACATATATGTGAAGAAAAGGCTGATACTCTAAGAACACACCAACATTCTTTCTCTTTAACTGCTAAGGTACGCTATCTCCCGCTGAAGGAGTCCCACCGAAGGCGAACTCGCAATCAATCCCCCTAATGCCAATAACCAATCCCGGGTATATTTCCCAGGCTCGGGCATCTCGGTCTTGTTTCAAGACGCGTGTTTCATTGGCAGCAGCGGCAGCGGCGCAAGGTTTTAATGCTCTGAAGCCCGCACTTCTGTGTGTTAAAGGAGGGTCACCCGTGTGGCGTCGGCAGTTTTCTGCTGCAATTTTTTCATCAAGCTGCTGACAAGCAAGATCATCGGAGTGCGTATCTTCAATTCATCTTCGCCTCATGAAGCCGCCAGCAGCACTGCGTCCTCTCTGAAAGCTATAAGACTGATACTCGGAAGTGCGGCCGCCACATTGGAAGCAGCGGCAGCGGCGCAAGGTTTTAATGCTTTAAATCCCGCACTTGTGTGTATTACGGGTTAGTAACCATATCATTGCTGTGCGTCTTTCACTTCTGCTGTTGCTGCTGCTACGCTGTGACATGCTTCCTGAGGAAACGTGTAACGTGTGTGATGGAAAATGCACTGATTTCACGAAAACTACAACATGCAGTGAAAGTAGTTATCGTTCTCATACCGGAAAGTGTGCTGGTGTGTCCGACACCACAATAAAATCGAAGGGTGAAGCATATAAGCAAGCATGGCGATGCACGGCATGGCGACGGTGAACGCGGCTTAGAAGCCGCGTTCACCGTCGGGACCTGATGCCTAGGCAGGTGTACGCGTGTGGTTGAAAGCAATTAATGATAAACTAGACCTATTGCTGCCCCTGAAAGAAACAGTTGAGAGCCTAGAAGATTCTGTTCACTTCATGAGCGAGCAGTACGATCAGCTTCTAGCACGCACAGATAAGAATGGGCGGGAGATCGCAGATACCAAAAGCAGACTCGACAAAATAGAGCCACGAGATGACGTCACCCAACTGACGGCCGAGGTTGGCCATTTGGAATGGCAAAGCCGCAAGCTAAACCTGGAATTTCACGGATTTCGGCACTCAGAGAAGGAAAATTTACTTGAAAAGATAAACCAGCTACAAAAGCCTAGCTTCCAGAGATTATGCGAGATGACATTGCGGCGACCCACCGACTGCCAGCTAAGAAAGAAAAAAACACCTGGGATAATTTGTCGCTTTGCTAAACAAGTAACGCGCGATAAATGGTGGCAAAACAGAAACAACTGAGCACTGCAGACGACAGAGTGTTCGTGCAGGAAAATTTAACCAAGCGAACTCGAGCTGTTCTTTCCGACGCGAAAAACTGGGCGAAGGTAAATGGTTTTAAGTTTGTGTGGCAGAATAATGGGAGAATCCTGATGCGCAAAGCAGAAGGTGAGAGGGCAGTGGCAATTTCAAGTTCCTGTGACTTGGATAGGCTACGGTAAGAAACACGTCAAATTCCTCGATTACATGCTGATAACCATGGCAGGCGCCAATGGTGAATGTTACGTTCTGCCACACCACCTTAAAAATTACCTTCGACAAGCACATATGAAATCTTTAAAATGTTTTCACTTAAACGTACAGTCGGTAATTCATAAAGAATCTGAGCTTAGTGTCCTTTTTGAGCAGCTTGGAAACTTATTTGACGTGAGAAGGCTCTCAGAAACATGGAGTACAGATGCAACTAATGTTTATCGTTTACCGTCCTACCAGACATTTTATGTCAATCGGTCTACTCGCCGCGGTGGCGAAGTTTGCCTCTTGGTAAAAAATAAATTCACGGGCGAGCTACTAGAATTTTTTTCTATATCCACAAGTGACTTCAAGCTTATGTCGGTAAAGAAAAAATTCATCTTGCGGTTGGCTATCGACCTCCAAATGGGTGGGTGACAGTTTTTAGAATATATAGAAGGTTTCTTTGCATTCATAAACAACTCTCACTTTGATCTCATTTTTGGTCGAGACGTGAATATAAACATGCTAAGTAATGATTCTTCAAAATTCTATATGTTCTCTTAACCGCAAAAGGTCTTTCAAATGTCATTAATCTTCCAACCAGAGTGACACAAAGTACGCCGACACTAATCGACATTTTTGTTACAAATATGACACCAGAGAGGCTCAGAGCAGGCGTTATTATGGCTCAGTTGAGCGACCATTTGCCAATTTTTCTGTGCTGTGCCAAAAAGGCCAACACAAACAAAAATTTACCTGCAACTGTATTGCAGCGTGTTACACCGCAAAACCTTTCGTCGTTTGTAGAAAAAATCTCCAAAGTATCATTGGACAGTGTGTACAAAAACGTGGATGCTTGCGAAGCTTACGGAGAGCTATATAGTATCCTCATACCCATATATGCAGATTGGTTTCCTTTTGTACAAGTAAAACAAAACAGATAAATCCGTAAACCCTGGATAATCCCCGATCTATCAGTGAAAATACAAAAGAAAAACACAATGTACAGTAAGCTTGTCAAGAACAAAAATCCTGGGACACTGAAAAAATTTAGAACATTCCGTAATCACCTAGATATGGAGCTAAAAAAATCGCATAAACAGTACATCAATAATTTATTTTTTTCTTCTTCGAAAGCTACGAATGCTCTATGGAGAAATCTGCACTCATTGTTAAACTATAACGTTAGCACAGAGCCAGTGCATGAAATAAACAGTAATGGCATAACGTTTTCGTACAAAGCATTAGCCAATGCTTTTAATAACCATATTGTGAACGCCGCTAAGCAATTAACCATAAATAATGATCTCTATAATGTGAATCACAACAGTAGCTCAGTTTTCCTCGACCCTGTCAGCGAAGCCGGAGTAACAGAGGGAGTAAAAAGCCTTAATAATAGCAGCGCTATAGATATTGACAGAATGCTAGTTAAACCTATGAAACACGTCATTTCTTACCTTGTACCCTGCTTAAGCTATGTATTCAATTTATGCCTTGAACAAGTTGTATTTCCATTCCAAATGCAAGTTGCTCGTGTAAAACTACTTTATAAGAAAGGTGACAAGAACGATATGGGAAACTACCGGCCTATTTCCATACAACCTGTGTTGTCAAAAGTATTTGAAAAAATCATTCTCAAACGTTTTTTGAATTTTGAACAGAAACATAACATCATAACTGATAGCCAGTATGATTTCCGTAGAGGCTGTAGCACTGAGTCCGCCCTTATTACGCAGAAAGAGTAGAACTTTTCAGACATTTCATACAACATCGAAAAAGGAAATAACATATTAGGCATATTTGTTGATTTTTCAAGGGCCTTTGACCTTATTAATCATGACCTCCTCATCAGAAAGCTGGAGAAATATGGCTTTCGGGATGCGGCTGCATCAATAATTCGCTCATACTTACAATATAGGCTACAAATTGTAGATATAGAGGGCTTTTACTGTGACCCCTGAGCAGTTTCCTGTGGCGGGCCGCAGGGTAGCATTCTAGGGCCTTTTTTCTTAATTTATACATAAACGATATCACCCGTATTGCTCCACAAATAAAATTCGTGATCTACGCAGACGACCCCAGCATGTTCTTATCAGCAAAAGAAACTGATCAAATTATTCGCCACGCCAACGAAACCCTCGTAAAACTAGAAAAGTGGACACAAGAAAACCTACTAAAAATAAATATTTCACACTCGAAAAAAAAACATAACAATACCAGAAAGTGTCTTTCTGAAATCAGTCCCAGTGGAAATAGTTCCCTGCATAAAAACGTTAGGTGTTATCTTTCACGAGACCATGTCCTGGGACGAGCATATAAACGGCTTGGCAAAGTGATTCTCACAAATAGTCGGACTCGTTTGCAGAAACGCTAGTTTACTGCCGCGTAATGTAACGATGTAACAACACCTTATTCTCTTCGAGGCTCAACTATTGGCATTTAATCTGGGCCTCAACGACACAGACAAATCTACAGAAGTTACACATTCTCCAAAAACGGTTTTTGCGCGCTGTTGCGAGTGCCCTGGTGTACTTTTCCTCGGCACCTATAATTTACACGTACAATGTATTGGCTGTTACTAAGACTTATGATCAACGCCTATGCAAACAGTATAAAAAAGACCTGAAAAATAATACCGGGTTTTTGGGCCAGCTAGCAAGCCTGTAAGGACACTCCACCCCATATCGCACGCGACATTTTGAGAGATAGAAAGTTGACACATGTAGGACCACCCGTGTGTACGAGATTTCGGCGCACGATAAAGATACCCCAGGTGGTCAAAATTAATCCGGAGCCCTCCACTACGGCGCGCCTCATCACCTGCGTTGCGTCGGCGCGTTAAACCCGACAATCAATCAATCAATCACATGTAGGACAACGTACGGGCTACACATGTTAAAAAACAGGCTGCCAAGAGTGCTTAATCCATTGCTTCAGGGAAACATCGAACCTGAAAACATTACTTTCAGGAAACTTCGCGAGTACTTTAGCAACTGAAAAAGAAAACACAAAACCCGACTCACTGACCGTATCTTTTTGCTACTATATTTACGCACCTCTGGCTGTATAACTGTTAACTGTATAACTGTCGTCAACATAAAACTGTCTTTTTGAATGAAACATTGGGTACCTAGCTCTGTTACTGGCGTTATTTGTCGTGAACTCTCTGTTATGATGTTATGTATGGGTCTGTCATGATATGTTTCGGCGTATGTGGCTTGTATTCCCGAGTTTTGCAATGCTATACCGTTAGATTTGAATGTGTTTCTTCGCTTTACGCCCGCCCAATTTTCATTCGAGTGCGTTTTATATTGTTTATACTTTTATGTTTGATTTTATGACTTTATTGACCACTGCCTAAAGTTGCCAATGCGGGGGCCTGCGGCCTTGTCAAGCTGCCTTTATGACAGCTTTTTCCGCGGGCCTCCAGCATCATGTACGTGTTATGTGATGCGAATAAAGGCTTATTATTATAATTATTAAGATTTTGGCAGCAGTCGCACTCATCACAGTGTGTGGCAAGAGTTGTTGCGGTTTTTGTGCGCATGTTGGCCGCATGCTCTCTGTGACGTTCATTGATGCCCCCCCACCCCCCCCCACCCTCTTTTATGTATACCCGCTAGCACGCAAGTGGGATTTCTATACTTCGCAATCCACACATTCCACGAATTGTTTTGCATGGTTTCTCCTGAAGGCGGATCCGCGTGCTTTTTCATTATTCGCCATGGCGACCTCTGGCGCCATGGTTGTCCTCTGCTTCGTCTACCTTTTCGAGCTGTTTTTCTAGCAATTAGTACTAAAGTAGCCCACAGTGAAGCTTTGGAGCATTAAACCTGAAAATTGGACTCGCGGCCCACTGCTCGAATGCTGGTACGGGAATGTCGGAAACCTCAATGCGGGCCCGGCCCCGTACTCAAGGGCTTTGCAGATGCTGCATTCCGTCTGCTCATTGCAGATAATGCACCGTTTCCGTGTCGATTCTTAGTGATTGCCAGTGCTTTGTGGAAGGCCAATGTCGCCTCGTGGCCCACAGGTCCCGTCGACTGGCTCACACGGCGGCAACGTCGCCGCGGGAGTGTGTGACACTGCCACCACGTACACCGCTGATCCCTGACATGATGGCTCACTCTGACAGCCTGACGACGACGGTGCACCATGATGCTAATCCTGCGGCTACAGCAGTCATGGGCACGTTACCGAAAAAAAGTAACAGTTTTACAGTTGCAGTTACCTAACCCAAAAAAGTAACTCTGTTACAGTTACATTACGAATTTTCCAAAAGTAACTAGTTACAGTTACAGTTACTGCAAAAAAGTAACGTCGTTACTTTTCTGTTACTGAAAAGATTTGGCTGATTTATTAGAAACGTACGAAGGCATGCAGGTAGTAAAAATTACACGTAGAAAAGCCTACATGAGGGGAACCTAAAATGATGCACTCTCATGCCAAAACCAACAAGCGTTGTGTACGCCTCGTTTTTTTTTATTACGGAAGATTTGCTATCCATCACAAGGAACTTTATTTTTTGTTGCTTCACTCTCGCTGTAAGAAATTCATTTGCAAACATCATTGTAGCACAGAATTAGTTGTTTTTAATCAGAGAGGCCGAACTTATACTATACCGAGCTGGATGACAACACAGCCGAAACAATCTTTCAATGTCAACTTTATTTTCGCCTACAATGCCGTCGCTTGTCCGCCCCGTGTAGTGAGAGAGAATGCGAAAAAGGGGGCGAAGGTGGCGGATCGACAGAAGGTCCTTAGAGGAATGGGGAAACGGACGTGGGAGTTCATCGGTTGTCGACGTGGTTTTGAAAGATACTAAAAAAATGCGCCTCGTTAACTTTTTATTTCGTGCTTCTGGTCGGAGACAGAGACCATGAGCCATTGCCGAAACGACGTTTGTCTGTGGGCCCTCGGAGTTGTTCTCCCGCCCCAAACCCCCAGCCACCCCCATCCCCGGAATGAGACAAGATATTTCCAAAGGGAATAGGAACTGAAATGAAAGCTTTACTGTTTCCCCCTCCCCCTCCTCTCCCCTTCCTCACAAAGGCGGATTTCGCTGTCTCTACCGGGGAACACTGCTCTCACAATCCCAGCCTTCCACAGCAATCACGTCGCCGATCCCAGGAACCCCTCCTTTCGTTTGCTTCGAGGCGTAGGCCGAACGAAGCTCGCCCAACTACTCCTTTCACCCAACATTCAGAAGAAGATGCAGCTACTGTTTTCATTTCGCCCACAGCCCTCCAAACGAAGTCGCGAGGCTTTCCAAAAACATTTCTTCGTGCAGTGGCAGTGTGGTCAGACGTCTGCCTGCCAAGATGCTGGCTGGTGTGAGGGCACTCGGGGGCCACCATCGTTGGGGTCGTCGTATGTGTGGAGGGGCGTGAAATTTATTACTTCCTCGACCTCGTTCGAGTACTGTTGACAGCTCGATGAAGCCTCTAGACCAGGGGTCCCAAACACGTGGTCCCAAATACGGCCAGGCGTCTCTAAAGAGCACAGTGGTCGCAAGCAACGGAGACTTGTGAATCGAACACTCTACAGTGCGCACAGGGCTGGACGAGCGCGAGACCACCGAGAGACTCCCCGCGGCGTTTTATGACCCCAAAAACGGGGCTGTACGTCGCTAATGAGAAAGCGACGCCCTGACCGGAGTTTTCCAGGCTTCCGCGAAAGTGCAAAGGTTTCAGTGCATTGTGCGGTGTTTGTGGGTGTTTGTTTTCCTGTTCGCCTTTGTGTCAAACACTTTTACTGCGCCCCAGATATGGCGAAAATGGTGCAGCCGAGAGTCGGCCTATAGGCTGTGGCGCGTCAACATGCATCCACGTGCGCTTAGACGCCTGTTCCAGCGTTGTTTATGGCCTGGGTAAGAGCGATGTCGCGCTGCTGAGGAAAATACTGCAGCTTAGACTTAGAAACTTCGAGCCCTTAGTAGACCGCGTGAGACACCACGCACACGTGCACGCCTAAACATTTCTAGTCCAGATGTTTTTCACCCATGCGAAGGAAGTGAGCTGGCATAGATGAAGTAGACGAAGGTTCTGCGGAAGAAAAGCAGAAAAAGTGAAACGCGCAAACTCTACATCGGCCGTTAATGAGTGTTGCGGTTGGATAATTTTTTTATAGAAATAAAGTAACTGTACGATATTTCTCGTTACAGTTACTCCACAAAAAAATAACAGTGTTACAGTTACAAGTTCCTCTAACTTAAAAATAACTAGTTACAGTGGAAAGTTACTGAAAAAAGTAACTAGTTACCGGTAACGCGTTACTAGTACCTAGTTACTCCCCAAGACTGGGCTACAGTAGGGGTTCCACATTGCACACACGACGCGAACACTGGCACCATCACGCTCGCTGAGCCAACAAAAAATTGGCCGCGTATCTGCTCCTTTCGTTGCAAATGCCGTCAAAAGACGATAGTCTTTATCGGCTTTTGCGAAGTAAATGCCTCCCTTCGCTTTCCCGCTCACCTCTCATGTTGTTCCTCTTGCGTCGCACTCCTCCCAAGGTAACGACGCCAAAGGTTTCCCGCGTTCCACTGCTCAAAACCGGGTGTCTCGATGCGAACGCTGCCATACGGCGAAGACGCGCGTTAATCGAGGCGCCCTACTTCAACGTTTATAGAACCGCGTTTCCCTACTTCGCGTGCATTGCAAGAAGAACGTGTAACCTATCTAGTGGAACCTTGCGTAACTGTTGCCGGTTGATTTCTTAAAATGGCGCTAGAAGCTATAGTGGCGCGGGCGACAGCAGGCGACGGCGGAGTGAATTCTTTTTCTGCAGTTGATGAAGTATTTAATTTTGAAAAAGTCAAGCATATTTGGTTTTTTTATAAATGAACACTGCAAATATCATTTCTGTATTGATTTGTTGTCTCATATTTGCGTAATGTCTTGTTCTTCTTCAACAATGTTGACAAGTATGAACATTACACCGGACATAGACGGGTAGATTTAGCTGTGACTATATAAGGCTATTGCGCAGGCATTGTTTTGCTTTGGCCGGGTGGCTGAATCGAGTCACAGACAGACAGACAGACAGACATACAGACAGACAGACAGACAGACATACAGGCAGACCAAACTTTCTGGGTTTAAAAGTAGCCCAAGAAAGACTATCATCTTTAAAAGCACCAATTCGATACGCCGCACGTGTACACTCACTTCGAGGTGTGCAGGTTCGCGACGAAGCTGCGGTGAGATATCTCGACCCCCTTCGGCAGGCCCGTGGTGCCTGACGTGTAAGCGAGCGCAGCCACCGTCTCTGCCGGGTCAGACACGGCAAGCTCCTCGTAGTCGCGGCCGTCCAGTTCGGCGAAACCGCTTACGCTCTCGAATCCGTCACTCGTTCCCGTAACGAAGAGCCCCTGTGGGGCAGGAGGAGGAAAGATTTCAGCCTTTCACCAATTGAAAAGAAGTTGCATCGCCTCCATGAATGAAATTTTAAATGCGAATGCATTTATTAGTCGCGGGTTGTCTTGCGTCCATCGAGCGGCGTGCGCCTGCATTCCTCCAGCGCGAGCGCACGTGAGCGCGCGCCTCGTAGTTCTGCCTTCGTCGTCGTCGTCGTCGTAAATGCGAATGCATTTCTTAGTCAGGGGTTGTCGCGCTCCGTCGGCGTGCGCCCGCAGGTGTTATCTCTCCGCGCTCAATGCCGAACGCATGCGCTTGAAGCGAGCTGTACTAGTTTGCTCGAAGCGGCAAGGACGGCGAGTACTGCGGTGTTAGTCTCGTGTCTAACGTGTATGGGAACTTGATATCGCACGCCGTTGCCACGTCTCCCGTTCGAGACACGTCTCCGTACAAGGACTTGTACACCCTTGCCTACACCGGAGACGGAGTCTTTGTGGTGACCGTGTACCTCCCGCCCAACCTCGCTCGAGACGCCGTCGCCGCGCAGCTGGACGCGGCTATGGAAAGTGTGCGCGTGCGCTCTAAACCCTCTGACCCCATAGTCTTGGTTGGCGACTTCAACGTTGACGTGCGCAAGAAGAGTGGCGAGTGGCTGGTCGAGTACATGCAGACCAGGCACTCTGTGCATTGTCTCTCTGCCGGCTTCGACACGTGCCCCACTACCATTCACGGGAGTTGCATTGATCTGGTCTTTACGCGAAACTGCGACGCCCGTATGCTTCTCAAAGACCCTTTGACCGTGCACTTTAGCGATCACAAGGCAGCGATTGTGGCCGTCAGGTACAACGATAACACAAACAGGTGCTGATGAATAAATGATTACGTTCACACTCTCGTCATTAATTACGCCATTACTCGCAACACACTCATCGGTGCACCCAATGCATTCGCATTTCTGCACGATTCCCTTCGGGGAGGTGCGGGGGAATTTTTTTTTATGTGATTTCGGGTTTCTTCTTGTCAGGTGTAGCAATGGTAGAAGCAAAAGTTATCGAAGATCTGTTTTGGAACTTTAAGAATGCGCGTGAGAATCTCGTCTTTATCCCTGGCAAACTTGAGGCTCAGCTCGATGAGCGCATCTTTCTCCGTCTGCCTGTTTTCTGCCTCCGCAGAGGCATCAGTCAAGCCTCGCTTCGTCTTGGCGTCACCCTGGCCACGTCGCCATCGTTGCGAAGGCAGCGCTCTCCTTTGTTTATTTATTTATTTTATTTGAGTATACTGCAGACCTTCTCGGTCCAAGCAGGACTGCACACTAAACTTTTTTACACCCTTTTTGGCCGAAAAGGGTGTAAAAACCTTGTCCCATGGCTAACACCTTTAAAAGGTGTTTTCGCCAAAAAAGGGTGTACGGACGAAAAAAGGGTGTAAGAACAAAAAAAAGGTGTTGAGGATGCTCAACACCCTTAAAGGGTGGTGAGGACGCTCAACACCCTAAATAAAGGGTGTTGAGCATCCTCACACCGTTTTTTAAAGGTGATGGCATGCGCAGTACCATGGTGTTGCGCATGTCATCACCATAGCCTTGGAGGCTTGCGACCTATCACCATGGTGTCCTAATGCAATTCATGGCGACAGGTGTATGTCTGGAGGCTCTGTAAGTAAATGAAATGCAACAATTTATGACTAATGGCACAATTTTAAGTTATATATACAGTGATCCCTCGTGGCATCAAACTCGGATATCTTGAAATATCGGTTAACTTGACATGACACACAAAAAAAACGTAGTAGTCTGAACCAAAAAAGAAGAAATAATAGAACTTCCCAATTTCATGCACGTGACGATCACAACATTGGTGCACTAGAGGGACCACTGAAAACCGTTATCAGTGTGCTCACTACACATTAGCATTCAAGTGATACAACTAGACAGAACTGGACCCCCACTACAATTGCAATCATGTTTTCTGGTGGTAGCTTCCAAAAACAATATCCCATGTGATGTGCACCCGTAAAGAACTTGTATTGGTATTTGTCGTCACAACTTTTTTAAAAGGCAGACAACCACATTTATAAGTTCTATTGACCATAAATTGCACAATTTCTTTTGTGTCAAAAATCTTGAGACTCAAGCCGAATGAAACCACGTTTTCCGAACAAACTTTTACAATCGACAGTAAATGTTGCAACACAAAAAAAGAAACAAGAATGTTTGCAAAATTCTGTGCATGAATCCTGAGACTAAACCTAATTCACAACCATAAACTATGATTGAGGTGTCTATTAATAAACATTTTGGCAACTTCTCTTAAAACTTTACAGCCAAGCACATACCAAATATTAAGATACAAGCAATTATGAACTTCCTTCCCTCCGAATGCAATGAGGTGGACACAGCAGTCTGAACTATAAAGAACATTTACCTTTGACCCATCCTATAGCCGGTATTCATTGAAAAGTTTAGCTGTCAATTTCTTCGTTTGGCAACACTGAAATAGCCACGAACATGGCTGATCGCACGGCTCGTGCCACTGCGGCCGCACGCCGAAGAAAAATATAACACCGACGTGCGTCGCCTGCTCCGTTTCAACCGATTCTCAACAGTGGTGTCATCAAAGTTGTTATTAAAAGCACTCGCGTTGGAGTCAAGGCATTACTTTGCGTTCGGCGGGCTAGAGCTTGGAATGTCCAAACCATATCATGCGCTTAGCACGGACAAGTACCGCCAGAATCCAAGCACACCCTTTAGGGTGCTTGGATTCTTTCGCCGCAGGAGCATCCTTTTCTGCCCAAAATATCATAGGTAGGAGCTTTTCCTGCAAAAGCACCCACCTAAAGGGGTACAAAAAGGGTGCATCATCCTCGGTTCACAAATGGCGCTGCAGGTGTGCAGCCACATATGGCACAGTATGACACACAATTACGGTATGAAACATTCGTGCTTTCCAAGCTCCGTTCTATGAGACATTCCATTAAAGCTCAATGTCAGCTGATAATTTACTTGAACTTTCTGACCCACCGATTTTTGAAACATCCATTTATAAAGTCTAATATTACAGCCAAATCGCAGTACAGAAGTTGTATCATTAGAGGATGTTGATTATTCGAAACGGTGTTAAAAATTCAATTTTATGTTCATTTTGCTATACTGCAGCGCACATCCTTCGAGCTTCACTGCACAGCATAAACGTGTTATGCAGTGAAAGCAAGAAGGCGTGCAACAAATCAACTGCACAAAAGTTCTTCGAACCTTAAAACCCTTGGCTTCTCAGCATTTCATCAAACTTCCAATCACGGTAGCTACTCGCAATGTTTAGTGCCTTATTCTTGAGCTGAGCAGAAAAGCTCAATATTAAGGCAGACCAAATACAATATGTATACTTCCTTACGTACTGTGGCTTTATTCTACCCATAAAAGTTGGGTCCCCACTGCCACTTATTTTATTTTACATTATTCTTTTTGCTTCATGAAAAATGACCCCACATAGCAATACCAAGAACTGTAAACATCACAGAACAATGCATATGGGTTCCCTGGTTGAAATGTGATGACATTGTTGTTATAGCAGTATTTTATCATGAGTCTAGCTTGTGCATGGTGCGTTGCATTATGTCCCTGCTGGTGGATGTGGGGTCATTTTTCGATGTTGCAAATGAAAAGCCAACAGCCAGTGCCCATTAGTTTCGTCTAGTATTACGAGGTGCGTCATGGGAACCATCAAACCCGTCTATAGCCCTTTTAAGAGTTGACTAGAAGTAAAATCAGCAATATTATCAATAAAACGTTTAGCATCTTTTTTATTAGCAGCTTTACTGTTGCTACTTGCCATATTTAGGTTTTTTTTGCTTTTCTTAATGACATTTTTGTTTCGCTGAGAAGGTGCATAACCAATGAAAGCTTTTCTGCAAACCTTTGGTAGCTATGGAATTGTTAGAAAATATTTTACTAAATAAGGCAGCTTAAACTTAGAATACTTGCATTTAGAAACATTAAAATCAATTTAAATTGATCATACATTTCTGGCTGTTTTTACACAAAGCTGCACATGGGATATTAAGTGCACCGCGAGGAGGGCTCTGGATTAGCTTTGGCAACTTTGGGAAATTTATTGTGGACTTAAATCTCCACACATGGGTATTTTCACTTTCTGCCTCCACCAGGAAAATGGCCACCAATTTAGAGAGCTATTCTTACTAGTATTTGATGTACATTGTAAAATAATCTCAAGTATTATAGCCACAAAATTATTCTCTACAACAGCACCCAGCGGGTGCTGTTATAGAGAGATTGTGCACTACACCAGACAATGTACTACACTGTCGAGAGCTTTGACATCTACAAAGCAAGCTAATACTGGTAAAATGTTTCATACCATAATTACTGTGTGTTCAAAGCTCACGTGTGAAGTACAGATACTGGTGCTTCAGCAAGAACCGAGGATGAGCACCCTTCCTGGTTCTGAAAAAAAAATAAACATGGAAAAATGCTTTAGGCAGGATTAAGAAACAGGGTTGAAAGAAAGTGAGCAAGCAATTCTTTCAAAATATGCAAAGCAATGCAAACAAATATTTATTTCAACTTCATGTCTACAAAAGACAATCTCATTAAGGCTGGTAATGGGGTCTTGGGTAAAAAAAGAGCAGAGAGCACTTATATAAATGCTACAGAGAACCTTCAAGCCAAAAATTGCTTGAGCACTTAACTAATCACTGTTGAACAAATTCATGAAAATTGAATGGATGAAAAACCAGCGGTAAACACAGGACACAGTTAAAAGAGAACAACAGGACAAGCTTATCCCGTCGTTCTCTTCCGTACCCTGTGTTTTCCACTGGTTTTTCATCCATTCAAACATGTACCAACTAGCACAGTTCGATGCCTTGGTATCATAAAAAGACGAATTGTCACTCCTTACAGAAAAAAAAGAAAGTATAAAGCAGGTGACAAAATTAAAATGACAGCAGATTGGTTAACTTTTAATTTTAAGTGATAATATAAAAAATAATGGCATAAATGAAAGTGAGCAGCAACCACAGGACCATGATGCTAGGCCAACATTCCACTTTGAAGCAAAATATCCGCTTTCAACGCTACATAGGCCAAACATGCAATGCGGCAACCCTTTAGGCCCACAAAACCTTCCATAATCTTTAAAAAAGCTACAATTTAGTTGAGAAAAACTGACCACAACAAATTGGAATTGACAACTAGATACAGTTGTCACACCAAAGCAAGCCGGCGAAAGATGAACAGATATCTAGCTGTTCTACCCCCTATTTGTGCCCTAGCCTCTGATCCGCTGCAGCAAACAAAAAAATTGTTTATATGTAGAACTATGGCTCTTGGTCAAACATAGACAGTTCTAATGAAGGAGCCAAGTAGGTTCCGAAACGTTGGGAACGCTTCGGATAAAGTCCTTGGTTAGAGTATTATATTTGTTTCCATCAAACACAAAAAAACATGCGTGGTAAAGCGCTAACATTAACTTTGTCTACTGCGGTTCCTTCATGGTGACATCACTACAGGAACCAAAAATACAATACAGTGCATTAAAGGGGCCATTCGGACAACATAGAAGTTCGCTTCGTTCGAAATATTTCCTGTTTTATAGTGCCCCACCGCTTCAGCAAATGATGCTGCATTCACTGAGAAATTAATTTAGGTTAAAAGTCTGATTCTCCCACCATATCGTGTGTTTTTGGGATGTCAGCAATGAAGCCATAAGTGCATGTAATCAAACAAACTACTGCGTCACTCGGGTCTGCAGCCTTGCTAGCCATCAGTCCTCCCAGGTGGAGCTACCATACTCATCCCCAAACCGTTGTTTGCCATTGCTTTGTTTTTGACCGCGTCTGCACCTGGCTTGTTTTCGTTACTGTAGAAAGTAATGGTTTTGTGAAACATGAGGTATCCTCGACAAACAGGGTCACGTAAGACAACATCGCCTATGCCAATCGGCCAGGGCCGTGCAAGCCAACTCCAAAGCGGCGGAGTGCTGTGCAGCTAAAACAAGCATAGTGCACGCCGTACCAACAGCAGTGCGCATCGGTACTTGTATGTGTACGCGTATTTTCGTAACTTTCATTGTTTACTGCCCCATTTTTACTGCTGTAAAATGAATATGCATTACATTTAAGCGCAAATAGCTCATTCGGCATGCTTATAAGGCCCGCCCAATTTGCGTATGCTTTTGCCGGCCTCAGCCAATCGCACAGCTGGGGACATATGACATCATAGGTACTGCTGTGGGAAATGAGCTAGTGGGTCGCATGGCCATTCCCTTTTTCCTAATTATATAGCTTATTCGAGTGAAGTGCAGCTAAAAATGGTGTCAGTATGATTCTAACGAGGCAATCTGTCGAATGAATCAAACTTGTGTGTTGTCTGCATGGCCCCTCTAAGCAAAGACAAGGCAGCCAATTTTTTTATTTAGGCTGCCTTCATGCACACAGTACGGGACTCCTGACATATTTACAGTTGCAATAAAAATCAGAAAAAGAACGAATATACATTGGACACTCCACAATGTCCAAAAACAAAGGAATAATGTGCGAGTGAGCTACCTAAAACACTGCGACAGAAGATCATATACATCAAGGCAACTAATAAAAACCATGGCTAGTGCATAGCCACTACGCAGCTCATTTGTTAAGAGCTTATGCAAGGTAAATATAACTGGTAGCGAAGCTTCCATAGAAGCCCATACGTTCAGAAAATGGCGGCTCTTAAGCTGCTCATGGGGCTTAGCGCCATCTGTGTGAGGAGGGAACACTTCCGGCGGAACAAAAAATAAACAGGATATGACGCAAGATCCGGTCAGAAAGTGACGTCATTTTGGTGGCATTAGCGGGAAATTTGACTTCAAAATAGCCTTAGCAGGACTCTGATCGCTGAGGGCTCATGTCATTGCCATCTGACGCAAGTTGGCGAGCCCTTGGCGTGTGTGCTTCAAGTCAACGCCAGCTTATACTCGTGACTAGAGAAACGCACTTTAGCATACTGTCGTATGATTCGCCTCGGTGTTTATAAAAGCATCTTGCATCTTCTCTGAACCTTTATTCTGTATTCATGCCTTCCACTGCTGTACAAAAGCAATCAGTTGTTTATTTTGATTGCAGCGGGTGGCAAACGTACACCCCCCCCCCCCCCCCCCCGACCGGAATTTTTTTTCTGCCTTGGGATACAGAGCCCAAAATGACACTTGACCACTCTCCCCGGCACCCCTTTTATATAAAAAACGTGCCCACTCCTTACCCCGATACCAATTTCTACCAACGCCAGTGCCAAGTTTAATTGCGTCGCACATACGCAGGTAGGCGTGCGTGCTTTAAGTATAGATCAAGGTTATATAATGCTTGCTCAGTTTGTGTACTTCTGCTCTAAGAGAAGAAATAACGCAAAGTAATTGTATAATCAAGACATTTGAATTTTATTCCAGGATGAACATAAAACAAATTTACCACACTGCACAAAATGAGCACGTATACAATAAGTACAAAATGTTCGTGGGCACTACATGCATTATGATTTTCCTTACGCGCCGAAAAATTGACTTTACCCGTAACACATAGCATTATGAGCAATGAAAGCGTCAACAGCAGAACTACTTCCAAACAAGAGAAAAGAACTAGGCACTGCATCTTGACGTAAAAAACCGGGCCGCAGGAATGCCGATTCACGAAAGTGCAGCGAGCACACTGCAGCTGTCCCGGCGTCTTATCAAGTAGACAAGGGTTTCTACAGAAGTTCACTCAGCATTCACGCCTGCAATTTCCTGGTTGCATTATTAGGCAAGTGTCGCAACAGATAAGTAAAAAGAGGAAAAATGGATCAATGCAAACGAAAGCGACGGCAGTATGTAAAAGCACATAGCAGGAAAGATCTGGCAGCAGCGCAGCACGGAGCAGCACAACACAGTACTGCGATGGAAATAATGCTTGCGCATACAAGTGCGGGAAGCAACGAGCCTTACAAGCGTTGTAATGCAATAGAGAAGACACTGAGATAGACAATAAAAGCGACTCGTTTAAATTCGAGTGGTACTACGCCGAGAAGTCCTAGAGTAATTGACACAACTTGCGCTGAGCCAGCCTGAGGTGAAATCAAGAGATAACTGTGACATAACAAAGCTTTAGACCCATTTTTTTCGAAGCACCACCACGTCCCCTTACACAACCCCCGTGCACATACTAACAGTACAATAGTTTCGCGTTACCTGTGGAAATGAGAGGAAAATGGTGCAGTAAAACGCCAGGTGTACGGGAGTTGCTGTTGCAACTTGTACAGCACATCGTTTCTGTAGGTACCGACGAAAGCGCTCCGCTCCAACCGTTGGCAGCATCGTCCCGTAGTTCACCGTGCCTGCCGGGCACGGTACTAAACGTGTTCACCGACGATACAACGCACCTCGCAAGTCCACGCACGGCAAAAATTAAGTTCACACCAAATTAACAAGGAAAAACGAATGCAAATGCGCACCACCAAAACACACGAGGGGCGTTTCCTAGCAGACGAACTTTAGGAGCGCCTTTCCGATCACTACAAGGACTGCATCACAAAGCAATGACATGTGCCATTCTTCAGAGGGCGCTACAAAAAAGGTTTTTGAGAATGAACGGCATTTTCATAAATTATTTATACACTGTGCCTAAATAAATGTGATTCAGAAATAAATATAGTTTGTAAAATATAATTGTTGTTTTATTGTTGAACAAAACTTGGTTTTTTGTTACTAGTGTTTGTTCCCTCCTCACCTAGTCGCGCTTCAATCGCCACTCCCATAAGCCCCCATGCTGATGTCGCTGGCAATAGGTTCTGAACCGCTTTTTGCCCGAACCTTCGCTACCATTTATATTTACCTTGGCTTATGTGCGTCCCCACAAGTTGGCTGTGTAAACCCACTGACACCTAACAGAGTCCAAGGCTCGACGAAAACTCGTCAGGGGAGGGTGATTCATTGATGAAATACAAGCAGGCACTCGCCTGGTCAAAAACAAATAAATAAAGACGCCTTGGGGCCCCTACTGGCCCCTTGTTCACAATGAAGAGGGGGTGAAAGGTCGCGACTATCTATAGGTTCGGTGGCGCAGATTGCGCATGTATATCTCGGGGAGACTACCCCGCTACCGGTTAGTCGTGTTTTTAGTTGGTTGAATATGCTCTGATCCTAAAAGTAGTCGTGTTGACAGGCGCTTCTCTGATGCGATTATGCTTGCGGAATCCTAATCGATGGAGTGGTCAGTAGCCAGGTGATGATCCGCCGAGGCAATTCAACTTGCATTGCCTTTTTTGACATCGTTCTGGTGCTATTGAATTCTAAAAATTTCCAGTTTCACCTATGTAGGATTAGGAACGAAAAAGAGACGCCGACCAGTCCAAACAAAACGTACTGACGTTTGGGCTTCCAGCACGGAAGCCTTGTTCACAATAAATGCATCACCAGAAGTGGGTCGTTTAAGTGGGCCCTAATAATCGCTGCAAAGAGCGTGCGTAGATCGGGTTTAGATTTCCGTCGTTACGATTGACTGTGTTAGATGTGGTCTGAATGATTAGTGATTCCAGCTGTAGCCGTGATGCTGTCACTTTTTCTGTAGCGACGATTCTTGCATTGTCCCAATCAATCTTGTGGTCATTCACGACGGCGTGTTCGGCTAAAGCATTGTTGCGGACGCTTTTATTCTTTACGTCACGTGCGTACTGCTGCAGACGATTCTTATAATTTCCTGATTCCCCGATATACACGCCACTGCAGTTTGCACAAGGTATCTCGTATACCACACCGTGGAAGCGCTCCTTGGGCAAGCGGTCCTTGACTCTCACGAGCTCATGGCGCATCTTTTTGGCTGGAACGTGGGCCACCTGCACGTCATATTCCCGTAGGATACGTGCCAAACATTCACTTGTTCCTGGAAGGTAGGGCACAGGAGCTCACTTCATCGGGGCAGTTGGCGTTCCGTTGCGTTTTTAAAGTGCCTAGGGTAACCGCAGCTAGCCAGGTCGTCCCGTACCTTTGCCGTGTCCACCGCCGCATCCTCGGGCTTCGAGCACAATCTTTTCGCACGCTGCAGTAGCGTTCTAACAACAGCCGTCTTGCGGAAAGCGGGGTGCACGGAGTTGAAGTTCAGGTAGCGGCCTGTGTGCGTTTCCTTGCGGTACACGCTGAAACGTAGCCTCTGGCCCTGCCGAGACACGAGGACGTCCAGGAAGGGAAGTCTGCCATTGGCCCCCTCTTCTGACGTGAACTGAATGGCATGTTCCATACTGTTGAGGTGGGCCAGCAAGCTGTTCGCCGCGTCTTTCTGAACGACGCCGAAACAATCGTCGACATAACGCAAGAACACTTTTGGTTGAGGGGCAAAGGAGGCTAGCGCGCGTGCTTCCAGCGCTTCCATAGTCAGGTTCGCCGCCGTGACCGAAATAGCGGCACCCATTGGAGTCTCCTGCCTTTGCTTGTAAAAATGGCCTATAAAGACGAAGTACGTATTGTTGAGGCAAAAATCTAGAAGCCTGCGTAGTTCTGGAACATCCATCGGTGATCTCTTGGGCAACGTCTGATCAGCCTTGAGAGCAGCGGTGCATAGGTTGACAGCTAGGTGAATCGGAACGCTCGTGAAAAGGGACTTCACGTCGAAGGACACCATCAAGTCGTCTTTCTCGATCACGGTGTTGCGAGTCTTCTCGACAAAATCGAAAGAATTACGAATGTGAGTGGTCCCTTTACCGACGAGCGGCGCCAGAACTTGGTGCAGGAACTTCGACCGCTCGTCGGTAAAGGGACCACTCACATTCGTAATTCTTTCGATTTTGTCGAGAAGACTCGCAACAGCGTGATCGAGAAAGACGACTTGATGGTGTCCTTCGACGTAAAGTCCCTTTTCATGAGCATTCCGATTGACCTGGCTGTCAACCTATGCACCGCTGCTCTCAAGGCTGATCAGACGTTGCCCAAGAGATCACCGATGGATGTGCCAGAACTACGCAGGCTTCTAGATTTTTGCCTCAACAATACGTACTTCGTCTCTATAGGCCATTTTTACAAGCAAAGGCAGGAGACTCCAATGGGTGCCGCTATTTCGGTCACGGCGGCGAACCTGACTATGGAAGCACTGGAAGCACGCGCGCTAGCCTCCTTTGCCCCTCAACCAAAAGTGTTCTTGCGTTATGTCGACGATTGTTTCGGCGTTGTTCAGAAAGACGCGGCGAACAGCTTGCTGGCCCACCTCAACAGTATGGAACGTGCCATTCAGTTCACGTCAGAAGAGGGGGCCAATGGCAAACTTCCCTTCCTGGACGTCCTCGTGTCTCGGCAGGGCCAGAGGCTACGTTTCAGCGTGTACCGCAAGGAAACACACACAGGCCGCTACCTGAACTTCAACTCCGTGCACCCCGCTTCCCGCAAGACGGCTGTTGTTAGAACGCTACTGCAGCGTGCGAAAAGATTGTGCTCGAAGCCCGAGGATGCGGCGGTGGACACGGCAAAGGTACGGGACGACCTGGCTAGCTGCGGTTACCCTAGGCACTTTAAAAACGCAACGGAACGCCAACTGCCCCGATGAAGTGAGCTCCTGTGCCCTACCTTCCAGGAACAAGTGAATGTTTGGCACGTATCCTACGGGAATATGACGTGCAGGTGGCCCACGTTCCAGCCAAAAAGATGCGCCATGAGCTCGTGAGAGTCAAGGACCGCTTGCCCAAGGAGCGCTTCCCCGGTGTGGTATACGAGATACCTTGTGCAGACTGCAGTGGCGTGTATATCGGGGAATCAGGAAATTATAAGAATCGTCTGCAGCAGTACGCACGTGACGTAAAGAATAAAAGCGTCCGCAACAATGCTTTAGCCGAACACGCCGTCGTGAATGACCACAAGATTGATTGGGACAATGCAAGAATCGTCGCTACAGAAAAAGTGACCATCACGGCTACATCTGGAATCACTAATCATTCAGACCACATCTAACACAGTCAATCGTAACGACGGAAATCTAAACCCGATCTACTCACGCTCTTTGCAGCGATTATAGAAGCCCACTTAAACGACCCACTTCTGGTGATGCATTTATTGTGAACAAGGCTTCGGTGCTGGAAGCCCAAACGTCAGTACGTTTTTTTAGACTGGTCGGCGTCTCTTTTTCGTTCCTAATGTACCCTCCCGGCCAGACGGGATTCCATCATGCTCTCGATTTCACCTATGTAGGATGCGTCGCAATCCTTGCATGGAATTTTGTAGGCAACACCGGGGAATCTTGTTTTTTCTAAAGGGTCCTTCACGCGTACCAGCTTCTGATTAAGCCTGTTCGTTGGCACGTGTGCAATTTTAACGCCATATGTGCCAGACACCCTTGCAAGAGCTTCACTGATGCCTTGCGTGTAGAGGACGGCAGCGCGGTTTTGCCTGTATTTTTCAGGAACCCTTTCGGGGGAGGCAACTGAAGCCCGCAATTGTTGCGTCCTCACAAGCTTTGAAGGGTAGCCATTGCTGCGAAGGTCCTTCCTTACCACGGCTAGCTCTTGCTTGCGCAGACCAAACTCAGAGCAGATTCGTGATGCGCGTGAGAAGAGTGCAGCGGCGACGGAGCGTTTTTGGCCTATAGGATGCGCAGAGTCGAACCCCATGTATCTACTCGTGTGCGTCGGCTTTCGATACACACTGGTTGTAAATCCTTTGGCCGACCGTCTCACAAGTACGTCGAAGAAGGTGATCTGTCCATTATTTACCTGTTCCATGGTGAACTGGATGCTTGGAACACAAGAGTTTAGATGCTCAAATAAAGGCATTACGTCTCGGCGGTGGATCACACAAAAACAGTCGTCTACGTAGCAGACAAACATCTTGGGGCCGTCTTGTACGAGTATAGCGCAGAATTTTCTAGAGCCTCTAAGGCAATATTCGCACAGACTGCTGAAACGGAAGCTCCCATCCCTGTTCAAAACCGCTCGTCCGTTGAAAACAAAATATATGTGTTCTGCAGGCCAAATTCCAGGAGACAATATAAGTCTTGCGTCTCAATTGGCGAACGTGAAGGCAGAGATGCATCGTTCTCTAGTAGATCCTTGCAACTCCGGACCGCGTAATTTTGCCTGGAATTTGGCCTGCAGAACACGTTTTGTTTTCAACGTACAATGTTACAAGCAGCAGTTTGGAACAGCGATGGGAGATTCCATTTCAGCAGTCTGTGCGAATATTGCCTTAGAGGCTCTAGAAAATTCTGCGCTATGCTCGTACAAGACGGCCCCAAGATCTTTGTCTGCTAAGTAGACGACTGTTTTTGTGTGATCCACCGCCGAGACGTAATGCCTTTAATTGAGCATCTAAACTCTTGTGTTCCAAGCAACCAGTTCACCATGGAACAGGAAAATAATGGACAGATCGCCTTCCTCGACGTACTTGTGAGACGGTCGGCCAAAGGATTTACAACCACTGTGTATCGAAAGCCGACCCACACGGGTAGACACCTGGGGTTCGACTCTGCGCATCCTATAGGCCAAAAACGCTCCGTCGCCGCTGCACTCTTCTCACGCGCATCACGAATCTGCTCTGAGCCTGGTCTACGCAAGCAAGAGCTAGCCGTGGTAAGGAAGGACCTTCGCAGTAACGGCTACCCTTCAAAGCTTGTGAGGACGCAACAATTGCGGGCTTCAGTTGCCTCCTCCGAAAGGGTTCCTGAAGAAGACAGGCAAAAACGCACTGCCGTCCCCTACACGCAAGGCATCAGTGAAGCTCTTGCAAGGGTGTTTGGCACATATGGCGTTAAAACTGCACACGTGCCAACGAACAGGCTTAAGCAGAAGCTGGTACGCGTGAAGGACCCTTTAGAAAAATCAAGATTCCCCGGAGTTGCCTACAAAATTCCATGCAAGGATAGCGATGCATCCTACATAGTTCACTGGAAATTTTTAAAAGAAGAATTCAATAGCACCAGAACGATGTCAAAAAGGGCAATGTAAGCTGAAATGCCTGGGCGGATCATCACCTGGCTACTGACCACGTCATCAATTGGGATTCCGCAAGCATAATCGCATCAGAGAAGCGCCTGTCGACACTACTTTTAGAATCAGTGCATATTCAACCAACTAAAAACACGATTAACCGGTCGCGGGGTAATCTCCCCGAGATACACATGCGCACTCTGCGCCACCGAACCTATAAATAATCGAGACCTTTCACCCCCCTTTCATTGTGATCAAGGGACCAGTAGGGGCCCCAAAATGTCTTTATTTGTTTATTTGTTCTTGACCAGGCGAGTGCCTGCTTGTATTTCATCAACACCGAACTAACCCGCCTGAATCACAACTTTATAGACATTGAGCAATTCTTTGATTTGGTTTATTGTAGCAAGCTGTCTTGTTTATTTCCTTATTTTTTTGGCAATTCCTGTCTCATTTGAAATTGGGAGACCAGATAGCTTTTACTACGGGTCATGCACTGGTGACAACAAATATTTGATTTCACTTTAAACAATTTTGAGTTCTGTTTTATTGCTCACCAGCCAATGACCTGAAATATAAGAGGCTCTTAAAACATGTGCTGGCATTTCTTTCCTGCACTGTAGTACAACTAATCATGACTTTTATCATATTTTGTTCACAAATTGTAATATTTAGAAAGTATTCAGCTGAATGAAAACGTTATTTCAGAAGCATGCGCAATCAACAAGGCCTCAATGACTCTCCCCACGTGGTTCACTTGTTTCTGTCACAAATAACCTGATTGCAGCCACATTCCACCCAAGACGAAGGTAACATACCCTCTGGGATGATGAATATTTAAAATGCCTTACGAGTAAGTGCTCAGCACATGAAATTGTGGCATTAAAACAGAAGATCCGTCTGCGGCATCCTTCACTTGGGGCACCGCTTGATCACAAACTTCGAGAAGCTGAAAAATGCTCCATGTGCCGCTCCAGCCAGCAGAAACAATGGAGGACGCAAGTTGGTAGGTGGACCGTTGGCATCCTGCGATTGTGAAGATTTTTATTTAGTAGATGCTCTTCTTTTTGTACCATTGTTCATTTTTCCTTTAACAAGCAGCTGAACTCCTGCAGGTTCTACGAATCATACAAGCATAATAAAATGCAGCAATGCAGAACAATTGGCAGGTTACCTCAATTTTTCTTTTCTAGGAATGAAAATAATGTAGGTAATCTATACACAACTACAATCAAACCTTTCAATTTTTACCGACTTCACTACTAACAAGCCCGCATACACGTTAGACATGTGAGAAAGCTGCTACATTTATGCCCACAAACTTAAACAGGCATCAGAAATCGGCAGGGAACGACGTGTTACCTTTAAATGGCACTTTTTTTGTTCAAAACACGTAAATGGGCGAGAAAGGCCCATAACTATGATTTCGTACCCTTATCTGGAATGGTTTTCAGGCAATGCTTACATCTCATTTCAGTACCTTCAGGTGGTGGAGATCTTTGAAAACTCATTGCGGGCAAGTGGGTTGTGTTCAAGCTCTCGTATCTCGCCAGCATATGCTGGATTCCAGCATTCCCAATTCAACGTGACGACTCGAATGTGGTGGATGCAAGAAAGAATACGCACACGCCAAGGGCGTAGCCGGGGGGGGGGGGGTCGAGGTGCTCCCCCCCCCTTCTTCATAATGTTTTATGCCAAGGCTGGGGTGCGGTTTAGGCAGCCTGAAAAACCGCCTGAAGTTACCTGCAGTTTTAAGGACATTCTTGCTCACATAAAGCTGAAAACAAGGGCTATGTCAACGTCTGATCCCTGCGCCCACTCCAGATGCTGTACCTGTCAATATATACAGCCCGGCTGCATTTCGCGCCGGATACACCGACAAGCACCGGGAACCTGCCGCGAGCCGATCAAAACAGCCCCACTGTTTCAATGGCGGAACAGCACGGCCGGGGAATGGCAGAACAGCAGCAAAAGCCGCATATAGGCTTACATGTGGTCGGGAGCGTGTCATTCCTTGTCTTTACACTGGTACAAAGTATAATCACATGACAGAGCATGTCGCTGTATTTTGTTCAGTCAACTATCAATCCTTGATATGTTTATTTTTCTACTGACATCGCATTTCATTGACTATTGCAGATCCATAATTTCTGCTGCATAAAAAGCATTGCTCTGCCCATGTTGTATTTCCTCCACATCAACAAAACTACACAATTCTCCTTATTGCGGAGCTTTGTTTTTTTTTGGCACTATTCCACTGTTTCCTTGACCTCCCTCTTGGTTAGAATCAGCATTCTGTATTTGCTTAACCGGAATTTTACTGAAGCCATGTCTGTTTCGATTTAACAGATAGAAATATAATGAAATTTAAGAAACGTGCAACAAGCTCAACGTTCAACAGCAGTGCAATAAGGTGTTCTGCTTAGCGCAAGTGTACTACTCACGTTACTAGCACAAAAAATAACAAAAGGCGATTACTTAAGGACGAAGACGCACGTTTGCTAGCTTCACCGCCATAATATACGAATGCGCCGCATGTACAGTCCACTGCGATTCGATGGTTGTCGCGGGAAAGCTACTCTTTC
Source organism: Haemaphysalis longicornis (assembly GCF_048455015.1). Taxonomy (NCBI): domain Eukaryota; kingdom Metazoa; phylum Arthropoda; class Arachnida; order Ixodida; family Ixodidae; genus Haemaphysalis; species Haemaphysalis longicornis. The sequence goes on from NW_027526204.1 coordinate 33,475,557, forward strand.
AAACGAAGCAGAAAGAACACCAGCTTTAGCAAATATTCCATGCAAGTTTCGTTATCGTCGGCGTAATAAAGGGCAACCAAGTCCAAGTCTGTGCTTGATAACAACGAATGTACAGCTTGAAACCCAAAGGGTGGCAAGTCAGTCGTGCGGGCCATTGTTGTATCATGGAACAGCCAACAAGGGAGCGAAGAGTGCGAAATCTCGATTTTCATGGTTCCGAAACGAAACCGTGGGCTGGTGGCACGCTTAGCTGCTCGATGCTGGCGCGATAACCTTCAAATCGTGCTCGACTGTACTTCATAGCTGACAAGAAAACTTAATAGTCCCTTTTCTAAAGGAAAATCTAAAACACGAGAATCTTGATAGCAAACATTCAGTGTGGGCCTCCACTTCCTCCCGACGAACTTCGGGGACCGCGCGCCACTCACGAGCGCACTCATGATCACGCTCACGAGCGCGGGTCCGCCTAATCACCTGCTCTGCGGACGAATGATTCGCCCGTGGTCTGCCCATAGACCAGCGAACGGGAATTTAGGTGATCCTAATTATCATCACCATCTAAGCTCCTTAAAGGAGCCATGAAGAGAAAACACAAGTTTGGTTCATTCAAAAGATTGTCTCGTTAGAATCATACTGACACCACTTTTAACGTAAACTTCGCTCAAATAAGCTACATAATTAGGAAAAACGGGAATGGTCATGCGACCCACCAGCTCATTTCCCGCAACAGAACCTATAATGTCACATGAGCTAAGCTCTGCGAATGGCGGAGGCTGGCAGAAGCAGACGCCAATTAGGTAGAGCTTACAAACTAGACGAATGAGCGATTTGCGCTTAAATTTAGGGCACATTCTTTACAAAGCAATAAGAATGATGGGACAAACAGTGGAAGTTACGAAAGCACATGTAAACATAGAAGTACTGATGCGTTCTGCTGTTCGTACTGCGCACAGCATGCTTGGTTTAGCTGTGCACAGCACTGCGGGGCTTGGGGTTGTCTCAGACGACACTGGCCGATTGACGCAAGCAACGGTGTCTTACGTGACCCCATTTGTCGAGCGAGCACTGTTTCAGGGAACGAATATTTTCTCCCAGAACAAAAACAAGCCAGATTTAAATGCGGGCAAAAACAAACCAAACGCTTGCCACGGTATGGTGGCGCCATCTAGGTTACAGAACGTAAAAAAAACGCGGGAACAAACCAACACCACTGTACAGGGTGGAGACAACCTTTGAACGGTCCCGTGCCGCCGCAATTGGGCCAACAGGCTCAACGCGTTATTCTTTTCGTTTCCCACGAGACCTAGCAACGCGAAACAGACAATATGATTCAAACTTCTTCAGTAAACCGCGTTGCGGCGATAATTTTAGCGCGGTTTTGACACAATGACTTGCTTCGGCGGCGAGCGAGCAACCGAAAATGGCGGCGCCAGCGTATACGTGTCTCTGCCCTGTACAGCGGATGCGTGAATGAAGGTACTCTAGGCTGCAGAGCGGTCGGTTCCTGTGATGTCATTTGGGACCACGAAAACGCACGATTGAGCGGGAAAATCAAAATTTTAACCTAAATTGTTTAATTTCTCAGTGAATAAAGCACCGTCTGTATCCAGACAAGCGCTGGGGGCACTATAAAACACGAAATCTCTCGAATAAAACCAACTTTACACAAATCGCATGTTAAAGTCAGTTATTTCAAGCATCGTTTGCAAAACAACGCGCAAGATGCCTTGCCTACATATTTCCCCGTCCCATCTTTTGGTCGACCACGGCTCCCCCCCCCCCCCCCCCCCGAAAAAAAATTCCTTGCGCCTGGCAAACGCCCAATCAGGAGTACGTTCAGCATGCACGTCGGTTGTTTAAAAAAAAGGGTGTAATGTATTGCTCAGAAGACTCAATGCTTGCACGTATCTTGGAGCAGCAACGGCCTTGGCAGATGTGTTTGAGTGGTTTTCCTCTCTCATAACATCCACAGTGCTTTCAGGAAAAGCCCCAGGCCTAACAATTAGCTTGTTCCAGTTAAGAATAATGCTGCGGATACTTTACATTTTTCAAATCTTTTTCTTTGTGGAAGGATGTTTGTTTATTGGCGGTACAGCACTAGCGTGCGTAAATCGCAGCCTTCAGAACCCCAATCAGGCATGTTTAAATGGTACAGGCAGTTACATAACTATTTGAAAAAGTGGACTGCAAGGACTGTCAATTCACATGATAAACATCCAAAAAATAGTTGAAAACAGAACTGGTAAGGCTTTATCGAAGACTAAACTACAAAGGTAATAACATTTTTGTGTCACCACCTAAGAAATATGGCTTCACCGTAAACATGACTAACACCAGGAAGTTCGTATACATGGTGATTAACTGCTACGCCCACATTATGATTTTGGGTGAAACTTTGAGTTTTCCGAAATTAACAATAAAGGTTGCCATTGAGCGCCTACATGTTAGGTTATGCATGAAACACCAATAATTGTTACGGGGGAGAGAACTTGTACATACAAGTGACCGAACAATATTCAAGTATGATAGCCCACTGTGCTACCAAAACTGTGTTTGAAAACTTACGCTCTGGCGGCCAAACACTGTTGACAATGCTTGTGGCTCTTGTCCGGTTGAATGGAGGGACGTGATGCGCTCAGACCGTCCAGAGGTCTAAAACGGGATGACACATGATTACCACACATGCAAGAATGGAAATGATTAGGTGCACGAACGTTACGTCTCGGGCAACACAACATTCAGCCAAAATCACTGCCCGCGTACCGCGGCACCGTACACATGGTGAGGTGGCTCGCCGCAAACGCAACGAAGCTTGCGAGGCGCGCACATTCGCTCGCAAACGATTCTCCCTCGCAATTCCTAACACGGCACAAACGACTGCGGTGATCAACGAAGCCGAAAACGCTGCGCAGCACAGTTTAGAGGAGTAGCCGCCCGTGTTCTGATAAACTACGCGTAAGACGTGGTTCGCAGTGGTGAACTCTGAAGCTGTTCAATATAGTGCTGCGGAATGGGAAACGTTACTGAGTTACTGAGCGCCACGGCGTTACTGAGCGCCAGTGCGTTTAGCGCTCAATGCATGCACCACAATGTTCTTTCGCACATCGCCTTTCTAGAGACGAGCCCTCTAGGTTCAACCTCGCCAGTTCAGTTAAACAATTCACACACGCGTGCTCCTGTTAACGAATCCTTAAAGCGGCGATGACAGCTACAAACGACATCCAGTGACAAGAAAGGCGGCAAATGTGACGAGACAGCTTACCGAGAGGAGCCGACGCAGAAGAGCGAGCGACGTTCAGAGGCAAGCGCCAACGAAATTAGCCGTCTTCAGGTGGCAAAGTTGTTCTCAAATACTCCATCGCGAAGTCGAACACGACAGACACAACCGAAGACGACGAGGTGCCCAATTAATCATAATAACTGCGCTTGTTTAACCGCACACCACTGTAAACACCATGGTAAACACATAAGACGGGTCACGGGGTATCTGTACCGGAATCCGGCCACGCCGCCGCGCGCCGTACTCAGGGAATCGGCCGTTGGCAGGGAGTTGCGTAAACAAATTAAAACGACAACAATAAATAATTGCCTCTTTTACTGAATATAACATAATCTTTAGATTTATTATTTATTGTGTGTATTATAATAAAGAAGCTTAGATATTTAAAGTTTACAAACACAAAACGCGAACTGAAGCTTTTGGCGCTCGATTTGAACGTTAAAAAAAGCAGCAGATAGTAAGATAACACTGCGCAATGAAATTTGGCAGTGTTCTAGTGTAAGTAATCGTATTATTATTTGGCGTCTGTTTATTTAGCGCCCGATTTCATGCCCCTACCTCCCCAACTTTTGTTTTCTTTTGATATCTGCCTTGTTCTCCAACGTTGTTTCTGCAGGAGAAACTATGTGGTCTGTTTATTGCATTTGTACACAATATTTACGGTCGCTAACAATAAGAATGGAATAAAATTGTGATTGCTAGTACGTTATAACTCCACTGAGTGACGAGAATGACTGTTGTCAGAGAGGGCTATGATTGTGCTGGTGGGGCAGGAGAGGAACAGGGAACGACGGAATGATGATACAGATGTCACAGTTCAAGGCTGTGCTGTGCTCCGTGCAAGGCTGTAGAAAACAAAAAGTGGGAGGGGGAGTGTTATTCTGTCGAAGTCGTAACAAGCAAGGGCTGATATTTTTTCCTGTTTCAACGTCGGTGCTGCCGATGCTTTTTATTGAATTTGGCAGCTTTTTTTTTTCTTTTGAACATTTCTGACGAGGTTGGGAGGATGGTGCAATGGGATGTCTTTTTGAAATTATATTGCATGCATGGCCTCAATCAATGAAGAGCTGAACACCTTTCCCACACCCTTTCAACACCCTTCTTAAAAACAGGGTGTTGAGGTTGGTCAACACCCTTTTTTTCACGCAAAAAGGGTAGAGAGCTACGAAAAAGGGTGCGGAGATTCAAGAAAAAGGGTGTGAGGGCCTCCCAACACCCTTTTTTCAATTATTTTACACCTTTTTTAGCCAAAAGGGCGTAAAAAAGTTTAGTGTGTGGTACACGGGGTATACAGACAATTCGGTGTCACGTTCAGGAAGGCACAGACACAATCCAAGAAAAGAAGAAAACTATTCAATTCCCAGTAGTGTAAAACAACAGTGTGAGAATGCAAAGTTCAGAATCATGCGGAAAAGTGAAATCCTATCCAAGGGAAACAAATTGCTTACACAAAATCCCCTATTCGTATACATTTGCATCTATTGTTCAAAACTTATCAATAGTTAGAGAGAACAATATCTTTAATCTTTTCAATTCAGAATTCTATTGCGTCACTGTTCACTGCAATTGATGGAAGTTGATTCCAATATGCAATTGATAACGGAAAAACAGAGTTTTTGTGAATGTTGTTGTGATTTTTGGGCAGTCGTATTGTCTTATTGTGGTTAGTTCTCATGGAATGCCTGAAAGGCTCAAGACGGTCTGATCTGGATATTGTATAATTCCCATGAAAAAGAAGATACAAGAATTTAAGTTTAGCGTGTATTCTCCCTTGGGAAAGACAATGAAGTTCGGCTCTTTTACGCAGATTAGTAACACTGGTATACCTGGTGTAGTCTGAAAACACAAATCGAACTGCTAAATTTTTCACTCGCGCAATTTTATTAATGAGAAATTTTTGATATTGACTTCTAATTATATCTGCGTATTCTAGTGCTGCTCTCATTAGGGTCTTATAGCCGCTTTCCTTTACTGAAGGGGGAGTGTTACAGAGTTTTATTTTTAGGAAACGCAGCTTACCTTGCGCATTCGAACAAATAGCAGTTATATGTGGTTCCCAATTAAAGTTGAATGTTAATGTAACTCCCAAATAGTTAACTTGATCGCTTTTAGTAATTTCAAAATTGTCTAATGTATAAGCAAAGTTGAATGGTTTTTTCTTATTAGTGCAAGTTATGGCTACGGTTTTTCTTGCGTTCAATGTCATTCCTTACTGGGAACACCAAGCTTGAATTTTTGTTAATGAGCCTTTTAGGTTAATCTGGTCCTCAGTTCGATTTACTCTTGTGTACACGACGCAGTCATATGCGAAAAGCCTTATTTGAACGGATGAGTAAATGCCCATGGGAGAGTCCTTGATGTAGATAAGGAATAAAATTGGTGCTGCCGGTGAAAACAAAGCTACCGATGTATAAAGGTCAGGTTAGCCAAAAGCGTTGGTAATCATCTCAGTGAAAAAGAAACGGAATTCCCAAGATACAGTACTAGTATGCCGTGCGCGTCAGTTTCACCATAGTAAGCTACTCGCCCAGAAAGAAGAACCGAGATTTACAATGTATCTTCTGCAAAATAACCGTACAGTTTCTCATGCAACTATGTCGGAGTTTCACGGGAGATAAAAAGAACTAGTGCGTCTTCCCACTATACGTGATTGCGGCCAGTTCTTGCATGATGATGATGATTATGATGACGATGATGCTTAGTGGCTTCGTCTTTGTAACGGGGTGGCGTTGCACAGCGGCCTTGGTCGTATGTCCATGTCCACGCTTTTCATGTAAAGATACCGTACCACTTTGGCCGCCAATCTCTGGTCATCAATATTTCTAAGTCGCTCTTCAAAACATATTTTTCTCTGTCCTTCTTTCACTTCCAAGGAAGCCCATCCCATGGCTCCCTGCACTGCCGCATTTGTTGTTTAACTGTGTGCTCCTAATTCCAATCGACCTACCGCCCTGTGATTTACTTCTAGCCTCTGAACCTCTAAATTGAACCTCTGATTTGACACACACTACTGCGTTTGAAAAGGTGAGTGCTGATACCTTTACTCCCTTCCAGATTCCTCTCACAACTTCATATCTGTTATATCCGTGACAGTGCTCTATGCTTCATGAAAAGGGCGTTTCTTTTGCCTTTCATTCTTAAATGCTCCTCATGAGTTTTTAGATACGCCTGACCTTCGTTTATCCATACGCCCAGATATCTGTATTCTGTTACCCGCGGTATTGTTGCTTTTTGAACGAATACCGTTTCGTTACGGGCGTCGTCATTAAAAACCAGAACTCCCGTCTTTTCTGCGCCAAACTCTAACCCCAGTTCAGTGGCTTCTTCCCCGCATATATCTGTGAGCTGTTGCAGACACTGTTTGCTATCTGTTTGCTATCTGTTGCAGACACTGTTTGTACTATGTCATCTGCATATATCAGTCCCGGTATATGTTGTTACACTTCCTGTCTTTTGCGGCTATAACACAGACTCAAACCTATTTTACTGCCTTCAAGTTTTCTGTCCAGTCTTACCATGTACAGTAGGAACAGCAATGGCGACAGAGGACAATCCTGCTTAAGCCTCTATTTGTTACTACCGATTCCGTGCAATTTTTTTCCTCCCAGGTAATTTGCACTTCGCTCTCATTGTAAATTCCCTGCAACAGCTGTATGAAGTCCTGCCCTAATCTCTCCCGCTCAAGCATGCTCCATAGAAGTTTTCTATCTACACTGTCGGAGGCTCCCTTTATATCAAAAAATGCTATTCATAGTGGTCGTTTCTGAGCCATTGACACCTCTATGCATTGGGTTACGAGAAATCAATTGTCATTTAAGCGCCTGTCTTGTCTGAATCCATTTTGTAGTTCTCCCAGTATGCCGTTCCCCTCTATCCACGTTTGTAGCTCCGCTTTTATGGCTTGCATTGCCAGCCTGTATGCCACTGAGGTAACTGTAATAGGCCTGTACGAGCTGGCATCATTTCTGTTTCCTTTACCTTTATATATCATCTTCATCCAGCTCTAACGCCATTGGTACGGTACTTGCTTAGTTTTTATCACTTTTTCTATTGCTCGAATAAGTTGTGCCTTGCTTTTTGGGCCCAGTAGGTTGATCAGCCGTATAGGAATTTCATCCGTCAATGTTGCCGTATTAGCTGGAACATTTTCTTCGGCTTTTTTACAGTTTAGATTCTCCAACTATAGCTCTCTATCTGTACGCATCTGAGTTGCCGCACTCTCTATATCCTGTAGTCCTCTCTCCGTTCTTCTGACCTTCTCTTGTATCATTGAGCGTATGTGAACTATCGCCTATTCCCCTTTTAGTACCTGGCCTTCACCGTTTATTACATGAAGTTGTGCTTCTTCGGTATTTTTCCTTAGCTCCTTTACATGGTTCCAAAACTTTTTTGGCGCATCTTTATCATTTGCTTGTATATTCGAGACCCATCGCTCTCTTTCTCGTTTCAGTTTTTGCTGTAGAAGTTTTTTTGTCCTCCTTTAGGCAGCACCAATTCCATTTCAAAGTTATTTCCTCTGCTTGCATTCCCACTCATTTGGCCTCCCTGCGCTCACTCGATGCTTGCTGTCTTTGTGTTCTAGTTTCCTTGATTTTCTTGTTCCACCAGCTTCTAGGCTTTCTTTTTCCTTTCCAGTAGTTCTGTTCTTTCGCATTCCCTATCTTTCCTTGAATGAAACCAATCAGTTCGCTGTATTCCCAATCTTTCGTAGGTTGTCTCTCGATTTCCGTCTCCAGGCTTTTGGCAATGTCAGCCATTTGCTGGTGGTTTAATTTCAAGGTGTGAACCACCGTTTTTGGGTTTTTACCTTCCATTTTTCCAAAAGTCAAAGTTATCCATTTATGGTCACTTCCTAAGCTGTGGGCACCTATTTCATATATTTCCATTAGAGTGAAACGTTCATACACTCCTTCTGAAAGGAGGTTGTAGTCTATACTGGACTGCTTTCCCCCTCGTTCACAAGTAATTTGTCTCTCACATTTATTCTCACTGTTTACCACAATGAGATCATGTTCTTCACACATAACTAGTACGAGTTTGCAATTGCGGCCTGTGTATCCGTCCATGTCCTCAATGTAGGCATTTATGTCTCCCACTAGAATCACCTCTCCCGATTGTCTTAACTGATATAGGTCCCGCTTAATGCAGCCTACCAGTTCTTCATTCTTTTCTCTAACCTCACTATCATCCTTTGACCACAGATAGGCGACTCCAAACAGCGTTTCTCTTCCCGCTATCGTGCCCTTCACCCACATACGCTCTTCGCAGTTTTCGTTTACTCTGTGCCAACTGGCTCCCTGTTGAATAAGCATGCCGACTCCACCCCGATTCTGTTACAGCCTTGCGATATATATTCATGCACTACTTGGGGCTCTTCTAAATCTCGCAGAAAAGTTTCTGTAAAGGCCTATACTTCGGTTTTTTTTTTAAAGTTGACTGCGAACCTCTAACCATTTCTCCTGTGATCTGCCCCCGGGCATGTTTATGTAGTTAATCTTAGCCACTCCTCGCTTTTGCTTTCGGCTAATTCTTTTCCGAAGTTGGGGTAAGCGTCGGCCACCGGGGGGTCGTCGCTTGCGTCTTCGCTCGCCTGCATTGCTACCTCATGTTCCTTTCTAAACTTTTGTGCAACCTGTGTGCTAACTTAGGCACTTTCCTTTGCGCTGTACCTTTGACCTGGATCGCAATCGCTTGCCCCTGCCGCATTTTCACTGGGCCTGTTATTTAGTCCAGCTTCCGGGGTGCTCTTGGCCCCCCTAAAACAATTTCCGCCCGCGCATCTAGTCGCCTCCCCATCTGCTCCGCTACGCGCTCAGTGACATGTGCTGCGTCCCTAACAAACGCCTGGCCCCGGCCCGCATGGTGCACTTCCCAGTTCAAAATTCATTGCTTTAGCGAACGTCCAAATTTCCCGGTTCTCTTCTACCACTACGTGGCCTCCTCTACCCTCAACATCCGGTGCCGTACAGACCGCGATCTGGACGTCGTCCGAAATCGCCCTGAGTTCACTGACCCCCTTCGCCACCTGCTTCGCTATGCCTCGTCCCCTTCCTTGAAACACGTCGTTTACTCCTCCATTATCACCACTAGGTGCTTGTCTATCATTGTGTCCCACACCTGCTCTTCCGCCTTCGCCATCATTACGTTAACCATCTTTCCAGGGAGCGTGCTAGCCTTAAATCTCTGGTGCTCCCCTACCCTCTTTGTAATCACCAGCTCTGCCCTGCGGATGTTCGAGTCACCCACAACGGTGGCTCGCCGCTCCTTTGGTTCTTTTAGCTGTGCAGGTGTATTTGCCGCCGGGGCTTTTGTGCTGATGGCCTCTGCGTAGCTCTTACCCGGCAGCGACCCCTTCCCTTCTTCCACGACAGCGTTAAGCCCCTCTCCGTGACCAGCGCTGTCGTGTCCGCCCGCTGCCTCATGCTCGGCGGCCCTGGCCTCCCCTTGTCTTCCCGCCTCGGAGACAGGCACACTCGGTGCGCTTGGCCCGTGGCGTACGCCATCGCTTTCCGGAATGCTATGCCTCGGCACACGCACACTTTCTACTTGCGCTAGCTTGTCTTCTAGCACCTCCCGCTGTTGCCCTTCGGTTTTCAGCTCCTCCACTAACCCGTCAACCTGTACCTTCAGTTGCTCCTTCTGCACCTCTAGCCGGTCGAGCCGCGACTCTATTACACAAATCCTACACATGAGGTCCCGCCCTTCCGCATCCTCAGCTGTATCGAACCTTGTATCCTCCTATAAACACTCCCGCTTGCACCTCACGCATTGTTTCGACCATACGCGCAGCCTGGCGGACAAGAATAGCAGCCCTTTTGGTTACCTGTAGGCGCAGACGAGCGTGGACTTTCAGGACCTTCTCGGCGTACTGAGCTTCCGTGAGAACGTGTGTGGCGTCCCCATCCTTCATTTGGTAGTACAGCTCCTCTGCTTGGTAGAAAAGACCCGTGAAAAACGTGTTGGCTCTCCAGATGATAATTTTTTTATTTGTGCAAAAAAGAGCAACTGTCAAACACGCCTGCTGAACCGTTACACGGCTAGCAGCGCCCTGCTGAACCGCTGTCAAAGCGTATGCGCGTAGACCTTAGGGTCCAACAATGCTGGAGAATAAAGTGGATATGTTTATATTATTCATGGGCTCCAAATAGAGGAGGATACCCGTAAGCACAAATGTGAAGGTAATTATGAAGTTTCGTCGTTTCAAAAAAAAAAGTGGGGGTTTCTGGAAACAGTGAGCAGCTCTTCTCTTAGTCGCAATTCTCAGCGGATATCGGTGGCACCACCAGAAACACAATACAGCGGCTCGAGAAATAATACGGCTCAGTCAGGTGAATGTTGATGCTTGGGCAAGTTGTTGTTCCATAGCCTTGAAATCCACAGCGTAAACAAGAAACAAGGACGAAAGTGAGAGCACGACACACAGGCGCGGACTAACAACTGTGATTTGTTGCTGCGACGTCTGGTATATAAATACTACAGAAATCAAGGCAACAAAGAAATCGACACGTAGCACGTGAGAACAAAATAACAAATCCGCCACGACACCATTACCCTCATGTGCTTGCACACTCACACTGTCTAGACAGGTCTCTACATAGGTGTCTAGAGTTACACACTGTCTAGACAGCGACAGAAGGGACACTTACACACTTTTCTTTGTTTGCTATTTCATGAGCCTGAAAAATTTCCCTTGTCAATTTATGCTTTTTTATACAATATTGCGGTACTATTGAGGATAGGCTCGCACACAGCACAGTCTCTACAATGCATTCCTAAACAACAGGCTAAAGGAACACAGTTACAACCTGAAAAAGTGCAAAAGCGGTCATCTACGAATAGTGTGTAAGTGTCCCTTCTGTCCCTCTGTGAGCAAAAGAAATCGCCTGTCTAGACAGTGTGTAAGCACATGACGGTAATGATGTCGTGGCGGATTTGTTATTTTGTTCTCACGTGCTACGTGTCGATTTCTTTGTTGCCTTGATTTCTGCTGTATTTAAATACCAGACGTCGCAACAATAAACCACAGTTGTTAGTCAGCGCCTGCGCGTCGTGCTCTCCCTTTCGTTCTCGTTTCTTGTTTGCGCTGTGGATTTCAAAACAAGCCAGTCAAGTAAACGCCACGTGGGCATAGAGTGGTAGAGAAAGAGACAGAAAAACTTTCTTGTGAGGAATTGTCTCGAGGAGAATCGAAGTCTTAATTGTGGTGGAAGGTAACGGGCTCGAGGCCGGGCCTTTCCTGGACGTCTTCTCCTTGACTTAGGTTGGTAGTCCCGTGGTGAGTGGTAACACCGGTGAATGCCAATACGACGGAGAAAAAAGGAAACGCTACCTTGTAGAAGGGGAAAAAGTCATTGATGCGCGGCTTGCTACTTGTTACTGGCTAAAGTTTTGCAGTAGCCTGTATCGCGCCGTAATTTCTCCCCTTAACTGAACTTAGCACCGCCGACCTGCCTTTTTTTGCAGGCTCTTCAAAATGTCGAAGCTTTTTGTATGTTTTTTTTTTACTTTTGGAGGCCCGATTTTTTCCTGTAGGGGCTACTTTTTGGTTGTTGATGGGGCAGTGGTTTGCAGCTGAACAGTTAAGCGCAGTGCGCCGCACAGCTTCCTTGGCGTGCCCGTACCCTGTCTGCGTATCGTCTCACGTAGACCCAGCCGTGAAGGCTCGCGTCGAGAAAATGCCGTACCTTTCAGTCAGCTGCCTCCGTGGTGGGATCGACGCGACGACTACGTTATGCCGCATTGTGATGCGCCTTCAACGCGCGAGTGTGACAATCACACGATGAGAACGATAACATTCCACGACGTCTACCTATGTGGAGGATTGGACATGACGACGGCAGCGTGCGACAAGACTACAATGACTTGCTGTGCCCTTTCAGCGCACGATGGCTGCAGCAACAACATTGCGATACGCTTTCCAGGAAAGCGATCTCGTTTGATCCGTTGTTGGCGTGTGGTGATCGTCTGCCAGATCGTCAGATGTATCGTCTGCTCGTGTATTCCCAGCAGGTTTTCCAGCGTGTCGCGAGTACGACACTTACACGCCCCCTGCCTTCGTGGCGGATTCCACTCGACGACGGAAGCGTGAAACAACTGCGGTAATATTTCACGGCGCCTGCCTTCGAAGCGGGGTCGACGAGACTCAATCCGGTTTCACTGCGCGAGTATGGCACCGGGAGCAGCTAAAGCAGCGGACGTTTATTCTCTGCCTGTTTATTGCAGCTTGAAACTCACTCGCCTCTGGAAACGTTCCGGGACCCCCCATCAGAAGCCTGCTGATGTGCTCCTGCTTCTGCGGCTTTCCTCTGCGCATCACGTGGTGTTTGGTTCACTTCTGGCACCCGTAAAAAGGACAGCGCAGCCACCATCGCAGTGTTGGCAGCGGGGGCAGCGGAAGTAGCGGACATTTATTCTCTGCCCATCTACTTTGCAGGTTTGGCTTGCTGTATTTTTTTACAATTCTTCTTGTATCTGCCACTGCTGCCAGAATATTGCCTAATTTTTTATACAGTGTGCTGTGTGCCGGAGGTGTTGAAAATGGGTACTGAACTTGCTGATCTTAAGCGTGAACTACGAAACTAAATCAGAGCGCTGAAAAACAGCGTATAATTCATCAGCAAGGAATACGATGCTATGAAAAAGGAGTGTAGTAATATAAAAAAAATTACACCATCTTCCTGTAGGGGAACCCTGAGTAGTATGCGAAGCAGCCATGGGGTCGACTGAAGTTCTCATTAGTTTTCAGTTCGTCGTTTTCGTTGACGTTCAGCTTCGTGTGCCTTCGTTGTATCAGTAGCTTCTTGACGTAGTTTGAATGAGTGAAGGACATAAGGCGCGTTCGTAGCACTTGCTCCCGTCTTGGTTTGTAGCGCAGTTGGAAGAGCGCCACGTACCTCCCGTTGCGGCGAGAGCGTGTGATCGAAACCGGGCGCCACCTATTTTTTTTTAGTGGACTGCGCTGACGTCAGCCCAAACGCTGACGGGGCTGAAGAGACGCGCATGCGCAGTAGAGTGCGGACGACGGACAACGACGACAAGGGAGGGAGGGATACAGCCCCGAGCATGAGATGCTTCACATGTAAAAGGAAAACGCCAATCTGAGGGCTTCGCACGAGGCCTTGGCGCTCGAGCTCGCAGCTTTGGAGGCGAGGGTGCATGAATATTCGTGGCGGATCACTTCCCAGGATCGGCACTCGCGAAAGAGAGCTGCGGAAATTAAGGGCGTTCCCCAGAACGACAAAGAAAGTTTGATCGAAGTGCTTGGCAAGGTTGGAGAGGCGATCGGGGAGCCGATAACCAAACCGGGTGTCGAAATCTGCCCCCGTGTTCCAGTACGCCATGTTTCTGCAGACCCGAACATTGTTGTCTTCTTTCAAAGACAGCAAAAGTGACGCTGTCATTCGTAAGGCACAGAGGGCAAGATTTAAGACGGACGTCTGAGAATTTGCATCGAAGCAGCCAGTACATGTAAATGAACACCTCCGCCTGAAAATAAAGAAAATGTTGGGAATGACAATTGCTTAGAAAACAGAACTGAACTGGCGCTTCGCATGGTCAATATACGGCAAGGTCTTCTCTCGGAAAACGGAATCTTCAAGGGCCATTGAAACCACTTGTGAAGCAGACCTGGGGAAGATGCGCGATACCACCACTCCCGTCCATTCCTCTCAGATAACGTAGCTTTAATACGTACGTGAGTTTTCTTCGCCGACAGCACCGCCTGCCGATATCAAGTGTCCTAGTGATGGTCGCTATCTTTCCTTCCTGCACGCAGTCTGCCCGCAGTAAAAATTACGATCTTAGCATTTTTCTGAACGAGTTTCGCTTTAATTTCGAAGTAGTAATGCTCACCGAAACTTGGTACGCCTGTCAAGACGAAGTGTGCCATCTGCCTGCTGGCTTGAATAGTTTTTACTTGAATAGATCACCTCGACGTGGTGGGGGTGTCATCCAGCTGGTATCGAATGAGCTGCATTGCAGCATGCTAGCAGATGTTTCAACTATAACATCAGATTTCGAAGTTTTGACGATACAATGCAAAGGTTAAGTTTGTCGGTTCTTTACCGTACACCCGATGGGAAAACAGGTGAATTTAATTTTTTCTGGAAAAGCTGCTTTCTTTTATGTTTCTGAACAACGTAGATATAGTAATAGGTGGTGACTGCAATATTGATCTGTTCCAGTGCACAAAATTATCTCGAGATTTGCTTTTGTTTCCCGATTCCTTCTTGTGCAAGAATGTGATAACGCTGCCAAAGCGTATCACCTAGCACTCTGAGACCCTTTTGGACTTGTTTGTGATTAATAAAATGTCTGATAGCATAGTATCTCGGACTATACTGTCGGACTTGAGCAATCATTTTTCCATATTCATGTTTCATAAGCGCAACGAAGCACTCGGAAAAGTAAAATTTGATCTGCAATCACACAGTGTGCAAGACACCAGCATCAAAAATCTAGAAACGTTCCGCAAGAAAATAGAAATAATGAACTGGAACCCAGTATTCCGACTAAACAGTTCCGATGAGGTTTATGACACGTTTGTCCATAGTCTCGAGATTTATCTTGAGATTTATCTCGAAAATTATCTCGATATTTGCTTTTGTTTCCCGATTCCTTTTTGTGCAAGAATGTGATAACGCTGCCTAAGCGTATCACCTAGCACTCTGAGACCCCTTTGGATTTGTTTGTGACTAATAAAATGTCTCATAGCATAGTATCTGGGACTATAATGTCGGACTTGAGCAATCATTTTTCCATATTCATGTTTCATAAGCGCAACGAAGCACTCGGAAAAGTAAAATCTGATCTGCAATCACACAGTGTGCAAGACACCAGCATCAAAAATCTAGAAACGTTCTGAAAGGAAATAGAAAGAATGAACTGGAACCCAGTATTCCTACTTAACAGTGCCGACGAGGTTTATGACATGTTTGTGCATAGTCTTAAGTTCATCATAACTGCTTTAATCTAAAGACAGTACGAACAACTAAAAACATAAAGAAAGCGTGGTTAAAAAAATCAGTGCTATGAAATTCATAGAAAGAAAACGTCCCTTTTTTCGAAGTTCATTAAAACAAACAAGTCAGATTATTTCAAAACTGTTAAGAAGTATCGGGATTTTGTGTCGAAGTTCCTGCGGAAGGCGAAGAAAACTTACTTTGAGAATATTTTTTTCTAGCTCCCGTAATCACGTCATATGGCGTGAAATAAAACAAGCTCCTAAACCATGGGTCCAGGTAGGCTGAAAAACTTGAATTATTAATCCGTGATAGAACGATACAGGGTGTCAAGCTGGCGCACAGTTTCAATACATATTTTAAAACCTTATTGCCAGGTCTTAATAGAAACAGTTCGAAACAGTTTTTGGGTGCACCAAACAGTTACTCGGCCTTTTTTGAACCACCTACTCCCTCTAAGATTTATTCAGTCTACATGTCCCCAAAGAATAGCACAGCGCGCGATATTGACCTTCAAAAAAAAACCGCTAAAATTTGCACTTGACCTGTTGCTGCCCGTGCTTTGCCATATTTTTAACCTATCTTTACCCACGGGTGCTTTTCCGAAAATGTTTAAATCTGGAGACAGAAATGAATTTTCAAATTACATACCTATTTCTTTATTGCCTGTAATATCGAAAGGATTAGAAAAAATAATTTGTAACCGCATTTTGTCCTTCTGTGAAAAACATTGCATTATATCACCGAATCAATTTGTCTTCCTAAGAGGTATGTCTACAGAACTCGCCTGGCTAACTCAAAAAGAACACATAGTTACCGGATTCGAAAACAAACAAAAATACTTTGGGCATTTTTATCGATTTGTTGAAAGCTTTTGACAGGGTAAACCATGAAATTATGTTAACCAGAGAGGACACTACGGTTTTCGTGGCGTTACTCTAGAACTTATAAAATCTTTTTTGAAGTTCAGGAAACAGTTTCAGGATCAAATAAACTACATTCTTCGTTCAGGAACGTAACAGCGGGACTTCTCCAAGGTAGCATTCTCCGGCCTGTTCTGTTTAATATTTTTATAAATGATATATTCAATATTAGTGAATGTACCCATTATGCTGTCTACGCTGACGATGACAGCCTCCTTTTTTAGTCTGATGACATGAACTAACTTTCGAACTCAGCCAATACGACGCTTACAAATTTGCTGAAGTGGTGTGAGGTAAACTCCCTAGAAATAAACATAAGAAAAACCAAAGCTGCAGTATATTCTACTGCACAAAAAAAACGTTACTTCGAATTTGAATATATACTTTGGATCTGAGAATGTAGAGGCTGCAAAGGAAGTCAAAACCATGCGAGTAACCTTCAATGAACATCTATTTTGGGATACACACGTTCACCACGTAGGAGGAAGCTTGGCTATGGCTTGCGGTATTCTTTACAGACTGCGACATGTTATCCCCACCAAAACAAAACTGCTTCTATAACGCCGTTTTTACCCTCCACCTAAAGTACTGCCATCTTGTACGGGGCACCACATCTCAAGCAAACATAACTAAATTATTTTTAGTGCAAAAGAAAGCGCTTCGCCGTATTGCAAACATTTCATACTACGCCCACACTGCAGAACTTTTTTCAGAAGTCGAGCTTATATAATAACAATCTTCGGATGAAATACAAAAAGGTTTTCCGTTACAATAACAGATGTTTTTTTTTTACTTTATCCAACCTTACACCACCTTCGGAACTTCTGTATAATATCAGACATAAAAATCTTCGGATGATTCCTTTCTGACGTACAAACCATGGATTTCGCAGGCTGTAGTACTCTATGCCAAGTCTCTTAAATAATTTAGCGAGCAAAATAAAATATTATCTCCACCCGATAACGGAAAGAGCACGTCATAGAAATTGGCATTTCTTTATAACTATAATACATTTCTGACGACCATGCAGAGGCCAACTATAATTTTTTAAATGTATTTCTCTCCGAAACATTTCCTATAACCCCATTTATGTTTTTTTTGTTCACCGAAAAGGATTTCTTTTAGTCTGTTACATGAACCTATTGTTTCTCTGGCTGTATGTTTTACTACACAGGTTGTTCGCTCTTCCACCTGGAATTTTTTCCCATATTATAGATGTGCATTACTACCTACCACTGCACCGGGTATACAGTGCTCAGGTACATTAAACAAATATTTGTAATATTTTTATTGGTTGTATGTGTATGTAATGTGTGTGTGTATCTACTTTCTTATTGTATATGTATATATATATATATATCTGAGTGTACATATGTTTGCTTATGTGTATTCAATGGCTCCCTAGCCACTGCGGCATTTATGTGAATGAATGTGCAGACAAAGCGGCTCATCATGACCATGAAAGGGCCCAATTGGCCGACATCCCGTTGTCGCGGCATGATGCAGCAAGGTCACTGCGCTCCATCGCCGCGAAATCACGCTGACCGTTTGGAATACGCCGCAGTTTTCAAACCCCCGCCTGTACTTGCTCGACCCTGACCTGCAGCCCCACTTACCCATTAACATGCCACGTTCAGATGCCACCCTACTGTGCCGACTGTGGATTGGAGTGGCTTTCACTAAAGCTTACTCATTCACTATCAGCATGACTGACGGCCCTGCATGTGATGTCTGCGCCAAGGACGAGACAATAGAAAACCTGTTGTGTCACTGTGTCCGGTTTGCAACGCAGAGACTGCACCTGTCAACCGCTTTCCGGAAACTCTACAACCGGCCATTAACTGCGCAAACTGTTCTGTGTCACAGACGTAGCCCATAACATTCCGAAAAGGCCACAAAAGCGCTACTTCGGTTCTTAAAGGACACAGGCCTGTCTGAACGATTGTAGAGAGACTGTGCACCATTGTTCATTTGTTATTTGGTTAGTTTGCCATTTAAGTTTAGGCTTTACTAGCGCCTACTGTGTTTTTTTAGTAGTTATCTTTAATTTTTCTTTTCTTGCTTCTCAAGCTCTATTCCTGTCTTTTCAATACTCTTTCTTTCTCTTTAAATCCCTCCTTCCCCACTTCCCATGTGTCAGCACACTTGCGCAAAGCACACTTTGGCGCAAAGCTCACTAAGCATAAATAACCTGACCTTGGATTAGATTGGGCCATTCGTATGTGACACGTATTTAAGGTAGATAGTCTCAACACTTACGTTCAGTAAGCGATGTCTTGGCCAGCATGACAGTGGCACCGCTGAAGGCAACGCCGTACATTGCGACGAAGTTTTCCACGCTGTTGCTGAGATAGGCACAGACCGTGTCTCCTGGGCCGATGCCGCGTGCCTGGAAACCCACTGCGTAGCGCCGTATCCGGTCCAGAAACTGCCGTCGCGTCAAACAGAGGTGATCGTCCACCTGGCGCATTTGAGGTAAGCAATCAATCTGTCCATGACGTAACTTCGTAACGGATTCCTCGAATGAAACATCAAATTACATTAGGGAAATCAACGGCACTGTTAGTGTTCTCAGTTTGAAATCATCATGTTCACGGCAACTGCTGTACAAAGGCCTGAACCCCCCCCCCCCCGGTCCCGCACACACGCGCCCAACCTTTGAGCCATTCCAGTTCTGGGTCATCCCAAAACATTCTTCACCATTACCCCAATTTCCTCATTTCGTCCTTCAAACGAGTTCTCTCTCTTTGCGTACTTCTTATCCGGTCTGTCTGTGTACACTATGCTATTGCGATGGTTCACCTGTGGTCAATAGTCTGCATCATTTGGCTGGCACAAATCCGCGTTCTTTTATGTATTAGCAATCTCCTCCCGCAAGAATTTTGTTAAAGCGATAAGTATTAGCTGAGAAATCGTAAATCAAAAACCGCGCATTATCGTCGCGCCGCGTTTCCTCCTCCTTTCGCTTTTGACGGCGCGCGAGCCTTCCCTCCCATGATGCTGCGCTCCCCAGCGATGACGTACTTCCGCTAAGGCGCTCCTAGACTGCCGTCTGCTACGGGCAAGCTTTGTTGACACCATGAATCCCGCACTCCGCTCAAGGCTGGAAAAGCGAACGAAAAATCTGGCTGCATTTGTGTGGCGGCCTGGCCATGCCCTTTCGCGCTGTACGTTGCTGGAGTTGCTATCGGCGGCACGCGACTTTTTATCGGAGGCGAACTCGCAGCCGCTCGGGGAGGATCGTGCGCTCGGTCCCTTTCATGCACCACGCACTGTTTATCCAAAAAGCGCCGTATCAGATGTGGCCCCGCTGGTGCCGGGTCCCATTTTGCGGCGGTGGTAATTCCTGCCGGCGGCATGTGAAAAAGACATTTTAAATCGACACAGAACCCGTGCACAAAACGCTTCAATCATGTGACCAGTTCAGCTTGGGGCGACGCGTGGTGGAGAGCGGCAACGTTGGCAAAACATGCTCCGGCGCGGCTCTGTGCTTTCTAGCGCTGGAGCGAGCGCCATTACTTTGACAATCTCAATCATCGGTTGCCTTGGCAACAGGGCACAAACCGCTCCAGAAGTCAGTTACGGTTGCGTGATCCCGGTTCAGCTCGGGGCCCCACCTCGCGACATGTGGGCACTGCAGGCGTACCACTCACTCCCATTGGGAAGTGCGAGATGCGTTTGATATTACAGGAGGCGATGGTGTGCGTGTTGTGGACGCCTTTGTTGCCTTTGTTTCGCGATGAAATGCGACGTTGTGCTTCTGCGGGTGGATAGTGCTTCCCATGGTCTGGATTATCTTTCTCGGGCGACGTACGACTCAACATCGCATGGAGTATGTGCAGTGTACGTGGCTAAAAGCCATCTCGGCTTGTGCGCCAGAGTTAAGTGACTTGCTGTTCGTTCCCGCAAACCAGGCGCGAGGAGAGTGCCGAATTTACGACGGGCAGGAGGAGGAAACCCATCGTCTGTCAATCGCGGTTCAGACTTGCAACGCATGTTATGACGTTGTGTTCGTTCGAAACGCATCTCTGGATTGTTTTGAAGTTGAATAAAATGTATGCGTCAAACCCGGGCATTCGGCTGAGGGCGTTCTCTGCGATAGCACGAAAGAAGTGACATGGGGCTTCAACGCTTTCTTTATGGAACGTACTCAGGTAAGAGAATATCCATGTCGCGTTATGGCCGTGTTGCATTCAATACAAACGGTTAAGCGTTTGTTTACACTTGTTTCGTTTGTCGTAAAATGTCCAAGCACTCCGGCACTCAGCTGGCAGATCAGCCAGCGAGCCGACGCTGAGCAAACGACTCATCTCTTTGCCGGAAGTGCGTAAAAAGCCGCCCAATAGCAGGATGTCTAGCTCATGACGAACATCTGGGAATTGATGATGTAGACATGTGAAGATGGCGGCGTCCAATAACACGAAGGGAAGGGTGAGAAAAAAGCGACACATTTTGCAGCAAAACTGTGAGCTTTCCGCTGCACGTAAAAGAGTAATACTTGGCACAGATGACGTTGACGACCATATCTAACGATTGCGCTACTTCATTTAGTGGGCTCAAACCGCCTTTCAGGGCCCCTTTAACACGAAAGTGTTTTATGCCGAGGCCCACCAAGATCTAAATGATGTCATATCCGTCCCGGAAATGACATCACCAGAAAAACTTCGACTGACGCCGCGACGGCGGTGCCGGGATTCGAGCCAGGAACTCTTTCGCCACAACGGTAGGTACGAAACGCGCTCCCTACTGCGCTATGAACAGACGCGCGAATAGGACGACAAACGCGCCTTGTATCCATCTTTTCAGATGGTGCTGACATCTTGGAGAGGCGAAGCGAAGTAGTGCATCATGGCGCTAATGAGCGCCGACAGTTGGCGCCTCGATGCCAGCGCCTACGTGTACGGCGCGCGGTTGACGCGAAGCGTAAGCTGAGGAGAAGCCGACTTGCGCATGTCGCGCTCGTGACACGGCCCGCTGCTCCTTCCGCTGCAGCGGATCGTGTGTTCACCAAACGATTCGCTGACAACCGTTTTCTTTCGTTCGCACGGACGGTTTTCAAGGTGCTGTGGTTTCACGCAATGCTCCATGGATTTACGCAAGGGGCCGTGGATTTACACAATGCTCCGGCGCGTGAAATCCAGTGTCTAACGTTGATGCCTATAACGGTGTCATACCGACGAAATATAGATAGCGATGTGCAAGTTCATATCGCTGCACAACAAACATTCGATTGCTCCTGTGAAGGCACATTTTATTTTCTTGTTTTACCGGTTCCTTTGTAAGAGGAAACAACCTCCTTTTTTCCATAACACTGGGTGTGTATCGTCTACCACACTCCCTTACCTAAGTCATTATACTCATTTTCAATAGCTAGGATAACTCAAACCTATCCGCTTGCCATTCAGACCAAAAAATGGGCCCGTTCTTAAGAGTTACTAGACAAACGCGGTTGAAATATCTCATGCTAACAGCTTTAGATACCTCAGCAATACCTGCACAACTAACTTAACCTGGTCAACTCATACTGACAGAACCTGTGCATCAGCACGACAAAACCTGAGTCTGCTAAGACACAAACGCCACCTCACTTCAAAGGTATTGCCTATAAAGCCCCAATCCCACCTGGTCTAGAATACGTGTGCACTGTCTGAGATCCGCCCTTCTCAAAACGCCATTTACAAACGATCAAATTCGGCGGCTCTCCCTTCGGTTCCTACATAACCGTTATCCTTGCTGTGCTTTACGAACATGCCTAATGAAAACCAAGAAAATTGTGCCATTACAGAACCGCAGAAAAAAACGACTGTAATGTCTCTATCTTTGTATCTGAAAACCTTTGCTTGACCCGTTACCTTATCTCTAGCTTTTGCCTCAGAAAGCTACACGTAATTATCACGCTCTCAGTATTGCTTCTATATCTGCGCCCACAAACAACTTTAAACTTTATCTTTTCTTGTATTCAAATGATTCGATTGCCTTTCGGGATAAATTTTTCTGACGATGTTCCTCAGCTCATCGACCACCTCACCGAGTGAAAGGTAATGCGGTTAATATGTGCTGACCTCGGTCGGGTCATATTTTTGATTGTCGTGTGCATTCCCTGTTTATATTTGAGATTTTATCACAACCGCCTTGTTAATACTTTTTCCTCTCCCCTCCCCAGTTCTATATTTAACATCTGCGCGGACATGCTTGTTTTGTATTTTTACTCCGCTTTTTAGTTGCTCTTGTTACTACTACTTGTTTTCATTTCTTTATGGGTCAAATGCAGCCTCTGAACCTACCGCTCTTGCTTCGGCCGCCGAAGGCCTCTAGCAGTGTACAAAAAAAATGAGAGATTTGACCACACCCGTGGGGTTCCATATTACGGGAAATGACTCACCACCGAAATCTTCTCCGGTTTATTCTCCAGGCATGTCTTCACCGCAGTGTAGATAGACACCGGGGGAATATCGCACCGCGGGTAGGGTGAGTATATCACGCCGTCCTTGATGGAGGCCTTCATTGTCATATGAACAGGCTTCGAAGTGCCGAGTCGTCCGAGTGCGTCCACTGGCTTTGACCGCCACCTTGGCTTAAGTTTTCTGAGAAGTGCTTCTGGAGAAGATAGAAGCACAAACAAAAACACAACAGCCTTTCTTAGAAATGTCGCGGACTTCTTCGCATAGTTCACGTGCGTTCCGACTGGTTAGCTTCAAGCACTGGAAAGAGCAATTTTCCTGCGCAATCTGCGCACCACTGCGCACTCCTCGTGGATATTTTCTTTGCAAGTCAGAGTTATCTGTGTCACGTATATCCTGCAGGTGGTTCACAGAAACGCTACGTGGAGCGTATAGGTAGCGAGGCTGCCTTCGATTGACCAAATGCTTCAAACACAACAACTTCGAGGGTTGACCCCAAGTAATGTGCTGTATTCCCCGTGTGTTCTTCCTCTGAAGCCCACCAAACTGTTGCACACTCACAAAGTGGCACATGCATCATGTGGTCTGCCTGGGAGAGTGTTTATAGGTCGTTCCGCGCCTGTCCCAACGTAGCCTATACCTAACCGTACTTGAACCCTAGATAAAACTAATCTAAACATAGCATGATCTAATATCAGCAGGCTTAACCAGTTCTTTTTCCATTTGATTTCACTAAAAGCAGTGTGATTATGAGAAAAGAAAACATCTGAGATAAAAACATGAAAAATAAAGGTCTCCCAGTTGATCTAGTCAAATCGCCCGGGTTCACTTTCTTTTTTCTTTCCGGTCAATCACAGGACTCTACAGTCACACAATTCGGAAATAGATGTGTCCATTGTTCGAGTCGTATGCTACCGCTGGTCGCGCACGCGAAGTACCCAAGGATAGGCTAGGGGAATGTTTCACTATTCGCAGACAGCACGGCAGATCAAACATCTGCTTCACCAATCCCAGGCATTTTCAGTTTAGTTTCAGTTTCAGTTTATTGTAATCGATAACGAAGGTACAGTGCATGGTGATTGATATTACAGAAAGAGGTCCCGAAGTGCGGCACTGCGGTGGGACCTCTTGTAAATGAACAGTATGACAATATAACGTTCAAGCAATCGCAACAGAAGGAACTTAAAAAAGAATTTATGCGAGGATTATTGCAACATTACACAACACTGACACAGAATAACTTTGTTCACAAAGCAAGCAAGCACACGTCTCAGTTATACAAAAAAGTGCAAAGACAAAAGAGGCAAAAAAATGGTGAGAATTAGAAGAGGAAAAAAAAAGTGAGCATAAAAAAAAAGTAAAAAAAGATCGAAGTCGTGCGAACTAATCAAATGAGAAGTGGGGGTCTTCGAGAATAAATTTAAGAATTGATTGTTTGTAAGATGAGAGACTTAATTGATTTTTAGCTTTAACAGGCAAGTTATTCCATAATTTAATGGTTGCAAATTCAACTGTCTGTTTACCATAGTTTGTTCTAACTTTTGGGAGTAAGAAATTATGTTGTGATGCAAATCGCGTCATGTTGTGGTTAGTCAGATCAGTTCTACCGATTATAAAAAGCACACTCTTATCAGTAACAAATCTATGGGCGGTCATTCCAAGATTATATAAAATAAGTTTATCCAACGGGAGGAGATCTAGGTGCCGATATAAAGAAGTGACATGGGAGTTGAAATAGCTAAAGGTCATGATTCGAATGGCTTGGTTTTGAATGCGCTTCAAAGGGATTAAATGAATATCGTAAGTTAAACCCCAGGATGAAATGCAATAGTTTATATGGCTGTAAATAAACGCATGGTAAAGCGTTAGAAGCGTAGGCAGGCAGAAATAATTTCTTGCCTTAATTAATACTCTGATCCCATAAGCCATCTTCTTTTTTAGTGAGTTTATGTGGTTAATAAATTTTAAGGAGCTGTCAAGTTCAACCCCCAAAAATGAGCATTGATCAGACGGTGGGATAGTATCAGAGTTAATGTAAACAGGAGCAACAGAAGTTAGAGTCTTCAAACGAGACGAAAATACGACAAATTTAGTTTTGGAAGGATTGATTAATAGACCATTGCTCTGAGACCATGAGCAAATGTTACTAATATCGATGTTGAGGTTTGTAGTAAGGATGTCAATAGATGAGTGTGACGAGTAGATGGTGGTATCATCAGCATAAAGTAGGCAATTAGACAATTTGAGGCAGGTAGGAAGGTCATTGATGTATAATAAAAATAAAAGAGGGCCGAGAATGGAACCTTGCGGAACGCCTACGTTAGTGGTTTTAGTGTCAGAGAGTGTACCAGAAATATTAATAATTTGTTCACGATTAAATAAGAAACTTCGTAATAGTTGCAACGGCGGTCCGTTAATACCGTACAAGGAGAGTTTCGAAAACAAGATGTCATGATTAATGGTGTCAAACGCCTTGGAAAAATCGATGAAAATACCCCCCACAAACTTGCCCTGGTCAATTTCGTGTTTAATATAGTCTGTCAGAGCTATCAGTGCAAGGTTGGTGGATAAACCAGGCCTAAAACCGAATTGCCTAGGTGTTAGCAAATTAAATTTATTTAGATATGATGAGAGACGTTTTTCTACGATTTTTTCGATGACTTTGCTGAAAAATGGTAAGATTGAAATCGGGCGGTAGTTATTCATTATTGCCTTATCGCCTTTTTTGAAAACCGGAATTATCAAACTTTTTTTGAGTTCACGGGGAAATACTCCAGATTTGAAAATAAGATTAACTACATGGGTGAAGATATCACTTATGGCATCTACATTTTCTTTGATGCAAGTTGCGTGAATTTTATCGTGTCCGGGGCTGGTATTTTTAAGATTAATGATTGTTGTGCGGACTTCGATAGACGTTACCGGGTACAAGAAGAAAGAATGCGAAGCGCGTGCAATGTTATTGACTATGTGCGTTGATGTTGATAAGGAAGAAGTTTCAGAAAAGAAAGTGCTGAAAGCATTTGCGATGTCAGATGGATTAGAACACGTTCTAGAACCAAGGCGTATTTCGCTGATCTCAGTTTTGCACTGGCTGTTAAGGAAAGAATTTAATATACGCCACTGCTTAGCGGTGTTGTTACCAGTCTGCAGAATTTTGTTTTCGTAGAAGTTTCTCTTGGCCTTTTTTAGCAAGTTTGTTAGAAGGTTGGAATACTTTTTGTAGCGGGCTTTCAACTGAAGGTTGTATGGCTTCCTTTTTGTTTTGCGATATAGATTGTCCTTTTTTCTTAAACTTGTTAGCAATCCTTGAGTAAGCCACTAGTTCACAGGAGAAAAGTTACTTTTTTTTTTCAACGTACATGTGGTGCACGATCCTATGAGCTCCGTGATAATATTAGAAAATTCACTGTAAGGTACTTGAGCATCCCTGGAGCCAATAACTGGAGACCAGTCTGCGTTGTTAATGAGGCAAGTGAATTGTTGCCTGTTGAAAACGGATTTAAGGAATTGGGTGTTTTGGGCACATTTTGTACGATTAAAAAGAAGAGCTACAGGGTAATGATCCGTAATGGTATTCCGAACAACGAAAGCTTCTGGTGGGGAAAAAACGTTGCTAAGGGCATGATCAATTGCCGAGCCATTGTCGTTGCTCACACAACGCGTAGGTAAATTAATGAGTGATTCAAACCCATGGCCCTGAAAACAACTGCTATATTCCGAAAATTGTGACGACTCGAAATCTAAAAGGTTAATGTTAATATCTCTTAATATAACAATGTTTTTGTTTTCACGGGTGATCAAGTGCAGTAAACCATCTAGAGCGGCGCAGAAGTTGGATACAGAAGAACTAGGCGATCTGTATATACTACCGAAGATTGTGTTTTTCCCGTCAATTCGAAGGTTGAGTGATCAACTTCCACCCAAACCGATTCGCAATCAGGAATGTCGAGTGAAAGGTCTAATCTACGAGTGTAGTAAATATCATTTTTTACAAAAATGGCAGACCCACCATGGCTAGATGTGGCACGGTGGCAATACTCAGCAGAATAAGAGGGAAAGGTATACAGGTTTCTGTCAGAGTCAGCAAGCCAAGTTTCGGAAATACATATGATAGAAAAGGGCTTGGTAACGGAAGATATCAGGACCTCGAATTTATTGTAATGCTTTCTGAGGCTGCGGGAGTTAAAATGTATGACAGAATCATGAAGATTAGATGCTAGGGTTCGAAGTTCTGTAGTGCTAATGTACGACATAGCTCAATGGGCGATAATGCTTGTGCCGAGGAAGTGAAGATGCGAAGGTCTGTTTCATCACGAATTCGGAAGACATGACTGTCCTCTGTCTTGCGTGCTTTGATGAGGCAATCAGCAGTCCACAGGAACTGCCAGTTATGTTCTTTTTTCAGAGCAAGGGCCTTAGAGAAGAGCTGCTTGTTTTCCATGGTGAGGTGATCGTTTATGTAGACCGGCTTGGCATCTGCGTCATGGAATCCGATATCTTTGGTTTGGAGACGAGCCTTGCGCGCCTTCGTGATGAATTCAGCCTTCTTTGTGCGAGAAACAAACCTTGCGATTACGTTTTTTGAGTTTGCCGTTGATGGCACTCGATGCACCACGTCAATGTCTGTTTCCGCGAGCGAGCAATCAATTTTCGATGCAATGGTTTGAATGATCGCAACGCAGTCCTCGCCTTGAGTGAACGGAACCCCTTTTACTTCTACATTGTTTTTTCGTGAATACTGCTCCAATTCGGAAACCTTCCGCTCCAAGGCTAGGTTCCGTGCAGTCAATTCTTTGTTGGTGGCAAGCAGTTGTACCTTCTCAGCTTTCAGGTCTTCAAAAGTTTCATTCATAAATTTCATGCACTCACGGAAACCATCAATTTCTTTTTTCAGGTTTTCAATGACTTTGTTGGAATCGGTCTCCAGTTTAGCAATGACACTTTTAGTAACGTTATCGACGATTCCAGCGATCGAGCTTTCCAGCTCGTCAAGGCGTTTAGATAGCTCCACATTGGTTGGCATTGCGACAAAGAAGATACAGTTGCAAAAATAGTTGCAGCAGCAGTCGCCACGAAACACCACCAAAGTAAACTAAAAGATGCAAGAAATGCGCACCTGCGAATCGAAATGTCGTTGCTTAGCGGAGTTCCGACGGCGGCGACTGCTGCTGCAATGTGATGATCAGTTGTCGGATCGAAGTACTTATAGCCGAGATTGCGGTGGCGCCGTATGCTGCTTCGCTCCGATGTCCACGTCACACGAGGGCGGTGATCCACAAGCAAGTGCAGTGGCACTCAAGCTGGTAGACACGTGTTTCGGTTACCCGAATCCTTGTCACCCAAGTGTGGTCGGTTTTCAGCGCAAGCGCTGTCCTTCCCTGTGCAGTAGCACGCCCGACGACGACGCAGCTCCAGGCAGCCTGCGAATTGAAATGTCGTTGCTTAGCGGAGTTCCGACGGCGGCGACTGCTGCTGCAATGTCATTGATCTTAGGATCGTAATTAGGATAGTAATCAGGACTGAACCATCAGGCGAGCTGTTCCCAAACAACGCACCACCAAGCGCCCCCTAACGATGATCGCGCTTTCGTCCTAATTTACAGGTAGCCGCTTGGGATCTCGATTTCCGCCCTTCAGTGAAATTTATGTTGTGCGTGCGCCAATATTGCAAGACTGCCTCACAAAAAGGCCACAGTTACACCCACTTTCTTTTTACCTTCGTTCCCTTTCAAAAGGTCCATGTTGACAAGATGAGGGCTGCAGGCGCGCGCCTGGCAGTGGTCTGGCCTTTGTCTTTTCAGAGTCCTAACAGTGAAGGGTTGTGCTCGGGCGGTGAGGAAATAAAATTGCGCCCGGTGTGTGCAATATGTATCAAGCATTAGAGAAAAAGATTTGACAAACAACATTCCACATAAGTGTCCTATAACGCGTTCAGATGTTATTTATAAAGTTTTTAATAGTTTTGATGGAGGTTTTTTACTACGATACGTCGACATCTTTTTCGAGGCAGTCGACTCATCGTGATTTTTTTTTTCAAATTCTGCGGGGTACAGGAAAAAACACGTTTGATGGTTCAGTGCAAAAAAAAAACATTTAATGTCATCCCTGTAGTTTTACGACCGACACCGACCGAATGCTCTTCTAACGACAAAAGCGCACGCTATCAGGAGTACTTCCTGTATACGTCTACGTGAGGCGGCACCTGTTTGGTCACTGCAAAAAACCTGCGTGGCTGCAGCTGATTCTGGGGAAGAAAACTCCCGACCAAAAAATAAGATTAACTATGCGTAGTGCCGGTAGCTGTGTGCCGCATATTGACAAAATTCTTGGATTAGTTGAGGAATCCTGCATTGCATTTTGCTCAGCAAAGATAGTCGAGATTCCCTGGAACAGAGAGCAAAAAACGTAACCCCAGCGCAGCCATTCCGAATGGTTTTACATCAGCTATCCCGACACCAACTTTAATATTTTCGTAGATAAAAGCATGTATAGAAACGCTTTTTTTCACGGCTCGCCTTTGGTTGCATCTCGAAAGGGTCGCCAAGAAAGAGCCAAAGTCCTTCACAAGCGTTTTAAAACTCCAAAACGAGGTCTAAGTGGACGAGGCCGGATACTGTGATCGCGAAGCGATGACTGCGGTCGTAACCAGCGTTCAGCGAGGAATTATTTATTGCCTCCGGTACAATGCCATCGGCTCTGCCGGAAGTAGGAGAGGAGTTGACCTTTACCCAGCTTCGGCATGCGCCACAGCAATTCATAGTAAGTTACCTTCAATATGGCATGTACGCAACTACGCGAAAGGTTGCATGTCGGCCGAACCACTGAAGCTCGCCAAGGTAATCCAAAACAGGAAGAACATGGGTCCAATTCCGTGGGCATCGCCACACACTTCTCTGGCGGGGATTGCGGCTCAAGATCTGGATTTGCAGAGACCGCGTCGAACAGCCATTTCAGCAGTCTGCCGTTTTCATATATACTGCTTGGTAAGGACCGTACGTTGTCATAGCGGGAAATTCTTCCGTTCTGTCGATAAAGCAGCGCCCTTTTATTACCGGACAAGTGGAAGACTGTGGCCTGCCGCCAGCTACAGGCGCTTACATTCTAAATGCGGTGACGCACATTCACTGATGTCTACCCCAGGATATGAGAAAGCCCATTGCAGGCTATGTTCAGGCAGGTCGCATCTCTTTCGTATGTCCTGGTCATTCCCAATAAATGCACTCAGGCACTTTCCCGTACTAAACAAGGTCGTACTTTCTCACCCTATGCCCTCGCCAGCAGTTTGATTCTGCCGCGCTCATTTCCGCTTGGACATCCACCCCAGATCGTCCGGAAGGCATTAGAAGCCATTAGAATAAAAATTCAAATGGCTTGTACGCGTTACACGACGAACACTGAGGAGATTACATTTTGAACGAGTTAAGCAGCTATACGGTTGTTTATTTATTTATTTATTTATTTATTTATTTATTTATTTATTATTTATTTATTTATTTATTTATTTATTTATTTATTTATTTATTTATTTATTTATTTATTTATTTATTTATTTATTTATTTATTTATTTGGATACTTACAGCGTCCCAGTGGGCAATATTATAGGGGGAAACAAACAACAAAAGATGCAGGTAGTATAATACAACATGAGAGGCAACAAACATAACGTAAAAATAAGAGATAACATACACACTCTAAACATAAATAACATTGTAAGAAATACAGAGTACTAAACAACACATCTATAAGAGGTTTATACAAGTTGCACGACATGAAGAAGCAACAAAACTTAATATTTATATAAGAAATGACACTTTAAACATAAATAGCATTTTAAAAACAAAGTACAAAATAACACAACTATAAAAGGTTGGGGATGGTTAGCTGACATTCATCTGTTACGCATATGTCACGTAAAACCTTGTTAAACAAAAATTCTGCAAGGGCTTCACAAAGAAAGTCCGCAACGACAATACGACCCCCCGACCTCCAGCGGTGGCTCTGGGGACCCCACGACCGCTTCCTTCTTGCCTTCCTAGCTCCTAGAGACGGGTGCCCATCTCTACCTGTAAATAGGTTTTTTTTATGCCAACGGGCACTATATCGCATATTAAAAAAAACAGAACGAATCTTTCGGGAAGCTAGTCCAATCATGAACTGTTCTGAAAAAAAAAGAATGTTTATACAGATTAATCCGACACCTATATTCTCTAACCTTCAGAAAATGTTCTACGCGGGCAGATCTGCAGGTAGGATCTAGCATGTAGGTTTTTTTTCCTTAGACCTGTTGCACCTATAACAATTTTGGGGAATAGTTGGAGGCGCATGTATTTCCGTATTTCCTTCAAACGCGGTTATCCCAGGTTGTTCCGTATGCCGGGAGAGCTTTTTGTGAAATCATAAATCGATGGAACAAATCGTGCTGCACGCGTTTAGATGCGCTCTAATTCGGCAAGGCGTGTCTTTGTACCGAGGTCCCAAGCGGAACATTCATACTCTAATATAGTGCGCACATTTGAAAAGTAATGAATTTCCTCTAACTTAGGAGGAGCTTGCTTGAACTTTCGCTTTAGGTAGTTGAGGACCCCACTAGCCTTCACTAATATATAATCAATATGGTAATCGCAGGAAAAGTCATATTTCTATGAAACACCTAAATACTTGTTTCTGGATACATTCGTGAGACTTTCGCCATCAAGAGTACATGTAGTATCTAAAGTATGACGTTTTGTAGAAAACTGGAGAATCTTACCTTTGTCAAAATTCAGCCTCATATTCTATGTTTTTATTCAATTCAATTCAATTCAATTCAATTTGTTCAACAACAACAGTGAAGCACAATGCAGCGGCCCGTGGGCGAAAGGCGATACATCACAACGTCACACAGCTGCAGCAGCTTTGTGACGACGTGATCACCTGACTGGGCCCGTAGGGCAGCTGCACACGACACACAGCAACATCATTGCCGTTCAAATTATACAATGTAATAAAAGTGAAACAGCTTAGATACTAAAATAAAGGGTTTGTTATCTGATACAAAGAAGCAGGATCATGGTAACAATCAACAACACAAAAAGGCCTAGTAACAACAACAACCTATACAGCAGAAATAAAGGTTTCATATACTCTACATACCTAACTTGTGAACAAACATGACATACACAGATACAGTAGATAACGTAACGGGGAAGTGTCATCTATACTGCAGAAACTTAATATTTAATTGTTTTCTAAGTGCACGCATGGATAGGGATTTATCTATAACGTCGATTACATTCGGGTGCTGGTTGAGAAGATTAGGAATCTGCCAAGATAAAATTTGTTCGCCATATTTAGTTCTCGTTCGCGGTGTTTTAAAACTATTATGCCTTAAATTATAGCGACATTCAGCATCGACATACATTCAGAAGGATAAATCACGGTCACTTTTTATTTCAGAGAACACAATTTCTGAGAATCGTAATTTGTACAGGTAATGAATTGGAAGGTACGAAGCTGCCTGAAATAAGGAGACGTATGTTCATACCTAGCCAGGTTTGAGATCAATCGGATTCCTTTTTTCTGCATGATGTGAAGACTGTCAATGTTGTATTTCGATGAGTTGCCCCATACTAATAGACAGTAGTCGATGCGCGATTGAATTGTATTGAAGTAAAGTTGGCGTCTTAAATGCTCAGGTAGCAGTGAACGAAGCTTGTTCAATAAACCTGTCGAATATGCGATCTTATGCCGTATGTACATTATTTACATGAGATGTCCATTTGAGGTTTTCGTGAACTTGCACACCGAGGAATTTATGTTCAGGAACGCGTTCGACTACCTGTGTACGAAAGCTCACATTTCCGTTAATGTAAACTGGTTTGTTAATAGAGGAAAACAGAATATATTTTAGTTTTATTGGTATTCAGTTTAAGCTGGTTCGCATAGAGCCAGTTTGACAAGTTTTGAAGCCACAGGTTAGCTGTACTTATAAGAGACGGTATATCACCCGCTGAAAAAAACACCGCTGTATCATCGGCATACAGAACAATGTCTTGGGTACCAACAATAGCTGTTATATCATTAACATAGAGTAAAAATAAAACTGGACCTAAAATAGATCCTTGTGGTACACCGAATAAAATTTTATTTAAATCAGATTTTTCGTTGTTAATAAAAACATATTGAGAACGGCCTGTTAAGAAGTTTTGTATCAGATCAAGAGAGATACCTCGTATGCCATAGTGAGGTAATTTTGCGAAAAGTAAGTCGTGCTTAAGGGAATCAAATGCTTTGCTAAAATCTAAGGAGATTTCCAGAGTGTAAAGACGGTTTTCTAGGTTTGTTGCTATATTATCTTTAGCATTAAGTCATGCACTCTCTGTGGATTTGCCCTTTTGAAATCCATATTGATGTGGAGATATCAATGCATGTTTGTTTAAATGAATTGCTAATCGCACATTAATTACTTTTTCCACTATTTTTGAAAATAGTGGGAGAATAGATATCGGCCGGTAATTGCTGAAGCAGTCAACGCTGCCTCCTTTATACAAAACACACACTTTTGCAACCTTCATTTTATAAGGAAAAATACCAGTGGAGAGAACTAAATTGGTTATATGACACAGTACGCCAGCAAGGAGGTCAGACACAGCTTTAATTGGCTTTGCGCTAATGTCGTCAAACCCAAACGAATTTGTTTTAATATTCTTAATTAACGCCAATATTTCTTCGGGAGAAGCAGGATAAAGAAACAGCGAATTAGAAAGGTTGCAAGAAACATAATCTTCAAAACCTCCAGTGCTCTGTATTGCTGGTGCTCCGGAAAGCAGAAAGTGCCTATTAAATTCATCTGAAAGAGCTTTGCCTCTAACGGTTCGCCCAGAAACTGTCATTGCATCCGGTAAAACGGTTCGCGATTTACCTAATAAATTCTTAAGCATACGCCATGTTTTTTGCGGATCATACATTATATCAGAAAATTTGTTGGTGTAATAATTAATGCGCGACTTCTTTATGTCAGATCCTAGTTTATTTCGAATTTTTTTAATACTTTTTGAAGATTTCAACATCCCTAGACATAATGAACTTATGAAACAGGAGATTACGTTCTTTGATTCTTTTTAACAGCTCTCCGGTTATCCAAGGCTTTTTCGCTCTTTTATTTACTTTAATTGCTTTTCTCGGGAATGCACGGTCGTAAAGTTATATTACCTTCTCCAGAAATACATTGTACAATTGATTTGGATTGCTTTCGGATGATAGTTCCAGCCAGTTAACATTTGCAACCAAGTGACGGAAATACTGAATGTTGGAGTCCTCCATTACATCAATCGGTAAACATGCGTTTATCGATTTATGAATGAAGGGCGAGGTTTTCGGAATGAAACAAAATATGGATAGGTGATCACTGAAATCGCTTGTTATTGTTCCTGATTTTGTTTGACTTTCACTTAGATTGCTTAAACATAGATTAAATAATGTTTCGCTATGTTCTGTAATACGGGTAGGTGCCTTAATAACATTTGAAAAACCATAAGAAAGCGCCATTTCAGTGAATTGACTAGTATAATCGGACAAAAGCCGAAGGTTAATGTTGAAGTCACCTAATATCACAACACTTTTTTTAACGCTGATAAGCCTTCCAACATTATTTCCAAGAAGCGACAAAATTCTTCAAGGAATCCCCAGGGAGGTCTGAAGATAACGCCAACGACAAATTGTCTGGTTTTCATAAATAGTGATTCAAAGTTAGGGTTCACAGTAGTGTATTCTAGAATTACATCATAAACAAATGTGTTCTAATGTAGAGAGCGACGCCTCCGCCCCGTTTGTCTTTCCTGAATAATGACTCAAACTTGTACCCTTCAAGTTGAACAGCCTCACCACAGTTCGAAAACCATGTTTCACTGAATACTAGAACATCGAAGTCATGTTTTATTGAGGACAGGAAAAAAGTTAACTCGTCTTATTTGCTTTTTAGGCTGCGAGCGTTCAAGTGATAAAAGGAAAAGCAATTAGAACTATTTGACGTGACAGAAGAAAAAGAGTCAGTGTCATAATGCTGTACTGTTTAAAGGTGGCCGTAACAAGTTTTAGGCTGCGTGAAAGCCTACAGGAAGCTTCTTACGCCATTTTTTCCAGGTCAGTTTCGTCACGAATGTGAATGACGTTATCGCCATCGAACTTTCGTGCCATCACTCGACCGTTTCTCTGCCAGACAAACCAATAACCCATCTCTGTCCCTTTGTTTGTTGCGAGCCACAGAAGGTGCTTGTTCATGGGCGTAAGGTTGTCCATTTTCTGTATTAACGGGGCGGCTATCTTCAGAGCAGGGCGCTTTTTTATCCAGCTTTCCTTCAAAGCGATTGAAGCGAAACGGGCAATCACCACAGATTCTTTGCCAGGACGAGACGGTAAGTGATGCAGGGCGTCCAGATTGGATTGTGCAAGCTCCGGTAGTTCCAGTTTACAGGCCAAATCGTTCATTTTTTTTCCAGAAGATTTTCGTGCTGTTCTTCAACAATTCCCCGAACCTCAATGTTATATCGACGACTGTATTGCTCAAGTTCGTTGAGCTGGATTCTCATTTGTCTGACCTCAGATGAGGAGCCCGATTCGATACGATCAACCATTTTCTTAAGCGCGGTAACATACTTGTCTTGGTTGTCGAGTTTTGCTAGAATTGTATCATACTGATCAGACACATGAGCGACGGTTTTTTCGTTGTCATGAACTTTCTTAATCACCTGCGACAATACTTCGACCTTGGCGACAAGGGGGAGGAGCAGCGCAAACTTATCGTTCAACTCTTGCAGTTTCCTATCGGTACTATCCAAGAGACGCTCCAGGCTCAGTAGCCATGCCACTCTTTCTACGCGCTGCCTCGCACGTTGAGCAAGCCCACGAAGACCTAAGGGAGTCGCCCTTACTACGAAAACTGGCTGACGTTACGCCAGAGCACTTGCCAAGATGATAGGTATACCGACAGACGGTACACTGAACAAATATGCCATCATTGGGAACATTCCCATGACACGCCAAGCAATTGTCCATGTTAAACACCCGGCACAGCAGCAGCAGCGGACGTAGACACACAATTGCTAACTAACAGGGCAGAAAGTTACTAACCTGCAAAAACAGTAGATTGCGCTTAGGACGAGCAAAAAACGCGCCGTCCACCGCAGATGCTGTGTGACGAGTGCGCTGGATATCGGTGCGTTCAGCCTTTTTAAGCGCGGTCCACCGCCGACACGTCACCTAGGCAAGCCCCGGTCAGGTGTCGCTGAGCTGTCCCTAGTCGTCCAGGCGTCGATCCACTTTTGCTTGGCCCAGCTTGTGCGCAGATGGTAGTCGCAGTAGTCACAGAACAGGAAATTCTGCAAAAACAGTAGATTGCGCTTAGGACAAGCGAAAAACGCGCCGTCCGCCGCAGCTGCTGTGTGACGAAAGCGCTGGATATCGGTGCGTTAAGCCTTTTTAATTAGGCGTGGTCCACCGCCGACACGTCACCTAGGCAAGCCCCGGTCAGGTGTCGCTGAGCTGTCCCTAGTCGTCCAGGCGTCGATCCACTTTTGCTTGGCCCAGCTTGTGCGCAGATGGTAGTCGCAGTAGTCACAGAACAGGAAATTCTGCAAAAACAGTAGATTGCGCTTAGGACGAGCGAAAAACGCGCCGTCCGCCGGAGCTGCTGTGTGACGAGTGCGCTGGATATTGGTGCGTTCAGCCTTTTTAATTAAAGGAGCCATGAAGAGAAAACACAAGTTTGGTTCATTCGAAAGATTGCCTCGTTAGAACCATACTGACACCACTTTTAACACAAACTTCGCTCAAATAAGCTACATAATAAAGAAAAAAGGGAATGACCATGCGACCCACCAGCTCATTTTCCACAACAGAACCTATGATGTCCCACGAGAATGCTCTGCGATTGGCGGAGGCCGGCAAAAGCAAACGCAATAGGCAGGGTTTACCAGTTTGCATAGTGAGCTATACGCCCGTTAAACATACTGCACATTCCTTTTATGACACTAATGAATGGTGGAGTAAACGGTTGAAGTTCTGAATAAACACGCAAGCGTGTACGCCAATGCGTACGAAACTACCGCCAGTCGAACTCGACATCATGTCGTCACCACCTTCGCGCAGAAGAATTTTCGGGTTCGAGCATCGCCTCCTGTATTTTTACAATGCCAAGCGCATCGCCCGCTTCTCAATGGGAGAGCCGGGTCACGGCCGGGCTGGAGGAGCGGCGGGCGCGCTCGCCGCTGCTCCAGTCCGGCCGTGGCCGGGTGCGCCTGGTTCGCTGATTCGCCACAAGATGGGGCCACGGGATGAACCGGGCCGGGAGCGGGCTAGCGGGGCAAAAAGTCAACTCGAGAGTGGACGATTCGTGGCTGTCAACTTGGCCTCCCCCTCTGATGCCTGTTCACTTCGCTCCGGCTTCTTGGTTGCGTCAGTTCGCGTAGGCGCCGTGACAAAGCTTTCTGCTTGGCGCTGAACAACTCTTTAGTACAGGCGGCTTTTTTAAACCGTGCCAGCGCGCAGGGTGCGCACAGTTTTTTTTTATTTCGTCACTTCGCTGTTGTTAAATTTTTGTGTTGTGCTTCTTTCTATTTTTTCGAAATTATGTTCGTTCAGTTATTTCAATCTACTCAATTAAAACAAACACGGGTGTTATTTCCGTCAGTTGTGCATTTTTTTTGTGGAAATCCAGGGTGTTACACGGTCCTGGCTGTGGGGGCACTCGGAAAGCAATGGCAAGCATGGAAAGATTTTTATTTCGTAATAAAGTAAAAATAATAAGAACGACACTCACGCAGCCGTTGTTATAAAAACATAAATTGCGATTAACGATTTTAGCGGGAAAAAGTTCTTATGTAGGACATTCCGGACAAGGACATGAGCTGTCCTTGCCCGTCTCGTCCTGCGTCCGAGAATTTTCGGGCTTGAAGTTGCTGATCATGCAGTACCAATTAGCTAGCTCAAACCCATTCTTTGATAAAGTACGACATTCGCGAAAGTATGCTTCCCATTAAACCTGCAGTCGTCCATGCCCCGCCTTATTAAAAAAAAGTACTTTTATTTAATCATGCAAACGCCAAACCCATCAATAACTACATGTTTGATTTATTTGTGCGCGTGGCGCGTCCACGACGAACGGCAGTAAACTACCTTCAAAGCTATATCGACGCTATCAATGCTCGCCGACAGAAGTTATATTTACCAAGTTTTTTTTTTTGCATACGCTAGATACGAATCTCGCTTCGATGACATATAGCCGTGCCAGCATATTGCGAGAGTTCCAATTTGCATTTCCTTCAAACTGCGCGACCTGGTTGAATGTTTTAGCGGACGTAAAGATGCGCGATGCGCGGCAAACACGCTGCGAGAGGGGGTATTTACATTGGAGGCAAAAAAAAATATATGGTACAAATAAAAAAATGATATAACGCGGAATTGTTTGCTGGACTATTGCGCGAACCATTTCCGTCTGCGGGTCATCTGAGATTATGCCTGACAACGCCGGTCATTAGTAAGAGCTTTAGTGAAAGCGAATAGCTAATTTTAACCGTTATAAAATTAGCGCAATACTTTTTCTTTGTGCCAATACACGTACTGCGACAACAATTAATAGCGTGTGAAAGTTTCAGTTAGACTTCGCCGTAGTTTCATTTGTACAAACCAGAAAACAAAACCCGCCCATTTGCCGTCTGCATTTTAGGCGATTTAGGCATGCATGTTTGCGGAACCAACAAACGTCAAGCGCTTTTCTTATCTAATACTTTCTTCTAAATTTTTGAATTCCACACCACTTCAATATTAGTCCGAATAAAATCTGCCGAGCACGATGTTTGTCGCTGTTTATTATTATTATTTTTGAATCCCTGTATAGTTCGTCAGAGATTCTTAGTAGACTTACCTGATAATCACTTTTTTTTTGTTGGCCCTAATGAGTAAAAAATGACCGGGCCATCTCGGCCACTAACACGAAACCTGGGGAGGGGCGAAGCATGCACTGTATACATGTATTCAAAGATTGTAAGTCTCTCTTAGCACACAGCGCCAGACATCCCAATTATGAAGACGGTGGAAAAGGGAAATTAGAAACGTAGAACTGCAAATTTTTAGACTAAAGCTACTACGGCGTGGAATAGGTGTAAGCAAGGAAGCGCGAACGAAAAGCGAGTGTCCCGGTGTGTTGTTCTGCGACGTGTTTTTCCCACGTACATGAAACATTTCTAGCGCGAGGCGTTGGGAAACGAGTGTACAGGTGTTTTAGTACCGCGACCACATGAGAATATGACTACGAAGGACGACGACAACATGAGCCGCCGACAGCCCGAGCCGCCAAGTTAAATCAACTTTATCAACAGTCATTTTTAGCCTTGGCTGCTATCAATGAGACAGGTCGGCCAGAAAACAAACAAGCGGAGGCGATGAATGCGCCGCGTCACGTTGCAACGGCCTGAAGCGCATCCACCGCGTCTACGGCCACTGTTGGCGAACAAACGACAGCAGTATTTCCGGTATGGCGGGGTTAGAAACAGCAATCTGACATTCATACAAAGAAAATGTGATCACTGCAGCGCCCCTTATGAGAAGTGGCAGAACAAAATAGCTTGGTTGCCGTTTTCTACCACGCGTCGCCCCAGGATGAACCGGTCACGCGACTAAAGCACTGGGAAGGCTGGCGATTGGGGGAGAGTGGCCGGAGTAGAGGGAGAGGGCTTGGTTGGCCGGTCCCGGCTGATGCGTTTGGCATTGTAAAAATACAGGAGGCGATGGTTCGAGGCTCTTTGGGGCCAACGAACCATTCCAGCACGCACAGCCGCGACCTTGCTTCGTATCGTAATCCCTTCACAGGAAGTTGGCCGTCATATCGCCAACCAGCGAAGGTAAAAATAGAAATGAGGGGAGTAAGGAACAGCAAGCAGCGACGAGATAGTGACAGTCGTCACAGTTTCGGAATGGTGTTGGCTTGCTGCTATTGTTAGGAGCTCGTTTCCAGTTTACAACCACTGAAAACTTCAGTTTGTTCGAGTAATTTACAATAAAATTTCGTTGGTACGTTTTGAAATGCCCATGTAGTACGGGCAAATCGTCGAGGGAGTGCGACATCCCCGGCGGTGGTCGACAAAGAAATGCGGAGTGGGTCATCGCTTGGGGCTGATGGGCTGCTTCTGAGGGCGTAGAAGTCCCCAGGGCCTGTTGAACCTCTTCTCTGATGACGTCAGTCTGGGAAGCCACTTGCGGTTGCGGTGTCATTGGAAAAAGCTTCTGAAGCTCCTCTTTGACCCCTACTCAGATGGTCGCGCGCAATGTATCGGAGCTTACAGTTGCGGCATCGATGGTCTCCGAGAACAGTGCGTTGACAGGGCGGTCATACTGCCTCTTTTGAATTTCTAGCGTCTTCACCATCGCGGCCGCCTCAACGCGAAGTCTGTCACTGTCTTCGGCGGGTTACGGACTAGACAAGCAAAATTTCTCTTGCTTCACTCCTCGCATCAGAAACCTGAGCTTCTTTTCTTCGCTCATTTCGGGGTCCGCACGGCGAAAATTTCGCTTCACCTCCTCAACGAAGATCACAACCCCTTCGTTGAGGTGCTGTGTTCGAGTTGTAAGTAAAAGCGCAGCTTGCTCTTTTCTGACCACTGTAGTGAAGGTCTTAAGCAACGCCCTTTTGGATTGCGTCCAGTCGGTCAAAGAGCTCTCATGGTTGTCGAACCAAGTTCAGCATCATCTTCTGAGTAAAAGAAGACATGCCGGAAAGTTTATTCGTCGTCCCACCTGTTGAAGATGCGGACGCGCTCCAGCTTCTCCAACCATTCTTTCGGGTCTTCAGCGGGGGCTCCTCGGAAGGATGGCGGTTCTCGGGGCTGCTGCAGGACGATTGGCGACGTTGTTTCTTGCACCATGGTGTTGGTTGCAGCGTTACGACTCTTGGGCCCTTCTTGCAGAAGACGAAACTCGGGTAGCAATCCTTGCAGCCGGTGGCCTTCTCGGGGTGGACGGGCTTGGCAGCTTCCAAATGTAATAGAGAGCATGAAGGCTTAGTACCCCGCACCTCAACCAGATGTCACGAAGCCAAGGACGACGCAGTTGTCTTAAAGGAGAAACAAGTTTATTGGAGTGAGCTTGTGCTCCCCTAACAACTCAAAAAAATACAAAGGTGGTGAAACAGCGGTCAACAAAGTGACTGGCAAAAGCGAGTGTCGTCCAATCGGAATGCCGTGGCGTCTGCTCTGCAGCCTTTTATGTTTCGGCGCAATTGTTTCTGTAACCGTCGATTCACATCCAGAACATTGTAGATCACAGAATATTGTTCTGGGCTAGTGATGTTATGGAGAGAGAGAGAGAGAGAGAGAGAGAGAGAGAGAGAATCCACTTTTTTGGAACTCTCGTTTTAGGGTGGGGGAGTGGTGGTGGCCCATAAGGCCGCCGCGACGTCGAGGGCACGACCGGTGACCAGTTCTTGGAGGTCGCGGTTCGAGCACCCCAGAGTCTGTTCCCAGAGGGTGGGGGAGGGTAGAGGTGGGGAAGGATCGCGCGGACATTCGCAAAGCGAGTGATAGAGCGTGTCCGGAGCGTCACACAAGGGGCAGTTGGGAGAGGAAAAGAGGTGAGGGTGCAAAAGTCGGCTTATCTGAATGTGATAGCCCGTGCTGCACAAAACTTAAGAATGTAAGACGCACTTCGTTTGGAATGCAGATAACACAGCCGCGCGTAGTGCGGCAGTAAACACAATTATTTATTAAACAAACCCATGCACGGTTTGCGGCAATATGCTATTGTCCACAGAACCGGCAGAGGGAGAGAAGAAGGCGAAATCAAAACTTTTATTCCAAGGAAAGAGACGCCAGTTTACCATCACGTTCCCTGATGGCATACGCGCTGACTTAATCATATAGATTAGGTAGAACTCAGGAACCTCGCGATCATGCGTCGTTTTACAACAAGATTCAAGAATTGTGGTCTTGAGCTGTTCAAAAGAATGATCCCGAATGTTAACATGCCTTATATAGTCAAAGAAGGAAAGGTTTTTGCATGAGAGCGGTCATTTCAAAACCTGAAACGGAAGGGTACTTCACTGTGGCCGATGTATTGTTTGCCCGAAAGGGTGCATTCTTTGACTGCCCTTTTTTGCCATTCTTCTTGTGGCTTAAGAACACAAGTATCTAGGCATATTTCTTGATGAAAAACTTTACTTTTCCCGCATGTGAAACACAACCAGAAATGTCTCAAAATACTAAATATCCTCAAGGTCCTGTCGCATTATTTTTATGATGCTGACAAACAACTTCTGGCGCGGGTGTTTACCTGCCTTGTATGGTCGCGGTTCGATTATAGGAGTGTTGTACACGGTTTCAGAAGAGAAACGGTTTAAAAAATACACCACGCAGTGCAGCCCTTGGTCTTTCGGCTTGCGTCTGGTGCTGTTCGTACTAGCCGTGTGCAAAGTCTGTAAGTCGAGTGTCAGAAATGGTGCTTAGGACATCAGTGCACGAATGTCGATTTATTGCATGCTTGTGATACTTATTTTTGTCGTTTTTAGAAAGATTAAAAACATCTGACACTGATTCGGTAGCCCCGTGGCATGTTTGCCCTGTATTATGCCATTTGTGTTTGACCGAATTAAGGAAAAACACGGTACCCACAAATGCCATTTTGCAGCGTTTCATGTATCTCCAGGAGAATTATGGGGCTCAATAATCTTATAGTGATGCGTCGAAAACGTTCACTGCAGTGTTTCCTTCTCGATACGGACCCATGTTCAATGCCTGTAAAACCATGAATGTTATTTCAAGCATTTCTACGGCGGAAGCATATGGCATATTTATTGTTTTAAATCACATTATCGAACATAATATCGCCCAGTCTATCATTTTTACAGATTAAATTAGCGTCGTGTGTACATTATCATCCCAAAGTTCATAAAAAAATTCATCATCATCATTTAATTACCCTGACGGCCTATGACGGGGTAATACTTAAGGGGGGGTCGAACAAGCACACAAAGGCAATTGCAGACCAAGAACATAAAATAGGATACAATTTAAAAATTGCAATTACAGGGCAATAATATTAACAGAACTCATAATACAACTAATAGCACTATTCGAAGTGGCATAAAAATGCCAAAAAGCAACTGGTTACACACAGAAATTACAACTGTGCGGTTGTCAAAAGAGTTTCGAGAAACTTTAGAGTATTACGCTCATTGCTATTGCGTTTGGAAGCCGAATAGAATCCTCAATTGTTAGCGGAAGAAAAGATTTGTTGAAAGCGTAAGTTGAATCTTTTAAATTTTGGACACCCAAATCTCGTTTTTAAATCTTTTTGTCAGCATATGCCTCAGATCTAAATGTGACCGTCTGCTGTGGCCAGGCCCTGCTTGGATCACTGGAGGCGAGTTGGTATATGAAAGGGCCGGTGTTGCTGCTGCTGTAAAAACACTCAAGACACAACAGCGGTACCTTGCACTGATCCCAAGGCACCAATAAAACGATACCTCCGTAAAAGATGCCAAACACACAGGAGGGAACAGACAACAAACAACATGTAATAAATCCAGACTTGGGAAGATACAAAACTGCCTGACGCAGCAGACACACCCAAGTGACCTGAGTATGGGTACGGATAGGCCACAGACAAGTAACACACTCCCACCTGCCGACTGCATCGGGAAGACCCACGTGCAGCGGGTGTCGAGAGTGTCTATCCGTAACCGACATACTGATTCGATGCAAGGTACTTGACACAACTCGACGCAAACACTTCCCACAGCTATACAGACAACACAAACCGTTACACCCATCATGATTTTAGGATATGAGTGCATGTTTTATATCAAACGCGTCTTTGAGTTTCTCAATGATACCAAAATTTTTAAACCCCATCTCTTATCGTGTATCATGACAACATGGCCGTTCACACAAGTAATCTTTATTCACTTCTGTATAATTTTACGTTT
Organism: Haemaphysalis longicornis; assembly: GCF_048455015.1. NCBI lineage: Eukaryota > Metazoa > Arthropoda > Arachnida > Ixodida > Ixodidae > Haemaphysalis > Haemaphysalis longicornis. The sequence continues at coordinate 33,519,074 of NW_027526204.1, forward strand.
ACTTTCACTGAAATGTTTTAGTAACCTGAATAACTATCCTTCAGCAATGTTTGCCCTGATTCGGGCTTGCGCCATAAAAATCTAAACATCATCATCGTCATTTTTCTTACTCCGATTTTCTCCCTACCCACTAACTGACGCAATTTGACATGCACGGTCGTTCACGATCCGGGGGATTAAGTCACGGGTCATTGTGGACAATGCCCCTTTGGGTGATGGAGGACTATCCACGACGACGATAATGATAACGATGACTAAGGGGGGCTGGTGTGCAGCCGATGCGCCCTGTGTCATCGCCTCTTGTACATAATGTAAACAGATGATCAACCGTCTGCCATGGTCCCTCTCACCAGTCCCCTGCCGCCACGTAAAAATACCTACATATATCTCTATAAATACAAATATATATATATATATATATATATATATATATATATATAATCTTTGAACAAGGCAGCGACCAGGAATGTTGCCAACGTTTTTGCAAAGACACTTGCCTTCGTCAGGGCAAACACTCGGCGGGCTCGCACGCCCTTATTAGGGGTAGTTCATCAGGTGGAAAAGGGAATGAGACAAATAAAGGGAATGGGACTGTAGGAGCAGGATTGAGTAGAGAGTGTGAGGTTGGGCAATATTGGAGAGCTAGCAAGGGTGCATACTTTTAGCTGCGCCCTATTTGTATGTATATGTAAGTTTATATATATATATATATATATATATATATATATATATATATATATATATATATATATATATATTGTTACGGTAAAAGGGAGGTTTATTTCCTGGACAGGACGGAGAAGCTTCACAGGAACGAACGGGGCTCCAAACGCACACGCCTGAGGATCGTTCCTCTTCCTCTTCTAGCCCAGGGATTGCCCATCCGTCATGCACATGTCCAAGTATGTGAGGCGTTACAATTCCCCTCTTCACAGACGAAACCCGCAGGGTGAGTCACTGCTCACAGCGTGGAATGAATGCCTTCAAGCGGGCGATGTGAGCCAGATGCGTCTTGTTGCTCCGGCGTCCAGTCGTAGTGAGCCGTGACAGAACGTACGTGACGTCGCTCAAGCGATCAACAATAACGAATGGGCCTGTGTAGCGTGACAGAAACTTAGTGCACAGGCCGCGCTTTCGTATTGGGGTCCATAGCAAGACCAAGTCACCTTTTGCATAAGAGACGAATTGGTGCCGACTGTCGTAGCGCTTCTTAGAACGCGTCTGCGACGCCACAGTTCGGAGTCTTGCAAGGCGGCGAGCCTCTTCGGCAAGGCACAGCGTCTTCGCAACCGAGGGCTCACAACGCAGCGAAAACGGCAAGATGGAGTCCAGAGTATTACGAGGAACACGAGCGTACAGCAAGAAGAATCCCAGCAAACCACGTTACGTCGTTCAGATATCCCGGAGACGCCAGCAATAGACATTGCAGATGTCCAGGGGACGTACTGTTGGGGTCAGAGTTACATATAATCAACGTCCCCACAACTGCAAAAAACCCATCCAAATAACACGAAGGATCACGTACTGTAGACGTCTCATGGTACTTTTATACGCTGTTTGCGGGACGTTACCTTAGTGGTACGTCGTATGGATATTGTAGTGGTACGCATGCAAGACGTTTATAGACGTCTGTTCTACATTCTTTTTCTGTCTTCGGCACAAGCATTAGTTTGTTATATTCATGACTAGTGTACGTTAGTATGATATTGTAGAGATGAACCTGTATAATGGAAATTTACATTCTTTATACTGTATCTCGATGTTTGGCCAGCCCCCTTTTCAAGGCTGCCTACGTGTTGTAGGCAATAATATTTCAAATACATGTCTTACTAGCCATTCAGCACTGTTTGCTGTTACTTGTCACCTGGTTTCTAGAATAATGTTTCCACTTTTGAAGTGCTGCATACTGCATGAAGTCTTATATGTGAAGTAACAAGCTGACCACACACTCTTGCAGAAGCACACGAAGCACTGCTCTAAACAAGAAATGTCGCATCGAAAACAAGTGGCAGTAAGTAACAGCAAACCAGTCCTGATCAGCACAAGTGACCTTGACACTAAGGCAACAACAGTAGCGTCATCGAATTGTACCACCAGCATGGCTGTACAGGCATTCTGAAAATAAACTATCAGGGAAACAATTCAAAAATTAAACTATAAAATGACAGTCTTGCCAACCTAGATGTAAATAAGTGTAGCTGGGTAGTAAGAAAGCTTTTAATGCACACATAAAACACAAGAGTTCAGTAACACAGTTTATGTTGACTTCACAAAATTATGTAATATGCTTTCGCAACACAACCAGTTTATTTTGATTCCTATTTGCCCTGGCCCACAGGGTACAAATTGTATATTTGCAAGAATAGTAAAAATATTCATGACAAATTAAATAAGTCAAACACAGCAAAAAGGTTGACAAAAATAGAAAAAAAGCAAACATGACATTTAAACCCAGCGTACAAGCACAAGATAGTTATGCAACTTGAAGTATCTCACATTAAGTGAAATGGGTGAAAAACAGCAGTGTGGAAAAAAAACAGTGTGGAAACAAAAAAAATGATTAAATGGTGGTTACAAAACCAAAGAAAATTTACGGAACTAAATAGTTCAAATCTAGTGAACAATTTGTGGAACAATACACCAAAAGCACCTTGGAAACACAAACGTGGTGTTGAGTGGTGGGTGTGAGTGCCATACAAATTTGAGATACTTTAAACAAACCAACATCTAGGGAAATGGTTATAGACACTAGAAAAGGTGAGTATACAGAAATGAGTGTACGGCGGTTACAAGAGCAGTAGTAATTTACGTGATGAAAGAATTCACACTTAGCGAAATGGCAGGACAACAATAAAACAACAAAAAACTTTAGCAACAACTTATTCAAGTCTGGATAGGAAAACAATACAATGTTACACTATTTCAATATTTCACACAAAGTGATATGATTTGGCAACAAACGAAAAAACGGGGAACACGGAAATGATTGAATAATATTTACAAGACAGATATACACAACTACATGATTCACACCAAGTGATACGCTCAAGGAACAATAACACAAAATAAAAATGCATCGAAGCAAGGAAATAATTCAATGGTGGTTCTATGGTGCATGCCTGCATCATCAGTTATGGTAGGGATTCTTGAACAGTTTTCATTCTTCGTTGTGGTGCCAGAAACTGTCAAAATAGTTGCGGACCGGATTTGTTGGAAAGTGAGTAGAAATTTCATAATCCAAAGGCTGAAGGAAATTAAATGCCTCTTCTAGCAATAAAACTAAGAAGCCGCAGGTTGTCGACAATGTTGATATTTGCGCAGGATGTGACTGACAATAAAAATCTGGGCCCTATACATTGTCTAATGACAGAATTTGATGTCTGTAACAACACGAAGATATCTAGTTACACAGAATTCAGGATGTCGTTCGCAGGTGGAAAAAAGGGTGCTTCTCTTTTTCCCAAACCAGGAGAACTCCTGCGCCAAGTTGACCGTCAAAAGTAGCTCGAGCAGGCGCCTTGTGCACTGGTGCAGTAGCACCTCCCTGGCAATCCAGTTCTTCAATCTAGGCATGGGTACAGGAAAATCTATGTTGTTAATACAGCTTTTAAGGCTGGTATAATACAGAGTGGCCGCCTACCATTGTCCTTGAAAACTACAGTGTATGACAGCTGCAGCTTACCGGTACTCACCTACGGGGCAGATACCTCCAGGGTCAATAAAAGGGTCTAACTTAAATTAGGGACTACTTAGCAGGCCGTAGAACGTTAGATGATGGGTGTAACATTAAGGGAAAGGAAGAGAGCGGAGTCGATCGGAGCCGATGTAATTTAATGCCAGCATTGCCACTACTAAGGCAACCTTAAAATTATGACTGCTAATGTGAGGTACCACTATTTATATGCACTATATTTCGTTAATCGGGACTCTGAGGACATTTTAGCCCAGCTACGGGTCCGACCTGAACTTGCAAAATATTTTTCTGTGTCTATGTTAACCACTTTTTTGAGTGAAGTGACAATATATACACCGATGAAGCCATGTCCACAAAATGTGGCAAAAGCAAACATGCACAAACCCGGACAGCGTCTCTGCCATGGACATACATCCTGCAGCACAATGGCGAGGTGGGCTAGTTGGTATATATGCATAACTAAACCTTAAAAACCACATCACTGAAAAACTCGTCCTGTTGTCCTGTTCGCTTGTCTTGTTAGGCCTACATTTTTATTTGAAATATACGTTGTACAGCAGGAAACATCAAGGTAGTGCAGGAAATAGTTACTGCACACTCAAATTTAAACATAGACTTCCCTTAAAGGGACACTGAAGTGATATGTAAACATTGCGGGATTACTTGTGCAAATTGTAGTCCGGAGTCCCCAGGCCATGTTTCGACCACCCTGGGCGCGTTTACGCGATTTTATTTAGCAGAAAAATTAATTCGAAAATGCTGTCCTCCTCTCTTTACGCTCGCCCATTTTCTGCGGTGTATTCGTGTGACGTCAGGAGGGGATAAGCTGGCAATTGGCTGCGCTACTGCACGGCTCCCCGGCCTTCTGACAGAGTCAGTGGGCCCAGCGTTTCGTCCGCCGGCCGCCGACGGGTCATCGCAATTCGTTCGCTCAGTTGAAACGAAGCCAGGACACGTTTGTGAATTGTAGAATTTGCCTTTATTTACTTGTTAGTTTGTACACTGTATCTAGCTCCAAGTCAAGGTCGCTTCACACAAGCGCTGCACATGCGACGCTTCGCTGACTGGTACGCCAGTAGGAAAATATAAGGCCTCTTGAAGGCGGCAGAAGAGTCAGCGAAGTCAATATAGGTACTAAGCAAATAAAATCAACTGATATTTTTACCGTACAGCGTAAAACTAGGGCGCGGGAAGCACGTATTTGCGCTGGGCGAACAAGCACAGCGGTCAGCAGCACGACTACGCATCTGCGAACGCTTTTCCGTCTACGAAATGCAATTGCTAGACGTGAGCTACTGTGGAAACTCGGGCGACGCTTACTGCACGATCGCAGTACAACAAATAGTCACCTAAGCGGCTTGAAATGCCAAAACTTCGGAAATTGAACGCGCTGAATATATAGGCACGAAATGATAAAGGCTGACGAATAGTCTTGCCATTTTGCAGATACAAATCAACAATAATAAAATAACAAGAGCACACGTGGTGTTTGTACACGTGTGAATTAACATGACGTTTTCAAATACAGAACTTGTACGGAATATCGGAACAGATCAGGGAGGATCAACAACTACTTTTTAGAAAGAAAATGATAACGTTCGAGGATTACAGCTTAGCACTTAATACGCAAACACATCAGGAGCAGTGTGTATATATAAAAAAGAAAGAAAAGATGTCATCGTTTCTGGAAACATTTCATATCGCTTCCGTTCGCGTAACCACACAAATGAATCGGTAAAGCCTCATTGAAAATGGTGGCTCTGCTTCTACGGTTCCAATGGGGATAATGCAATGACGCCAGCATATCAGGGCAAGAGGCACGTTAACGTTCCTACACTTTCATTGATACCCCGTTTGACTGTGTTAAATTTATGAATTAAAAAAGACTCACACACTTCCCTTTGGTGATGCGAACGGAAACCTGATTCCACTATAGTAGCCCTAATTTTTTCGAAAGAGGGAGGGACTGGGAATATTTACTTGCTTAGACAAAGGAAGCCCAGGAGAGGAACGTGCATGCGCCCGGTGGTTATTAAAACGGAGCCTGAAAGACGTCTCGGTTTGGCCGATATACTGGAGTGCGCAGACTGAGCACTCTAGGAGATATACTACATTCGACGTATCGGAGTTAAAATTGCCTTTAATTTTTAAGGAAAAGTCAGAAGCTGTGCTGTTTACCGTTAGTGACGTGGTCATATGGGCGCACACTTTGTAACGAGCTTTTTGGCAAGGAGAACATCCATGCGAAGATGGCGATGCGATCGTGGAAGAGGTCAGCATGTCCCGTAGGTTTTTTGAACGGCGATAGACTACGCGCGGTGGCTCTTTAAAAATGCTTCTAAGTCGCTGACTTTGTATAAGGATATTATGATGCTTCTTTTAAATACCTGCGACCTCCGGCGCAGACGCCGAGTGTGTGAGAACTAGATTGGGTTGTGAATCAGCCGTTGTGTTATTCTGCGGTTCGAGAAGCGTTTTGCGGTCCAGGGAATCCGCGCGCTTCAGAGCATCGTCAATTAATTCTTGAGGGTAGTTTTGCTTAATTAGAGATTCCCGGAGTTTGCCGCAGTTATCAACAAAATCTGATTGCTCAGAGCATATTCTTTTGAAAAGAAGTGCTTGGCTGTATGGTATACTAGTTTTATTGTGTTTAACATGGCAGCTTTCGAAGTGCAGATACTGATGCCTGTCAGTGGGCTTTCTATAAAGTTTAGTCGACAATTTTCCATTGACTAGGGACACGGTTACGTCGAGAAAGTCAATTGTAGATTCTGAGATATTGTGCGAGAAGTTAATAGACGGGTGGGAATTATTAAAATCAGCTATAAAGGAATAAAGCTCAGATTCCCCATGTTGCCAAATTAAGAAGATATCATCGATAAAACGCCTGTAGAAAAAGGGTTGAAGGCAGCGGTCGGCAAGAAATTTGTCTTCCAGGACACCCATAAAGATACTTGCATAATTAGGGCCTATTCTTGTGCCCATTGAAGTTCCACTTACTTGAAGGTAGTGTTCATCGGAAAATTGAAAATTGTTTAGTTCATATATTAATTTGAGCATGGTTGCTAGCCCGGACTGTCAATCGGTTTGTCATCATCTGAGCGTTCATATAAGTTAAGAACAGCCTTTATACCATCTGCGTGCTGTATGTTAGTGTAAAGCGATGCCACATCAAGAGTTACAAGAAGTGAACCATGCGGAATTTTAAGATCGGCTATATCAGATAGGAAGTGATTCGTGTCTTTAATGAAAGACGCCAGAGTTGGGGGTATTTTGTTAATGAGGTTATCAACAAAGCGCGAAAGATCCTCTGTCACAGTGCCTATTCCAGAAATAATGGGACGCCCCGGGTTGTCTTTTTTATGAATTTTGGGTAACAGATAAAAACGACCAGCAACAGGGCTCAGCCGAGTGGGATGAGCGATTTAGCAAGATTCGAAGTTATATTCCCTGTCTCTAAGAGACTCTTAAGAGTATTTTCGATTGTGGCTTTGAATTCTAAGGTTGGGTCGTAATCAAGGCGCCTGTAGAAAGAACTATCAGCAAGTTGCCTGTGGGCTTCATTGACATAGTCACTGGTATTCATTATAACAATGGCGCCTCCTTTATTGGCAGGCTTAATAATAATATCACAACGCTCTCTCAGTTTATCAATAGCTGCGGTTTCATTACTAGACAAATTTCTGCGGAAAGATCTGCGGCCTTGGTAGCTTTCGATAACATCCTGCTGTACTGCTTTAATGTAAATATCAAGGAACTTATCCCGTTGGGTTGGTGGGGTCCAATGTTTGCAGGAAGTGAGTAACGAAGGTTCAGGATTTGAAGCGGGACGGTCGTGCAAAAATTCTCGCAGGCGCATGCTCCGTGCGAAATTATCTAAATCTTTGAGTAACTGAAACTCATTATAACCGCCAGTGGCCGATCAAAAACTTAACTCGCGCGACAAGACACTAGTTTCTGCGTCGGATGAATCTACGCTCGACAAGTTGACAATGTTTCCACTAGATAGGCGATCAGGTTTTGCGCTGAAATTAAGTTGACGACCAATCGGGGCAGATGCAGGGGGGTACTCAATATTTAAAGGGGATATACCATCGCTCGATAATTTTCTTGCCTTAGTTTCATTGATTTCGTGCAATTTTTCTGCCTATATGTTTCCAACGCGTCGCATTCGAATGGCGTTAGCTCAGATTCGCGTCGTAATTGGTTCTCTTTGTTAACCCTTTGTAGGGCAGGATATGTTTTTTAAAAAAAAACTAGAAAAAGGTTGTCTTATTTTACTAACCAAGCCAACAGAAGTAGTTTGCAAGAAATTTCAAGGCTGAACAATGAGTACTTTATTAAAAAAACTGGGACGCATTCGTCCCACTGAAGCTAAATTGAAATTCAAAAAGTGGGACGCATTTGTCCCAATGCTGCTTGAGGGCTCCTGGGTTACATTCGGCCGGCATGAAAAGGTCCAAAACACGTTGAACAAAGGGGCACATTGCACACAGAACACAAAAGGTTGGTGCGGGCTTCTTTCTTGGCAGTCGAGCACCAACGACACCGCCTCCTTTTTGCATTCTTCTGAGGGTGATGTCCAGCTCCCAGAAATCGGACTTCATCAGCAACCCCTACCATTTTCTGGCCATGTTTGGCACCTTTTTTGTTGACTCGATAAGGGCGATTGCTGGACCCTTTGAATGTTTGGCCGATTATCAGCTGGCGACCGAGGACGAGCCGGAACCAAAGGTAGCTCATTTCACTGACTGCTTTCATTTGAAGAAAAGCATTTACTATTGCTGCGTCCAGCAGAAAGTAAAAAATTCGGTACCACGACTTCTTAGATCGTCGATCCACCGGGTATGCGTTCCTTCTTTTGTCAAACTTGTCGACTCCACCCATCCAGGTATTGTAGTCGGAGACTGCTTTTGGGCACTGGACGGATATGGATGAGCCATTGGAAAGCTTTCGAACAACGTCCTCAGTGTCGCTGGGGTGATGAAAGTTGGACAGCACGTGTACGTTTTTCGTGTCCCGCCACTGATAAGCTGTGATGCTCCCTTTCGCCCGCCAGATATACTCTTCCTTCTGTAGCTTGTTATCCCGTTTGATTTCGTCAGGTAAGTCCTTGCGGTTTGGGCGAACCGTTCCTGCGGCCAAAATGTTCTTTTCTTTCAAGGCCTCCATTAGGCGTGTGGACGTGAAAAAGTTATCGAAATATAGCTGCGTGCCAGCCTCTACTCCGTCAATGAGGGAGAGCACAACATGCTCGCCGAGACCTACGTTCGCAGGTCGGTCTGCACCTTTGCCTTCGTACACCTGAAATTCAATCAGGTAACCTGTCTGGGAGTCGGCTCTGCACCACACCTTGTATCCCCGCTTGATAGGTTTCATGGGAAGGTACTGCTTCAGTGAGGACCGGCCTTTGAATCGTATCATACTCTCATCAATGGCTTGGTGCGCTGATGGAGTGTATTGTCTCTTGAAACTTTCATTCAGTGCAAGGATAAGAGGACGCACTCTTGCCAATCTGTCGTACCCGTCTTCACCTTTCTTTTTTTCCTTGGTTAGGTCGGTGAGGTGCAAACAGTTCATAATGGCTTGAAAACGACGGAACGACATGACCTTTGATATTTCAGGACAATTGTAAAAAGTGTCACTGCTCCAGTACAGGTACATTTGATGCCTGGGGTTTGTGCTCATCAGCAGAAGTATGCCGAAGTATGCACGGAGTTCATCAATTGTAAGCTCTTTCCAAAGTTGTCGGCCTTTCTGTTTGGCAAAGCGGTTTGTCTCAGTCACCAGTGTCTGCATGATACCTTCGTCAAAATAAAGAGCAAAAGCTTCACACGGCGTCGTCGGGAGGTTTGCACTGTATTGTGGGTCCCAAATTTTCGGAACACGAATGACGGCATCCGGTTCACTGCTATTCCATGCCCCAACCTCCTCCTCTTCGACTTCTGCTTCGTCGCAAATTCTAGGCACTTTCTTCTGCTTCCTTCTCTTTCTTGCATAGGTAGCCTTTCGCTTTTGTGGTTTCCTCGTTGATGCCGCCGCTTCGGCTTCACTGGTTTCCTCATCTGAATCGGGCGGAGCGAGCTCGGGTACGAAGTCTTCATCCGTATCTCTGTCGGAATCACTCGACGTAGGGTCGTCAGGAAGGCTAAAATATAATTCCAGCGCTTCCTCTCGCGTCAGCAATCGTTTACCTGCGTTTTTACGAGCAAACAGAAAACAAAAGAGTCGGCGAAATGTTTCACTGCACATCGAATGCAGGCAGTGGTGGCACAAGGCTTAGCCCCTCGTCATGCAGTTTTTTGCCCTGGCACCATTCGAAAACGCTTTTAGAAGTAAGTATTGCTTCTATTGTTGAAAACACCCGATTATGACAAGCTGGAACTACTTCTTTCAAAGCACAGAAAAGGGTACACTCACTTGTCATCTTGAATTATTCCTTTCCGGAGACTCACAATGCGGAAATTTGTGCCGCCGGGGAAACGGGAAACACAATTTTCAAAATAATGTACACTTAACGCCACCTATTGTACAGCTTCTGAACCAGATTCAACGGAAGTGTAAAAACCTCAATGTAGATGGCAGCACAGAAAAAATGGGCTTGATGCGTCCCATTGCCTCTCACGAGCAATTTTGTGGGGAACAAAAAATGGGACAGATATTTCCCGTTGCCCTACAAGGGGAAGTCTTTACTGTTTGATTGGTAGTGATTAATAAGGACAGCTGCTAGTCCGAGAGAAGCATCCTTTAGTATCTGCTCCCACCTAGAAGCGTTGTTTGCGGACATTTGGGAAGTAGCGGGATTTACGTAAATTCTTAAACCTTTCGGAACTATACCGTTGTCTATGTACGTCTTGAGAGTTGACGCATGCATTTCGTAACGAGTTCGCTTCTCGAGAACCTTCCGTATTCGTAAAAAATGGCTAGATAATACTGAAGACAAAGTGTTAAAAGGATGTGGCGCGGCTAGTCACTTCGATGCCGCGGCTTTGGCGCCGTCCTTACGGAGATTGTAGCGCGGAGCAAGGTTAGTAGGGCTTGACGGCTGGCTGGCGTGGCTGGCCGAAGAAGTCGATGGTCCCTCCCGCATGGGCTCTGCTGAAGGCTCGCCGACTAGTGGCTGGCTGTTGGAGGTCACGGGGTGCTCCTTTGAGGAAGGTTTGATGACTGGGCGCTGGTTACTTGAAGGCCTTTTGCTTGACGATGGTTTGACCGGAGGCATTTTACTCGCAGGTAGCAGGTTTGGGGATGACGGGCCTCTGGCCGCACGCTTGGCCGTAGACACAATAGATGAAGCCTCCGCTATTGTGGGAAACGATTCCGGGTTTGGCAGAAAGGACGTCTCACCCGCAGGAGAACACCAAGCTGAGGTAGACGGATCAAATCGTGCTTTAAAGCAGATGCGACGAATGTGGCTTGCCAGCAGTGCCACTCCTTCAAAATTGGGGTGTAAACCGTCAGCCGCGAACACACGCGCTGAAAGCAGCCATTCAAATCCATGATCAACGACGAACACTTTCTTGGATTGTCGGCATAAATCACGTAGAAGGTTGTTGAAAGAACAAGCCTCCTTGTTGCAGCGACGAACGAAGCTGTGATTCTTGTAGTTATGGCGGCGATTAGTAGTCCTGGGTAGTACAAGGCTGGCGTAGATACGTTGTATAGCAGGCCGCTCCCTCGAAATGAAGTCCAGCAGCTCGTGGTACCTCGTGAAGGCAGAACGGCCTGTGCCAGACGCCAGATCGTTGGTTCCCACGTGCAGAATCAAAGTGGTTATAGTACGTGGGACGACGTCAAGGAGGGGGCACCTATCTTGGATCACTGAACCGGGCTGGGATATCAAGCCAGGTGTGCCAGTGCGGAGTGGAGCAAAATGCTCAAAGAGATACTTTGTTTGGGAGTCACCCAAAACTACTGTACTGGCGATGGTCTTTGGAAATTTCAACATGATTGTCTTGGTCTTCAACGTGGTCCTTCCCAAATCCATGGCAGAAAATAGAGAACCCCCGGCCCCTGACTCTTGTGTCTCCGACTTGTCGAGAGTGTTCGACCAGCGTTGAACCCTCTTAGGCTCCCTTTAGCACCAAGACTGCCAGAACTGAGGCCCTCGCCAAGCATGTAGCGAATGAGAAAAAGGAAAATGATGGGCGCGGTGAAATAAGACAGACAATAAGGGTTGGCAGTCAAGAAAAATTTGGAAAGCAAAGGGGAGGTTGTGGTGGGTCATAGAAACAGATAACGAATTTTTTGAGTCAGAAAGTGATGAAAAATGCCCGCCGGGTGGGATCTGAACCCATGACCTCCAGAATACCGGTCTGATGCGATAACCACTACGCTACCAGCGGGGCTGTTTCACCACTTTCTTTATTACTCAAAAATTTCTTCATCTGTTTCTATGACCCACCACAAGCTCCCCTTTGTTTTCCTATATATATATATATATATATATATATATATATATATATATATATATATATATATATATATGTGTGTGTGTGTGTGTGTGTGTGTGTGTGTGTGAGCGTGTGTTACCACGCTTCTGTGTGTACTACTTTCACGACGCAGAAGGAAGACTATAAAACTTCTCAAATGACGCATTGTTTTTATTGTAGGGCGTTAGTCAATAACTGCACTGCTCGCTTCAGCTTCACTTTCAAGGTCCAGCCTGAAGTGTTGGGTCTAATATACATACATATATTGCCAATGAAGGCTGTGGCCCCTCTAGCAATGAGAGTTTAAATGAGATGTTTAATGGGCGCCAACTGCTTGCGAAATACAAAATGTCACTTCCTTTATCGCACGCTTTTTAAACCTCCTGGTATAATATTTTGGTGAGTTAAATGATTGGTTTTATCAAATTGAATGCGAGTTCGGAACCTTTATTATCTAGAAGCAGTCTTAACTGCAGTTTTGAAGAGAATTCGAGGGATATCGCAAAATAGTATGACAACAAACATCACGCTTTGGGTGCCTCAGCTGGCATCTTGGACTCGGCTGGATTCAAACAGATTTTATTGAAACAAATCTGACTAGGTGGGAGCCGGGTACGGGTCCGCCTCCACGTGTCCTGGCATCGCATTTTAATCTGCGACACTACTCGTCACTACCCCGTTTAGGGAGCACGTGCTTTTTTAACAAGGCGAAGACTTGCTGTATGGCGTATGGCTGGTCTGTCTTGCTTGAGATTCAAAAGGTCGCTGAAGTTCCGCCGGATACTCTTCTAAGCTCGCACCGTCTGGGTCGGCGCTACAGTTCCAGTGGATGTGCCACTGGATTGCCAGTCTTTTCTCGCGCACATTGCACTGATCACTCGGGTACTCGTCTGGGTTTATTCAGTGTAATGCTGTCGCTGACATTATCGATGCCTCCTGAAGTCAGATGAACCGCCTCCTCACGGCCCAGCGCCCGGTGGGACGGCGTGTACGCCCGTGTGGCCAATTACTGGGGCTTTAGTGTTTCTCCATGGCCCCTAGCTCTATCCTTGGTTTCAATGCACCAGTTTTACTCGGGACGAGTGCCCCCTTTGAGAGCGTGGTGTGTCGTAGCGCTTGCTTGCCTGTAGGAAATATCGTTGTGGTTCGGTGTTTCAGCGGGCATCCTGTCTGTCTACGGAATAAATATGCCGCAGGCGAAAAGCACATGCGTTTCTGATGTGCGGGTTGATGACGGCACCCCGTAATTTGTGACTGTGTAATGTGGGTCTAAGATGCGGATCATGCCATTCTAATGGCTGAAGAAACCCCTCAAGAGATTTCGCTCAAACAGCAGCTGTGAGTAGGAGTTCTTACCTGAACACCATACTTCCGTTTGAATCGCAAGGGCCGCGGCTCCTGGATGCAACGATAAACTTCCATACGTCGTTTGTGATTTGAATTAGGAGTCCCGATTAACAAGGGTGTTTCACCTACTGCAAGGTAAGTTGTGCAAATTCGAGAGTGTTTGGCCCAGGGGCTCAAGGAAGGATAGCATTCATCATAGTGTTAAGCTGTAACGAGGGCATGGTTAAGAAAAAAAATAGGTTCACATTTACAGGCAGTTTTATGTAGGCGAGCAGCACAAACACGTTATTGCATGTTTCGTGCTCGGATTCTGCATAAATTGCTACACATTTTTGGGTCATTGGGGCACTCGGTGAAGGAATCGGTTTAAAAGCAAAGCTTTTTACTTCTACCACCAAGGGTTCTTTCGCGACAGTTGATGGCAGCAGAAAACTCCCGCGAACAAATAAAAGACATCACAGGCACCGCCAGGAATCGAACGTGGAACTATTGCAGCAACAAAACGAGAGGCCGTTGTCTTCGATTGAGATGGGGAGACATCGACGGGAGACAGGAGACGGGGACGCGGAGACGGGGAAGGCAGGTGGTGTACTCACCAAGCACATCTGCCGGATGGCCGCTTGCATTCTTGTTGAATGCCACGTGATAGCGTCACGCGACCTGTCGCGCCAATGTGCTCTACACCCAGGGCTTGTGTAGCGGCCGTGTGCGCGCCTTGCCCATGTGCAAGGAGTTACAAAAAATAAATGAAACTCACACCAATGCTAGGGGTCTCACTTAGAGTACGCCAATGTGCTAAAGCCTGCGGCCTCCAGTTTTCACCATAAAAATCAGGTATCCTTGTCATATGCCCTCACGCCAAACGCCACATCAAGGGAGACATTCAAATACTGCTTGATGGCCAGGCCATTATTCCAAGCCCTAGCTTCAAGATCGTAGGCCTACGTCTTCAGGACAATACCAAGAGTGACGTATCATTCCAGCCCCTCAAACACAGCATCAATCATATCCTACACATGATCAGGCCAGTTACCACCAAGAAGCGAGGCCCCAGATACCCTTCGATTAATTCAAGTGTTTGTGCTCTCGAGAATAACTTGCATCACCCCGCCGTCTTCCTCTTGGCCAGGAGGACATGCAAGGACTGAGGCTTAAGCGTGTTGGTTCATGACTAAAAGGAGGGGAACAGCGCAAATTTGACAGACACGAGAAAAAGGAGACGACACGCACAGCGCTGACTAACAACAGTTTATTATTTACCGCTGGGGCACATATATACCACCACGGTTAAAAAATACAAGGAAAAGTAAGACTAACACGATAGTGTCTCTTATAACCCTTGCTCGTCACATATCACCATTCGCTCTGCGCCACAAAAACACGTGCTGCACTAACCTGGGGTCAAAAAATCTAATTCTTTTTGGTAGAGGGTCAGAGAGGGCATGCTTACGCATTTATCTTTTAGGTGGGCGATTTCGGCACCTTCAATTATTTCTCTGGTCGTTTTATGCTTTTTTTTGCTATGACCTTAGTTTTAGAAAAAATAGGGCTGCATCCGCTAACGCTACAGTCCCTAAAGCGGAGGCCCAGGTGGCCACTGATTGCCTTGGTTACTTTGTTGTGGTGCTCTTTCAGCCTTTCATTTAAACACCTTCCTGTTTGCCCAATATATTGTTTACCACAGGACAGCGGAACTGAATATACTACACCTTCTATGCAGTCTACAAACCGATTATCATGCTTTGTTGAGCAAGACTGCATTGTTCTTGCTGTTTTGTTGACTCTTGGGCACATGGCTGACAATTTATTGGGGGCAGAAAATACTACTTCCACTTTAGCGCGTTTGCCTATCCCATCCCATTCCAAGCTGGTAAAAAGGTCGATAGTTACCTCGTGCTTAAAAACGCCTTAAACAAATCATGTATTCACTGTATGCCTGACAGTTTTATTAGGCAGATGAACAGACTTCAGATAGCGGGGTACCCAAAATAGTTGCTATCATCCGTAGGGGAAGCGTTTCTACAAAAATTAAAAAGAAACACGCAGGACAGCCTACCAGTATCTGATCAAAACAGAAGCAAAAAGATAACTGTGATTCCCTACTTGCATCGAATTGCACATAACTTGGAAAAATAGGCAAACGCGCTAACGTGGAAGTAGTATTTTCTGCCCCCAATAAATTGTCAGCCATGTGCTCAAGAGTCAACAAAACAGCAAGAACAATGCAGTCTTGCTCAACAAAGAATGATAATCGGTTTGTAGACTGCATAGAAGGTGTAGTATATTAAGTTCCGCTGTCCTGTGGTAAACAATATATAGGGCAAGCAGGAAGGCGTTTAAATGAAAGGCTGAAAGAGCACCACTACAAAGTAACCAAGGCAATCAGTGGCCACCTGGGCCTCCACTGTAGGGACTGTAGCGTTAGCGGATGCAGCCCTATTTTTTCTAAAACAAAGGTCATAGCAAAAAATAAGCATAAAACGACCAGAGAAATAATTGAAGGTGCCGAAATCACCCACCTAAAAGATAAATGCGTAAGCATGCCCTGTCTGACCCTCTCCGAAAAAGAAATAGATTTTTTGACCCCAGATTAGTGCAGCACGTGTTTCTGTGGCGCAGAGCGAATGGTGATGTGTGGCGAGCAATGGGGATAAGAGACACTATCGTGTTAGTCTTGCTTTTCCTTGTATTTTTTAACTGTGGTGGTATATATGTGCCCGAGCGGTAAAGAATAAACTGTTGTACGTCAGCGCTGAGCGTGGCGTCTCGTTCTTCTCGTGTCTGTCAAATTTGCCTGTTCCCCTCTTTTTAGAGGACATGAAGATGCTTGGTTTAATGATTAGAAAGGCGGTTGAGCAGGCCACTGGCCTTTTTATGAATACATCCACGTGGAGGATGCTTGGTATGAGGCTCCATAACACGGTGGAAGACCTGATACAGGGCCATCTTTCTAACCAGAAGCTCTGAATGAGCAGAACTGCGGCGGGTCGCCGCAACGTGAAGCACATGTTGTCACGCCGCGTGATGTACTCCCGAACTCTTGGCGACAAGAACTAAAGAGGTCCCTTTGCTTACAAATATCAACCCGTCACCCGCAAAAGTGGCCGACAAGCATGGGCCCACGCAGTCAAAACCAACACTAGGCGGGAATCATGCAGTTATCTACACAGACGCCTCCCAACATCAAGGATAGCAATACGCTCATCATGGCTACCTCCAGAACCAACCTCCTTGCGTGTGCCTCACTAAAGACCGAAGACATGACGGCAGAAGAACAGGCAGCCATCGCCTTGCCTCTCACTCAACCAGGGATTCGGGATGTAGTCACTGATCCCCAGCAATCATATCGGAATTACTAGTCGGGGTGGGTGTCCCTGATTTGCACTGCGTTCGTGAAAAAAACACTTCCAATCCGATTCTATTCAGCTCATCTGGACGGCCGCTTCGCTTCCATTGAGGGCAACGAATACGCCCACCAACAAGACAACGCTTTTACCCCTCGGTCTGTAGAGCTGCACGAAGACAGTCAAGCCCTTGTCACTTTCAGGGATATAACCGAGCATTATCGTTTTCAAATACAAACCTTACCGTAGCCTTACCCTGGCCTTTATAGAGAGCAACAAACTACCCTACGACTCATCAATGCGGCTCCTTCCCACATACGACTTGTCTTCACTTATTGCACCCGAATCCATACTCCGCTTAATGTAAATTTTGCTCAGAAGTAGAAACACTGTGCCACAAAATCTGGGTGTGCGTCTTAGCCCTCAGCACCCTCGTTTCTTCCCGTCATCTACCCAAGAAGAGCAATGGTATAGGCTGCTGTCCAATCCTACTCTACCTACCCAGCTTCAGCTGGTGAGCAGAGCACAAGTGGCGCGGACTGCATATGGACTTCATTGAAGGATCTAAGTCCCGAAGGAACCAGTCTCCTGCTCCGCCCTCTCGGCCGTTCAAAATTCTGAATAAAAGTATTTCCCCTCATCGTCCTTCGCTTTCTCCATTTCCACCTTCGCCGTCTCTGCCGTTGATCTCGTCGCTTTCGTTGGCGGCGGCAAAGACCGAGAAGTGACATCGTGTAACAACGGCTTTAGGCTTTATTAATTCGATAAATAGGAGTTTCCACTCATGTGCTACGACAATACATCTCAACCAACCACCGTTCATGCATCGTGCATTGATTTATCATTAGCAAAGAATATCGCTGCGACATAATAAAGCGTGTGGCTATGAGTATTTCACTTGTAGTTGGTTTCACTATTTGTAGAACCGCGAGAGAGAATTTAAGTGACGTCGCTTGTGTAATTGTTGTGGGGGCCATGTACAGCTTTCCCAATACACCCTACATTCGCAGGGTGGATTGGCGCAAATATTTTTGTGTGGTCGCTGGTTGACGGGTGGGGGTGTTATCAGCAGAATATCCGGCCATGTTGAGCACTGTTTGCAAATCTGTATCTGCTATGACAACATGCGGAAGGACCTTGTGCTATGCCACGGGGATAAACGTAGGATCCCCTGCGTTCGAGCTCACAGCAGAATGGGCGAACGATGAAGAATGTAAGCACAGCCCTAGGATAACGGTATTGAGCTGTAAAACAATTTCACCTCAAAAATAGCTTCCGCACATGCTTGCACAAGTAAAAAACTGCACAACGATATTCCTGTTCTATATGTCGGACGGCCTAACGGTAGCTAAAAATTCAGGGTAGACGGCCAGAAATGCTGCTTATCTCTATGCAAATACTGAGCCCCGCATGCTCCGGCAATATCATCCCGATCATAGTTCCTGCGATAATGAACACGTGGGCTCAAAAGGTTACAGGACTGGATTTAGAATTTTATCTATAATATCTCTGCAATCTGGTGGCTAAGCTCCTACTACGTGAACTGTGATGATACCCCAAGCGTGATTCTTCGCTAGCAAATTCATATTCGGTGCTAAGGCCCAGGAAGCAGAGAAAATAACGTAGAAATCGAAATTGTAGCGTGCAATCTCTCACCCACCCCGCGTGTACAATATTTTCAAGAGAAACATTGCTGTCCGTACAGATGCCCTGATCGATACGGCGGCCGTCAGTCGTTGATGCGAAAATTCACTCAATAAATAAAATCTGTAATACTCACTTTCCCAGCACTCAATGACACAATTTTTTTGCAATGTGCTTATTGATGCTAAGAAAAGCTGAAGACAGTACTGCTACGGCCACATTTAGTTTTCTCAACATCGTTCTTGCCATTTTTAACAAAGTTACAGCATTTCTATAATGTGGGTTAAAGGGTGCCATTAATGCTCATCTTCTTTATGCTCATTCAACAATTTGCCAAAAGACTAAATTTCCTCCCAAGATTGAACCAGCTCTCAGAAGCAGTTAATTTGTAATTATGGTAGCAGTAGTAATAGTAGAAGAAGTAGTAGTAGTAGTAGTAGTAGTAGTACTATAAGTAGTAGTAGTAGTAGTAATTTATTCTTGACTCTCAAGGAAGGGTATTTCCCGATTTCTAGACTGCAAGTGATGATCGGGCGATCGATGTCCTAGATGCCAGCACTTTCTGGATGGCCAGATGCTGGCTGGTGATACATTTGTGTAAATTAGATTGTGAGGCAAAAGGCTGTAAGCGTAGAGTTGTGCGTTGTGGGTACGCCTATACAATCGGTTCCTGTGTTCCTCGCTCAGAGAAGAAACGGAAGTGGGAATTTCCTTAGAAGCAATAGGAGTACGCGAACTGGACCAAAGTATGCACTTGTTTGAGTGAGGCGGGTAGTAATCAGTTCTATATCAGACAATTTGGGGTGACGTAAAATAAATTATGGTTGGCAATGGCGATGCCATTGTCAAACTTTTTCAAATGCAACCGATTATTTCTGCTTCACTTATTAGTGTAGGTCCAGGTAGGAAAGGGCGCAAGCTTTCAGGCAGCCTATTTTATTGTCCGTCGAGGGGCAATGGGCGGAGATCCGAATTAGGTCGACGTTTCTTTGCAATTGATGCTTCAAAGAAGGAGGACGATTAATGGAGCCACTCATTCTGCCATGATACTTCGACAGTCAAGTTGGCAGTCACTTGTGATGACTGAGCTTTTAGCGTGCACGAGTGTGAATTCAATCGCTAGTTCTCATGTTGCAACAGTAACAAAATATTGCTTCTCGCTCGAATATGAGGTGTTTTTGATATAGGCAACCCTTTGACAATACCCCCAACGTATATCTGCGCTTGTAGTGGTGGCCTATTCGCCAATTTCTATTTTGCTGCCGCTTCAGCTTACATACCCACAACTGTAGCACAACGGTGTACGGTAATTCGCAAATTATAACGGACGATCCGCAAGTGGGAACAACCTTTCACCTGTACATACCAATTATAGTCATCATTTGTAGATTATCATCATCGTCCGAGCTCGTTCTGCTAGTCACCAAGTTCCCTGCTGGCCTAATACAGAGACGCGCCTTGGAATTACCGTCCCCTTGTTCCAACCTGCTTTCCTCTTACAATATATATATATATATATATATATATATATATATATATATATATATATATATATATATATATATATATATATATATATATATATATATATATATATATATATATATATGGAAGCACTGTAGTTCTCCGCGACACAATATTTCGCTGATTTCTATCTTCTGTGTAATCATCATCACCTGTCATCCTTTTCAGTAATGCTTCATCTTCGTCACCTGTACATGATCATTATCATCCCTGAGGCTAGGGCTGCTTGCCTCTGCGTTCGCCAAATAAACGGCGTCTGTCTCCTCCACTCTATCAGTGAGCGACGTCTCCTTGAAGGCCTCTTACACGTGGTGGAGGTGCACCTCGATCCCGCCCTCTGGCTCTCCTAGCGCACCCCTGGAGCTACGTTCAGGAAGACGCCTTCAAATGCCAACCGGGCCAATGGAACAGGACGTCCCGACTCGCACCGCCCCTGCAACGGCTTCTGCGCCTCCTGCGTGGACCGTTACCAGCCGCCAACGGGACCCTAGATCCTTCGCTGGCCTTCGAGGTGAAGACGTCGACGATTGGCTCGACTATTACGACAGAGTGAGTGCGTTTAATCGGTGGGATGACTCTATGAAGCTCTATAATGTCCCGTTCTGCCTTGACAAAGTGGCTAGGACGTGGTTTTATAACAACGCACATCGCCTAGGAGATTGGAATACGTTTACGGAGGAGATTCGCAAGATTTTTGGCACATCGGCGAGCCGATCGGAGAGCGCCACGAAGAATCTCTCCCAGCGCGTTCAACATGTAGGTGAGACGTACACGTCTTACATTGAGGATGTGCTTGCGCTTTGTCGCCAGGCGAACGAGGACATGTCGGAGAACGACAAGGTCCGGCACCTTCTGAAAGGCATTAGCACATTTGCCTTTAATGCTCTCGTCGCTCAGAATCCCACCACCGTACGCGACGTAGTTACGATTTGCCAGCGCTTGGATGCGCTGCAGTCCGCTCGCATCCAGCAGGATACCCCACCAGCCTGCCTTCCACCCGACACGGAGCTGCGCTCTTTGATACGTAGTATCATTAGGGAAGAACTTCAGGCGCAGAAGACCTCTGGACTCTCTGGTGATCGCCAGTTCTCCTCTGGCGACACTTTGCGTGACCTGGTTAAAGAAGAACTGCGTCTCATGGAAAGCGGGCCCTCTACCGAACACGCCGCTCCACAGCACGTGGCTCAGTACGCCGAGATAAGCCCGCTACAGCCAGTCTTCCCGCATCCTGCGCCTGCTCAGAGTCATTTGTCTGCCCTTTCTCCGAGACTCCCTGAGCCGTACAGCCAGTACTATGCTCCTTGGCGACCCCCCCGACCCACTTGCTTCTACTGTGGTATCAGGGGTCATATTGCCCGATTTTGTCGACGGCGTCAGCAAGACGAACGTGCAGGCCTTATACCGGACCGCAGCACCTACCGACCTCCATATGGCTTTCGTCAACGGGCATATCATTCCCCGCCGCGGCCTTTTCCGTCGACCCCGGACACACAGGACGTTCCTAGAAGTTCCCGACCATCGTGGCGCCGTTCACCATCTCCCTTTCGTAACCGCTCAGTATCGCCCCTTCGCCCCGCGTCTCAAGCTGCTGGCCTCCGACAGGAAAACTAACCTCTGCAGTTTTTGGAGGGAAAACTGCTATACCTGGTAAAAGTACAATTCCTCCGCAGCGGCCATCGAACATTTTATCTGTAATCGTCGAAGGTATTTGTGTTGATGCTCTTGTGGACACTGGCGCCAGTATTTCAGTTATACATGCAGACTTGTGTGCTCGACTTCGTAAAGTGCAAACGCCCTACTCTGGCCCGACCTTGTGTGGCGCAAATAATGTTTTGATTCAGCCCTCTGGACAGTGCACGGTACGCGTACTTATCGACGGCCTTCGACATCATATCCCGTGTGCGGTGCTGGCGTCGTGTGCTCATTCGCTAATTTTGGGGTGGGACTTTCTCTCTTCAGCCTCAGCCGTCATCTCTTGTGATAGCCCAACCATTGAACTCTCCATTGAGCAAGTTTCGAGTGTTTGCAGTATGCCTCAAGTGAACCTCGTAGTGGCTGCAGATTGTGTTCTTTCTCCAGGACTGGATACTCTCCTCACAGTTCGATCGGCCGACATCAGTGAGGGGGACATTTTAGTCGTCCCTTGTGCCAGCCTACTCTCTAAAGGAGTCGTGATAGCTACGTGCCTAATACGCTTCTGCAATGGGTTCGCAACCCTTCCCGTGACCAATGCTAGCCCAGAACTGATCCTGCTGCATGAAGGCACCACAGTGGCCTCGACTCATCAGGGAGAGACCATTGATGTTGTTCCTATCGGCTCGTTGTCGGCTCTTCCGCGTTCCGTTTTTTCGGACACTTCTACTTCACCGCTGACTGCCACCATTAGCCCCGACGTCACGCAAGCAGAGGCACAGTCCTTATTGGCCTTACTGGACAAGCACCGTTTGTCTTTCGACTCCTTTTCCAAAACGTTAGGCCAGACCACTGCCGCAGCACACCGCATACAGACAGACAGTCCTCACATCATACGCCGCCGCCCGTATCGCGTGTCGGCGTCTGAACGAAAAATAATTGAAGAGAATGTCTCAGATATGCTTAAGCGAGACATAATTCGTCCCTCCGCGAGTGCCTGGTCTTCTCCTGTTGTATTAGTTAGAAAGAAGGATGGGTCAGTTCGCTTTTGCGTGGATTATCGAGCCCTCAACAAAATTACCAGGAAAGATGTCTACCCGATGCCAAGGATTGACGATGCTTTGGATTGTTTACAAGGAGCTGAATATTTTTCCAGCCTGGATTTACGTTCAGGGTATTGGCAGATACCAATGTACGAGGCCGATAAGGAGAAAACAGCGTTCTGTACCCCCGACGGCTTATACGAGTTTAACGTTATGCCGTTCGGGTTGTGTAATGCGCCCGCCACCTTTGAGCGACTCATGGACACTGTTCTACGTGGCCTAAAGTGGAAGACCTGTTTGTGCTATCTGGACGACATCGTTGTCTTCTCGTCCACCTTCTCTCAGCACCTGCAGCGGCTAGATGAAGTGCTGACCTGTCTCGCTACCGCCGGCCTACAGCTCAACACAAAAAAATGTCATTTTGCCAGCAAGGCCATCAAGGTCCTTGGCCATGTCGTGAGCAAAGAAGGTGTCCGGCCCGACCCTGAGAAGATTAGCGCAGTCATGAGCTTCCCACGCCCGCAGCAACAGAAGACGCTCCGCAGCTTTCTTGGCCTGGCTTCCTACTTTCGACGTTTCGTGCGCAACTTCGCCACCCTCGCGTCTCCGCTAAACCAGCTTCTTCGTTCTGGCACGCCTTTCGTATGGTCTGAGGACTGCGAAAAATCATTTCAAGCCTTAAAAGACGCGCTTACCTCGGACCCCGTCTTGACCCATTTCGACGACACCAAACCAACCTTATTACATACGGATGCAAGCGGGTACGGAATTGGTGCTGTTATTCTCCAGCGCGATAACCAATCTAGAGAGCGTGTTGTGGCCTATGCCAGTCGCACTCTCAGTTCCGCAGAGAAGAACTACACCATTACTGAACAAGAATGCCTAGCTGTCGTCTGGTCGGTACAAAAATTCCGTCCCTACTTATACGGCCGCCACTTCAACGTAGTGACCGATCATCACGCCTTGTGCTGGTTATCGACGCTGAAGAACCTTTCCGGCCGGCTCGGACGGTGGATTTTGCGATTACAGGAGTACGACTACACTGTACAGTACAAATCAGGCAAGAAACACCTTGATGCGGATGCCTTGTCACGATGTCCCCTCGGGTCGACATCAAACACCGCTGGCGATGTTTCCTCCGCTGCACGAGCTACATCCTTGGCTCCCATCGACCCTGCGCTATCCTTTGGGTGCTCCGAGCTGGTGTCTTTTCAGCAGGCCGACCCGCACTGCCGAACGATAACTGACCGACTGTCTGGGGTGACGAAGCCTCCTAACAGCCGTTTACTACGCCAGCTTGCAAAGTACACGCTCCGCAACGGTGTGCTCTGCCGCGTCAACCATCACCCTGCTGGAGAAAAATGGGTGCCTGTAGCTCCTCGGGCTTTGCAGCCAAAGATTTTAGAAGCCTTTCACGATGACCCAACTGCTGGCCACCTCGGCTTTCAAAAAACGTTTGATAGGATCCGAGCTCGCTTCTTCTGGCCTGGCATATCAAGGTGCGTCGCTAAGTATGTCAGCTCCTGTGCATTGTGTCAGCATCGCAAACGCCCTACAACTGCGTCTGCTGGACTTCTACAACCCATTCCTTGTCCGGCGGAACCTTTTGACGTGGTGGGTATTGATCTATACGGCCCTTTACCATCCACCTCATCCGGCTACCGTTGGATCGTGACCGCGGTTGACCATTTGACGCGTTATGCAGAGACGGCCCCTGTTCGCTCTGGCTGCTCCCAAGAAGTCGCCGAATTTATCTTGCATAACGTGATCTTACGCCATGGCGCCCCCCGGGTTCTACTAAGTGACCGTGGGAAAACATTTCTTTCAAGCGTCATTGCAGACCTGCTTCGTGCATCGAATACCATCCACAAAACGACGTCCTCATATCACCCCCAAACAAACGGCCTCACGGAACGCTTCCATCGTACACTTTCGGATATGATCTCCATGTATATCGGACCAAGCCATACTAACTGGGACGCCATCCTTCCATTCGTAACGTTTGCGTATAATACGGCACGCCAACGAACAACTGGGTACGCTCCGTTTTTCCTTGTTTATGGCCGTGATCCCTCCTTCGTCATAGACACGTGTCTGTTCTCGGCACCTGCGACGGGATCTGTCACCGGGTCTGACGAATTCATCTCTCGCCTTCGCCACTGCCGCCGTATTGCCCGTGAAAACACGCAAGCCTGCCAGCAGGACCGCAAGCTCCAGTACGACGCCTCTCACCGGTGTATCCAGTACCGCCCAGGGGACCAGGTTCTACTCTGGACTCCCGTTCGTGTGCCTGGGCTATGCGAAAAGTTTCTTCGGCGATTCATCGGCCCTTATACCGTTCTGGAGCAGACGTCGCCAGTCAACTATCGGGTCACCCCTGTGTCTCCCAGCACGGACCGTCGCTGTCGGGGAACCGAAATTGTGCATGTCTCCCGTCTCAAAAAGTTCCACTCTCGCACTTCCTAAATGCCAGCGGCCGGGCGGCCGCCTTCCTCGAGGGGGGGGGGGCAATTAGTGTAAGCACTGTAGTTCTCCGCGACACAATATTTCGCTGATTTCTATCTTCTGTGTAATCATCATCACCTGTCATCCTTTTCAGTAATGCTTCATCTTCGTCACCTGTACATGATCATTATCATCCCTGAGGCTAGGGCTGCTTGGCTGCGCGTTCGCCAAATAAACGGCGTCTGTCTCCTCCGCTCTATCAGTGAGCGACGTCTCCTTGAAGGCCTCTTACAATATATATATATATTAAATTAGAGTCACCACGAAAAACATAACAATATTTAATACGACGTTTCGGCTGGAAACCAGCCTTTTTCAAGTGAAGAACATAGGTCGAATACAGGGTATATGTAGGCTCGTAAGGAGCGCTGCGAGCATGTGGGCACATTATTTCAAAAGTGTACAAGAAGGAAATACAGCAAAAAACAAGTGAAAGAAACGTACTGCACGACTGGGCGCGCAGGTAATACATCTCAATATACATCGCGGCGAAAAGCAAAAGCGAGGAAACTTAGGAAGCGTGTGTCCCTCAGCCACCGCCCACCCACGCACAGCAATATTAAGAAAACTAAACAAATAAGGAAGGGGTACTGGGCATCTTACTCCAAACGAGCGGAAACAACCTGCCGCATAAGGCGGAAGCGTAGAATCGACAATTAGTCATCCAGACACTGGTGAACGCAAAATGGCAGAAGGCGACGTTGAATTTAAAGAATGCAGGCGGGAGGATTAGCGAGGGGACCGCGTCCTCAAAGGAAAGTGCCGCCAGAAATAAAAGCTCCGCTTCGAGGTCACAAACCAATCTGATTCTGATATATTCGGCCTCTGGCCCAAACGTCAATGAAATTTTAAGAAGACACCACAACATCTTGCTCCAGGGTGAAAGAATGAAGCACGTCATTCCAGACCCACCACGCGTGATGTATCGCCGGGCAAGAAACATCAGAGACATTGTAACATCATCTCGATCAAGAGAAACTAATTTCACAGGTTCCACACCATGTGGAAAACCCCGATGCAATTTGGGTCTAATGATGACACCAACAACAAGCGCTCAGAGCAGGGAATCTCACTTTTCCATGCAGATCAGGGGCAATTTTAATTGTGACACTGCAAATATAGTTTACCTCCTAGAATGTGGTGATTGTGGTGCGCAATATATTGGACAGACTGAAAATTCTTTTAGAACTCGCATCAATAATCACAGATCCGTTCGATCAAACACCCGTTCGATCAATTTAAAGCCACAGTGCTCCAATGAGGATTTAAAACCCATTTCGACAGGGATGGCTGCGAATCTTATCTGATCCACAAATATAACACTCTCACAAAAGGTATCAATGAGTCTCAGGGAAGGCTGTCGTGCCTTCAAACCTAGACCTTGTAGCGGCACGTATCGCACGTTACCACTTCTAAACCGTTGGATGGTTCATCGTTGTCAGCAGGTTACTTTTCCGTATGCTTTATAGCTTCTCCTGCACGAAATCTTGCTGTATCCCATCATTACACTTTCTAAGCACTATTCGGTCTAGTGTTGTGAATAACTTATTTTCTTCGTATGCTTCATTGCTCTCTTGCCCGAAATGTCACTTTGTAAGCTATTTTTGTTCACTGCTATAGTTCGCCATGTTCTACAATTTGTACACGTGTACTCTTTGTATTCTTTCGTTTGTCAGTTTGTTTAAAGAATGCTGTGTGTGAATTTATACTGCCATTGATGACTAGCTACGAAGTGTTTCTTTTTTTTCCCTAAATTATTGGAGATTTGTTCTCGTACGTGCGCCACATCTTTCTTTTACATTTTCATAACGTGCAAACCCCTGTTACTTGCAAAAATATGAAATGTAAGCTGACAATTTGTTGTATCTATCCACTTCATGTCATGAGCCGGGGACTCGTTCAACTGCTCTTTTCTGTGTGCTGTTTTTTTTTTGTTTATTACCTGCCTTGTGTGCCATTTCTCAAAATCCTCGCACAGCCTGCGCTCTTCTTGGGTGGCTCACGCACAGCTCTGTGCGCGTCGGCGCCCTTCGAGGAGTCGTCATTGTCCGCCTTGTACCCCGGACGTGGGCCGCTGATAAGCCATTTGTGGCTATTATCTGGTGTCCTCCCGAAGTGGCGGCACTTTCCTTTGAGGACGCGGTCCCCTCGCTAATCCTCCCGCCTGCATTCTTGAAATTCAACGTCGCCTTCTGCCATTTTGCGTTCACCAGTGTCTGGATGACTAATTGTCGATTCTACGCTTCCGCCTTATGCGGCAGGTTGTTTCCGCTCGTTTGGAGTAAGATGCCCAGTACCCCTTCCTTATTTGTTTAGTTCTCTTAATATTGCTGTGCGTGGGTGGGCGGTGGCTGAGGGACACACGCTTCCTAAGTTTCCTCGCTTTTGCTTTTCGCCGCGATGTATATTGAGATGTATTACCTGCGCGCCCAGTCGTGCAGTACGTTTCTTTCACTTGTTTTTTGCTGTATTTCCTTCTTGTACACTTTTGAAATAATGTGCCCACATGCTCACAGCGCTCCTTACGAGCCTACATATACCCTGTATTCGACCTATGTTTTTCACTTGAAAAAGGCTGGTTTCCAGCCGAAACGTCGTATTAAATATTGTTATGTTTTTCGTGGTGACTCTAATTTATTATATATATATATATATACATATAAATATATATAAATATATATATATATATATATATATATATATATATATTATAAGAGGAAAGCAGGTTGGAACAAGGGGACGGTAATTCCAAGGCGCGTCTCTGTATTAGGCCAGCAGGGAACTTGGTGACTAGCAGAACGAGCTCAGACGATGATGATAATCTACAAATGATGACTATAATTGGTATGTACAGGTGAAAGGTTGTTCCCACTTGCGGATCGTCCGTTATAATTTGCGAATTACCGTACACCGTTGTGCTACAGTTGTGGGTAGGTAAGCTGAAGCGGCAGCAAAATAGAAATTGGCGAATAGGCCACCACTACAAGCGCGGATATACGTTGCGGGTATTGTCAAAGGGTTGCCTATATCAAAAACACCTCATATTCGAGCGAGAAGCAATATTTTGTTACTGTTGCAACATGAGAACTAGCGATTGAATTCACACTCGTGCACGCTAAAAGCTCAGTCATCACAAGTGACTGCCAACTTGCCTGTCGAAGTATCATGGCAGAATGAGTGGCTCCATTAATCGTCCTCCTTCTTTGAAGCATCAATTGCAAAGAAACGTCGACCTAATTCGGATCTCCGCCCATTGCCCCTCGACGGACAATAAAATAGGCTGCCTGAAAGCTTGCGCCCTTTCCTACCTGGACCTACACTAATAAGTGAAGCAGAAATAATCGGTTGCATTTGAAAAAGTTTGACAATGGCATCGCCATTGCCAACCATAATTTATTTTACGTCACCCCAAATTGTCTGATATAGAACTGATTACTACCCGCCTCACTCAAACAAATGCATACTTTGGTCCAGTTCGCGTACTCCTATTGCTTCTAAGGAAATTCCCACTTCCGTTTCTTCTCTGAGCGAGGAACACAGGAACCGATTGTATAGGCGTACCCACAACGCACAACTCTACGCTTACAGCCTTTTGCCTCACCATCTAATTTACACAAATGTATCACCAGCCAGCATCTGGCCATCCAGAAAGTGCTGGCATCTAGGACATCGATCGCCCGATCATCACTTGCAGTCTAGAAATCGGAAAATACCCTTCCTGGAGAGTCAAGAATAAATTACTACTACTACTACTACTTATAGAACTACTACTACTACTACTACTACTACTACTACTACTACTTCTTCTACTATTACTACTACTACCATAATTACAAAATAACTGCTTCTGAGAGCTGGTTCAATCTTGGGAGGAAATTTAGTCTTTTGGCAAATTGTTGAATGAGCATAAAGAAGATGAGCATTAATGGCACCCTTTAACCCACATTATAGAAATGCTGTAACTTTGTTAAAAATGGCAAGAACGATGTTGAGAAAACTAAATGTGGCCGTAGCAGTACTTTCTTCAGCTTTTCTTAGCATCAATAAGCACATTGCAAAAAAATTGTGTCATTGAGTGCTGGGAAAGTGAGTATTACAGATTTTATTTATTGAGTGAATTTTCGCATCAATGACTGACGGCCGCCGTATCGATCAGGGCATCTGTACGGACAGCAATGTTTCTCTTGAAAATATTGTACACGCGGGGTGGGTGAGCGATTGCACGCTACAATTTCGATTTCTACGTTATTTTCTCTGCTTCCTGGGCCTCAGCACCGAATATGAATTTGCTAGCGAAGAATCACGCTTGGGGTATCATCACAGTTCACGTAGTAGGAGCTTAGCCACCAGATAGCAGAGACATTATAGATAAAATTCTAAATCCAGTCCTGTAACCTTTTGAGCCCACGTGTTCATTATCGCAGGAACTGATGATCGGGATGATATTGCCGGAGCATGCGGGGCTCAGTATTTGCATAGAGATAAGCAGCATTTCTGGCCGTCTACCCTGAATTTTTAGCTACCTTTAGGCCGTCCCACATATAGAACAGGAATATCGTTGTGCAGTTTTTTACTTCATAACCAGCCTTGTGCTATGCCACGGGGATAAACCTAGGACCCCCTGCGTTCGAGCTCACAGCAGAATGGGCGAACGATGAAGAATGTAAGCACAGCCCTAGGATAACGGTATTGAGCTGTAAAACAATTTCACCTCAAAAATAGCTTCCGCGCATGCTTGCACAAAAGAGCCAGAATTACAAACAGCTCACTAAAATAGGTCGCATGCAAAACAAACCTCTTCTAGCGGAGACTGTTTCAAAATATTGAGAATAGCCAAGGGGCCTAAGCCATTTATTTGTGAGCCGTTGGATGGGCCGACAAGCGTTTTATCGCATGAAACATAACTAATCCAGCATTTATGGGAAATATACAAGGAAGTTTTACCTCTTCAGCATTGGCGGTTGTCATTAAAATTGAAGCCACATGCTTGCACACTCATACATTCAGCGGGACTCTACAGATCGTGACAATGAATGCTGTTGATATCGAAGAGAAAAAGTGCTTGCTGAGATTAGGATAAGCATAATCTTTGTGTGTAAGTTATTTCTTGATTAAAAATAGTGACCTCTTATAACTGATATACTATACGCTCAAGTAAAACTGATGCGACGTGCAGGCGTGAGGTGCGGATCTTGCTTTGAGTGCATGGCATGCTACTTTATTTGAATAGGCGTTGTTGTGAACACACACGGCAGAAGCGTTCATTTTAAAATGAAAGCTGTCTTAGTGGGACGGATTGCATCCTGACAAAGAACTATTGCATTTTTTCTTTATACCTTCCGGCCGACTGAAAGTTCTGATAAGAGCTCTTGACAACAGTCGTAGGCATGAGTTCGGGATTCCAGTGCATCTGTTCGATTCGATTCGATCTTGCTTTAGAGATCACAGAACAAACAAAATACGTTGTGTATATGGAGGAGGAGGTCCCGAACTCAAAAACTGTGGGGGGGGGGGGGTCTCCTATATTACAAGCCTCAACAGGTAAATATTTTAGCAAACTTGTGACAGTATTATCTTGAAACAGACAAAACGGAGATATCACAAAACTGAGATTGCACAATTACAGTAAAAAAAGCAAACAAAACTGGGGATAAAAGCATACAAAATCATCTCGACTGAACGGAAGATGTGCGCGTTAGCTATTGTTAAAAGAAGAAATATTTGAATATTTGAAGCATTTTTTGTCAAGTGAGGCAAGCAGTTCTATATGTAAGCAGCAGAAAAATGTGCAGCTTGGTTACTATACTTAGTTTGAGCTTAAGAAAGCAAACCATTGTTATGTAAGGCAAGACGAGTGAGCTGTGAAGTGGAAGCTGGTTAGCAGTGAGGACGCGCGTTTGATTTCCAGCCACAGCGGCCGCTTTTCTAATGCAGGCGAAAAGCAAGATCGCCTATGTGTACGAGATTTCCGCACGCGTTAAAGATCCCCAGGTGGCCAAAATTATTCCGGAGCCCTGCACTACGGCAAGCCTCATCGTCTGCCTTGCGTTGCCACGTTAAACCCTACAATTAATCAATCATGGTTGGCAGTGACGATTTCGACGGAAGCCTTCCGCTTAACAAATGAAATGTTATGATGCAAAGAGAATGATTCGCCAAATTAAAACCGACAAAATATGCGCATGAAGGAGCGGTAAAAACTACAACGGAAATGACTAAGAGTAGTGATCCGTATGGTTTGATTCTGGATAGGTTGCAAGGGCGACAGGTGGTTTGGGTTTGTATTGCCCCAAGACTATAAGCTATAAGTAATGTGGCTATGAATGAAAGCATAGTGCGGTGAAATTGAAGTATTCAACCAAAAATAAGCACGAACCTTAGGTAAATTGCTATTCCATATGTTATTTTTTCAATTAAACATTTACCGAAACCATGTATTTTTTGGATTTTGAGATGTTCAGCAAGCTCAACGACTCAAAATGTACCGTTTATCTGTTTTTGGGGCTGTTTGCCCCCGCTGGACTTGCCCCATTAAAATGAAACCATCGTCATCATCAAAATGCGCCGTTGCCAAGCAATGAAGTTGACTACCATTTAAGCAAATGGAACAGTTCTGCGGGAAAGTTTTGTGTTGAGATAGGAAAATACTAAATCTATAAATTAAGCTATAAATATAAATATAATAATGAATATTAAAATACCAATCTATAAATGAAAGTGAATAAATTAAGTAAATATTTTGGTTATAGTATCGTCCCTGCTGTCGTGGCTCTTGTGCTGTTTTATAGGCACCCTGCACCGGACGGAGTTCACTGTTAGCGCAGCACATTTGCTAATAGCGATGTCTGTAGCGCACTGTTGAGTTTCCATGAAGAAGTGGCGATTTCTTGACCAGTTATCCGCCACTTCCTGCAGCTTGCCGTGCCACGTGGGTTGGGGCTGACACATAAAAACGGCGTAATTAAAACTGCTTTTTCTTGTCTATAATCTCGGTGGTCTGCAATTATATGAAAAGAATACTGGATTTTCCTATGCCCCTCCTAACTATTTCCCCCGAATCTGCCTTTGTTATCATGACGCTACCCTCAAGACTTTATTCTGCGGAGGCTTGGGCTTAACTCGGGCGATCTCCACTTTTGACATCGCGGGCTTGGCGTGGACACCTACGTAAGTTGAATTCTTCGAACAGAGGGGGTGATGAGCCGGCCATCTTCGCCAACAGAAATGACTCCATGAACCAGAAGATATAGAAAGCGGCACTGCTGCTTGCGGAGCCACCATCATCGCAACTTGATGATGATGATGATGGTTGGGTTTTTATGGCGCAAGGCCGACTAAGGGCAAAGAGCGCCAGAGGAAAGTTTATTTAATGAAGTGAAGTGGTTACAAAAAGAAATGTCAACCGAACATAGTACAATCAGTTACAGATGATGGTGATGGCTGGTGTATAGGGCCAGATTTGATTATGCGTGATAGGAAATGAGGTTTAAAAATTTAACGTCTGACAAATACTCAAACACACGTTTAACAGAAACAATGGCTTCGTCACATAGAAACTGCGATGGATGTAGTGGGATATGTTGTCTGTAGAGTTCTCTGAAGTGTTTGTGTCGTGTTGTGTGAAGTGCCTTGCATGTGAGTAGTATGTGCACTACGGATAGGGCCTCTCCGCACCTGCTGCATTGGGGTCTAGAAGATCCCGTCAGCAGATACGAGTGCGTTGCATGGGTGTGCCCTATCCGTAATCTGGCCAAGGCGACTTCAGAGTATCTATTGCGTGTGTCGGTGGTGTATGGTCCCAATGTAGGTTTTATCACGTGTAACTTGTTGTCTGTTTGTTCACTCCAGTGTGTTTGCCATGTTTTGCGAAGTTGTTGTCTGATGTGTGGTTTCACGTCGGTGTAGGGTAATGTGGTTATGTCTACTGCATTCGAGAGTGTAGCAACAGCAGCCATTCGGTCCGCTGCTTCGTTCCCGGCAATACCACAGTGGCCAGGGACCCAGCAAAGAACCAGTTCAAATTTGCGTACATACACAGACATAATACCCTTGACAATCAGATTGACAACGTGGTTTTTCGAAGGCACTGTTGACGACAGTGCCCGCACAACACTGAGGCAATCTGTATAGATAATGAATTGTGGGATGTGGTTTTGAAGTATATGATTGACAACAAGAAGTACACCGTAAGCCTCTGCCGTAAAGATACTAGTATGACTATTCAGAGTTCGAGTGACACTAAGGCCGGGCCCATGCGCCGCGCAGGACACAGAGCTGGCAGATCTAGAAGCGTCCGTATAAAATTCAGAGCACTCATACTTCTGCTGCAAATACAAGAAATGCTGCAGAATTGCACATGTGGGAGCTCGCTTTTTATCTAGATGTGCAAAAGATGTGTCGCATGATACAGGCGGAGATGCCATGGTGCTATAAAATCCGTTAGAGAACTTTGCATTGTATCTAAAAAGGAGACAGCAAGCTCTGACGCCTCCTCTCTAACTCTGTAAGAGAAGGGCACAGAGATCGATGGTCGATTTAAAAGGAGTTCAGTCATGAACGTATCATGAAAAACTGATTTAAAAGGATGGTGAGGCATGGATGAAATTTTAAAAGCATAAAGGAGATCTGTGTAAGCTCGCTGACGTTGTAGGTTCCATTTGTTGCACTCCACATAGAGGCTTTCGACCGGGCTAGTGCGGAAGTCGCCACACGCCAGGCGGAGCCCGAGATGGAGCACTGGGTCCAGCATTTTGAGGGATGTTTTACTTGCTGACCCATAAACAACGCTACCATTGTCCAATCGTGAACCTATCAAGCAGGTAAAAACACGTAAGAGAAGCTGTTTGTCAGCACCAAAAGAGATGTGCGACAGAACCTTCAGGATATTCATTGTTTTAAGCATTTATGTTTTAGTTGTTTTATGTGTGGGATGAATGTCAGCTTTTCGTCAAAGATAATACCAAAGAACTTGTGTTCCTTTTTTACAGGAATAGAGACACCGTGGAGTTGAATGTCTGGATCCGGCCGGATACCACGCCTCTTGGAAAACAAAATACAAGTGCACTTCCCGGGATTAAATTTAAAACCATTGCCATCTGCCCAGCCAGCTAGCTTGTTAACACCAAGCTGAAACATGCGCTCACAGACAGACAAGTTACAGGATTTAAAGGAGAGGTGTATGTCGTCTACTTAGACTGAAAAGGAAATCGACGGTGGCAGCGCCTTCCTAAGGGAATTCATTTTCACAATAAAAAGGGTGCAACTTAAAACTCCACCTTGTGGCACTCCATTTTCCTGCACATGAACCCTAGAGAGTGTAGTTCCAACTCGCACACGAAAGGTTCTTTGAGACAAGTAGCTGGCAAGTGTGTTTATCATTTTACCTGACATGCAGAAGGACTTGAGGTCGCTTAGGATGCCATACCGCCACGCGGTATCGTACGCTTTTTTCAGATCAAAGAATACCGTCATACAATATTGTTTGTGGAGGAAAGCATCCTTTATATAGGACTCGAGCGCGACGAGTTGGTCGTTCGTGGACCGCCCCGCCCTGAAGCCTGCCTGGCAGCCCTCGAGAAGACCATTGTACTCAAGAAAGTACACGAGTCTCCTGTTTATCATATTCTCGAGGAGCTTGCACAGGCAGCTTGTGAGGGCGATGGGCCGATAGCTAGCAGGAGAGGAAGGGTCCTTTCCTTCCTTCAGGAAAGCCACTACTATGGCCTCCCTCCAAAAGCGAGGAATGTGCCCCGCAAGCCATATGTTGTTGTATAGATGTAGGAGTGTTTCCAGAGTGTCTGGGTGTAGGTGTTGTATCATGGTGTATGTGATTTTGTCTGCACCTGGAGCTGAAGCCTTACATGTGCTCAGAGCAACCTTCAGCTCATGAATAGAAAAAGGAGAATTGTAAGAAGTGTGCGACTTGTTGTTATCACGCAGGGACTTCTTTTCTACAGATGTTTTGTGTTTCATGAAAGTGTTTGTGTATTGTGCTGAACTGGACACGTGTTCGAAGTGTTGTGCAAGTGTGTTAGCCTGGTCTTCCAGTGTGTCCTCTGTTGTACTAACCAGGGGCAGGCTGTGTGTCTGTTGTCCTTTTAGTTTTCGTATTCGTATCCAGACTTTGTGTACGTCAGTGCATGAGTTGATGGAAGTGAGGAAGGTGCGCCAACTCTTCCTTTTCGCCTCACGACGCACTCGCTTCCCAAAAGCCTTTGACCGTTTAAAAGAAATAAGGTTATCTGACGTGGGGTACCGGCGAAGGACACCCCACGCCTTGTTCTGGGCCTCTCGCGCCCGCCTACAGTCCTCGTTCCACCACGGCCTCCTCGGGTTGCAGGACGCACTGGAGGCCTGGGGCATGGACTTTTCGGCGGCGTCGAGTATGTGTCCTGTGACGAGTTGGGCTGCTTCCTCCACGTGTAGGTGTTTTATGGTTGTGTGGTGTAGTTTAGATGTTTCTGTGAATGTACTCCAGTTTGCTTTTGATTCATTAAACCTGTTATGGGAAGATGGACTGCATGGGCCTTTACCTATGTATGTTAGAGAAGTGGGGAAATGGTCACTACCATATGGGTCTGTGCCCACACCCCACTCAAGACATGGAAAGAGAACTGCAGAACCAATCGCCAAGTCAAGATGCGAGTATGTATTGTGTCCTAAGTTATGGTATGTAGGCTGTTTTTTGTTGAAAAGGCATGCTCCGGAGGATGTAAGAAACTTCTCTATCAGGCGACCGCGGGCATCCGTTCTGGAAGAGCCCCAAAGAGAGTTGTGCGCATTAAGGTCGCCTGTTAGTATGTATAGTTCGGGCAGCTGGTCAACCAGTGCCTCGAAATCAGAGCTCAGAAGTGGAAAATCAGGAGGAATGTAAATGGAGCATACCGTTATCAACCTATTAAATATTATCGTACGGATTGCTACAGCCTCGAGGACAGTGTTCAGAGTGACAGGGTGGCAGGCTAAGGATTTCCGGGCAATTATGGCCACACCGCCAGAAGAGTGTGTGCAGCAATCCCTGTCCTTTCTGAAGACCATGTAACTATTCAAGAAATTTGTGTGCTTGGAATTCAAATGTGTTTCCTGAACACACATTACACGTGGCTGATTAGCATGCAGTAGCTCGTATACATCGTCAAGAGTTTTAAGAAGGCCTCTACAGTTCCATTGAATTATGTTTTCTCTTTCCATTATTTAGTGTGAGAGCTACTGGAGTGTGTGTGTTTATTTATGTGTCGTCTTTCGGGGCTGTGACTCTCGCCTTTTTTGGCTTGTCGGGAGGCTTTAGTGTCTGTACGCGTTCCTTGCGCTGCGTTGCAGGCAGGAGTGGCCCGACATCCATCTCGCCGTCGGATGTCCGAGGGGTGCCCGACGGACCGGGCCCCCCGGAATTGGCCCCCCCTCGGGAGCCCTTCGTTTGAGCCGCCACAGCCGAGGGCGTCCGGGCCGCCAGACGTGGCAAGGGCGGTGCGGTGGCGGTGGGAACCGGTGCGGGTCCCGTGGTGTCCATCACCTCGGTACCCTCCAACGCACTGGAGGACGGGGAGACAGAGGCGGGAGCGGCACCGGTCCCGACGGAAGAGGTTGCCACCACAACCGCTGCTGCCTCAGCAAGCGGCGTGATGGTGGGTTGGGCTCCCAGAGGCAACCCAGGGGGGGTGGGGGAGGGACCAGGTCAGTTATATAGGCATCATCGCAACTTGCCTATAGAACTGTACCGCAGCACAACATACAGATCATGCTGTTTCTAATCTTCCTGCAACAACACTACTGCTCATGTGAAGTTAAAATTTTGGCGGGAACAGAGACGGCAAGACGAAGCCGACTGATAACCTTTGTTCCAAAACCAACAGGATAGAAACAACTGAGGTAGGAACTGAGGTAAGCATGCGAAGGTAACAGACATTTCTGGAACCCACCGTACTGATATTATTCCGGGTTAAAAGCAGATGCGGCCCAAAATGATGGTAAGCAAAACAGCGGCATGATCGCTCGCCTTTTTCTAACGGAAACGAGCCCACTCATCGCATGCCCGCAAATCAACGGAGAACTCGTGACAGGTCAACTCATCCCACGAGCTGTTTGTTAAAAAGCTTACATTTTAGAGTAGCAGGTGTTCTTGCGGGTTTAAATTTTAGAGTAGCAGGTGTAACTTATAAGACAAAACCATTTTCTGAATTATTCTGTCAAGGATAAACTGGCCCAGTGCCCTTGTAGCATAGTCTTCTTTTTCCATGAGTATTCAGTATTCTTTTGACGCAATTTATTCTGTTAAAAAATAAATAATTTACCCTCTTTTACACAATAAGAACCTCTACAGTGTAAGCGTAAACGCACTCATTTCCTCCACTCTTCTTGCTGTTATTCATATTCCATTTTTTATTGCTTAAAAATATGCTTAAGACGTAACAGCATCCACATTTCATTACAAATGACATTAAACACTTTGTGAGGAAATAATACAAGGTACCATCCCTGTTTTTTCTGAGATGTCATCTTTTTCAAGTAAAATTGTAAAAACATGGTATGGATTATGACATCACTGGCTTTAAAACCAATCAAACGACAAAGCCGCATTTGAGTCAAATTAAGAAAATCAGTTTTGTACCTGCTATTGTCATGATCCCAGTGGTACTTCGGAGCAACACTGGTACTTTTATTTTCAAGCCAGCCAGGAACGGTCCTTCCAACACCTCCTGACGGTTCACTTACGCAATATGTCAAAGCTGGTGTGTGGTACTTTTTGTTTCATAACCAGCTGAGCTTTTTGCCTTATATACATGAGTAGTTGCAGTGTTGCTTTTCCTTAAATGAGATTTTGCTGCAAGGTATGCAGTCGTACTAAAAAGCCCTGCTTTTATATCGTTTGTGTCTAAGATCAGAACGTTGGTTATTCTTTTATAGTTTTGCTTTTATAAACCTCTCACGCAATACCCGGGGCGCGTGCAATGCTTTGAACAAATTTGTACTGCTCTGACGCGAGCGTCATCCTGAAAACTGTTGATTTTTATTGGAGAAAATTTTCTCTTAAATATGCAAACTCTCCCGAAACCTTGGTGACTTTTCACTTTCTGTGCAATTAAAATGAAACAGTTGTGTGAGTAAATGAATTGGAGTAATGAAGGCAACTTCACTGTCAACAGTTATTCTTTTAAATTATGTTGTACCTCTTATAAGTTTGAATAGACCGAAACTACAAAAGTAAGAGCTTAGGACCTTTCGATATTGCATATTCACAATGCACATGAACCAGAAACAAGGAGACGTAATATTTGAATTGTATTTTAAGGAATGAGAACATGGTTAGAGAAAAAAAACGTGAACTAGATCCAGGAATACTGCTTGGAAACATTTGCTCGGAAGACACTATGCGGTGTTATTCTTCTGCACATTCCCAAAAACAAAGATAATTATAAAACAAGAGAGGCCACTTAAATTAAGGCTTGGAAACAGATGGCAGTATTGAACAACTTCCCAACCGAATACAAAACGATACCTTAGTGTTACGTTTGGCAATAACAAAGTTTTAGCCTGTTTATACGTGGCCTTACAACGCTAGTTTTATTTAGGCTGTCGTTTGCGAAAAGCAATACTTACTGTGTCAAAACAGGGGCTATTTTCAGAGCCCTTTGAGGTGTTCGTATCTGACCAACAATTTGTTTCATATAAGAGCACTGGTGCGCATCGTAACTATACAGCTCATCACCACGGGGGGTGGTTTTCTAAGAAAAAGGACAAGCAAAGTACACTAATTTTTTACACCGCAAGGAAAGTTTTACGCCAAACTTCCGGCTCAAATTGAAGTGGCGATTCCACAAATCTAACAATTTTAGTCCGAGCGCTGTTTGTTTTCACTTCCTTGCAAAATACCCTCAAAATATTTTTTGGGAAACAAAGCCTCTTAAAATACATAAAACATTGAGGCACCGGCTGTGTCCCAGGTGTATTGTCACACAGCAGAAACTGAATACCCAAGTAGGGCCTGTATGTCAACCATTAAAAGAGTGACGCAGCGCGTATTTGCTGTTGGTGAATAAAGCGGGAAGTTAGGCAAGTTCGGTAGTTATAATATCTTACTGCTAGCAAACGTTACACTGAACGAAGAAAGAAAAAAAAAAGTCGAAACACACGCTAAACTTGAAGCAGCCTAATTCTGGGGAACAAGGAAACACGCACACACGCACATGCATATGTATGTTCTCGATTCATGTACATATGTGCGTGTTCTTTGTTTCCTATGGCATAACACAAATTAACGTGCAGCGTGCATTTTGTCTTTTCTACGTTCAGTGTCGCGTTCACTATTAGTATAAGTTCATTAGTTGCTCTTGGTTTATAACATGATACGAGAAGTGATAGCATGGCTGCGAAATATGCGGGAGCACTGTAGCCTAAGGGTAGAATAAGTCAGAGCCGTTAGGTCGGGAAATTTGGGGCCGAACTGGCACTAACACTGCCAGCGCTGCCACGCCGACCCAGGACACTACTTTACTATTAATAACTGTGCTGGACTCTGTCGTCTACATAAAAAAGTATGGAGTTATTTTTATTACGAAGTATCCGGTATAATAAGAAGAAGATGTCAAGCGTACTAGGCATCGTATATTTAAATGGTATTTAAAATTGAGAGTATTTTATAGAGAAAAGTAATGCAAAGCTACTTGAAAACGGCAGCTGTTAAACATCTTACCATTAGAAAAAGTGGTGATTTTTACTTTGGAATGTCTGAGCGAGCAGAAAACCTGATGAATGAAGTGTTTAGTAATGACTGCCAGCAAAAGGTTAAGGGTAGTATTTTTCAGGACAAAAAAAAATTACTAAAATATTTTTTGTTCTTGTATACAAAATACAAAAATAAAGGATTGTTCGTTTTGTTCTAGCTTAAAAAATTAACTATAAATGTTTTACCTAATTTGTGTAAGCTAGGAAAACCTTGACAGTGTTATTTATGAGTGGTTAAATGTCCAACTGTTCTCTCAATTTATCAAAGAGGGCTGTAAAATAGAGGTATCCGATCATATCAGTTTTATATCCCTAAACGCTTGCGGCCGGCAGTGTTTCATAAGGGGTGGGTCAAAAACACATCAGGTGCGAAGAAAAACCAATGTGAAAAGTAAGCATTGAGTTTTTCTGAAACTTTTATTAGGAAAAATGAAGATACAACATCGAGAAAGGCTATTACAGTGACAAGCCATACGAGCAAAGAAAGAAGTAGCAAAAGTAAGGAGGAACAGAGGGGTGCGTGACGCGTAGAGAGTGAGAGCTGTGATGACATGTGCGTACTGGGGGATATATGTAAGAAGGCTACGAGGCGATCCATGGTAAAATTGATCAAACATTGCCATAACTGCATTGCCGATACTGGCATTGCAGCGACGCAGAAGAAAGCAAGGAAGACCGGGTTTCATTTTGAAGGAAAATGGGCTGACGTGTTTAGAATATGAACAATGAATGAATCTTGCTGCGCTATCTTCAACGGCTTTCAGCACGTCGCTGAGGTCTGTCTGGTGTTAAGCCAAGATGAGGTATGGATATTCGAATTAGTATTGGACAAGCGATCGTTAGGCCAGTAATTTAACATGCTCATGCTCCGGTCTGTAGCGAAGGCGACGTTCTGGAAAACCAAGAGCTTTCTTTCCTGATAATATCACAATGTTTATATCAAGTTTCCGGGACAGGTCGTCTGACATGTTACGCCTCGAGCGCGGCCTGTAGGGGAGCCACTGAAATCCCCCTAGCGGCCCGTTTCGAAAGCAGGCGCGGGAGTCTCCGTCCCGCTCCCCGCTGTCGCCGCTGCTTTTGTATCATGTTCACGACTGAGATTTGCCGCTTGCGGGCGTTGGAAATCCATTTTTATGTGGAGCAGTCACTCTGTTCGCAAATGGGGTGTTTTTACGAGAGTGTAAATTTTTCTGACGCGATCTTAGTGTGATATGTTTGGTCTGTACAAACGCCAGGTGTGTGTCACAGCCCAGCGTCGCGGAACCAGCGTATCCATGGAGCTGATTGTAGTTACACTGCCCTGAATTTACTAGCAGCGTCTCCGTAACCACCGGTTCCTCAGATTTTCATGCTACGGGTATACACTACGATGTAAATCAATTTTGTGCGCTTACATATTCAGCGGAACACTGATACCTGACGGCACGCTAGTTACGTTTGCCAATATCATACCTCATATATTGATCACCGCCATTCACAATCCAGTGTGTGTTAATTTCGGGAATATTGAACGTAAGTACGACGGATAATGCAGAATTATACTCGGGGATCAGCACACGACAAAGAGTCGTCTTGTTGTGAGGTGAGGGCCCGCAACATCCATCTGCTACGTATACCCTCTGCGAGAAGCACGGAGACGGAATGAGAATATAATTCGCGTCCGTGACTAAATGCTTCTTCGAAACACTGTCATATGGCACAGGGCGCCTGTAGAATAAAGCAGAAACGGAAATCAGAGGGCCTTATCACTTGCCACACTCTTCCAACGACCCCTTTTATCGCTTGTTGAACTACCTACCCTGTATACTTCCAAAAATGCGTCCGCCGTACGATCAGCTGTTCGTTGAAGTCGAAAAACAAAACGACAGTGAACGCGTGATTTGTGTGTGTGATTACTAAAACGTTCATTGCTTGATTCCGCTCTGCATTTGTACACAGCGTCCCCCTCCCCTACCCCCCCCCCCCCATGTCTCGCGAAATAGCAGTGCATTTCGCGTATAATTGGTCTGGTGAGCCCTACCTGGCTTTAGCTTCGACGTACGTCTTTAGCATGTCAGAAGCTGCAGTGTGTTTTTTTTTTCCTTTCCGTTAGAGCTGTTATGCTTCTTCCGCACTTGCACAGCATGTATTTTTCCGTGCTTTCATATTAGAGTGCCTTGGTTCTTGCTATAAGGCGTGTGTGGTCACATATTTAACGACGTACAGGCTTGGAATATACTTAACATTTTCGCATTGTTTATATTCTTATAAAAGGCATAAGTTATTGTCCGGGATTGGTTAATCACACCCCCCAAAACATATTTTTCTGCGACCTATATATTCGAAACGAAGCCGCATTCGTTGTCCACGCTGCAAAATGAAGCCAACCTCTCACTGTGCCAGTATCAGGTCTAAACGAGGCGACAGTAGAATTCCTTTGTACCTGACGTATTTGGAGGTGACAGGGGTGATATGCTGCTACAGTAGCCGACGCCCGGAAGAGCGGCGACGTAGCGCGCAGAACCGCGTTCCCGGGTAGCTCTTGCAGGCGATCCCGTACTCTACAAAGATGCAGCTGTTTTTCAAGTGACCTAAACGAACTCTTTGCTTATAGACGTCACCATAACAAGTTTTTTTAGTGCGCGGAAAGGCGAAAAGAAGAGGAACAGAACTAAAACGCTTCACGAGCCCCTATCAGCCACGCAGCGCAAATCCCGTCAACGCTGCAGAGAAGCGGCGGCAGGCGGCGCAGCGATCGTGAAGCTCGAGGCGTATACCGAGGTATTTGTAGTTTTCAACATGCTTATCTATGGTGTAAGAGGTAGTGTAGGAGTAAGTAAAGGGTTGGTTGATGCGTTGAAAAGGAATGGTTTTTCATTTATTGGTTTAGACTGTCATCAGCCACACATCACAATATTCATCGACATAAAAAAGAATGCTTGGAGAGATATTTTATTCCGATTGTTAGTAATTCAACGGTGGATAACACAATCGTCCGCAGAAATGCGGCTATAAGAAGAAATATGCGTTGGCAACACAAGAAGCGGCTGTTTGCAAGTTGGTGCATATTTGGTAAAATTTAGAGCGCGATTCAACAAGGACGACAGGAAGACGACAAACACAAGCGCTCACTCGAAAAAGTAGTTGCGAGTGACCACTTGTGTTTTTCGTCTTATTTTCGTCCTGGTTCAATCGCACTCTAAGTTTTACCAAATATGCGTTGACAAGGGGTTAATATACATTAGGAACAAAAGGGCTCTAAGTACATTACCTTGTGGTACACCCAAAGTTACCGAGAAGGGACTCCTGCATTGATCATTACATCAACGAATTGTGAGGGGCAAGTAAGGAAGCCCTGAATTCGTTTTGGTATAGGTTTACGCTCAATCTGGAGAAATTAAATCGTAGGCAGTTAGGAAAAAACGTTGTAAAATGCTTGAAGAAAATCAAACAATATAGCATGAGTGTGTATGTTAGTGTCAAGATTGGAGTATAGGACATGAACAAAAGTAGCCGGTTGTTTCTCACGAGAGAAGTGCTTTCCGAAATAAACCTGAGTTGAATGAAACACGTTGTTTGAATGCAGAAAATA
Organism: Haemaphysalis longicornis; assembly: GCF_048455015.1. NCBI lineage: Eukaryota > Metazoa > Arthropoda > Arachnida > Ixodida > Ixodidae > Haemaphysalis > Haemaphysalis longicornis. Next base: position 33,562,531 of record NW_027526204.1, read on the forward strand.
TACGATATGGGAGTATAGGACGTTTAATTATTTTACAGCATTCTCCAGTTAAGGATATCGGTATGTAGTTTAAGTGTGAATGTCTGCTACCGGATTTGGAAACTTGAATAAAGTTTTCAATTATTTAATTGATTGGAATCGTGCCGGTTACCGTGACTGCGAGAACACTAAACACGGAAGTAATGCACATACACTTGTAGTATTTTCCCAAAAGTTGGGGTTAGTTTCATCAACGCCAGAAAAAAAAAATATTTTATTTTTCTCGACTAGTCACAGTATTCTTGTTCTTGTAAATGCCATGCCAAGCATGGCATTTACCACAGTGCATGGCTGTGTCCAATGCGGCGTGTCTGTTTCTTGAGTAAAAACTGAAAGGATATATTACCGGCAGAGCGGTTTAGGGCGACACAATTCGTAAGTGTAGATGGAAATCCCCACAAAGTTAAGAAAAAAAAAACCTTGGTAAGGGAGGTCGTGGAAATCAAGTCCGCGAACTTTACGTCGTGAAACAACAGTACTGGGCAACGCGAAAGGTCTCAGGGGTATCGGTTAACAGCATTGGGGAATAATACCATGTGCAGGCAATACGAAACAAAACGACCTTTCTCCTGGTCGGAATCAAACCTGGTCCGTGGCGTAATAAAACCGGATTTTGTCTCATTAAGCTAGAAACGCTTTCGGGGCACAAAGCGTTTTTTTTGTTTCGTAGCAAGGGTGTTCGCTTTGAACTTGGCCGGTGGTTCTAGGGCGTACTTGGTCCACTCAGGGAGAGATGGGAAGGCATGTGGATGAAACTGTGTGGGTCTGCAAGTCATAAAGAACTTTCAACGGCAAGCGGAGAAATTAGTGCGCGGTGATGACATACAATGCACAGCTGAAACCTGGCGCCTTAGTACACAGCTTTTAGGCAAACTTTGGTGCGTTCAACGGGTCATGAAACAAATAAGGGTAAGAGTAACTCTCAGAGACAGGAAAGGAGCTTCCTGGATCAAATAACCGACAAAAGTAGAAAATATCTTAGTTCAACTGAAGCAAAATATATGGAAATGGGCTGGTGACGTAATTAAGATATTTGGTGGACTACCACGATAACGACTGGAAACCGAGAGCCATGTCTACGAAAAGAGGAAGCTGAATTACTCGATGAAGGGATGAAACAGACAAACTTGGAGGCGGACAATGAAATCGAACAGCACTGCACAGGAGTGGTTTGAGGTTGATGGGAGGTGCCTTGGTCTTGCAGTAAATCTAGTGCGCTGCTGCTGCTGATGAAGATGACGCAACAGCTTGGTCTCCGACGAAGGGTGACGGGCCTGCAGCTGTGATGTTTGCCCAGTCATGCATGACTTGAGCAAGCAGCGCCAATTTTAAGTGCAGAGCACTTTAGGGTCCTGCCTTGTCGTAGCTCGTTCGCTGTCACGCTGTCTAGCCACCACCGCAATCAGGCGGCATGGCGACGAAACAGACCCAGACAGAGCGCCCCGGGGTAGAATCTTAACGTACAAGGAGAGGCTTTAAAAAGGAAGTGGGTTATACGGTATATTCAGAAGTGTTTGGAACTCCTGAATCTCTGGCGCTTGGTATATATTTTGTCGTTGCTTTGCGTAGAGAAAATGGCATGTACATTTGTGGCAAAATCAGTGTAAATAACCGGCCTGAAGCCCCCGCAACCATTTATTTAAGAACGCGGGTTGGGTTGGTGTGTACAATAGTGAGCGCAAAACGTGGCTGCTGAAAATGACGCATTTCCAAACTGCGCAGTATTCTGCGGCACGTGCGAGATGCAAGCAAGAAGAAAAACAAGGAAACTCCCACTGCAAAAACAACCCATTCCGAACTGTCCAGTATATTCCGGCACGTGCGAGATGAAACTAAGCACAAAACTAACAGAACTCGCGCTCCCGCTGTTCGAGGCAGGTGGCGTGCGAGCACTAGAAGGCTAAAATCCCTGTATTTTTGAAAGGTAGCGCAAACTCTCTTCCCCGCGCCGTTTGCTTCTCGCCCGTCTCTCTCGGCCGCCATTAGTGGTCTACACCAGTTGAGCGCGCCGCCGGACCGTTTTTTTTTTCGTATGCGCTGCGCGTTAAACTGCTTGCTGAAAACGCAACAGTTCTGGAGAGAAATTAACAACGGTGTTCGCAGATATTCTGTAGGAAGAACAGTTTGTGTTTCGTCAGTGCCTTAGCTATCACGCCGCGTTTTGAGGGCAACAAACTATAGCCTATTTCAATCTGTCTATTTCACGACCTCCAGAAAACCGGTCTGGTGCTGTTCTGGATGTTGTGGGTTGGGATCCCACCCGGCGGGCATTTTTTCACCACTTACTTTCTGACTCAAGAAATTCTTTATCTCTTTGTATGACCCACCACAACGCCCTGTTTGCTTTCCGAAGTTTTCGTGAACGCCAACCCTTAATCTGTCTTAATTCACCGAGCCCCTCATTTCCCATATCTGACTCGCTGTATGTATGTATGTATGTATGTATGTATGTCTCTTTGCTGAAACATTGGCAAGAATCGTCCTTTTACCTTGTTCAAAGTTTTCTTTTCCTATATATATATATATATATATATATATATATATATATATATATATATATATATATATATATATATATATATATATATATATATCATATATATATATATATATATATATATATATATATATATATATATATATATATATATATATATGTGTGTGTGTGTGTAAGGTAAGTGAGGCCAGAGCCACACAACAAACAAAAAACATTAAAAATAAAAATGCACTAACGTCTCAGGAAGAGCACTTCCTGTGATCTGAAGAAAGAAAGTCCTGAGTAAACTCCAGTAAAATTTATGTTTTAATTGTTTTTCTCTTGTGCATCTGTCTTTACTTACCTTATTTTCTCACACTCAGTAAAAGCATCTACTTTTGGAGGAGCAAGAAGAAATATTGGAGAAAATTGTTCACGCACAATTAAACAGTGGTTTACTGAGGTTTCGCCTGCAGGGTGCGTGTTCATCAAGTTACTCAGATGAAGACTGGTCCCCCAGTGGAAACGTCAGTAAACCACTGTTTTTGTTTTGTAATCGTGCGTCCACCATTTTGTCATATAGATCTGTATATATATATATATATATATATATATATATATATATATATATATATATATATACATAGGTCTAGGAAAACAGCACACTCACAGGGCACACAAAATAGTATAAGATTCGGATACCCAGCAACTACAATACCAAAGAAGGTTTACTCACGTAGCGGCACTGGGACTTGACTTCATCAGACTTCAGTTACACTATTTTGCTGCCACAATGACATGAAACAAATTACTGATATAGCTTTCCCGAAAACTGTGAGAAGGAGAGGAAGATGCTTCGAAAATGGAGAGTATGCGTACAGTTGGGCTATGCCAGGTGTACAGCAACAACAACAAAAAATGCCCCTCGCGAGGGGCACGATCAAATGCAGAGCATTTCCGGGGGCGCACGACGTTAAGTAGTGAGCGTTACGGTAATGTTGTTGCACTTGTGGCAACTGCTGACGAGAGAGCGCTCGTCAGCAGTAATTTGAATGAGTCAACGATATAAGGCGCTTATATAGCGTCCGGCTCTGTGTCGGCTTTGTGGCGCAGTGGTTACAGCACAATGTACATAGCGTTCCGCCCGCAGGGTCGAGGGATCGAAACCTGACGTCGGATAGTATTTTCTTTTTATATAGTAGGGACAACGACGGTGCGGACTACGGGCGCCAACGCGGGTGACATCGTGAGTTACTGAAATGCTCTGCATTTAAGAAAGAGATGGGAAGAGGAAAATGTTGACTTAAGAAAGCGCTTAGAAGATTGCCCGACAATGTGGCAACGCAGGTGGTACGGGCTGAATGTTCAGGCAGTGCGGAAGCATGGACAATGACGGTTTTAAAAAGAAGGAAAAGGTACACAATAAGGTATTATTGGTGTGAGGAGACGGGTTTGGATGAATTTATACACGCATGAAGAAAGACATTATTTTGGGTGTGCCATCCGCGGATGGAAAGAATAGATACGGTTCACCAAAGACCATTGCACAGTGAGCTTGGAAACGGACAGAAAATAGCTAGGTTTCATAGATCCCAAAGGGTTAAATGCTGCAAAGTAGTGGAGGGGGGGCACCATCTTCTCCCCAAGAAGAAATCGTGTTGTGGAGCAGGATTATACTAATAAAGGCGCTGCACTTGGAGAGTTTGTGCCAATTATGATGGGAAACTCAAGGGTAGAAATAACCAACAACGTGATAAAAATATGATAGCGCCAATTTTTTTTTAGGGATAAGCACATTAGTTTTCTGAAACTGACATTGATACCAAACGTTGCTAACATAACCTATAGGATAAGATTCTTGGCTTGGCTCTAAGGTATTGCTGTCTCGCAGTGTGTGACATGGCTGCTTTGGAAGAGCAAATACTGTCGTGTGTCTGGCGGTTTTCAATACAGTTTATTTTGAAGTCTACCTTGGGAAGTAGTAACAGTGTCCTCCAGAAAGTTTGCACTTTGTTTCCAGCAGGAATGAGCAAGGAAAATACTAAGATGTGCTAGGGTAATTGCTTCAATGAATGTGGGGAGTTCTGCGTCACCGTTCTGCCAGATCATACATTTGTGGCCAATAAAACGTTTATAGTATAGTGGCTTAAAATTTGAGAGCCAGGAAAGTTTGATTCGCGGTTAGCCGTAATGATAATGGCGTAGTTGGGTCCGATTCTAGTTTCCATTGACTTTGCGCTGACCTGCACGTAGTATACCCCGCCAAACTCAAAAGGATTAAGTTCAATAGACAGAATACCCAATAGGCAGAAAAGAATAGCTAATAGACAGAAAAGCAGAAACAGGTTGCTGAAAAATTTAGGGAAACGCCACAAATGACACCCTGATACCAGGAGTGTGCGTAAGGGATTCGTAGTGGTCTAAACTACAAAAGGGTATGGCGAGTACCTATTTAAATTCGGGAGGAGACGACTTGACGCACGCTCTCTAGGGCAAAAAAAGAGCTATTTGGTACTGAAAAATGATTGATTGTGGGGGTTTAACGCGCCGACGCAACGCAGGCGATGAGGCGCGCCGTAGTGGAGGGCTCAAGATTAATTTTGACCACCTGAGGATCTTTAACGTGCGCCGAAATCTCGTACACACGGGCGTTTTTGCTTTTCGCCTCCATCAGAAAAGCGGCCGCCGCGGCCGGGAATCGAACCCGCGACCTCGTGCTCAGCAGCGCAACGCCTTAGTGGTACTGAAAAAGGGTCGCTTGACTATTGCAAACAACCAAGTTTCATCCCTATATTTCAAGTAGCCGATGCGAAGCTACCAAAGACTACTTCTGCTCGCTTGCTAATTTGACTAAGGCATACGATCTCCTAGAAAGGTGCAGCCTCGGATTAAAGGAATCTGGTTTTGCAGTAAAGGAAGAGTATGTGCGGGCCACAGCCTAGACAGGGCCGCTTTTACGACACCAACGGACTCCGTCCACGCTTTTTCAATCTCGATAACAAGCCATGTTTATTTGGAGATGGCATTGCAAACACAAAGCTCCGTCACCGGCCCGACCATAAATACATGAGTGATGGCATGTTGACGTCGTATCTGAGTCAGTGTGAGTTAAAACTTCTCGACTTGCTATCGTACCGAATTTGGGTTTTATTGCAATAATGGTCATTCCTTGATGCATGTCGCAAACTACGAAGTTTTCTCATTCCAATTGTATGGGAATCACACTTCTCAACAACAAATAATTTGCTGATCAGCTTGGCTTCTATTGTATCCTGATGTGGGTGTACGATTCTGTTATAGAAAAAATAAATTGTTGCGCGAGTGCCCGGGCCGTGCTACGATCTCAAAAAAACATTGGCTATATGTAGGGGGTGATTTCTATTATAATGAATTCTTTGCGCTTCCTATTTCGAAGTCCGTACCTTGTAAGGTTTATTTTGTGTGTGAAAGATACTACGCTCCGCCGTTTTTCTTGTTTTGTTGTATATAATAACAACCCGAGTGCATGTTCAAATCTGTGCCTTTGTCAATAGTGCTCTGTTGGAACTGACAGCCTGTACTCACATCCTCTTTCTGTGCTTGTCCCTTTATCACACTACAAAAAGTAGGCGATTACGCCTACCAAAAACCGGAAACTCAAACTCAGTAAAGTAAATTCAAAAGTTGACGTGAAAACCTAAAAAGCGGTGCTGTAGCGTTGAAAGACACGCCAGTTTATTCTCTGTGTACTGCGTCGCCAACAGGTGACGCCAGCAACAATCCACGTGACTCATGTTCGTGCCTGTGATTGGTGGAATCAGCATTAAAAGAACCCTGAAATGTTGCCTCTTGGCATTTGCGGCCGCTCAGCTGTTGAACTTTCAGATCGCAGAGTCAGCAAAACAGCGCTGTGGTAAGCACACTCAAATTTCTTTTCGTTGGCTGTGAGGAAGTTCATAGGGCGAAGTGTTTCGCGAATGTTAAAGTGAACCCTGCTTCCGATCCTGCAACTGCTCTTAAATTGCACCCAGACGCGTAGAAAACTTATGCACCATCGATGTATTTTTTTTGAAGTTCGACTTTTACATAGCCTAACTTATTGAAACGGCCGGAATGCGTTCGTATTTTCTAAGGATTGTTTCGAAGAAATTGGTTCATGTTTGCTGCATTTAATAAAAATGCGTCCTAAAGCTACCAGCAGGGAATCGAAGTTCAATCACTGTCGAGTTTTTTGCAAGATGCTCACTCGAAACATATATGGATCAAAAAGTAATTATTCTTGATTTCCCGCCGTGGTTGCTCAGTGGCTAATGCGTTGTTTTGATGCGCCCAAGGACGCGGGTTCGCACCCCGCCGCGGCGGTCGGTTTTCTGAAAAAAGCGAAAAGCGACAACTCCCTTGTGGCTGAGATTTTGTCGCACCTTAAAGGTATCCAGGTGATGAAATGTAATCCGGAGCCGTCCTCTACGACGCGCCTCATCACCTGTGTAGCATCGGGGCTTTATGCACCACAATCAATCAATCAATCAATCAATCAATCAATCAATCAATCAATCAATCAATCAATCAATCAATCAATCAATCAATCAAATTTTCCTGTTTCCTATCGTTGGCAAACAAAAAATAAATGCACAGGTATATTTTCGTACACACTATAATTGCTGCGAACCTTTGTGTCCCACTATTGTATTGTAGCTTAGTTATTCATGCTTTGTTTACTTGCAGACTTTTAAATTCACCATGGCTTTTTCCGCAATGGTAAGGCATAATAAAACTACTTTCATTGTATATGTGCGTTTCATCTATGTTGCTCTTACTGAGAGAATGATTGCAGAAAGCGGAGCCAGTTTATGCTAGGCAGATTATGTTGGAAGAATTTAATGAAAACACTTATCGGTAGATGTAACACCGTCGTCGGGTGAGCAGGAAAACATCTTTCAGGCCGTTTAAAATTGTGCGTCCTAGCTATGGACGGTTATCGCCATCTGGCGGCGTTTAGTGATACTGTGTTCGTCCGCAAGGCGAGCGGAAAGCTCCTGAATCACAATGCACTTTCTGGAGCTTTGCCAATAGGAGACAGCTTTACATCTGCGGGATGCTTAAACGCCTCAGACGCGGAAATGCGTCCCGCGAGCGCTTTTCGTCCAGCCCCCAGCTTTTCGAATATATTAAGGACTTAGACCCGCTGTTTAGACACATTACTATACACAGTACGGTAGTCTGAATGGTATAGAGTCAATTCTATGTAATAATAAGAGACAAAGCCTATTTAGCCCCATGTTATAGAAAAACGACTTATTACAAAAATGGTGTTTCTAAATGACTTTGCATATTTATGCCGTTTTGAACATACAGCTGCCTTTAAGTTGCACTCGCGTGCTGTTTCTCATATTTCTGTAAGTGTATAATCAAAACAAGCAAACTGAGCTCTACCTAGCTATTAGAAAAGCGATGTTTTCAAATGGCACAGTAATGGCCAGTCGAAAAGAATCATGTAAGGGTTTTGATTTACAAGGCGGATAGTAACATGGAGTTCGCTTTGAACATGTAAGAATAGGCTTATTACGTGTAATAACTGCCTGATAATTGCAATTTTCAATAGAAAAAGCTGATTTCCGCCAAAAAAGTATAACCTACGTCTGCCTGGTTTTGAAGCTGCTGAAGCTCCTTCTGAAAAAGCTTCTGAAGCTCCTCTTTGACCCCTAATCAGATGGTCTCGCTCATTGTATCGGAGCTTACAGTTGCGGCATTGATGGTCTCCGAGAACAGTGCGTTGACAGGGCGGTCATACTGCATCTTTTGAATTTCGAGCGTCTCCACCATCGCGGCCGCCTCAACGCGAATTCTGCCACTGTCTTCGGCGGGTTACAGACTAGACAAGCAAAATTTCTCTTGCTTCACTCCTCGCATCAGAAACCTGAGCTTCTTTTCTTCGCTGATTTCGGGGTCCGCACGGCGAAAAATTCGCTTCACCTCCTCAATGAAGATCACAACCCCTTCGTTGGGTTGTTGTGTTCGAGTTGTAAGTAAAAGCGCAGCTCGCTCTTTTCTGACCACGGTAGTGAAGGTCTTAAGGAACGCCCTTTTGAATTGAGTCCAGTCGGTCAAAGAGCTGTCATGGTTGTCGAACCAAGTTCAGCAGCATCTTCTAAGTAAAAGAAGACATGCCGGAAAGTTTACTCATCGTCCCACCTGTTGAAGATGTGGACGCGCTCCAGCTTCTCAAACCATTCTTTGGGGTCTTCCGTGGGGGCTCCCCGGAAGAATGGTGGTTCTCGGGGCTGCTGCAGGACGATTGGTGACGTTGTTTCTTGAACCATGGTGTTGGTTGCAGCGTTACGTCTCTTGGGCCCTTCTTGCAGAAGACGAAACTCGGGTAGCACTCCTTGCAGTCGGCGGCCTTCTTTGGTTGGACGGGCTCGGCGGCTTCCAAATGTCATCGAGAGCATGAAGGCTTAGTACCCCGCACCTCAACCAGATGTCACAAAGCCAAGGACGACGCAGTTGTCTTGAAGGAGAAACAAGTTTATTGGAGTGAACTTGTGCTCCCCTTACCACTCAAAAAAATACACAGGCGGTGAAACAGCGGGCAACAAAGTGACTGGCAAAAGCGAGTGTCGTCCAACTGGAATGCCGCGGTGTCTGCTCTGCAGCCTTTTATTTTTCGGCGCAATTGTTTCTGTAACCGTCGATTCACATCCAGAACATTGTAGATCACAGAATATTGTTCTGGGCTAGTGACGTTATGCGAAGCGAGAGAGAGAGAGAGAGAGAATCCACTTTTTTGGAACTCTGGTTTTAGGGTGGGGGAGTGGTGGTTGCCCATAAGGCCGCCGCGACGTCAAGGTCATGACCGGTGACCAGTTCTTGGAGGTCGCGGTCCGAGTATCCCAGAGCCTGTTCCCAGAGGATGGGGGAGGGTAGAGGTGGGGAAGGATCGCGCGGACATTCGCAAAGCGAGTGATAGAGCGTGTCCGGCGCGTCAAAGAAGGGGCAGTTGGGAGAGAAAAAGAGGTGAGGGTGCAAGAGTCGGCTTATCTAAATGTGATAGCCCGTGCTGCACAAAAGTTAAGAATATAAGACGCACTTCGCTTGGAACGCAGATAACACAGCCGCGCGTGGTCCGGCAGTAAAAACAATTATTTAATAAACAAACCCATGCACGGTTCGCGGCAATATGCTATTGTCCACAGAACCTGCAGAGGGAGAGAAGAAGGCGAAATCAAAATTTTATTCCGAGGAAAGAGACGCCAGTTTACCATCACGTTCCCTGATGCCAAACCGCGCTGACTTAATCATATAGATTAGGTAGAACTCAGGAACCTCGCGATCATGCGTCGTTTTAAAACAAGATTCAAGAATTGTGGCCTTGAGCTGTTCAAAAGGATGATCCCGAATGTTAACATGCCTCATATAGGCAAAGAAGAAAAGGTTTTCGCATGAGAGCGGTCATTTCAAAACCTGAAACAGAAGGGTGCTTCACTGTAGCCGATGTATTGTTTGCCCGAGAGGGTGCATTTTTTGACTGCCCTTTTTTGCCTTTCTCCTCGTGGTTTAAGAACACAAGTTACTAGGCATATTTCTAGATGAAAAAGTTTACTTTTCCCGCATGTGAAACAGAAACAGAAATGTCTAAAAATACTAAATATCCTCAAGGTCCTGTCGCATTATTACTATGGTGCTCACAAACAACCTCTGGCTCGGGTGTTTACCTGCCTTGTATGCTCGCGGTTCGATTATAGGAGTGTTGTACACGGTTTCAGAAGAGAAACAGCTTTAGAAATACTCCACCCAGTGCATCCCTTGGTCTTTCGGCTTGCGTCTGGTTCTGTTCGTACTAGCCGTGTGCAAAGTCTGTAAGTCGAGTGTGAGAACGGTGCTTAGGACATCAGTGCACAAATGTCGATTTATTGCATGCTTTTGATACTTTTTTGTCGTTTTTAGAAAGATTCCAAACATCTGACACTGATTCGGTAGCCCCGTGGCATGTTTGCCATGTAATATGCCATTTGTGTTTGACCGAATTAAGGAAAAACATGGTACACACAAATGCCATTTTGCAGCGTTTCATGTATCTCCAGGAGAATTATGGGGCTCCATAATCTTTTAGTGATGCGTCGAAAACGTTCACTGCAGTGTTTTCTTCTCCATACGGAACCATGTTCAATGCCTGTAAAACCATAAATGTTATTTGAAGCATTTCTACGGCGGAAGCATATGGCATATTTATTGTTTTAAATCACATTATCGAACATAATATCGCCCAGTCTATCATTTGGACAGAATAAATTAGCGTCGTGTGTAGATTATCATCCCAGAATTCATCAAAAAATTCATCATCATCAATTATTTACCCTGAGGGCCTATGACAGGGTAATACTTAAGGGGGGTCGAACGAGCATACACAAAGGCAATTGCAGACCAAGAACAGAAAGTAGGATACAATTCAAGAATTGTAATTACAGGGCAATAATAATAACACAACTCATTATACAACTAATAGCACTATTCGAAGTGGCATAAAAATGCCAAAAAGCAACTGGTTACACACAGAAATTACGACGGTGCGGTTGTCAAAAGAGTTTTGATTAACTTTAGAGTATTACGCTCATTGCTATTGCGTTTGGAAGCCGATTAGAATCCTCAATTGTTAGCGGAAGAAAAGATTTGTTGAAAGCGTTAGTTGAACCTTTTAAATTTTGGACACTGAAATCACGTTTTTAAATCTTTATGTCAGCATATGCCTCAGATCTAAATGTGACCGTCTGCTGGGGCCAGGCCCTGCTGGGATCACTGGAGCCGAGTTGGTATACGAAAGGGCCGGTGTTGCTGCTGCTGTAAAAACACTCAAAACACAACAGCGGTACCTCGCACTGACCCCCAAGGCACCAATAAAACGATTCCTGCGTAAAAGATGCCAAACACACAGGAGGGAACAGACAACAAACAACATGTTATAAATCCAGACTTGGGAAGATACAAAACTGACTGACGCGGCAGACACGCCCAAGTGACCTGAGTATGGGTACGGATAGGCCACAGACAAGTAACACACTCCCGCCTGCCGACTGCTTCGGGAAGACCCACGTGCAGCGGGTGTGTAGAGTGTATATCCATAACCCACATACTGATTCGATACAAGGTACTTGACACAACACGACGCAAAGACTTCCCACAGCTATACAGACAACACAAACCATTAGTCCCATCATGATTTTAGAAAATGAGTGCATGTTTTATATCAAACGCGTATTTGAGTTTCTCACTGATACCAAAATTTTTAAACCCCATCTCTTATCGTGTATCATGACAACGTGGCCCTTCACACGAGTAATCTTTATTGACTTTTGTATAATTTTACGTTTACTTTCACTGAAATGTTTTTGTATGACTGAAAAACTATCCTTCAGCAATGTTTGCCCTGATTCGGGCTTGCGCCATAAAAATCTAAACATCATCATCGTCATTTTTTCTATTCCGATTTTCTCCCGACCCACTTACTGACGGCAATTTGACATGTACGGTCGGTCACGATCCGGGGGATTAAGTCACGGGCCATTGCGGACAATGGCCCTTTGGGTGATGGAGGACTATCCACGACGACGATATTGATGACGACGACTAAAGGGGGGCTGGTGTGCAGCCGATGCGCCCTGTGTCATCGCCTCTTGTACATAATGTAAACAGATGATCAACTGTCTGCCATGGTCCCTCTCACCAGTCCCCTGCCGCCACGTAAAAATACATACATATCCATCTATAAATATATATATATAATCTTTGAACAAGGCAGCGACCAGGAATGTTGCCAACATTTTCGCAGACACTTGCCTTCGTCAGGGCCAACACTCGGCTGGCTTGCACGCCTTTATTAGGGGTAGTTCATCAGGTGAAAAAGGGAATGAGGCAAAGAAAGGGAATGGGACTGTAGAAGCAGGATTGAGTAAAGAGTGTGAGGTTGGGCAATATTGGAGAGCTAGCAAGGGTCCATACTTTTAGCTGCGCCATATTTGTATGTATTGTGAGCACAAGGAGAATCTACAGTCTTGGGCCAATCTACTGTGCTGGGACAATCGCCGTGCTCCGATAGGGTATGCCCTATCGTCATCGCTTCATCTTCATCATCTTGGCTTCTGGCATCATCATCACCGCTTCCTGACGGGGTCTTCCTCGGTTATCGGCTCTCAGAATGAACCGCTCTCCTTCACGAGTCCTCGACTCTCTCAAGTGGTGGAGGGTGCCTTCGATCCTGCCAACTGCATCACAGGAAATATCTCAAAGTCCCCCTGAGTCACCATCGAACACATTAACGGTTTTCATTGAAGGCGTTTGGGTTGAAGCTTTAGTGGACACTGGGGCTAGCATTTCGGTTATTCACGCAGATTTGTGCTCTCGAATACGCAAGGTGACAACGCCGTATGATGGTCCTGCTCTGCGTGGTGCCAACGGGGGAAGGATGCGACCATCTGGACTATGCACTGCGCGTGTTTTTATTGATGGCATTCGCCACCACATACAGTTCGCGGTATTGTCCCTATGTGCACATCAAGTCATCTTGGGCTGGGATTTCCTGTCATCAGCATCGGCAATCATCACCTGTAATCAACCCACCATTCACATCACTGACCCCTGCCTTGCCAGTTTGTCGGAAAGTGGAATGGACCGCCTGGTTGCAACAACTGATTGTGTGCTCTTTCCAGGCAAAGAAACCGTTTTCTCTGTGTCGTCCGACAGAGTCACCGATGGCGACGTGTTGATTGCACCAGCTGGCAATTTCATTCTCAAAGGAGTGGTCATACCTACCTGTCTCGTCCGTCTTTCATGTGGGTCGGCTTTTGTTGCCGCGGTGAATACATCTGCTGAAAAAATTTTAGTGCCGCAAGGTGCCACCATCGCTTCGGTTTTCGGCGATGAAGAAGCCTGTGTTCTTCCGCTGTCAACCATTTCGACAGATGACCACGTTTCCCCATCGCCCGCTCCAGTTTCGGCTTTTAACACCGCCATCAGTTCGGACCTTCCGCCAGAGGACAGGCAAGCATTGCTGCTTCTGCTGACCGAACACCAGAGTTCTTTTGACGCGTACTCTTCTGTCCTAGGGAAGACATCAGCAGCGGTACATCGCATCGACACAGACGGACCCTGTATCGTTCGTCGCCGTCCATACCGTGTGTCTATGTCTGAGCGGAAAATATTACAGGAGAACGTTGACGACATGCTCAAGAGAAATATTGTTCGCCCTTCATCAAGTCCCTGGTCTTCTCCTGTTGTTTTGGTACAGAAAAAGGACGGTTCTGTACGATTTTGCGTCGACTACAGGGCACTGAACAAAATAACACGCAAGGACGTATATCCAATGCCTCGCATTGATGATGCCCTGGACACTTTACAAGGTGCTGAATACTTCTCGAGCCTGGATCTCCGCTCTGGGTACTGGCAGGTTCCCATGCACGAGGCAGACAAAGAAAAAACAGCTTTCGCCACACCCGATGGTCTTTACGAAATTAACGTGATGCCATTCGGGCTGTGTAATGCTCCAGCCACATTCGAGAGAATGATTGATACAGTCCTTCGTGGCCTTAAATGGAGAACCTGCCTGTGTTACCTCGACGATATCATCGTTTTTTCCTCGTCTTTTGACGACCATCTCAAGCGCTTGGATGAAGTCCTAACCTGTCTTACCAACGCCGGACTTCAACTAAACACCAAAAATGCCGATTCGCGAGCAAGTCCATCAAGGTGCTCGGGCATGTTATGAGCAAAGACGGAATTCGCCCCGACCCGGAGAAAATTAATGCTGTAGGCAATTTTCCCCGCCCTGCCCGCCAAAAAGACCTCCGCAGCTTCCTTGGTTTAGCTTCCTATTTCCGGTGTTTTAGTCGTAACTTTGCTGCCCTTGCTTCACCCCTCCATAAACTTCTTGCATCCGCTGCCCCAATTGTGTGGTCTGAAGATTGCGAAGCCGCCTTTCAAAAGCTCAAGCACGCGCTAACATCTGCGCCAGTGCTGCATCACTTTGACGAAACGGCAGCCACTGTACTGCACACAGACGCCAGTGGACATGGTCTTGGTGCCGTGTTGTTACAACGCAACGCCTCCTCTGTGGAGAACGTTGTGGCGTACGCAAGTCGCTCATTGACACCTGCCGAACGAAACTACTCAATCACTGAGCAGGAATGTCTTGCAGTTGTCTGGGCCGTACAGAAATTTTGTCCGTACTTGTATGGACGGCATTTCACTGTGGTCACTGACCATCATGCTCTCTGTTGGCTTTCATCGCTCAAAAACCTAAACGGACGGCTTGGTCGCGGGATTTTAAAGTTACAGGAATACGACTTTACTGTGACATACAAGTCTGGCAAGAAGCACATGGATGCGGACGCCTTTTCCCGCTGCCCTGTGTCTCCAGAAGATGATTCGCCATCCAATGCGGCCCAAGTCCTCTTCCCAATGGCACCCTTGGACGAAATCAATTCCGACAGCATCGAAGATCTACCGTCCCTTCAACGTGCAGACCGGTACTGCAGAAACCTAATTGATCAACTTACCGGTTCGACGAAGCCACTTACCAACCGCTTGCGCCGCCAGATGCAAAAATTTCGACTTTTCGACGGTGTTTTATACCATTTTAATTACGACCCTACCGGTGACAAGTAGGTTGCCGTCGTCCCGCGATCTCTACAGCAGCATATTCTGAGGGTTTTTCATGACGACGCTACTGCCGGACATTTAGGTTTCCACAAGACCTACCACCGCGTCAAAAGTCGTTTCTTTTGGCCTGGCCTTTCCACCAGTGTCGCCAAATACGTCGCCTCCTGCGCGCCCTGCCAGCACCGTAAACGGCCAACGTCACCTCCGGTTGGAATGCCACAACCGCTACCTTGTCCGTCAGCACCGTTCGAAGTCATCGGCATAAACCTGTATGGTCCTTTGCCCATTTCCACAGCTGGCCATCGTTGGGTTGTGACCGCCGTTGATCATCTAACCCGCTATGACGAATCCGCCCCTCTTCGGACTGGCTGCGCTGTAAAAGTCGCCGAGTTCTTTTTGCGCTCCATATTTTTGCGCCACGGACCTCCACGTGTTCGGCTGAGCGACCACGGAAAAACATTTATGTCGGCTACTCTTGCAGAAGTTTTTCGTGCCGCGGACACCATTCACAAAACTACGTCCAGTTATCATCCTCAAACGAATGGTTTGACTGAACGTTTTCATCGAACACTATCCGACATGCTCTCTCTGTACATCCGGCCGGATCTCAGCAATTGTGACACAATACTTCCGTTCGTAACATACGCATATAATTCCACAGTTCAGCGCACCACATGTTTTTCGCCCTATTTTCTTGTCTACGGCCGCCCACCTCCCTCCGTTCTGGATTCAACTTTCTTGTCAGCACCTGTTGACAGCACGGCCAGTGTTCCGGAACAATTCTCTTCCCGTGTCGCTTACTGCCGCCGTCTCGCCCTCATGAACACAGAAGCCAGCCAAAACGCCCGCAAGTCTCGGTACGAAGAATCTCATCGCGACGTCACGTTTCACCCAGGGGACGCGGTCTTGTTATGGACTCCTGTGCGTCACCCTGGCCTTTCAGAAAAGTGTCTTTCTCGGTATACCGTACCCTATACAGTGCTCGAGCAAACGTTTCCTGTAAATTATCGCGTGGCTCCAAACAGTGCCGTTACCGATCGTCGCTGCCGTGGAAAAGAAATCGTCCACGTTTTGCGGCTCAAGCCGTATGTCCAGCGGTCCGACCTAACCTCGACAGCGGCCGGGTGACCGCTTTTGAAGAGGGGGGAGATAAGTGTGAGCACAAGGAGAATCTACAGTCTTGGGCCAATCTACTGTACTGGGACAATCGCCGTGCTCCGATAGGATGCCCTATTGTCATCGCTTCATCTTCATCGTCTTGGCTTCTGGCATCATCATCACCGCTTCCAGATGGGGTCTTCCTCGGTTATCGGCTCTCGGAATAAACCGCTCTCCTTCACGAGTCCTCGACTCTCAATATATTTAAATTTTTAGATATATATATATATATATATATATATATATATATATATATATATATATATATATATATATATATATATATATATATATATATATATATATATATATATAGAAATTGTAAAATGAGGGACTTGGTGAAATAAGACAGAAAATAGGGGCTCGCAGTCAAGGAAACCTCGGAAAGCAAAGGGGAGCTTGTGGTTTGTCATAGAAACAGTTGGATTTTTTCGGTCGCAAAGAAAGTGGGGCAAAAATGCCCGCCGGGGGGCATCCGAACCCACGACCTTCAGAATACCGGTCTGGTGCGATAACCACTGCACTACCAGCGGGGCTGTTTTTCCACCACTTTCTCGAGATTTATGTTAAGGTATTTTTTGCTTCCAGAACTTAGGGGTGGTAGCCAGCACCACTCGGAGTACTCGGGGTGAAGGGGACCTTCTTTTTTAACCCCCGGCACTGACTCGAGTGTCTCCGACATGTCGAGAGTGGTCGACCAGCGTTGAACCCTCTTAGGCTTCCTTTGGCACCAAGACTGCCAGAACAGAGGCCCTCGCCAAGCATGTAGCGAATGAGAAAATGGGAAATGAAGGGCGCGGTGAAATAAGACAGACAATAAGGGTTGGCAGTCAAGAAAACTTTGGAAAGCAAAGGGGAGGCAGTGGTGGGTCATAGAAACAGATGAAGAGTTTTTCGAGTCAGAAAGAAAGTGATGAAAAAATGCTCGCCGGGTGGGATCTGAACCCATGACCTCCAGAATACCGGTCTGGTGCAATACCCACTACGCTACCAGCGGGGCTGTTTCACCACCACATTCTCGCTAGTTATGTTACGGTATTTTTTGTTTTCTGCACTTGGGGGTTCTAGGCAGCTCCACTCGGACTACTGGGGGTACCCCCCCTAAGTGCAGGAAATCAAAAATACCTTAACATAAATACCCGAGAAAGTGGTTGGGAAACAGCCCCTCTGGTAGCAAAGTGGTTATCGCACCAGATCAGTATTCTGGAGGTTGTGGGTTCGGATCCCACCCGGCGGGCATTTTTTCACCACTTTCTCTCTGACTAAAAAATTTCTTCATCTGTTTCTATGACACACCACAAGCTACCCTTTGTTTTCGGAGGTTTTTTTGTCTGCCAACCCTTTTTTTCTGTGTAAACGAGCACCTCAATTCCCATTTCTGAATCGCTATATATATATATATATAGCGAATCAGAAAATGGGAAATGAGGGGCTCCGTGAAATAAGACAGAAAATAAGGGTTGGCAGTCAAGAAAACCTCAGAAAGCAAAGGGGAGGTTGTGGTGGGTCATAGAAAGAGATGAAGAATTTTTTGAGTCGAAAAGAAAGTGGTGAAAAAATACCCGCCGGGTGGGATCCGAACCCACGACCTCCAGAATACTGCCAACCCTTTTCTATATATATATATATATATATATATATATATATATATCTATATATATATATATATATATATATATATATATATATATATATGTATATATATACATATATATATATGTGTGTGTGTGAGCGTGTGTGACCACGCTCCTGTGTGTATTACTTTCACGACGCAGAAGGAAGACTATAAAACTTCTCAAATGACGCATTGTTTTTATTGTAGAGCGTTAGTCAATAACTGCACTGCTCGCTTCACTTTCAAGGACTTCTACTGGTAGGTCCAGCCTGAAGTGTTCGGTCTAATATATATACATATATTGCCAATGAAGGCTGTGGCCCCTCTAGCAATGAGATTTTAAATGAGATGTTTAATGGGCGCCAACTGCTTGCGAAATACAAGATGTGACTTCCTTTATCGCACTCTTTTTAAACATTCTGGTCTAATATTTTGGTGAGTTAAATGATTGGTTTTCTC
Organism: Haemaphysalis longicornis; assembly: GCF_048455015.1. NCBI lineage: Eukaryota > Metazoa > Arthropoda > Arachnida > Ixodida > Ixodidae > Haemaphysalis > Haemaphysalis longicornis. The sequence continues at coordinate 33,580,905 of NW_027526204.1, forward strand.
AAATTGAATGCGACTTCGGAACTTTTATTATCTAGAAGCAGTCTGAACTGCAGTTTTTAGGAGAATTCGACGGATATCGGAAAGTAGTATGAAAACAAACACCACGCTTTGGGTGCCTCAGCTGGCATCTTGGACTGGGCTGGATACAAAAAGATTTTATTGAAACAAATCTGACTAGGTGGGAGCCGGGTACGGGTCCGCCTCCACGTGGCCTTGCATCGCATTTTCATCTGCGACCCTACTCGTCACTAGCCCGTTTAGGGAGCACGTGCTTTTTTAACAAGGCGAAGACTTGCTGTATGGCGTATGACTGGTCTGTCTTGCTTGAGATATAAAAGGTCGCTGAAGTTCCACCGAATACTCTTCTAAGCTCGCACCGTCTGGGTCGGCGCTACAGTTCCACTGGATGTGCCACCAGGTTGACAGTCCTTTCTCACGCACATTGCACTGATCACTCGGGTACTCGTCTGGGTTTATTCACCGTAATGTTGTTGGTGACATTATCGACGCCACGTAAACTGAGATGAACCATCTCCTCACTGCCCAGCGCCCGGTGGGACGGCGTTAACGCCCGTGTGGCCAGTCATAGGGTCTTTAGTGTTTCTCCGTAGCCCCTGGATCTGTCATTTGATTCAATGCCCCAGTTTTACTCGGGACGTGCCCCCTTTGAGAGTGTGGTGTGTCGTAGCGCGCGCTTGCCTGTAGGTAATCTCGTTGTGGTACGGTGTTTCAGCGGGCATCCTGTCTGTCTACGGAATAATTATGCCGCAGGCGAAAAGGATATGCGTTTCTGATGTGTGGGTTGATGACGGCACCCCGTAACTTGTGACTGTGTAACGTGGGTCTAAGAGGAGGATCATGCCATTCTACTGGCTGAAGAAACCCCTCAAGAGATTTCGCTCAAACAGCAGCTGTCAGTATGAGTTCTTACCTGAACACCATACTCCCGTTTGAAGCGCAAGGGCCGCGGCTCAAGGATGCAACCATAAACTTCCATACGTCGATTGTGATTTAAATTTAGGAGTCCCGATTAACAAGGGTGTTTCACCTACTTTAGGATAAGTTATGCAAATTAGAGAGTGTTGGTACCAGGGGCTCAAGGAAGGATAGCATTCATCATAGTGTTAAGCTGTAACGAGGGCAGGGTGAAGAATAAAAAAATCGGTTGACATTTAGAGGCAGTTTTATGTCGGCGAGCAGCACAAACACATTATTGCATGTTTCGTGCTCGGATTCTGCATAAATTGCTACACATTTTTGTGTCATTGGGGCACTCGGTGAAGGAATCGGTTTTAAAGCAAAGCTTTTTACCTCTACCACCAAGGGTTCTTTCGCGACAGTTGGTGGCAGCAGAAAACTCCCGCGAAAAAATAAAAGACGTCACAGGCACCGCCAGGAATCGAACGTGGAACTATTGCAGCAACAAAGCGAGACGCCGTTGTCTTCGATTGAGACGGAGAGACGGGGACGGGAGATGGGAGACGGGCACGCGGAGACGGGGAAGGCAGGTGGTGTACTCACCAAGCACACCTGCCGAATGGCCGCTTGCATTCTCGTTGAATGCCACGTGATACCGTCACGCGACCTGTCCCGCCACTTTGCGCTACACCCAGGGCACGTGTAGCAGCCGTGTGCGCGCCTTGCCCATGTGCAAGGAGTTACAAAAAATAAATGAACTTCACACCAATGCTTGAGGTCTCACTTATAGTACGCCAATGTGCTAAATCCTGCGGCCTCCAGTTCTCACCACAAAAATCAGGTATCCTTGTCGTACGCCCTCACGCCAAACGCCACATAAAGGGAGACATTCAAATATTCCTTGATGGCCAGGCCGTTATTCCAAGCCCCAGCATCAAGATCCTAGGCCTACGTTTTCAGGCCAATACCAAGAGTGACGTAACATTGCAGCCCCTCAAACACAGCATCAATCATTTCCTACACATGATCAGGCCAGTTACCACCAAGAAGCGAGGCCCCAAGGAGGCAGATGCCTTTCGATTAATTCAAGTGTTTGTCCTCTCGACAATCACTTGCGTCACCCCGCCGTCTTCTTCTGGGCAAGAAGGACATGAAGATGCTTGGTTTAATGATTAGAAAGGCGGTTGAGCAGGCCACTGGCCTTCTTATGAATACATTCACGCAGATGATGCTTGGTATGGGGCTCCACAACACGGTGGAAGACCTGATACAGGGCCATCTTTCTAACCAAGGCTCCGAATGAGCAGAACTGCGGCGTGTCGCCGCCACCTGCAGCACATGTTGTCACGCCGCGTGATGTACTCCCGAACTCTTGGCAAAAAGAACAGAAGAGGTCCCTTTGCTTACAAATATCAACCCGTCACCCGCAAAAGTGGCCGACAAGCATGGGCCCACGCAGTCAAAACCAACACTAGGCGGGAATCATGCAGTTATCTACACAGACGCCTCCCAAAATCAAGGGTAGCAATACGCTATCATTGTGGCTACCTCCAGAACCAACCTCCTTGCGTGTGCCTCACTGAAGACCCAAGACATGACGGCAGAAGAAGAGGCAGCCATCGCCTTGCCTCTCGCTCAACCAGGCATTCGGGAGGTAGTCACTGATGCCCAGCAATCATACCGGAATTACTAGTCGGGGTGGGTGTCTCTTATCTGCACTGCGTTAGCGAAGAAAACACTTCCTAACCGATTCTATTCAGCTCATCTGGACGCCCGCTCTCGCTTCCATTGAGGGCAACGAATACACCCACCAACAAGACAACGCTTTTACCCCTCGGGCTATGGAGCTGCACGAAGACAGTCAAGCCCTTGTCACTTTGAAGGATATAACGCGGCATTATCGCCTTCAAAGACAAACCTTACCGTAGCCTTACCCTGACCTTTATAGAAAACAATAAACTACCCTACGGCTCATCAATGAGGCTGCTTCCCACATGCCACTCATATTCACTTATTGCAGCCGAATCCCTACTCAGCTAATTTAAGTTTTGCTCAGAAGTAGGAACACTGAGCCACAAAATCTGGGTGTGCGTCTTAGCCCTGAGCACCTTCCTCTCTTCTCGTCATCTACCCAAGAAGAGCAATGGGATAGGCTGCTGTCCAATCCCACTCTACCTACCCAGCTTCAGCTGGTGGGCAGAGCACAAGCGGCGCGGAGTGCATATGGACTTCAGTGAAGGATCTAAGACCCGAAGAAACTAGCCTCCTGCTCCGCCCTCTCGGCCGTTCACAACTCTGAAAACAAGTATTTCCCCTCATCGTCCTTCGCTTTCTCCATTTCCACCTTCGCCGTCTCTGCCGTTGATCTCGTCGCTTTCGTTGGCGGCGGCAAAGACCGAGAAGTGACATCGTGTAACAACGACTTTGAGCTTTTTTTATTTCGATAAAGAGGAGTTTCCACTCATGTGCTACGACAATACATCTCAACGAACCACCGTTCATGCGTCATGCATTAATTTAACATTAGCAAAGAATATCGCTGTCACATAATAAAGGGTGTGGCTATGAGTATTTCACTTGTAGTTGGTTTCACTATTTGTAGAACCGCGAGAGAAAATTTAAGTGACGTCGCATGTGTAATTGTTTTGGGGGCCATATACAGCTTTCCCAATCTACCCTACATTCGCAGGGTGGATTGGGGCAAATATTTTTGTGTGGTCGCTGGTTGATGGGTGTGGGTGTTATCAGCAGAATATCCGGTCATGTTGAGCACTGTTTGCAAATCTGTATCTGCTATGACAACATGCGGAAGGCTTCGTCGTAATACAATGCACTGATTTAGTCAATCTAAAATTTCAGTGGTCTCTCAAGAATGAACAGCGCTTATTTCGGCATGCGGAATAAACTAGTTCGTTGATTCGTTCATCCATTAATTTTCACCGTTTTCGCAAGAAACTGGCAGTACATTACAGCATGCCTGTTACAAGCCGTCATCACTGGTTAGGCCAGCAGAAATAAATGTGGCTGCCTTTACTACTACGCTTTCGCGGGACTACGTTAACCATTGCAGTCGTTTAGGAAGATATGAACTTTCGAAGAGGAGGCCAGGAGTTCCTTTTCCGCAGTGTATATACTGTCAGACCATATAAACATTTATTATGTTACAGTCGAGCTGCTTTTCTTATGTTACAGACGAGCTGCTTTCCAATGTCTTCCGTAGCTAAAAGTGATACAAGCTTCCCATATAGGTAATAACAGTATTTTACTTTTTTTCACTCGCCACACTGGCTTAGTGACTAAGGCGTTGCGCTGCTGAGCACGAAGAAGCGGGTTCAATTCCCGGCCGCTGCAGGCGCTTCTCTGATCGTGGCGAAAAGCAAGAATACCCGTGTGTACGAGATTTCGGAGCACGTTAAAGATCCCCAGGTGGTCAAAATAATCCTGAGCCTTCCACTAGGGCTCGACACATCGCCTGGGTAGCGTCGGCATGTTAAACCCTGCCATAAATCACTCAATAATACAAATAAGCTAATATTGGTCAACGGTAAATTTCTTTAACACCAAAGTGCTTACTTGTTACATGTGGAAAAAGTTTAGTAAACATATAGGAGAGCTATATTAGTCTACCTCTTTAAAATCTGTCCCTGTAAACCAGTTCTCCCTGCGTACAAAACAGGGTACGAGTAAAAAAAATATTGCATATTTGTTTGTAAAGATTAAATTTATATCGAACTGTGAATGTCGCAGTCCAGAATGCGAGGATAAAACGCCGACTCCAGATACCAGCGGAAGCAGTTGTGTGGCCGGTGCCATGTCGCATACATTGCGAACAGCATATCACACCGCGGAACTCTCCACTAAATGCACTGATGATGTTAGGCGGTCTGCAATAAACCACATTATTGCCAAATAAATGCAATTTCCTGAAAGTTATTAGCAATTGTTTATTTCCTACGCAATCATGCAAAACTTCTTGAAAAATAGTAAGAAGGATGCAGAGATGAGAACAGCTTTCGAATTGATTTTTCTATTGAATAAAGTCGAGTAAACGCAGCGAGAGACTTCGGAACATAGACTTGAGACACAACACTTCAATTTGCGCTACTAATCTCGCAATGTATTGAAACTCGTTTAGTGTCCCTTTAGGGACCCCGCGGAGTCTGTTCATTTTATGATCAACAACTGTAAAAGGGCCTTTTTAGTGGAGTCGGCATTCCACACATACGCGTTTGCCACCTGGTGGACCATGAACAGCACAGTAATGGCTTGTTCCGTTCGAATTTGGGTTATTGGGAGTTGGCATTCCTTGATTTCCTGTGCGAGGCTAAGTAGGTTTTATTGCAATAATGATCATTTGTGGCTCGATGTCGTAAGGTATGAAGTTTAATCATTCACTTTTTCTAAGAGCGGCACTTTTGCACCAGTCATTTGTGGATCACTTGTGTTTGCGCTTTATCCCAAAGAAGTTTACAATCGCATCAAAATAAAAAAATGGTTACGTGAGAGCACGTGGTGCTCTGAATGGGGAGTGGCTTCCACCATAGTAAATTCTATCTGCTGCCTCTTTCCACGTCACATTCTTCGGGGATCCACTTGGGCTGCGAATTTAATGCTTTATAATTTTCTGATTTGTATTGCAGTGTAATGTTTCGTCTGCATGTTTGAAATTGTGCCCTCGTCAATGATGCTGCGTTGGAAGTTAGCGCCTCTGCTGGTCACGTCTTTCTGTGCTTGTATGTTTTTTGGGCTAAACAAATTTATGAATCACCGATACTAACTATCCCACATACAAACGTTGCTAAGCAAAAAACGTTAACGTGATGACCTCAAAAATGGAGTCGTGGCATTCCAAAGACGCCTCACGTTATTCCCGGCGCACCGCATGCCGTAGCTGTCAGTGAAAAAAATGTCGCCATAGCAAAAATCCGCGTGACCTCTACGCGGCATTTCCTGTGTATCAGCTGTGTTTATTTTAAAGCACGACTGCAATTCGATTACTCGGTGACCAAATTCTGAACATGTGGATTGATAAAAATACTGGCTGCTCATCATAACAGTGCTGTTTTCCATGGCTTCTCAGTGCAGAACAATGTCATGTAGAAAATGAAAATTCTTACGTTGTTACTGACAGCGTCGTCATTTATTCAAGGCCTAAGCTTTTATTTTGATTAACGTTAGAGTAATTCCGCTGATATGCAGATAGAGGTCCACGTGTTACTAATATCACCATAGACACTAAAATTTTCGCTAACCGTGATTTGTTTACGGAAGAATAATGTTCGTCGGGAAGTGGGATAATGAAATTGATATTTCCCAATACACCACTTCTTCTTTTTCAATAAACCAGAAAACACTCAGCCTTTTCAGTCAGCTTTGTTCTCTTCTTCGGCTTTCATTTCTCGAAATAATAGACCTTGATTTCCAAAAACAAAAGGAAGCTTTAATTGGTCTCCGTTTTGTAATCTAAAATACCGCCGCAACGATAAAGGATGAGTGTACCCGCAACACGTTTTTCGTGCTCTGTAAGCTCACTCGGATATTTTGTTCATGCTCGAAAAAATCAAAGCTCCGATGCTGATAAACCGTTTAATCACAATACGGGAGTTCTTTACGGGTGTAATTGGATCGCTTAAAGACGAGGTCAGCAAGAAATCACGTGATTGGAGTCTGTTCCCGTGAATGGAGGAATCGGCTTTAAAAGCCCCCTGCAAAATCGTTCAGCGGCATCCGTGGGTACTCTGCTATTCAATTTTGAAAACTCCGGTGGATCATCACAACACTGTGGGATGCACGCTCAAGTTTTTCTTAGTGGCTGTGAGGGAGTTGTTAGGGCAGAGTTTTTTTGCGATCGGTAAACCTGAAACTGCTACGTATCCGGCAACTGCTCTTGAAGTGGGCCAAACGCGTTTTCAAATTATGAACCACCCATACATTACCTAACACTTTACTTGTTAGCATAGCTTCACGTTATTGAAACTGACGCAATGCATTTCTTTACTCTCTTGAAGAAAATATATTCCAAAAAACCCTAAACCTTTCCAACGCGTAATAAACATCTGTTTTGTATCTACAGCAGTTAAGTGGAGTTGAATCCCACCCTAGTTTTTTAGATCCACAAACGAATTTTATGTGCATATAATACGCATGTTTAGGTGTTGATATTGATTCTAAAAAAAATAAAATATTGCGATTTTATGATTCCTACTTGTTCTAAATATAGAGTACGCTTGTCTGTTAACTCGCACTAATTAATTTCAGCTGCGTGACTCATGCAATTTTTTCACTCCCCGATTTCTTCTTTCACCATGGAGTTCTTTGCACCGGTAAGAAAGTATTTCAAAAACGTTCGTTTTATACGTGTTTTTCATGTATGTTGTTCTTCTACTATTTTACAAAAGAAACTATAATTCTGCTTGATACATAATATTGTCTGAACGGTATGGTAAGTATAATAATAAACATCCCCAGGTGGTCAGATTGGGAGGAAGAAATTATGCAGTTCAGAATTTTATTTTGTAGTAATACACAGTTATCATAACTTGGTGACGTTTTAGCGCCACTCTGTTCGTCCGAATGGGCAGGGCTAACGGCTTTAACAACAGCGCACTTACTTGCGCTTTGCCAACAGAGGACCGCTTTACACCACCAGGTCTTTCACCCTCCCGAGACGCCTGGAAGCCTTTCGGCGTGCGTTTCATTCATCACTGCATTTGTGGTTGCGCTAAGGGCTCAGATACACCTTTAAGAAATTATGCTTTGCAAGATACGGGTGCTTGAATATCTCAGCGCTGTTTTCGGCAAGTGTGAAACGCAAAACATTTCTAACTGCTTGATGGTACATTGGTCAATAAGAAGCACTCGTCAGAAAAATCATTAGTTTTTATTGACCTTGCATATTCAGGGCCTATTTTTTCATAAACCAGGTATTAGATCGTAGTCAACGGCTGCTACTTGTGTTTCAGATAGCATATGATTTAAACAAGCAAACTTGAGGGTCTCTTCGAAGCTATTAGAAAATCATGGAGGTCAAATGCCAGAAGTATTGGGCAGTTGGAAACAGTCAACGTAGGGTTGCAAGTTATGAAACCCATAGCAAATTGGCGTGGATCTTACATACTAAGCAATATGGTGCTTATACGGAGGAACAAGATGATAATTGCAATCATCCAACAGGGAAGCCGATCTCTGAAAAAAATCGTGATAACGGACGTCTACGTAATTAAAATGCTTTGGGAGGTTTCATTTTTAAACCACCAGTTTTCAAATTGGTCGCCCTTGTGTCCAGATTTCTTGGATTATGTTTCTTTCGCAATTCGGTGCAGAGATCCTCACCGGTGCTATACTTACAGGTAATGTGTTAACAAACGTCTGTTTTTTACTGGACCTTTCCGCGTTATGTTGTTTAATTTTTCAAATAAAACGTAATTGTATCGCGACTTTTTGACGCATTTCGAAGACATTAACGGCATTTTTTCAGTATTGTTTTCCAGAAAGGAACTGAAAATATTTTATTCAACGTTAGGCTGTTTTAGGATGGCCAGCGTGCTGAAATATTTATAAAAGTGATTAACATACTGTGACGTTTATTTTGAAAAAGTAGCGACAATTTTCACCTACTTACCTGACACTATTGTCAGAAAAATAGTTACTCAATGCTTCTTGATTTTTTCATTGTTATAGAAAATTATTAACTACAGACTAATATACATTTTTGTTAGAAGCAGGAAGCAGAGCAGTGCCATTTGTTTAAAGAAATTTCCGGCAAGGTCGACATTCAGTGAAATGTTGCAAAAATATATCGATAAAAAGCATGAGCCTCGAAGTGAAGGCCCAACCAACAGATATGCAAAAACGGATGTTAAGTGATTGTTGCTCGAAACTTACATAACAACAAAATAATGAATAAAAGAAATGCGCGACATCATAATTGGGCGAAATCAACTCCCAAATTTAATAATACAATTGCACCACTGAACACATTGCGAATTATAAATGTTAAGTGACCAGATTCAAGGTTTCAAGGTTTCAAGGTTTATTCAATAAATGTTTGGTTTACAAAATGCGTTATTGATGTTAGTACAGAAGGAGGTCCCGAAGTAAAAACTGTCAGGGGGACCTCCTGGCTCAAAATTCACACAAGACAAAGTTAATATAATGGCAGAACGGAATGCACACGAAGTAATAAAAACCATTAGCATGTCAGGGTCAGGCGAAGAAAATCAAATATTTTAATAACACTTGATATTTTTGCGAGAGTTTGAAGCACAAAGATTAGGAAGTATACAATACTACACGAATAAACTAGGAATGCAAATCAAAATGTATATTCAGGTTGCGATCATCAAGAAATCAGGATCACGTGATAGTACAATAACCTATAAATATCTAAGCAATCATCGGTATAAAAAACGCCAAAAATCCGAAGTTAAATTCGGAAAGAAGTATACAACCAAAATATAAAAGGTACACAGAAAAAACAATTTTAAGAATCACCTAAGTACATTTCGAGTAGGTATGTTTTCAGACACTTGGAAAAAGTATGTTGAGAAGGCAATGACTTAATTGATACCGGCAAAGAATTCCAGAGTGCTATGGCTGAAAAAAGGGCAGTTTGCTTACCGTAGTTGGTGTTAGCTTTCGGCAGTAATACGTTATGTTGTTCAGAGAACCGGGTAATATTTGTATTAGTAAGGGAAGATGTGGCGAAAGCACCAGTAACGACACTGTTTTGGCGGGCACGGTAAATTAGGAGACCTAATGTCAGCTGCAAAGAACATGTCAGAGGTAGGACCTTCAGGCTATCATAAATGCCTGTAGCCGAGGCCCTGAAGTGGCTGAAAGTTAATGCACGAACTGCTTGATTTTGAAGACGTTGTAGGCAAGACAAATGCGTGAAGTATGTATTGCCCCATGACGACAAACAGTAAGTGAGATGACTATGAATAAATGCGTGATACAGTGACCGAAGAATATGTGGCTGGAAGTAATGCCGTGTTCTAATTAATACACGTGTCCCGAATGCTAATTTCTTTGTAACTGATTTAATGTGTGCATGAAATTTTAACTGCGAATCAAGCACAACACCAAGAAATGACGCAGTGCAGGATGCAGAAATAGCGAGATCGCCAAGTTTTATTTGCGGGGTGGTGAAAAGCCGTTTGTTATGGGTGTGGAAAATCATAAAATTAGTTTTGGTAGGATTCATGCGCAGACAGTTGTTTTCGCACCATGAGATGAGGTTTTGCAAATCCGAGTTGAGTTTTAATATTAGATTGTTTAGGTCTTTATCGTGCGCAAATATCGTGGTATCGTCTGCGTAAAGAATACAGTGCGAAGTTTTGAGGCAAGTCCGGAGGTCATTAATGTATATTAGGAAAAGAAGCGGTCCTAGAATAGATTCCTTGGGAACGCCTTGATTAATATTATTGGGGCAGGAAAACGCGTCAGAAATTTTGACAACCTGTGTTCTATCAGACAAATAACTGCGAATAAGTGTTAAAGCTGGCCCCCGTATTCCAATTGATTCAAGTTTCGCAAAAAGTATTAAGTGGTTTATTGTATCAAACGCCTTCGTGAAATCTATGAAAACTGCCCCGCACCAAGACCCGTTATCAATAAACTTTTAATTGCATCGGTGAATTCTATTAGGGCAAGTTCTGTTGAGTAATTTTGGCGGAAGCCGAATTGTTGCGGTGTTAGAATTTGAAATTTATTGAGGTAGTTCATTAGGCGGATTACAATAAGTTTTTCAATTAGCTTGCTAAAAAACGGCAGAATAGTTATTGGACGGTAATCACCCATTAGGGTAGAATCCCCCTTCTTAAAAACAGGGACAACTTTGCCTTTTTTAAGCTGTTCGGGAAAAACACCACTTTTGAATATATCGTTAAGAATCCGTGCCAGAACGCCGGATAACTGATGAGCAACCAATTTGATTTTCGAAGCTGTTATATTATCTAATCCGGGGCCTGTATTTTTTAAACTTGTTATAACCTTAAAAACTTCTTCCGCTGTTGTCGGGCTTAGAAAGAAAGACTGAACGCAGGAGGAGCCATAGTTACAATTAAGTTGTGGTTGCTGGTCACTGCTGGAAAAGAACCTGTTAAACGCATTGGCAATGTCGAATGGGTTAGTTAAAACATTATTGCCGTCAGTAATTTTCGATAAAGGGGATGTCGTTTCAGACACATGTAAAAACTGTTTAATTAGTTGCCAATTTTTGTGGGTATTCGTGCCGTTTTTGAGTATCTCATTTTGGTAATAATTTCGCTTAGCCTATTTAATTAAAGTGGTGAGAGTATGCGAATAACGTTTAAAGCGGGCGCTAAGAGCAAGGTTATAAGGTTGAGCTTTAACCTTTTTATGAAGGTTATCTTTTTTCCGTATGCTGCGTAGTAGGCCGTTTGTTATCCACGGATTTCTGGGCGCAGAATACCATCGAAAATTGGAAGTTACGGTCGTGCACATGTCAATGCATTCGGTTATTTTTGCGCAGAACAAATTAAAAGCGTTTTCAGCATCAGTATTTTGCAATACATTATTCCAGTGGGTACTTGATATAACTTCTATGAATTTATTGTTATCGAACGCACACCTTATAACTGCATTCGGCTTTGCTTTGTGAGCGCTCTCTACCAAAAGAAAGACCGGGTAATGATCAGTGATGTGATGGTGAACGACACCCGCTTGTTGGGACGAAAGGATGTTTGATAAAACATGATCAATGATAGTGCCCGTGCCATGTGGGTTACAACGGGTGGGCGTGATTATCAGCGAGTCCATTCCATGACCAAGTATGCAACCTGCGTAGTCTGAACAACTGCCGTCATTTATATTCGTAATGTCAATGTTTATATCACCTATTATTACAATGTTTTTATTTTCAGCATTCAAGGAAGTAATGATACGGTCAAGTTCGCTACAGAAGTCAGCGTAAGACGAGGAAGGCGAGCGATAAATGGAGCCAACGATAGTGTTTTTACCTGAGGGAAGAAAGCATGTGCCAAGCTCAAGACAGACAGACTCGCACTTTGGGGTAGAAATGGAAATGTCAGTACGGCGGAAATAAGATATCGTGTCAGAAATAAATATCGCAGCACCACCATGGCGGTGCGCGGGTTGAATCATTTGAATCAAATGTTCGTTGAATCATTTATTCAACGAACATTTTACTAACAAAATGAGTATGTGTTCAAAGCACGGATCTAAATCAAAAAGAAAAACCACATTAGTTTATAAAAAGCCTTGTCATCATCAGAGAAATATTCTTTGTTGTGAACCGTTTTAATAAAGTTTCTAAACAAGCCAATGCACAGTATTTATGGGCGGGAGCCAGTATCATACTTTACAAGAGCGAAAAGGTACCATCTGGTGTTTCTAACAGACCTATTTTCTCGATGTAGATGTGCAAAGTGGGTTTTGTTTGTATGCTAGCTGGCTGAACAAAATATGACATTGTACACTGATGACTTTAGCCACTGAAGCAGTAATTCTATTTATTGCCAATAGGTTGCAGTGGGACTACACTTTCGCTCTATGTAATGGCAGCTTTTTGCAGACATAGCCAGTCACGCGAAATAAACATATCAAGGCTGGTGGTAAAATATACGATATGAGCGGGTGAAAAATATTTGCCTACTATTACGTTCTAGGAGACATGTCTTATTGGTTTAATTTATGAAGCAAAATATGAGTACTTTTGGGAATGTTATAATTTCTGCTTAAAGACTTGATCAGATGCTATTAAGTCAGGTGCTTTTTACAGGAATGTTTGGAAAACATAACACTTATAAAGGCTAATTTTGGCGTGACCAAGACTAATTTTGGCCTGCATATAGATTTTCAGATACCATATGATGGCGATCATTGTTTCCGTGGCAATAAGGGCAGCAGAGTCTTTGGCTGAGGGATGCGCCGGCGATGTGGTGAGAATATGAACAGTATTTCCATACGTGTACGCAGCCGAACAGTATTTCCATACGTGTACGTGTACTTCCATACGTGTACGCAGCCTCATAGACACGCGACCACAGCTACACACATGCACATACATACAAACTGACTCATGCACACACGCACCCGCACGCACGCACGCATGCACCGACGCCTACAGACACAACCACACAAACACTTGCGCGCCCGCTTGTGAATACCTACTCAATACTTTTTGTCATCATGTAAAGGCGACTACGGTAGCCAGTACATAGATACATTTTATTGTGATTTGCCAAGTGTCCGGCTGCTTATTAATTGTAGTTTTTGAAGTATGTTTCAGATTTTACACAATAAATGCCATAGATACGATAAGATCTAGGTTCTATTTTAAAAGCTCATTTATTAATACAGGCACGTATTAAGATAAGCAGGTATTTAGCTAAATACTCAACTACAATGGAGCTCGACGGCACTAATGTGGCTCCGAGAGTGTCATAAAATGACTGAAGTAGAGTAATCAGGTTTGCAGAAGAAAGCCTGTGAAATGCTCAATATTTCAATAATACTAGCGGGAACGTGAAAACTGCAAAAGGAAAAGACAAGGTGGACGCATTCTGTAAGAAATACGCTAAAAGGGTTCAAATGTGGTGTTTTAAACATCGGTCATGTAATAGGTTTTCAAAAATAAGCAATAAACTTGCGGAGTTCATCATCAACAAAAGTGGACGGAAATCTCGCCTATGCAAGGAATTTACAAAAATGTACTTTTTCGGTGATATAAAACTCAGGTATATGGTGTCGTGCAGCCATTTATGACGATACCTTCGCACAAAAACATGCCGGGTTCACTGTGCTTAGAGAAACGCCTTTGATGTGCCAGTACTAACAAGGAAACGGCGCTTGCACACCTAAAATTAATTTAGATTTAAATATTTGCTTTTTACTGCAAAGTGCTAAATACAATGCGAGAGTGTTCGGGAAAAAAAAACTTGTTCAATGCAGTTTGAGCCCCACTTAGGACCGATATAAGACAACAGCAATTATGTAGCACGCTGAAAAAAAAGACTACAATAATTCAACATTTTTATACAATAGTGACTGTAACAATACAGACGCACTTTATTTTTAAAAGAGAACCGACCCGCAGAAATGAAAACAATTATACCAAGCAAAGCCTGGTGAAACTAGTATCTACTAATTAAAGTTCACCAGAATCCTCAGCATCGACTGAACTCTTTACAGCAGTACCCCTGGTAATATTTTCATTACGATTCCTGTTATTGAAACATCATTATCTACCGGTGTTTAAAAGTCTTTCGAAAGTGCCGAAAACAATGTGGTAACAATGATTTCTGCGACAGAATGGTAAACACCAAAATATAGTACAGTGTAAAAAGTGAGCTGGTTCACGACCAACAAGCCCAAAAGAGAGTGACATTTCCGTGATTAAAGCAGCGCTTCAAACTGGAAGTAGTGTGAACCGTTCGAGGGAAATCATATTACGAATAAAGCACTAACCTTGATGGCGTTGCGCAACTCTGTCTTAGCTGCAGTACTACATACGAAAGACCGAGCGCACACTGCGCGACTGCACTTTGTATGGTAGGCCCACTGGAGTGAAGGGCCACAAAACATTCTATACCGAATGGGCATCTTCGCCTTACTACTCAGTTGCGAAACATGACTTGGTTGACGTTTTGGGCTTCATTAGAGCATCTGTAGTGGTGGCGTGGTGGTATCTCACATTTTATGTGATTGTTTTATTCTGTTGCTACAGTCTACAAGGCTAATACAAACGATGCAGGTGAGAAGAAAATTGGGTGATTTGAGCGAAACAATTTTCTGTAAAAAGAAGTCTGAATTCGATGGCAGAAACTAAAGCAAAGTGTGCAGACAAATATTGCTGGAATGTTAGAAATGGCCCATTCCGCCTCTAAAAAAATTGAGAGAGATCTGGTCTGCGAGCCAATTTTGCCCAGGTATCTCAAAAAGTAAGGAAGTTTGCTTTATTCCCAAATATTCATTTTAGAATGACCGCTGGTCAGCAGCATTCGTACGCTTTTTTCAGTGCTACATTCAGTGCTACATTTTTCAGTGCTCCAGGGACCAAAAGTGCTGCAGTGGGTACTTATGCGCTGAATTGCCGGTATTGCCTACTGGCCTCTGCATATACAGTGTTTTGGGATAAGAGGCTCCGGATCGTGCGATGGCTGTGTGATGAGTCTGCTTCGAAACGGCTGTGTGGTGGAATAATAAAGAAAATTTCTCAACTTGGCCCCTTCTCTGTGCATCACGAATAAACTGCGGGCGTGAGCATTTTTCACTCACCCCGAAAGTGATGAAGCGAGACCTGTAATGTTTGAGTGAATGAGCATTTTGGTCCTATTTAAAGCCAAGACTTAGGCACCATCAAAACAAACACCTAAGTGTTTTAAGTGCAGATTTTTCATTGCGGGGCTATCTGATAAGCTGCTCCGGCGACTGGCAAGCACGCACGTACATACGTCATCGCACAATAAAGCACATGTATTGGTCCCGCTTTGGCGCTATTTCGAAGAATGGTGCTGACTCTTTCTACTTCATTGAATGCCCGCTACGCCCGCGGTTTAAAACAGCCTTGTTCAGAAATTCTTTATTTAAGGGATATATCTGGAAGCTAACGAAATGTGTAGCATTAAGACGGTAAAAGGTATTTGCACTACACGCAGACAGAAGTTATTTTTTTTCAATGTATCGCCAAAAAACCATGATTATCACCACGACTAACTATCATTTCGTCCCAACCAGAAGGACACTTCGAAATAGTTGCGTCTCACAGCAATAAAGATTGTGGAATTGAACAACGCAGAATACTCAGCAAATCTTTCAATTCAACCGGTAATGATCGACTAGTGCTTCATGTGGCGGAAATTACCTGTTTTCTGCTGCAAGCTGCAGTAGCACAGTGACAAACCAATGTTATTTTTCCTCGCAGCCCACGTGTGTGGTCCTGTCAATGATAGTTCTTTAAACGACCGAGGCTCACAAAAGCACTTCGGTAAAAACGTTTGCGCGCCTAACCACTAATGCTACACCGCGAAGTGCTTGGCTTCTGGTATATTATAAACTGTATTAGGGCGTAGAAACCCCTTCGCAATTTTTGCATAAGTACCGCTCCCATTATATAGGTCTGCGCGTAAAACCTTGTTTAAATTTGGCATATGGTGTTGTTGGGATTGTTGTTTCTATTTCCCTCACGTAGCACACTACTTTTGAAAGAACAGTGCTTCACGGGTCAAAGTTATTCTTGTCTAGTCACGGAACAATTGTCGCACGTTTTTTGTAATAATTATTTGAACTGGATAGGTTGAATCCGCAGACGTCTTTAGACACCTTTTACCGGTGGTGTCTTGCGACTCCACTACGCTGACACTTTATTGTGTTCAGCTTTATTACCTTTTAATTTTATGCAGCCTTTGTTTGCGGTACATTTTCTTCAAGTAGATACGTGAGTAGAGTGCACCTCGTCTTCTGTATAGTGAAACCCCGCTGATATGTCCGCCGGACTTACCATGACCCGCTTCTTACGACGAATCACCGCTGCCCCGGAAAGTCCCCGTAGAAACACTGCAATAATTACCCTGATTATATGATGCTCGGGTGCACACTGTCCGCTTCATACGACGGACCCTGGCTTGGATATCACAGCATTTTCTGATAATTAAACAGCTTCGCCACCTCGTCCTTTCCTTTCTATATTCTGAATCCACGTTTGATGCCGCTTGACGTGCAAAGACACGCATTCGGGCCAGACCACTTGCTGAACACACCCAAGCAAGCAAGCGGGTACACGTGAACCTTCTACGGCCCCACGGTGCAGCAGTACGCCAACGCGCGAACCGCGGGAAGTCGAAGTTAAGGTGGCAGGTGGACCGTAAATTTGAAGCTCCTATCGAACTACCGACTAATGCAAAAACACGTACGACGCAACCCCACGGCGATGACCAAACACACCCTTTCTGCACCCGCTTAATCCAAGTTATTCCTTTCACGACGCTCTGTCTCCCTATATCCCTGCTCTCTGCTTATCAGTGCCTTTCAAAGCCGCGTTATCACTCCACTCCTTTCTTTGCTAGGGTGCTTCGGTTTACGCGCGTCGGCCGCAAGGATGGAGACCCGTATACGTTTGCACCGCCAGTTTGGGTTACGACCACATCATAATTTTCACACCGACGCGATTCACTCGCGAAAGTTTGAATCATCTCATCTATTTCACATTTCTGGGTCTTGTGGGAAACGAACAGCGCTGTGTATTGTGCACTTTGACCCAACAGCGATAGCACTGGACTGTTCAAAGGTTGTGGCCACCTTGTATGGGAATGGCGGTATTTTTATCTCGGGCTAGTGCTATAATTCGTTTCGTTTAGCCTTTTCAGTTTTACACTTGCTTTTTCCCTGTTAATTTGTTCGACCACGTCGGTCTTATCTATTTCGCGGAAGGGGTGGGGCTGGTGGCTAGAAACAGCGCCGGACGGCACGAGCGTCGCGTTGCGCGTGGCGCCTGAGTGGCTGTTTGGCTGAGACACCGTGGAGGGGAGGGGGCACAGCATAGGTGTTTATTTTTTTTAACTTTTGATTTCAGCTTAAGATTTTCAAATCCCCCAAGAACGTGCTAAAAAGAATAGTTTGAATAGCCGACCTCTCACGTGAGACCGACTACTAAGACGGCATTCACTCTCACCTCTGTCGTACGACACCCCACTCATACGACGCTTTCTCGTGGTCCCTTAAAAGTTGTATTATCGTGTTTTTACTGTATTTCCTTAGTTATTGACGTCTTCTACAGTGCCTGTTTTCAGGATGAATCAACACTAACTTTCCAAACTTTCAATTCTGGCTTAACAAAACTCTGGTGCGATTTAGTTGGTTCATGAGCTAGAAACTTCAACAGGGCGAACTGACAGGACGAAAGACGAGAGACACAAACGACGTAGACGGGTGCTAAATTCCAACTGTTTATTTCAGAGCTTCCAAGCATGCCTTTATCTAAAAAAACACATACGAAACTTGAAAAAAAGAAGTAAAATGAAAAGTACATTTGATAGTGGAGGGAACTGGTTAAAGGACACCTTGTAAAAATTTTATCTCTTTATCGTACAGTGACAATGATGGTGTGCTAATACATTTTTTACCCGCTTTGTTTATGTAACAGGCTCCGGTAATCTCTCTCTGTTTTATCAGAGGCTCGTTTGAGAAACTTGGTTTTATCTAGTAGTGGCTCACACCCACATCTTTTACAAAGGTCGTTCATGTGGCCACCCAGATTACTACGTACAGCAAGTTGGTACTCACGTGCCCTATCATTAAAGCATCGGTCTGTCTGTCCGATATATGAAAAACCGCAGCGCAGTGGTATCTCGTACACAACGTTGCGCACCAGTGTTGCGGATTGGGCGCCCCATTCCATTCCAATTCCATTCCGCGGAATGACAATTCGCCTAAATTCTATTCCTTTCAATTCCTCGGAATGCCAAAAGTTCGCCCATTCCCATTCCGGGAAGGGCCGGTCATTTCAAATTCCATTCCTCTAATTGCTCCGCGTTTTATCGGGTGATTATCAAGTTACCAATGAACACACCGTTAAGCTTATGTTATTACACTCGTTAAGAACTGCTAAAACACGCAAAAGACGTCCCCAAGGTCAAGGGATAGGGGCTTTGTGGCTGATCTCGTGCAGTGCGATCACCCTACTAAATCCCACAGGGGCAGTTCTCTGGTTAGTTATTAAAGTATTTCTATGGTCAGCATGTCTTTAGGAGTTGTGATGTTTTCCTATTGTTTAAGCCTGATTGTGTTAATGCTAAAGTGACAACATGCTCTTTTTGTACTGACAAAAGTATGGTTGAAGAAGACATATTCCTTAAACGCGTATTACACGCGTAGTAGGTTACACGATTATGGTGCGGTCGCGAGTATGGTTAGAACTATAATTTTGTTAACGGGGAAAAGAAGCTCTGGATCTGGTGGTATCAGTTGGAAGAGTTACAGCTCCAGCACCTTGTCCTGCCTTGGCAGCAAATACGGATCACGGGCCGCAGAGGTCGTCAGCTCTCACGGATGTCAAGCGCGCGTTGAAAGCATGGATAGGTTGAGAACTTTCTCTGTTTGCGTTTGTGCAGACCTGCAATGTCGCCCTCCCCGAAAAGCTTAGTTGCGTGCGTCAGGTATCATCCACTGCACATGATCAAAAGTTCATGCTGTGCTTAGAGTACGTGCGACCTTTGTATGGGTGTCTCGGTGGGAACCAATGCGCCGGGATAATTTTTTTCTCTCGTTAGTGTACACTGGGATAGTGCACTTGTTCGTATACTAATTTGCGTCTTTTTTTTCTTTTACAAATTGGGAAATCGTTCACACTTTTACACCACGCAACCTCTGAGTCTAGCTAAATAAAGAAGGACTTAGAGAATGCGTTGCGACCTTGAGCTCAGCAAAAACTGAGTACAAGGCCTGTATAACTCATGGTATAACTGAGACCTGTATAACTAATTTGAGGAGTTTAATGCAGTGGAGTAGCAATGTAGGTTCCCCCAACTGTCTTCTGGTCTGGGCGATCAACCGAAAAAACAGTAAAGAAAAATGATAACGATAATAGTAGGACACATTCGGCAGTCAGCCAGTTCAGAGCCCCCCGCCCTCGTCGTCTTTTCCTCTTTTCAGGCGCCAGGTGGGCGGTTACTTAAGTCTTACATCCAGCATGGGGAAGCAGAAGTCGTCATCAAAGCTCTACTTGCTGTCTCGAGGATTATTTATTATATTTTTGTCGGTTGCAGTAGCGACTGTTCAGGTAACGGAGAGCTTCTTTTTTGTAGCTTTCCTCTGTAGCCGTATGGCTGCATTCAGGTGGATGTCAAACGTTCCTTCATAGAAACTTACTTCACCTTGGGGTTTGCCCTAAATCTGGTTGATTAACACCTGTCCTTCATTTCGATATGTTGATCAATTCGCTCTCCGGCTACAAACTGCAAGCCTCCTGGTTAGCTTAGTTGGTAGAGCGACTGCTTGGGTTTTAAGCGGTGGTCCTGGGTATGAATCCTGGACCAGGACGAATTTTTCTTCAACTGCGAAGTTTCTGAAAAAGCTGTATAGCTTTCCTGTGTAGCCGTATGGCTGCATTCAGGTGGATGTCAAACTGTCCTTCATAGAAACTTACTCCGCCTTGAGGATTTCTCCTAAATCTGGTCGATCAAGATCTTTTTCTATCTGGTGAGAGGTTCGTTTGTGCGACGAGCTGTTCGCTGATTTTGCAGACGCTCCCCATAACAGAGCGAACGCGGCCTTTTTTCGGCCGCTAATCGCTGCGTCGGAGCTGGGCGGCGCAGCCGTGGCCGCAGTTCCTATTTCATGGGCTGTCCTGTTTAGGGTGAATCCCCGAACCAATATTTTAGGCCTTCGTCGACGCTTCTTCGGGCAAAGGCGTCCAAGTGCCTAGACAGGAGGGACAGTATTGCAAACGTTCCTGGGGGAGAACTGGGGAGCGTGAGGTGAGATGGGGCGTACGCTGATATGCGGAAGTTTGCCGTGAACACAAGCACCGAGCCAGCGTCCCGCTGACCGGAAAGTTGGACGCGAGTCGCCGAAGGTTCCAGAAGCAAAAAACAATGGTTGAGAGGGGGGGCACAGACAGCTCGAAGCCGGGGTGGAGGCGCCGCCAAGGTAAAAAATCACAAGGCCCAGTTATTGGGCGAGAAGAGGGAAAGGGGGATGCCTCCGCGGTAATTCCACACCACGCATACCAACGGCTTAGAGCCGCGGTTATTACGCGGAGAATCGCGACGAATGTCGTAGCAGCGCTGTATACATATAAGGGCAGAATTATAGTAGGGTCGCAAACCAGCAAATCGACTTTAACAGTACTGTGTTGTTGTTAAATTCAAGCCTCCGGCTTGCTGATGTTTGAACTAGGGCTGGTGGGTTCTTTTGCGTATTTATGCATATTTTGACAAAAACCGCGCGTAGACGAAAAAAAGACATGTGCTTTATTTTGGGAAAATACATGTAATTTTATTCCCATTCCATTCCGGGCAAAATGCACTTAATTCCATTCCCATTCTATTCCTTCAGTTATTGTCGCCATTCTATTCCCATTCCATTCCGGGGTCGCGAAAATGTGGAATGATTCCGGATTCATTTCGATTCCAGACTGTAACTCCGCAACACTGTTGGGCACGCAATCAGTGTAATGTTCATGTTTGTTTGTGTGACCGTCCTTGGTTTCTTTCTTTTTTTTTCATTGAACACAGTCTTTCCAATTTGCACGGGGTGGAAAAGAACACGTTCACTTCATATCTCGCCGCAACCTTCTTGACGTTATGCGAAATGCGGTGAAAATAAAGAATAACATGCGTAGTGTTATCTTCCAACTGAGCACGCTCTTTTTTCTTTCCTTTGAACTTGTGAGGGAGGCTTTCACATTTTTGGTAAAAGCTGCAGGATAACCAGCGTTTGTTAAGCGTGTAGTCTGATTGTTAAAGCTGACGTCGACCTTATGCTGACACGACGTAACAAGTGCAGCTTGCAGACAGGTTGTCGCAACCCCCGTCTTGACTAAGTTTGAATGGGTACTGTCAAAGGGAAGAAGGCACTTTTTTGTTCTTGGGTGGTACATGTAACAGATGTGATCAAGAGCAAATTCTAGTTCCAAATCCAGGAATTGAATTACGTTCTTCGCGGCTTTTCTAGAGTGAAATGTAATCCTTTGGATTGAGAGACAAATGTTCCCTTTACTTCTTCAATTACGCTGTTAAGGTCAGTCACAACGGAAGTGTTTAAAAACACCAAAAAGTCATCTGCGTAACTGTAGGTTTTAACTACCAAGAGGTCACTCATCTCACCGCCTACACGCCTGTCTATGGAAGCTAAAAAGATGTCCCAAAGAGCGGGCGCAACAGAGGAACCTATGCAAATTCCTTTCTTTTGCGCATAAAAGGCATTGTCAAAGCGAATGGCAGTGGAATTCAAATATAACTTTAGCAACTCTAAAAACTCCTTACTACTCACACCATCGGCTGAGCGCATCTCTGCAGAGGACCGGACCGTGCCACCAGCGACGGAATCGACTGTTTGCTTCACACAGTAAGTGGCAAACCTCCAGCAAAGAACCCCTTTAAAAAGGTGGCAGAGTGCTTACGTGAAAGAAGCCTAACGTTACGGCAAGCAGACAAAGAGGGTGGTTTTGTACTTATGCCAGAAGATATGTTCGGGATGAAAGCAATTGAAGCCGTCGAGAAAAATTGAAGACTCGTACAATTTGTTCCCAAGAAACAGAAGAAGGTGGTTCTTCGTATGCTGAAGGAATGCCGGCTGGGGTCCTTACAAAAATCTGTGGAGAAAGCAGAAAATGGGTATTTGCGGGTATTGTTTACTGGGAAGACCCACAAGCCGGAGTGTCCCCTTCGGGTCATTGTTTCGGAGAAAGACAGCTGGCAGCACCTGATCAGCCGCTATCTTCAACGTCACCTGAGGACTTTGACTGGTGGTGACCCCTTCTGAGTCCTCAGTTCAGCAGAAGTGTTGCAAGATTTAGAACCACCGCGTTTTCCCTGCTTATTGAAGACCTATACTACTCCATACCTACGGCCCCTTGTTCTTAGCTGTGCGTGAAAAGAGGGAAGAATTTGAAGAAGTGAAGTTCACTGTCACTGGTGAGCAGTTTTTAGAGTTGCTAGAGTTATATTTGAATTCCACTGCCATTCGGTTTGACAATGCCTTTTAAGTGCAAAAGAAAGGAATTTGCATACGTTCCTCTGTTGCGCCCGCTCTTCGTGACATCTTTTTAGCTTCCATAGACAGGCGTGCAGGCGTGAGATGAGTGACCTCTCGGTAGGTCAAACTTACAGATACGTAAATGACTATTTTCTGTTTTTATACACTTCCGGTGTCACTGACGTTAACAGCGTAATTGAAGATGTAAAGGGAACATCTCTCAATCCAAATGGTTAAATTTCACTCTAGAAAAGCCGCGAGGAACGTTAATTCATTTCCTGGATTTAAAATCAGAATTTGCTCCTGGTCACATCTGTTACATGTACCACCCAAGAACAAAAAATTCCTTCTTCCCTTTGACAGTGTCCATTCAAAGTTAGTCAAGAGGGGGGTTATGACAACCTGTCTTTAATTTGCACTCGTTAAATCGTGTCAGCATAAAGTCGACGTCAGCTTTAAAAATCAGACTACACGCCTAACAAACGCTGGTTATCCTGCAGCTTTTACCAAAAATGTTTTGGAAAGCCTCCTTCAAAAGGTGAAAGGAAAGAAAAAAGAGCGTGCTCAGTTGGAAGGTAACCCAACGCATGTTATTCCTTATTTTCACCGCATTTCGCATAACGTCAAGAAGGTTGCGGCGAGATTTAAAGTGAACGTGTTGTTTTCCGCCCTGTGCTAAGTGGAAAGACTATGTCCGATCATGGAAAAGAAAGGAACCAAGGGCGGTTGCATAAAGAAACATAAAAAAACGTTACACTGATTGTGTGCGCAACATTGTGTACGAGATACCACTGCATTGCGGTTTTTCATATATCGGACAGACGGGCCGATGCTTTAATGATAGGGCACGTGAGCACCAACTTTCTGTACGTAGCAATCTAAGTGGTCACATAAACGATCATTGTAAAAGAAGCGGGTGTGAGCCACTACTAGATGTGAGCCACTACTAGATGAGCCACTACTAGACGAGCCTCTGATAAAACACAGAGAGAGATTATCGAAGCCTTTTACATAAACAAAGCGGGTAGAAAATTTATTAGCACACCATCATTGTCACTGTGAGATAAAGAGAGAACATTTTTACAAGGTGTCCTTTAACTAGTTCCCTCCGCTATAAAATGTACTTTTCTTTTTACTTCTTCATGGTTTTAGGTTTCGCATGTGTTTTTTTTAGATATAAGCATGCTTGGACGCTGTGAAGTAAACAGTTGGAAGTCAGCGCCCGTCTACGTCGTTTGTGTCTCTCGTCTTTCGTCCTGTCAGTTCGCGCTGTTGAAGATTCTATTTCAATTCTGCTAGAGATGTAAAGCAGTCTTGTTCTCATGCAGCGCGGGGATGTCGTAGCAGTGTTGTACACGGTCCTCTAAAGTAGGAACGAGAGCTCGTTCCTCGTTTCTTACCAATTTCGTAACGTGTTCTTGTTAAAAGTTCTATATTGAGAAAGGAACGCCTTCCCGTTACACTTTCAACATTTTAGCGTGTCGTTTCATTACGTTAGATTTGATTTATACAACAAAATATTTTGTTGTTGGATAACCCTGGGGCAAAATTTTAGACTTACATGGAACTCTGTATATTATACGAAAGCGAACACAACCGGCAGTAGATTATGTGGAGATAAAACGAATCCAACGAAATGCTCTTAAAATATTCTTTTTCATGGACGGGCGGGCATATGCCAAACATGCTTAAGTTCAACTTTGGGGCTCGTTTACAACAAGGGCAACTAATATGGTGCTTTCCTCTTGAGACTTCAAATGCGCAGTCGTAATACTGCTTTTGAGATGTGCAAAAAGAGAGTTAGCCTTGTACACAAACATACATGTCCGGCACAAAAAACCACATCGAAAGGAACAATACATGCGTGTTGAATGAATCATGATTCACTGTTACATCATGAGTGGGGAAAAATGTCCTGAACAAATTTTCGGAACTTAGAGAAGTGTTTTGTTTGAACTCAGCAAGAGTTGCATCTCGATGTTGCTTCTAGACAGACAAACCTGTATTTAAGCGAAGCTTTCTACCTCTACTAGGCAATGGTTCTTGCGTGGCGTGTGCGACGTGAAACTCCCAACGCAGCTGGGAAGACGGAGGGCGCTTCTCGCTCACAAAGCACAGTGTAGATGGCGCGGCGATGGGACCTATTAGCCAGCATTTCCATCGCTCACGCCGGAGGGCGCGTTGGCGGGACCCTTCCGTCGGCTTTGTCGTCGCATTTATCGATGGAGTAACAAAAGCTTGATGTGGGCGAGTTGGTACATACTGCTAAAAATTAATCGGCGCTAAAACAGGGACGAGAGGAACACGTAACTCACAACATGGTGCCGAAATTCCAACTAGAATTTATTGAAAAAGATGCTGCTTATATACACAAAACTAAAAACCTAAAAACGAGAAGCAAATGTCACGTCTAAATGCATGGGGCTACACTTGCAGGGGGCTACACTTGCATCGTTTGCAGTGATCAGATAGGTGGCCACCAGCTTTATTTTCAACTGCCCAATTGTGCTCCCTTGGGCAAACTGGAAGATGCTTCAATGAGAGGGCAAGGGAGCACAATTGGGCAGTTGAAAATAAAGCTGGTGGCCACCTATCTGATCACTGCAAACGATGCAAGTGTAGCCCCCTGCTAGATAGGACAAAGTTCTTGCGGAAAGCACGAGGAAGGCTTGAGCGCGAAATTATGGAAGCTCTTTTTATTAGACAGGCAGGGGATAACTGCGTGAGTACTCCGTCCTTATCGCTGACTGATAAAGAAGTGGCTTTTTTAAACACGTGATGCATTTAGACGTGACATTTGCTTCTCGTTTTTAGGTTTTTAGTTTTGTGTATATAAGCAGCATCTTTTTCAATAAATTCTAGTTGGAAGTTCGGCACCGTGTTGTGAGTTACGTGTTCCTCTCGTCCCTGTTTTAGCGCCGATTAATTTTTAGCAGTTTATCGATGGCATTGAGCGCGTTTTGGCGCAGCTTCACCTCCATTGTGCGCTTACGTCTCACGGCTTGATTGCTTGTTTGACACCTTCTGGGTAACCTAGACCCGACGAAATTAAGTGGTCGTGCGGTTAAAATTCGTTAAAGATTGGATTGCAGGGCAGGAAAATAAAATCTAGAGGGCACGTACACACATTTGGCGCTATAGAAACGCCACCATTTTAGCACTGCTTGTCGCGAATGGGACGGCGTTTTCTAAGTTGCTGAATGCCAATTCGGTTGTGTTGTAGCAGGTATTACAAAAAACGAGTGGAGCAACTGGTCCAGATAAATAGCGATTACGAAAGTTCCGTCCGCTTTTTTGCAATTCTCACACTTACGGAATTGTCTAGTTTAACTCTAAAAATGGGAAATACTAATCTGACATGCCGACTTGTTTCGGTGTGTGCGCTTGTTTCGAGTGTTAGTGTAGCCCCGAGCTTGAACATAAGGGTGGCTAGGTTCCGCTGACTCACCCTGCGAAACGCAATCCTCTCCATTTTCTTTCTGCCGACCTAAGGGCGGGCTACAGTGGTGGCGTCCGCCGCTCGAACCCGGATGAGGCCGACGCTTCAACGTTCGGAACAGCGCCTCGCAAATCGCAGGGTACGGCTGTCGAATCTCATGGTTCACTCTTTCTAAAGTCACGTGTGGAAAATTGAAATGACGTTGCACGTGGAATAGCAGTGATGGTTGTTTACACCTTCGCTTTCCAACCACCTCTTCAGCGTGAATTTGAGTCAGTTTTTTTCCTTTAACACGTTCATGGCAATGTTGAAGAGCCGTTTGACCAAAGTTCTTGACAGTACTTCCATGCGTTCCTTGAGAATAAGTTGTTGAGTCCCTCAGGTTCAGAAGTGGGCCTCCGGTTGTGCTTATAGGCGTGTGATAGCATGCAACCCGCCCATCTACGGGCAGTGGTTTGCCAATACAATATTACCTCGTTAACTCGAAGTAATAAAAATCGGGAAATATTTCGAGATAAGCGGATTTTCGAGATAAGCAAGGTGGTGCGAATTGTCATAAAATATCAAGTTATTTGCAAAAAAGGAGTTTCTACTTACCAGCCCTTAAAATCATCCTTTCAATGCGTGTTTGGGAGAGAAAAAAAAAACACAAGAGATGTTCACCGGCCTTGACCCGCGCTCCCCACGACACACCGCTATCCTCTAGTACACACTGCCTCTCCCAGGTCTCTACTGTCAAATGACGTGCCACCGGGATGCTTGACGAAGTTGATATGCCTCAAAGCTCAGACATCACGTTAGGGGAACACATCAAATATGTGGTAGGCGCGGCTAAACGAGAAACAAAATCGAGGGACCTAATCATGGCAGTAAGGCGCGAATATTGTGAAAAGGTCAGCGGTGACAAAATTTTTATTCCACTCTCAGTCAAGATTTTGAGATATCCGCACTTTGGCCCAAAAAACATTTTGAACTGAAGATTACGAAATACATAGGAAGTATAGGGTACGGTTCGGTACCGTAGAAAATTTGGACTTAGCCGATTTTTTTAGATATGCGAGTTCTAGTTCACGAAGTATTACTGTATTTCGCTTGGCTGCCAATAAAACACATTGTGGTGCCGTACGCATATCTTTGACATTTTTCGTTTGCTACTTAAACTTTTCCAAGCTCTAGAATCGGTGCCTCAAAAAGAGGGCTTCAAAGCCTTTCTATGCCGAATTGAGAATTCGTGTTGGCATTTTGTCGCAGCTTTGTCTAATGTGACTTGTTTTTATTCAGTTATTTATGCAATAAACAGTTTTATGTTTGGCCTCCGGCTTCTAGCCATCGCAAGGAAGGAACTCTGAGCATGGAAGCAACCACCAGCTAGGCTAAAACGACTCTGCTCGCCATCGGTGCCCGGCTCAAGTCCTGGTCAGAATCGGTCCATAATAATATACCGCAGTCATCACACTGCTATGATGCTAAGGAAAGGTGGCACGATCTCTCCAAGAAAAATTCGAAAACAAATCGTCGAAGTGAACCTGGCATATGACGAAATCGTACGTCACAACTGTGCGTGGGGATGTTTACGGCATCTAAAGACGACGTAGTGACATGGGTGGTCGGGACCCGGTACACCCTTCCCTACAGCCTGCGGCCCGCTGCGTGGATCTTCTTGTAACTTCGACTTTCGAGGAAGGACGTTCTGCGGAAGGGCGGACAAATTTGGCACCTTATAAAAAGTAGGGCTATGTGGCGTTTGTACTAGCTTCAACGTTAGAGCCTTGGCATAAAAAACAGTCAAACCCTAGCGGTGGAACGTTTACAGAATGAAGAAAGTTTCCTCTGCCGTTTCTTCGTAAACGTAGCGAGTTACCATTACAGTTACACATACTCTTACTAGAAGGGTGGTGTTCCTCCGTTCCCCCCAAAAGGAACTAGTTCCAGGAACGCCACTCTTTGGAACGCAGCTCCGTACAACACTCTGTCTTTGCAACCCCACTACTCTTCGTAGGCAAGCGTCATGATGTATGATATTGACGTAGAAATAGCAACATTGGTAAAATAAAAGTCTAGTAGTAATAGGTATTTATATCAATTTAAATATGGCATGGCGAGATAAATACCCACGGTAATATCAGCGGTGTCTTTGTTTGGGGTAATATTTGTCTTTTTTTCACCCGAATGGAAATTTGTTGTTCCACAGCGCATGTATGTTTACACGAAAGCAGTTGGTTGGTATTGAGCGAAACATTTCTTCGCGCAAACCCTACAATATTTGGTGGCAAAGGTAATATGATACTTACGAAAACCCTATTTACTGCTACAACGCAATTGTGTCTCCTTCAGTCCTTCCGTTCTCCGTTTATTGGAGTGAATCATTCTCCCAGACTTCCATACAGCTATAAAATGTTTTAACATACTTCTTCACTTTTTTTCTCTGTCTTTTAGCGGGAATTAAATAGATGGGCAGACCGATACCACGTCCAAGCACAGTTCTCCTAGAATCACAGTTCTGTATGGCTGGGATGCGCTAGTATAGTCACAAACAATCACATTCAGCCCTAACGACACATACACCAGGCTAGCTTCTCTGTTACCACCGAATGTGCATACATAACGGGGGAATAGTGCTCTGCGGTCCTAGGCTCCTAAGTCGGGTAAAATCCAGTAGAGATTCAAGTGTTTTTTTATTTACTACCAGCTTCACATTTTCCGCTTCCCGGTTACACCAACGTGGCATCGTTATTGCAATTCTGTTCAAAACTACAATCTACTCTAACTCGCACGGGGCACCTTGAGTATTCATGGTGACGTTGAGCAGTGACACCGCGGACCCCGAGATCCCACACATAAGCCGTGTCCAACCATGGCGAGGCGTTTAAAGGTGAGGGGTGGAAACCGTAAACGGTGGCCGTCGGAGCCTTGGTCAAGCTCCGGTCGATGGGCTTCCTGCCTGTCTACCAGGCAGGGAGCTCTGGGACCTCTTTGACTACCAGGGTAAGGTCAAAGGAGAAAGTACCCCCGTCTCCCTGCTCTTATACTATGCCGTATGGTTTCCAAATTTTATAAATCCAAAGATCGCACCGAAGTATCCTTTCCTCCGTTGCCAACGACGAGTTTCCCCAAGCAGGACAACTATGCTAGGTTTTTGGTAATTGAACCTGTTGATGCGTCAAACCCCCTTGCCACAAAGTTTTTCTTTCTGATCTCCAAGTTTCTTCAGGGCATTCGTGATGAATCCTACAAAGCCAAAAACTTAGAACAGGAGAAGTTCATGTAGAAGTGAATGACAAGCAACAAGCTACAAATCTCTTGACTCAAGCTCGCATCACAGATCTCGACATCAGGGTCACACCCCACCGCAGCCCTAATAGCTTCCAGGGTGTGATCTCTGAGTCAGATCTGGTGAATGAAACTGAAACCGATCTCTTGGAAGGCCTTAAGGACCAAGGAGTGACAGCAGTGAGGCGCATCATGATTCGTCGAGATAACAAGGAAAACCTAACAAAACATGTCATATTGACTTTTCTAGAGTAACAAATCCTAGAGTAACATCCCCGAGAGACACGTGAACACAGATACACACAGACTTCAGTAGCTTCTAAATCTCCATAATTGAAAGAGAAAATATTACTCAATGGAACTGTAGAGGCCTCATTAAAAATCTTGATGATGTCCATGAGATATTGTATTCGAACCAGCCAAGTGTGATATGTCTTCAGGAGACGCATTTCAATCCCAATCACACAAATTTCTTAAATAGGTACATGGTATTCAGAAAGGATAGGGTTGGCTGCACACACTCTTCGGGCGGTGTAGCCAACATAGCCCGGAAATCCCTAGCATGCAACCCTAACACTCTCAACGCCGTCCTTGAGGCTGCAGCAATACGCACAATAATTTTTAATAGGTTGGTAATTGTATGCTCCATTTACATTCGTCCTGATTATGCACTTTCGAGCTCTGATTTCAGGCGCTTGTCGACCAGCTGCCCGAACCGTACATCCTAACACGCGACCTTAATGCACACAACTCTCTTTGGGGCTCCTCCAGAACGGATGCTCGAGGTCGCCTGATAGAGAAATTTCTTACGTCTTAAGGAGCATGCTTTTTCAACAAAAGCATCCTACATACCATAACTTAGGACATAATACATACTCACATCTCGATTAGGCTTTTAGTTCCGCAATTCTGTTTCCATGTCTTGAGTTGGGCGTGGGCACTGACCGATATGGTACTTCCCTAACATATATAGGTGAAGGCCCATGCAGCCCATCTTCACATAAACGTTTAATGAATCAAAAGCAAACTGGAGCACATTCACACAAACATCTTAACTACACCACACATTCATAAAACACCTACACGTGGAGGAACCCGCCCAACTCGTCACGGGGCACATCCTCGCCGCCGCCGAAAAGTTCATTCCCCAGGCCTCCAGCGGGTCCCGCACCCCAAGGAGGCCCTGGTGGAACGAGGACTGCAGGCGGGCGTGAGATGCCCAGAACAAGGCGTGGGGTGTCCTTCGCCGGTATCCCACGTCAGAAAATCTCATTTTGTTTAAACGGGCAAAGGCTTTTGGGAGGCGAGTGCGCCATGAGGCGAAAAGGGAGAGTTGGCGCACCTTCCTCACTTCCATCAATTCGTACACAGACACACACAAAGTCTGGACACGTATACGAAAACTAAAAGGACAACAGACACACAGCCCGCCCCTGGTTAGTACAACAGGGGACACACTGGAAGACCAGGCTAACGCACTCGCACAAAACTTCCAATACATGTCCAGCTCCGCACACTACACTAATACTTTCATGCAACACAAAACATCTGCAGAAAAGAAGCCCTTAAGAGACAAGAACAACTCCAATTCTGCTTACAACTCTGAATTCACACTTCATGAGCTGAAGGCTGCTCTTTCCACTTGTAAACCCTCAGCTCCAGGGGCAGACAGCATTACATACACCATGATACAACACCTACATGCAGACACTATTGAAACACTCCTACACGTCTACATCAGAATATGGCTTTCGGGGCAGCTTCCCAGGTCCTGGAAGGAGGCCATAGTTGTGGCCTTTCTGAAGGAGGGGAAGAACCCTTCCTCTCCAGCAAGTTATCGTCCCATCGCCCTGACGAGCTGCCTGCGTAAGCTCCTCGAGAAGATGATAAACCGTAGGCTCGTGTACTTTCTGGAGTACAATGGTCTTCTCGAGGGCTGCCAGGCAGGCTTCCGGGCACGGTGATCCACAAAAGATCAGATTGTTGAATTAGAATCATACATCAAAGAGGCCTTTATATACCAACAGTATTGTATGACCGTATTTTTTGACATCGAAAAAGCGTACGTTACGGCAGGGCGTTACGGCATCCTTAGAGACTTAAAATCGTATGGTCTAACAGGTAATATGTTGAACACTCTTGATAGTTACTTGTTCAAACGAACATTTCGTGTGAGAGTCCGGTCGGCACTGTCCAAAGTTCAAATTCGGAAAATGGCGTGCTTCAAGGCGTAGTTTAGAGCTGCACACTCTTTATCTTCAAGATGATTTCGCTTCGGAAAGCATTGCCTCCATCGATCTCCTGTTTAGTGTATGTGGATGATGTACAAATATCTTTTAAATCTTGTAACATATTCATATGTGAACGTTAATCCAGCTTGGGGTAAAGAAACTCTCTCACTGGGCAGACGAATATGGTCTCAAACTTAATTCCACAAAAAGTACCTGTGTCGTATTCTCAAGGAAATAAACCTCAATGGTGATCCAATCCCTGTTAAAAAGGAACATAAGGTTTTGGGTGGGGTGATGGATGAAAAACGCACATTCATATCTCACATGAAACAACTCAAACAAAAATGTCTAAAAACAATGAATATTTTTAAAGTCCTATCTCACCAATCATACGGTGCAGAAAAACAACTCCTGGTGCGCCTTTATTCTGCTTTGGTAGGGTCTCGTTTGGATTACGGTAGTGTTGTCGACGGGTCGGCTACAAAAACAGCGCTAAAAATGCTGGACCCAGTACTGCAACTGGGGCTTCGCCTCTCGTGTGGTGCTTTATGAACAAGCCCTGTCCAAAGCCTGTACGTGGTGTGTGGCAAGTGGTGCCTGGAGTACCAGCGAATGTATGTTGATCTTTTATATGCTTGTAAAATATCATCAATCGACAACCATCCTTTTAAACCTGTTTTTATGACTACATCCACGTCACAGCTGTTTTTAAATCGCCCATCTCTGTCTCTACCTTTCTCACTTAGGGTGAGAAGGGAAGCTTCTGAACTGTCCATTTCCTTTTTTGGACACGTTCACAAAATCTACCATTGACTTTATATCCCCCTGGCAATTTCGGCCTGTATCGTGTGACCTGTCGTTTACACAGTTACAGAAAAGCAGGGTACCACAAATCGCCTATTCACAACATTTTCATTATCTGCAGCAAAAATACCAGGCTGCAGAATTTTTTCGTGATGCATTGAAAACTCTCTCCGTGGTGTTTGTGCTGCGCACCGACCCAACTTTACGGCTTCTACATCGATGCATGTAAATTCGAGCATCTTCACCGCGGAAGCGTATGGCATTTTTCTTGATGCTGGTCATATTGTTTAACATCACATTCAAAAGTCCATCATCTACACAGATTCACTCATTGTTGTACGTGCATTATCATCCCAAAAGCGTTCTAAAAATCACGTCATAAATCTAGTGTTTAAAACTTTATTGTCAGCGTATGCCGAAAATCTCGAAGAGATTGTACGTTGGGTACCGCGTCACTGTGGAATTGCAGGAAAAGAGACCGCAGACCAAATGGCCGCCGCTGCGGCTCACACGAACACAGTAGACATTACAAAGTTACCGTTAACCGACCTCAAGCCATACATAAGAGTACACCTTCTCAGAACCTGGCAAGCCGACTGGAGCACACAGACCGACAACAAGTTACACCTAATAGACCACAACTAGGATCATACACTACAGACTCACATAACAGATTCATTGAAGTTGCACTAGCTAGATTGCGGATAGGCCACACACACGCAACACACTCCCATATGCTCACTGGTTCTCTAAGACCCTTGTGTAGCAGGGGTGGGGAGGGCCTATCCGTAATTCACATTCTCATTACATGCAGAGCACTCCACAGAACAAGACGCAAATATTTCCCACGACTATACAGACAACACATCCCACTACATCCAACACTGTTTTAGCAGATGTTCCCATAGTCCGTCTACAACGCACTTTTAGGTTTCATAGCGAAATCAAATTTTTACCGCTTATTTCCTATCACGCGTAAATTCTTGCACATAGTTTCATGCCATGCAATATCACACCCTGGCCTTTTACACCAGCCATCCTCATTATCTCACTGATTTTACTATTTTAATTTCTGCTCTTGTTGAGCAATCTTAGTGGTTTTATCTTCAACTGTTATACATAACCATTGCTTTGGCGCTCTTTGCCCTAGTTGGCCTTGTGCCATAAACATCCAACCGTCATCATCATTCCCAATCTACTCTATAAATTGTCTGCCATTTATCATTGTATGGTCACTGTAATTGTGCAGTTTCCCAACCGCCATCTCGCCCTACAGGATTCACTTAACATAAAATATGTAAGCAATCCAAACTTGATAAGAAAGCTTTTCTTCATGACGACAAGAAAAACGGATTGTTTGTACCACGACAGCTAGATGTAGCAACCAAATACTGGATCAGAATTTTTAAGAGTACATTGCTGCAGAAATTTTTAGATTAGCTATGCAAATATATTTTTTTGATAGAAAAACGGTTTTTTTCTCACGATTTACTCCTGTCAAAGTCTTGTTGCGGTACTATTCACGGGGTAAAAATCGCGTGGAACCAGCGCCGGAACGCGTGAAAGAAACACTGAACACCGGTAAGGTGTTCTCAGATAATTTACAGTGTTATATTGTCCAAATATAATAAAAACATAAAAGGTTCGAGAGAAATATATATGCATACAACGTGTTATTGCTGTTTCTTTTTTGTAGCATGCCAAGCACTTTAGCCAAGCGTTTTTTACCTCAATCTTGTGCCGTAAATCTCCTCCTTACCCCAAAATGGGTGATCACCAGCAAATGCGTTTGTTCAAAAAAAGAAAAGGCGATCACAAATCTTTTGTGCTCAGTTTATGCTTGTTTGCTATGCGAAAAAATACTAGAGTAAGAATACAGAGGATATCTACAATTGGTCTGCAGCTACCGTCGTCCTACATAAGGATAGCAGTAATATACTTATAGGGAAGGGCGTGAGGGAAGAAGACACAATCTCTTCAATGCTATTGACAGCATATTAACAAGAGTTTTTTAAAAGATTGCATTTGAAACATGTGCGCATTAGGTTTAGTACCGAATACCTCATATTATCCACTTTCTTGATGCCGCTGCCTTCCTACGTAACTCGGGGCTTAATCGAAAAGCCTCCTTACCGCACTGGACAAGCAGGGTAGAACCGTGGGTCTGAAAATATCATGCGGAAAACTAAAGTAATGCTTAATAACACCGAGAGAGCACAGCAGTTTGAGATAAGTGGTGAGTATTGTGGAAGTCGTAAGGAAATATATCTACCTAGGGCAAGTAGTGACCCCGGATCTTATGCATGCGGCAGAGATAGTTAGAGGGATAAGAATGTGGTGGAGTTTATTAGGCAGGCATTCTCAGATAATGAATGGCAGACTACTGTTGTCCCTGAAGAAGAAAGTGTATGACAGCTGCATCTTAGCTGTACCCACCTACGGGACCGAAACGTGGATGCTCACTAAGATGGCGGGAACCTAAATTGAGGACGACTCACCGAGCCATAGAACGGAAGATAATAGGTGTAAAATTAAGGGACAAGAAGAGAGCAGAGTCGGTGAGGGAACAAACGCGTGTTAAGGACATCATATTAAAAATTAAGATCAATGGACGTTGGCAGAGCATGTAATGCGCAGGGAAGATAACTGTTGGTCACTAAGGATAACAGACTGGATCTCAAGAGAAGCTCAGCGGGGCAGGGGGCGGCAGAAATTTACATAGTGAAACGAGATTAAGTTTGCGGGGATATATTGGTCGTAGTTAGCACACTACCCGGATAATTGGATGTCTATAGGAGATGCGTTTGCGGTTCAGTACTCTTCGACACGTTTTCTGTAAATACGTTACCATAATTGTCCCAGAACGCAGGAAATATAGTCTGAGTGTACAGGTTTTATATTGAGCAAGGTGTGTCACAATGTTTACAAATACCTTCAATGTTCATTGAAGGATTACCTGGAACCCGCCTTAGGTGTTGCTAGCATTCAATGGTAGCCTATTTGAAGACTGTAATAATTATGCAGCCTCGATTACTGCATATCATATATGACACATCGGACATGACTTGATTACTGGAAGTGATCTTTATGGCACACCTTGAAACATTTCCCCTGGTGAAGTTTTATAATAACGTTTCCAAAATAACAAGGAAGCAGTTTGTTGCTACATGCATACAACTTTGAAAAGTATTTGGTTATTCTCGTTTTACGCGAACAACCTGTTTATTATTATCTCGATGTCTGAAAACACTTTACTGCTGCCAAGGATTGCGCAATGTTCTTTGCCTAAATCACTTTCTTCTCACAAACCGTCACGTTCACCCCTCATGATGCACAAACGAGGCTACCTTCTGTCTTGCCGCCGGTAACGTGCAGAAGTTACGCGTGAATAGCGTACGTAGCGCCTACTGTGGTTACCCCTGTAAATTTAAGTACAGATACAAATTTTTGTTTGCTACAGGCTTTCCTTCTCTTACAGCTCCCCCGTTTAGAAAACTTGACCTTTATAAATGATACATTTTGCAACTTCACACTCCTAAAAAGTTACGCCCATTTTCACCCAAATGGTCACTGAAATTGTTTAGTTACATAACCACCAATCTCACCGTATGGGATTCACGATAGCTGAGATATATCAGTACTTCAAGTTTTTTGGGAAGATTCTCTTCATGACGACACAGAAAAAACGTGTTGTTTATGCCACGATAGGTAGATTTCGGAATCAAAAGGTCAATAAAATCTTAAGAGGACACAGCAGTAGAAGACGGTTCAATGGCGATACAAATTAATGGCTTGATTGAAACAGGATTAGTTTTAAGGTTTACTCCTGGCAAGAGCTCCTACGTAGTTCTCATGATTATCATCATCAAGATCATCATCAGCAACAGCAGCAGCCTGTACAGGCACATTGCATACCTCCAAGCATTGAGGTACTCTACTAACTGCAACCATTTCATCCCAACAAAGTCCTCGATCTAATCGGCACACCTAACTTTATGCCGCCCCTGCCACGCTTGTGTGTGTAGTGATTCACTCTGCTGCCCATAATCACCAACGGTTATGTTGCCTTTGCATTACATGCCTGGTCCAAGCCCATTTCTTCTACATAATGGCTACTAAAATGTCCTATACACGCGTTTGTTATCTGACGCACTCCGTTCTGTACTTGTACCTCACCGGCACACCCATCAGCTTTGGTTTTGTTCTTTGGTGAGTCCCCCTCAAATTAAGTTGAAACCTTTTATTGAGCCTCCCACTTCCTGCCCCCAGGTGTGAACCCGTAAGATCCACATGTTATACAGTTTCCTCTTCAGGAACATTGCTAGACGGCCATTCATTATCTCAGAATACCTGCTCAATGCACTCTACACCATTCCTTTTTTACAATTATCTCTCCCCTGTGGTCTTTTCCCTTGT
Organism: Haemaphysalis longicornis; assembly: GCF_048455015.1. Lineage (NCBI taxonomy): Eukaryota > Metazoa > Arthropoda > Arachnida > Ixodida > Ixodidae > Haemaphysalis > Haemaphysalis longicornis. The sequence goes on from NW_027526204.1 coordinate 33,617,661, forward strand.
TCATAACATAGCCTACGTAGATATAATCGCTTACCACTTCCACTGCTCGCCACATATCCCTAACCGATGTGCTTTGCCGATGCTATTGTGCATTACTTTAGACTTCTGCATAATATTTTCACGCCCAGGATTCTATTATGCTTGTCAACTGCACTAAGCATGCTTTGAAATTCGTCCAAACAGTTGTCTAGGAACCCAACGACGTCAGAAAATCTAACGGTCCTGAGCTTTTCTTCTTCAACCATTACGCCCACCTTTTCTCAATCTGATGTTCGGAATACCTGTTGTAAACTTGCTGTGAATAACATAGGAGAGATTGTGCCTCCTTGTCTGACGCCCTTCCATATAATAATGTATATATACATAAATATATAAATATATATATATATATATATATATATATATATATATATATATATAAATAGGAGAGAAAATAAGGAGGGGTGGTCAAGAAAACCTCGGAAAGCAACGGGAAGGTTTTAAGGTTTTGGTGGGTCCTAGAAAGAGATGAAAAATTTTTTGGTTGAAAAGAAAGGGGCGAAAAAATGCCCGGTGGGTGAGATCCGAACCCACGACCTCCAGAATACCGGTCTGGTGCGATAAAACAAATACCTTCCCATAAATACCCCAGAAAGTGCTGGGGAAACAGCCCCGCCGGTAGCGTAGTGGTTATCGCACCAGACCCGTATTCTGGAGGTCGTGGTTTCGGATTCCACACGGCGGGCAAATTTTTCACCACTTTCTTTTCGACTAAAAAAATTTTTCAACTCTTTCTATGACCCACCACAACCTCCCCTTTGCTTTCCGAGGTTTTCTTCACTGCCAATCCTTATTTTCTGTCTTATTTCACAGAGCCCCTCATTTTCCCTTTTTCTGATTCGCTATTTATATATATATATATATATATATATATATATATATATATATATATATATATATATATATATATATATGTGTATATATATACAGTCAAACTCGGATATATCGAACTCGCAAAAAACGGTCATTAGTTCGATATATCGTATAATTCGATATCTAATGTTTAAACAATTTGACAATGCACAGAACGTACTTCCTCACTAACTTGTTTACTTGCAAGATACATGCTCCGCGGGCACACAAGCGCGAGAAATAGTCCCCGATCTTCTTTTGCTTCATCATTTTCGAAGCATTGTTGAGCACACACTTTTCAACATTGTCAAGTGACTCGAAACAGCTGAGCCTACAGCATTCTATTGCCGCGCAGTGGCGGCGAAGAACGCTCAGCGCGTGAAGAGCATCGGAACATGGGGGCGGGGCGGAACTCGTCGAGTCCTCACAGTTCAACACAGATGAACAAGGCGTACCGATGCGTCGTCAACCGCGAAAACACGAAAAGGGAAGCATGCGTAAAAGCGAGGGGAGAGAGAGCCCGCCGCACGAGATTGGCGAGACAGCGGGAGAGTGTGGTCCAACCACTATTTCCCGGGGGTGGCTGTCAGAGCGAGCGAGAGCGCGAGCGCTTGGGCTAAGTAACTTTTCAAACTGGGGGAGGAGGCGTAGGCAGCTCGCCCAGCTGCCGCGCGGGAAAGCCAACTTCGGAGGCAATCTTGCTCTGCCGAAGTTCGATATACAGGTTGCGGCTGCCTTTTTTGTTCGATGTAGCCGTACTTTTTGCTATATATTCTCCCGGTAACATTATAGTGCACAATAATTGTTTGATATATGGGATAATTCGATGTAAACGGGTTCGATATAGTCGGGTTTCACTGTATATATATATATATATATATAAAGGTGGTCAAGATTTCAATGAGTTTTGCAACGGGCCAGAAGAAACGGTCAGGTAAAAGATAAGAACAACTTCGCGCTTAACTTGTTTATTATAAATTAGTCCGACAGTTTCGGAAGTGGAACTTCCTTCCTCAGGGACAATCCCACAATGAACACCGAATACTTATGCACACTGCATGCGAGAGAGTCTCTCTTCCTCTCCCTCATAAGGAGGGGAATACACCAGAGAACGTAAAAAATCTGGTAACAACACGGCACTTGCTGAGTGGAGAGGATTTAAATTTTAAAAAAGGAAGAAAATGAGAAAAGGCGGTGGTTTTAGTGAGAAAACGGCTCGGGTGGGGGAAGGGAGCGGAACCAAAGGTTTCTATCGGCCCCCTGCGGCTGGGATGAAAGAGAACTGACAAACAAAATACATACAACGCATGAGCACAGATGGGAAGAGTGGGGCGGTGGTGTAGTAAATAAGGACGCGGTCTTGGCCCGGCATTTGTGTCGTGGCTTCACCCAGAACAGACCGTTAAACGGAGAGGCATTGCTTATACCAAGAAACCGGTGATAAGTCAACTTTGTTTGCCCTTTGAAGTTCCGCCACATGCCGACAGAGAAAGGCACTAGCGGCAGCCAGCGGCGAGCCACATAGCGGTCGGACCGCGTGGAAGACAGAGATGAAGTTACACAGGGGCACGGCGAGTTCGGAGAAGGCGGCGAGTGCCCCGTCCGTCCTTGGCCGCAGCGTAGAGTAATGTAAAGGCACACATACTACGCGACAAGCGTGAAGTTCAATGGAGGGCCGACACAGAAAACCACTGAATTACGCCACCGCTATGTCTTAACAGAACACGACAATCTCAATGTACGGCCAGACTGGCACTGCCGTTCAACGCCACCTCCCTCTCTCTTCTTACTCTTCTTAGTTGTCCCAACGTGGACAGCATTTAACGCGCAGCACGTGCAGTGCGGGGTTTAGGCGGCTTTTTGGGGCGGCGCTCCCTCTCGGTATGCGCCCGTTGTCTGCTGAGCTAATGACGGGTGGTCCTGAATGAATTAAAAAAAAAATTAAAAAAAAACTTTTATGCTAGGAGAAAGGGGTGGAACAATGTGCATCCACTTCCTGTTGTCAATCAACGTCCGTGGTCCTCCGGAGGCACGACATGCTGCCAGCGCTCTCGTTGATACCATGAGTCAGCCTTTTGAACCTATAAATAAGGTACGATTCTTTCTGTTCGCGCTCCCGTTTAGTGTGAAAACTGGTCTCTAGCAGAGTGACTTTAATTTGGTCGAATGAATGTCCTGGGAGGCTGACATGCCTTGAAATGGGCAAGTTGGGTTGTGTTTTAGCGTGAGAACGGTGGTTGTTAAAGCGTTTACGGAAGGCGGTTTCTGTTTGACCAATGTACTGCATGCCACAGATATCACAGTGAAGCATGTAGACGACATTTTGGCTGCCACAGTTTAGATGCGCATTTATTTTGAATACGTAATCTGAGGAGCTGGCTTTAGCAGTACTGGTGGTAGTCATGTGTGAACAAACCTTACAACGTGTTTTCTTGCATGGCTGGCATCCCCGTTGAGTGCCCTCAATGGTAGTCGTCTTGGCTCTGACTAACATATCTTTCAGGTTTTTTTCTGCGGCGATAAACAACTCGGGGGGGCTTTTGGAAAATTGAAGATAGCCGGCTACTTTGTTGCAGTATATTAAAATATCTCGAAAGAATGTTATTAAGTTTAGGCAACGCAGATGAGTGGGTGAGGACACGATTTGTCTGGCTTCCTTCATTCCTGGGATTCCATCCATGTAGAATTTCCTCGCGGTTTAGGTTACGAGCTCTGTTGATGGAGTCATCGACCACTGCTGCTGGGTACTTTTGACGAATGAGGGCATTTTTTAGTTGTTGGGAGTTGTGGTCAAAGTCGGCGTTGTCAGAGCAAATTCTGCGGTATCTGTGGTCCTGGGAATAGGGAATGCTCATCCTGCAATGCCGTGGATGGTCACCTTCAAAGTGCAGATACTGCTGGCGATCTGTGGGTTTTCTATATAGGACTGGGATCGTGGTCGTGTCCTCTACCTGAATGGTGACGTCGAGAAAGTTCACCGATGTCCTTGAGATATTATGCATAAAAGATATAGAAGGGTGGACCACGTTGAAATCCGAAATTAACTTATGCATGCTTGCCTCGTCATGCGGCCAGACAAAAAAGATGTCATCCAGGAATCGCTTGTATATGAGCGGGCGAACGGGTTAAGCTTCCAAGAAGGGTCCCTCGAGTGCCGCCATGAACAAGTTCGCGTAATTAAGTGCCATTTTTGTGCCCATAGCTGTGCCGCTAAGTTGAAGGTAATGTTTGTTTTCGAATGGGAAATAATTGTAACGAAGCACCAGGTCGAGCAGGGTAGTAAGGGCGTGCTCATTAATCTCTAGTGCCATATCAGCGTTTTGAAATGCCTCCATGGTATACCTGATGCCGTCTGAAGGGGGGATATTGGTGTAAAGCGATAAGACATCCATTGTAACCAGGAAGCTGCCAGGGGGGATTACCAGTCCAGACATCTCTCTCAAAAATCGGTTTGTGTCCTTGATATAGGCCGGAATTTTGGGAACTGCGTTTTTCAATATAAAATCAAGAAAGCTGGAAATTGATTCTGTTGGAGTACCATTGAAAGATACAATAGGGCGGCCTGGATTGCCAGGTTTGGGAATTTTAGAGAGTAGGTAAAAGCGTCCCGGTGCTGATTGGGTGGGCGTCATGGCTTTAAACTTGTCTTTAGTTATATCGCCATTTTCAGGAAGCCTTGTGAGTTCAAGGGTGATTTTCGATACGAACTGCTGTGTTGGGTCCGCAGGAAGTTCCTCATAAAAATTCTCATCACTCAGTTGTCGGAGTCCTTCCCTAATGTAGTCGGTTTTGTTAATTACGACTATTGCTCCGCCCTTGTCCGCCGGCTTTATAACAATGTCATCCCGTTGGCGGAGGGAGAAAAGAGCCTTGCGCTCATCAGTTGATAGGTTGTTGCGGACAGGGTTTGTTTTCTTTAATGCATTCAACACGTTATTTTGAATGGCCGAAATGTACATATCGAGATGTTTGTCCCTACAATCGCTCGGTGTACAACATTTGTCTGATGCTCCCGGATTTTTTTTGTCTGGATTCGTTTCCCGGTCGTAGAAGTATTCACGAAGGCGTAAGTTCCTCGCAAAATTGTCTAAATCCTGGTACAGCTGAAATTAATTAAATATACCCATAGAGGGACAGAATGTGAGACCTTTTGACAGCAGTTTAAGTTCAGATTCTATGAGCCGTACGTCCGATAGGTTGACAACGTTGGATTCTCGATGCGCCGAACTTTCAGATGGGGTTTGACTCACAGGACATACGCTTTTCTCATCACCCAAGGGTACAGCAGTTGGATTATCCGGAATGGAAGAATTCTCAGTTCTGGTTTGGCTTCCTGAGCATCCAACTCCCTGCTCCCTAAAGGAGTGATCTGTAATGGGGATATTGTCTCTCCGCATCTTTTTAAATTTTGGGTTCATCACACCTCCTTCTTTTTGAGATTCGTATCTCTTGAGTTCTATTCTTTCCATTTCGGATATCTGCGGGCTGCTCCGAAGGGAAGTTTTCAACTTCTCTAATTCTAATGTCTTTCTTTCTCCGTGTCCTATTATTACCTGCATTAGTTGCAAGGATGCGTCCTCAAGAATATTGTTCCACCGCGCCATTTCACCGGCATTAAGATCGGTCATTGCCAGTGTCAGCCTTAGCCGCAGTCCTTTAGGTATTTTACGTGCTGTTGCATATGATTTTAAAGTAGCACTGTGCAAGTTGTAGCGCACTCGCTTATCTATGCTTTTGCGAAGAGAGAGGAAGGCGCGCGACCAGGGTCGTGTCGTTCGGGCCGTACCTTTACTTGGGCGGAGTCAGTCGTTGCGAACACCCGCGTCAGTCGTCTCAGGGGGGGTCTGGCGTGTCCCGTTGGGCCGGCGTGGCGAAGTCTTCGGGGTCACAGCTGGGGTGGGAGAGACCTCCGGAGAAGGGGGAGCCGGCTGACGTTCCCGCTGTGCCGGCGTTGCAACTGGTGTTGGGTTGTTCGGTGCCCGGGATTTAAAGGGTCTGCGCTGCCAGCCGAGCGCCCTGAACGAGAGAGCGTTGCGGAAGTGCTCCGCCAGCAGCGCAACGACCTCAAAACTCGCGTGGAGCCCGTCAGCAGCAAAGACCCTCCGTGCCGGTAGTTCGTGGAAGGCGTGATCGATGTAGCGCACGTCTGCTCCTAACTCCTTCCGCTGGCACAGGCGCCAGACCTCGCGAACAAAATGGGAGGCCTCGCAGTTGAATGATCTGACAAACCGCCAGTCTCCCCCTCGTCGGCGCCGGTTCAGGGTGCGGGGAAGGGGCAGGTTCAAGCATATCCTTTTCAAGGCCGGACGGTGGAGGCGAACCCTCGCAAGCATTCGTCTCAACTTCTCCAGGGATGACGATGATCCGCTTTCTGCTATATCAGCAGTTCCGACGTGAAGCATCAGCGTCTCCACGGTTGGGGGTAGATATTCCAGGGCGGTGGTGACGTCCTCAAACTTCATGCGCCGTATGAGATAAATCCGGGAGCACCTCTCTCACTCGGGTGGAAATGGCCGTGGACATGGCGGATGAGAGTCCCCCACAAAAGCGCTCCGGATGGTGTGCCTTGGGAAAAGGCACGTCAACCGCTCCATTGTATGGTGTCTGGCAGCCATTGATGGTCAAGATTTCGATGAGTTTTGAAACGGGCCAGAAGAAACGGTCAGGTAAAAGATAAGAACAACTTTGCGGTTAACTTGTTTATTATAAATTAGTCCGACAGTTTCGGAAGTGGAACTTCCTTCCTCAGGGACAATCCCACAATGAACACCGAATCCTTATGCACACTGCATACGAGGGAGTCTCTCTTCTCTCTCTCATAAGGAGGGGAATACGCCAGAGAACGTAAAAAATCCGGTAACAACACGGCACTTGCTGAGTGGAGAGGATTTAAATTGTTAAAAAAGGAAGAAAAGGAGGAAAGGCGGTGGTTTTAGTGAGAAAACGGCTCGGGCTGGGGAAGGGAGCGGGAGCAAAGGTTTCTATCGGCCCGCTGCGGCTGGGATGAAAGAGAACTGACAAACAAAATACAGACAACGCATGAGCACAGATGGGAAGAGCGGGGCGGTGGTGTAGTAACTAAGGACGCGGTCTTGGCCCGGCATTTGTTTCGTGGGTTCACCCAGAACAGACCGCTAAACGGAGAGGCATTGCTTATACCAAGAAACCGGTGATAAGTCAATTTGTTTGCCCTTTGAGGGGCCGCGACATGGCGACCGAGAAAGGCACTAGCGGCAGCCAGCGGCGAGCCGCATAGCTGTCGGACCGCCCCGAAGACAGGCATCAAGTTACACAGGGGCGCGGCGAGGTCAGAGAAGGCGACGAGTGCCCCGTCCGTCCTTGGCCGCAGCGTAGAGTAATGTAAAGGCACACATACGGCGCAACAAGCGTGAGGTTCAATGGAGGGCCGACACAGAAAACCACTGAATTACGCCACCGCTATGTCTTAACAGAACACGACAATCTCAATGTACGGCCAGACTGGCACTGCCGTTCAACGTCACCTCCCTCTCTCTTCTTACTCTTCTTAGGTTTCCCAACGTGGACAGCATTTATCGCGCAGCACGTGCAGTGCGGGGCTTAGGCAGCTTTTTGGGGCGGCGCTCCCTCTCGGTATGCGCCCGTTGTCTGCTGAGCTAATGGCGGGTGGTCCTGAATGAATAAAAAAAAAATAAAAAAAAGGTTTTATGCTAGGAGAAAGGGGTGGAACAATGTGCATCCACTTCCTGTTGTCAATCAACGTCCGTGGTCCTCCGGAGGCACGACATGCTGCCAGCGCTCTCGTTTATACCATGAGTCAGCGTTTTGAACTTATAAATACGGTACGATTCCTTCTGTTTCGGATTTCAACGTGGTCCACCCTTCTATATCTTTTACGCATAATATCTCAAGGACATCGGTGAACTTTCTCGACGTCACCAGTCAGGTAGAGGGCACGACCACGATCACAGCCGTATATAGAAAACCCACAGATCGCCAGCAGTATCTGCACTTTGAAAGTGACCATCCACGGCATTGCAAGATGAGCATTCCCTATTGCCAGGCCCACAGATACCGCAGAATTTGCTCTGACAACGCCGACTTTGACCACAACTCCCAACAACTAAAAAATGCCCTCATTCATCAAAAGTACCCAGCAGCAGTGGTCGATGACTCCATCAACAGAGCTCGTAACCTAAACCGCGAGGAAATTCTACATGGAGGGAATCCCAGGAATGAAGGAAGCCAAACAAATCTTGTCCTCACCCACTCATCTGCGTTGCCTAAACTTAACATTCTTCAGAGACATTTTATTATACTGCAACAAAGTAGCCGGCTATCTTGAATTTTCCAAAAGCCCCCCCCCCCCCCGAGTTGTTTATCGCCGCGGAAAAAACCTGAAAGATATGTTAGTCAGAGCCAAGACGACTATCATTGAGGGCACTCAACGGATATGCCAGCCATGCAAGAAAACACGTTGTTAGGTTTGTTCACACATAACTACCACCACTACTGCTAAAGCCAGCTCCTCAGATTACGTATTAAAAATAAATGCGCATCTAAACTGTGGCAGCCAAAATGTCGTCTACATGCTTCACTGTGACATCTGTGGCATGCAGTACATTGGTCAAACAGAAACCGCCTTCCGTAAACGCTTTAACAACCACCGTTCTCACGCTAAAACACAACCCAACTTGCCCATTTCAAGGCATGTCAGCCTCCCAGGACATTCATTCGACCAAAGTAAAGTCACTCTGCTAGAGACCAGTTTTCACACTAAACGGGAGCGCGAACAGAAGGAATCGTACCTTATTTATAAGTTCAAAAGGCTGACTCATGGTATCAACGAGAGCGCTGGCAGCATGTCGTGCCTCCGGAGGACCACGGACGTTGATTGACAACAGGAAGTGGATGCACATTGTTCCTACCCTTTCTCCTAGCATAAAAGTTTTTTTTGAATTTTTTTTAATTCATTCAGGACCACCCGTCATTAGCTCAGCAGACAACGGGCGCATACCGAGAGGGAGCGCCGCCCCAAAAAGCCGCCTAAGCCCCGCGCTGCACGTGCTGCGCGATAAATGCTGTCCACGTTGGGACCACTAAGAAGAGCAAGAAGAGAGAGGGAGGTGACGTTGAACGGCAGTGCCAGTCTGGCCGTACATTGATTGTCGTGTTCTGTTAAGACATAGCGGTGGCGTAATTCAGTGGTTTTCTGTGTCGGCCCTCCATTGAACCTCACGCTTGTCGCGTCGTATGTGTGCCTTTACATTACTCTACGCTGCGGCCAAGGACGGACGGGGCACTCGCCGCCTTTTCCGAACTCGCCGCGCCCCTGTGTAACTTGATCCCTGTCTTCCGCGCGGTCCGACCGCTATGTGGCTCGCCGCTGGCTGCCGCTAGTGCCTTTCTCTGTCGCCATGTCGCGGCCCCTCAAAGGGCAAACAAAGTTTACTTATCACCGGTTTTTTGGTATAAGCAATGCCTCTCCGTTTAACGGTCTGTTCTGGGTGAACCCACGAAACAAATGCCGGGCCAAGACCGCGTCCTTAGTAACTACACCACCGCCCCGCTCTTCCCATCTATGCTCATGCGTTGTCTGTATTTTGTTTGTCAGTTCTCTTTCATCCCAGCCGCAGCGGGCCGATAGAAACCTTTGGTTCCGCTCCCTTCCCCCACCCGAGCCGTTTTCTCACTAAAACCACCGCCTTTCCTCATTTTCTTCCTTTTTTTTAAATTTAAATGTTCTCCACTTAGCAAGTTCCGTGTTGTTACCGGATTTTTTACGTTCTCTGGCGTATTCCCCTCCTTATGAGGGAGAGGAAGAGAGACTCCCTCGCATGCAGTGTGCATAAGGATTCGGTGTTGATTGTGGGATTGTCCCTGAGGAAGGAAGTCCCACTTCCGAAACTGTGGGACAACTTTATAATAAACAAGTTAACCGCAAAGTTGTTCTTATCTTTTACCTATATATATATATATATATATATATATATATATATATATATATATATATATATATATATATATACAGATATATGTATATATAAACTAGGCCAGTAATTATCGAGTTAGATAATAATTACAAATAATTAGTTAAGTCTCATTAACGAAAAAAATTAGTCACCGCTTCTTCACAGTACTGCAAACATTATCCACTAGGTTTTCTTCGAGTTACGCTTTTACTCTTTTATTGAAACTTGGTGCATGATATCTGGGACACCCTGTATATATATATATATATATTTATATATATATAAAAATATATATGTATATATAAAATGTATATATATATATATTTATATATATACATATATATATATATATATACATACATACATATGGATAAAAACTCGCAAAGCGCGCCGAAATAGTATCAGTAAAGAGTCCGTAACACAGGAAGAACAATAACAAATAAGGTTTACTTACGTAGCGGCAACGGGACTTGCCTTCATCAGAGTAAAGTTACTTGATTTTGCTGTCGCAAATATATGGAACATATTTCTTATATAGCTTTGCAGAAAACTGTGAGAAGAAGCGGAAAAGGTTTTGGAAATGGAGAGAATGCATACATTCGGGCTACGCCTATGTTACAACAAGAACAAACCAAAAAAAGGGGGGGGGGGAGTCAGAGAGAGAAAGGGGTCGTGTTATAAATGCAGCGTTCAAGGTTGCAACATGACGGGTCAACGTATGCCGCGTGGGCTGCAAGTTCAGACAATCTGGGAAACTGGACAAGTGCGGTTTCAAAAGAAAGGGAAGAGTCGGTAAGGTATTCAGTGGCTGGGGAGACTGGTTAAGGCGGAAGCGAGGATGGGTGTGCCCCCCGCGGATGAAGAGAATAGATACGGGGCACAGAAGAGCATCTTACAGAAGCTAGCAAATGAACAGGAAATAGGTAGGGTCACAAAGGGTTAAACATGAGTAGATCACAAAGAGTTCAACATCCTTAAATGGTGGTGGGAACGAGGCCTCCTCCCCCAGGACAAATGGGATTGTTGAGCCTCATTAGGCTAATAAAGCTGCTGTATTAGGAGATTTTTCTGCGAATTCTGATGGGAAACAAAAGGGTAGGATTAATGAACCTATTTATAAAAATTATGAAGCCGCCAATTTTAATCGAGGGATAAGCACGTTAGTTTTCTGTAACTTTCATTAATCCCGAGTGTGGCTGACCCAAACTTATAAATGAGATAAAGTTCCCGATCCTCGCGGTCGTGGTGCGTTTTGAAGGCGTATTCTAAAATCGTTGCTTTAAGATGTTCAAATGCATGCCCGGGACTGTTCCCATGTTTTGACAGGGGCAAATAAGGGGAGCTTTTTGCATGAGAGCGGTGATTATTGAACCGTATTCGGAAGGGCGTTTCAGTTTGGCCGATATGTTGTTGCCCACAAACAGTGCACTCTAGAAGATATACGGCATTACCGGAGTCACAGTTAAACTTAAATTTTATATTTACGTAGTAATCCGAAGCCGTGCTGGTGGCGCGCTGTGTAGTGGTCATGTGCGGGCATAGGTTACATTGAAGTTTATTACAGGGAATGCAGCCAGTAGTTGCCGGTCGGTTGTTACGAGAGTTAGTAAAAAAGTCACCTAAATTTTTATTACGCCGGTAGACAACGTGTGGTGGTTCGGGGAATATGCTTTTTAAGCGGCCACGCTGCATTAGGATATTGTGATGTTTTTTTAGTACCGTTGATATTCTTGGAGCGGAGGATGAGTGGGTTAAAACTAGGTTATTTTCCAGGTTCCTGTACGGGGCTTTTTTCTTACAGATTACGTTATGGTCTAATTGGTTGGCTCGCACAATAGCGTCGTCGATAACTTTTTCCGGGTATTTTTTATTCAGGAGGGCGGTCTTGAGTTCTCGACAGTTTAGGTCAAATCTCGGCTTAGTTTGAGCAAATTCTCCTAAATCGGTGGGCTTGGCTGTAAGGTATTGCTGTCTTGCAGTGTCTGACATGGCTACTTCGGAAGTGCAAATACTGCCGCGTGTCTGTCTGTTTTCTACACAGTTTAGTTCGAAGCCGACCTTGGAAGGCAGTAAGTGACATCGAGAAAGTTTACACTGTGTTCCGAATAGGAATGTTGTAACATAGGCGTAACATAGGCGTAGCCCGACTGTATGCATACTCTCCGTTTCCGAATCATTTTCAGCTCCTTAGCACAGTTTTCTGCAAAGCTATATAAGAAATGTGTTCCAAATGTTTACGACAGCAAAATCAAGTAACTGTACTCTGATGAAGTCAAGTCCCGTTGCCGCAACATAAGTAAACCTTGGTTGTTATTGTTCCTGCTGTGTATTCGACTCTTTACTTATACTATATGTATATATATATATATATATATATATATATATATATATATATATATATATATATATTTATATATATATATATATATACAGGGTGATCAAAGATCATAGTTAAGTCGACAGGTTTTTTAAAGAATACGAGCTTAGATTTTCGCGCACAAGACCTCTGCAGTGAGGTTATGCGCCCAGGGGGACATATATATAGGAGGTAATTATTGATATAGGTGACCTAATTAACTAAAATTGCCTAATAAACTTTTTAGTGGCTGCAGTAACCAGGCAAGTTTGTATTATAACGTTAGACGCAATCATGTTTCTACTCAGTTTCAATTGGCAGAATTCTTCTAGAGCATTCGTAGTCCGAGATATCAAACGGCGAAGTTTAATTGCTGTTTGCATGATTACGCATTCAAGACCGTGGGCACCGGCGCAAAGATCCTCGCTTATGTTACGTGCCTGCTGTAAGCGGTGTTCAGTTCGACAGAGCGGTGGAGTCACATTAAACGTGATAACTGGCACCCATTCATTTTTGGCTGGCGTTATCTCAATCTTCACTACGCGGAACCGCTATCGAAACACAGAACAGAAGGGAGGAGCCATGCGCTGGTCTTGACTTCACAGTTCTTAGTAGGCTAATGTTATGAGAGCCAGAATACCGTCGGAAAATACAATCGTGCTGGCAGCACAATTTCCTAACCGAGCTATTTTGAAGCAACAAAGACGCCATTTATGGTAAATGCTGTTGCAACATGAGCATTGACTCTTCTTCTTAGTAGTGCAAAACAGTCGGCTTGGTTTTTGATGTGGGAGAGGGGAAATATATATTGCTTTTAGACGCCTTACTTTGGGATGACGAGGAAACAAAGTGCGCAAGACACTCATCTTTTTATCTTTTTCTATTATCTGACCGGTGGATTTCCTTGCTTACGGGAAATATAATATTATTCTAGAATGAATGTGATCTTGCTTTTTTTTGTACCCAATCTAAAGAATTCTTGCTACCGAGAAAAATAGTTGGACATGCATTTAGCCGGCAATTGAAGCAAAAACACAAAATTAGTTTATATTTGCTTCTTTAATTACTCTAGAAGGTCGACGGATTTACCCGCTGTTTTCAATGTTGATTACAGAATGTGCATTTAGAGCCCCTCGGACTGTAATCATTTTTTAAATACGCAGCAAGAAAAAAATGAGATGGTACAGAAAAACTGAGAATTCAACCAATTATGATGTAACTTTTCCCTCTGGGTAGATGCAATACTCTTCTAAGCTTTTAGGTGTATTCTATACCTCCGAATATACATGTCAACAGCGTGCAATCGAGCGTAACTCCGATGATAATATAAAAATATTCATGCACTTCTCCTATCGTGTTATACGCAGCGATTCCACAGAAACCTGCTGAGCATAAGGAAGGGTTACATTGATCATAAATCTGGATACTCAAATTCCCGGTCGCCAAGAAACTACGCCTTCTTTTTTAATAAACCAAGAAACAGTTAGGGTTTCTTTGTTTGAAGGTCATCTTCGCCTCATATAATATTTCATAGAAACAAAAGACCACGAAAGATTTCACAAATATTTTTTGCAGTCTGCAAGTTAGCTACAAGTTTTATGCTCGGGAAAAAAGCTTCGAAGCTGACAAAAAGTTTTTTGCCGACACGGCAGTGTTTCCGTGGCGTAATCGGGTCAACAATAGTGCACACGAGCATGAAATCCTGTGATTGCATGCCGTGCCCATGATTGACGCAATATGCATTAAAACAACCCTTCAAAACCCCTCAGCGGCATTTGTAGGCGGTCAGCTATTACACTTCGAAATCTCCGGGGGAACAACTCGTTTGTGTGGTAAGCATGCTGAAGTTTTTTCTTAGCGGCTGTGAGGTAGTTGTGAGGGCGAACTTTTGTGCGAGTGTTAAACCAAGTGCGGGTGCTTATTCTGCAACTCCTCTAAAATCCGGCCATACCCACTTATTAGATGTGCACCATGAATATATTGTTTCGAACATTACTTTTTAAAGTAACCTCATTTACTCGAAAGGGAAGAAAGACACTCCTTCTCTGCTTTCAAAGCAAATTCGGTCCAGTCAAAGATTTCGGTGGCAGTGTTAAGTCGACCTTATTCGCAAGGGTTAGCGCCATTCAATTACACCCCACTTCTTTGGCAGTTGCACACACAATGAATATAACTAAAATACTTATTCTTTAGAGTGTATATAATTACAAAAAATAAATATTTTGCTTTTCTTTTTGCGTACGCGCTCTATTTCTTGTTAGTGTTTGTCTCTTAGCTCCCAGTAATTCATTTTTTCTCAGGTGTTCATGCGATTTTTTTACTGGCAGGTTTCTGAATTGACCATGGTTTTCCTGTCCTCGGTAAGAAAGTATTTAAAAAACTTTGATCTTTATACGTGCTTTTGAAGAGTCTTTTTTCCGCCTGCGAAAACCATTTTAGTGAATGAATACGAACTCAGCTGGGTACAGGCTTCTAGATAAATTTTACGGCAAATATACTGATAAATATACTCGAATTCTCAGAACCGGATAAAAAGAGTGTTTTACGCAGTTTAAAATACTGCGCCGTATCAATGTGAACATATCGCCATCTGGCGGCATTTATTACCACTCTGTTCTTCCGCATGGCGAGCGTGTATTTTAATAATCACACCACTCTTACGGGTGTTTTGCCAACAGTTGACTGGTTTACATCTCCAGGCCTATTAACCGCGTCCGACGCCGTGATCGCGTTCGGGAACAGTTTTCGGCAAGCTGCCGGTTCCTCTGATGCGTCTAGTACGAAGATCCGTCCATTCGTGCGAACACCACCATCAAGCGAACATCAAGCGAAACTGAAATTAGCTGGGAATTCCACTTTCATTTAGGGAATAGTCAAAGTGCAACTCACGGGTCAAATCGAACGATGGTTGGGGCGCAAATCGAATGTCACTCGGGGCGCAACTTGGATGTCATTTCGAGTCCCCGTACTGCGCACCCTCGCCATCATACACGGAGTGGAGATGCTGCCATTATTTCTATGCAAATATCAAACGCAAATTATTTTTCATCCACTTCTACCTAGATTCATGAAAGAAAAACCGCAGGTTAGAGAAATGATTCTAGTAAATGGAATTGCATAACAATATCCAATTTTAAAATGAAGCTGGCTTTTGATGGTAGTCACGTCTTTTTGTTATATTCAGGCAGCACATAATCAATACCAGCGACATTTGGGCGAATCTTATCAATTTTAAAAATCCATGCCCATTAAGTGCCACAAGGGCAGTTCAAAACACGTAACAAACGTTTGCTATTTATGAAGCATAGAGAAACACGGCGTTGCTTTGAATACAAAAATTTGATGTCTAAGAAAAAATTACTGAAAGATAATTGCCATTACCAACCAGAGAAGCATACATCTGAAAAATAGATACAATAACATATGGTTACGGAGAGCGTGTACTTTTGAATATCTTATATTCAAAGCTTCATTAAAATCGGTCGCTTAGGTGCGAACTTTTGTTTCGATACAAGTTTGTTCAACTTTGCTGCAGAGTTCGCCGGTTACCTACTCACAGCTGATATTTAAAGGAGGCATCCTTAGTTTCGGTTCATGGCACTTTCCAAGACGTACTGTTCAATCTTTTTTAAACAAACCCAATCTTCCGCGCAATATTCATGGGATTGAATTGCTTCTGTTGTTTCACCCCTTTGATTCATAAAAAACCGAACAAAGTTTTTTATCCATCTTAAGGTAAATTTAACAGTTTTATTCCGCAGTTGATTGAAATTGATAAAATTTTGTAACAATTTAATCAGAAAAAGTAGCGACTATAAACAGAGTTGCCAGAGATATGCGATAAAAGTATAAATACCCACAGCCGTTAAATAGCCCGTTTTTGGAATAATGTCTGTTTAGTGAGCGCCGTATCGATTTTTTGAGGACGCAGGAGGCACGCCATCGTTATTCTTTGAAAAAAAAAATTCTGGCAACGCTGACATTGAGTGAAAATTTTTAGACATATATTGGAAAAATCAGAAAGGATCGAAGTGAGTTCAGAATAAACAAATGTGTAAAATGAGATATTCAGCTAATATTTTTTGGGAAACCATGAAAAGGACATGCCGCATTAGAGCACTTCTCCAAGTTTAGAACTAATCTAAATGAAATAAATAAAGAATAATATGGCTACACAGCCAAATGCTCTGCGTAGAAAAAAAAGATTTTGATGACGGCAAGAGCCTAATGCACGAGCAAAAAAATAACCGCTTGTGTTCTGAGAGCCAGGAGATAATACACGACGAAAAAAAAGGACAGATAGTGTCTGGATCAAAAAGAAGGAAATCATAATAGCGTATTAGCGCGCTTGTTTTTTTTTTTCAAAAGCGAAATCAACATTGGACCAAAATGTCCGTTGTGAGTCAGAGGCAACAATATCGGTAAGGTAGCTGAAGAAGACAATTTTCAGCATATCCGAACAAGAGCTGGTATAGTGCCTTTTACGAGCGGAAAGTTACTTTCTGCTTCTTCTAGAAGACCTATTTCCTCGATTTAAATGTGCAATGTGAAACCAGTATTTGGGCAACTTGCTGAACAGATTTTTTGAAGGTACGTTGCATTTGTTGTGAACACAGACAGAAGCAGAGGAAAAAAACGTAGACATTCACGAGAAGACGGCCGCCAAAAAACTTGTTGTTAGTTGTTAGTGCGCCGTCTTAGTGCGCCGTATTCTGTTTCGTCGACTTGTTAGGGCACCGTCTTCTCGTGAAAGTCTACGTTTTGTTCCCGTGCCCATCTCTCTGTTCACAACAAGAGCAACTTACCTTAAAAAGCATGTTACACCGACTACCCCGACATCAAGCTTTGCTGAACAGACAATGCATAAATAATGCACAGTGGAGTATGTTTGGCATCGAAGCACCGGTGGCGTTTAAGGGCAAAGCGGTACTGTGGTGGGTACAGTTTCGCAGTATATAATAGGATCATTGTTTTCCGACATAGCAAGAACCTAATAATTATTCCTGTTTGGTCATAGGAAAACGTACCTATATTTTGGCTCGCGTGAAAAACAGGCCTACAGGCAAAATCTGACGGGCATATCTGATTAACGGCGTTTATTGCAATAAAATTAACAGTTTTGAGTATGTTACAGCTTGGAATTAGGCACTAGACCCAACCTAGTACATTTCTCGTGATTTTGAAATAAAGTCTGGCAAAGCGGGGTTGTAATAAAGGTCACTTTTGCTATAACCGTGACTAATTTCGACATGGCAATAGGTTTTTAGGGGCGATATGGTGACGATCATTGTTTTCGTGGCCTTAATCGCTCAACAGGCTATGGCTAACAGATGTCTCGACCAAGCGGTGAGAATACAATGTTTTCAATAATACACGCAATTTTACTTTCACACACACAAATACACACGCACAATGACACGCACACACCCACGTGCATGTTCATTGGTTGAATACGTTTCTTTATCGATAACGACGTGTGCAGAGGCCGCTACTTATGTTATTTATTGTGTTTACCACTGTGTCCGGCTCATCTGGGATCCTGGCTTTCCTGGACTGCGGGAAGTTTGATATTGCATTCCGTATATACTATCAGCAGTAGGTTTTATCTCCACAGCTCTTCCCATATAGTATTCGCGCATATTGGTATATAATCCCCCTAAAAAGGAGCTTCAATAAACATAGGTACAAAAAAGCAATCAGTTGCGCTGAAGAGCCATGTAAAATGCGGAGTAGTTTACTGGCTTCTAGCAGGTACATGGTGCCTGCAAAAAAGGCGTTTGACATATTTCCGAAAACTTTGCGTAAACCATTCACATTGTGTTGCTTAAATCATGTTCCTAATAAATCGTTTGAGAACAAACGCAATAAAAGTAGACAGATTGCTATTCGACAAACGGAAAAAAAATTGATGGGTAGAGGCTTTAAAAGTAATAATTCACCACGTTATAAATATCTGAATCATTGCGTAATGCAACGATTTATTACGACAAAATTGTTACATAAACCAAGTTCACATTAGAAAAGGAGGCCGATGGCAAACTTCCCTTCCTGGACGTCCTCGTGTCTCGGCAGGGCCAGAGGCTTATTTTCAGCGTGTACCGCAAGGAAACGCACACAGGCCGCTACCTGAACTTCAGCTCCGTGCACCCCACCTCCCACAAGAGGGCTGTTGTTAGCACGCTACTGCAGCGTGCGGAAAGATTGTGCTCGAAGCCAGAGGATAAGGCCGTGGACACGGCAAAGGTACGCGACGACCTGGCTCGGTTACCCGAGGCACTTTAAAAGCGCAACGGAACGCCAACAGACCCGACGGGGACAACTGGACGCGACTCCTGCCCCTACGAAGCGAGCTCCTGTGCCCTACCGTCCATGAACAAGTGAATGTTTGGCACGTGTCCTACGGGAATATCACGTGCAGTTGGCCCACGTTCCAGCCAAAAAGATGCTCCATGAGCTCATGAGAGTCAAGGACTGCTTGCCCAAAGAGCGCTTCCCTGGTGTGGTGTACGAGATACCTTGTGCAGAGTGCAGCGGCGTGTATATCGGGGAATATTGGAATTAGAATAATCGTCTGCAGCCGCACGCACGTGACGTAAAGAATAAGAGCGCCCGCAACAAAGCTTTAGCCGAACACGCCATCGTGAATGACCACAAGATTGATTGGGGCAATGCAAGAATTGTCGCAACAGAAAACGTGACAGCAGCACGGCTAGATCGGGAATCCCTAATCGTTCAGAGCACAACTAACACAGTCAATCGTAACGGCAAAAATCTAAACCCGAACTATACGCACGCTCTTTGCAGCGATTGCTCAAGCCTACTTAAACGACCCACTTCTGGTGATTCATTTATTGTGAACAAGGCTTCCGTGCTGGAAGCCGAAACGTCAATACGTTTTGTGTGGACTCGTCGGCGTCTCTTTTTCGTTCCTAATATACACTCCTGGCAAGACTGGATTCCGTCATGCTCTCGATTGCATTACCTTGCGCCAGGCGAATGGTCAGGAATGCATCACCCTTATCGGGAAATACGTTAACCTGAACTGTCGTGTTGCTTCGTTTAAAAACCACCTGAAGTTCAACCTAACCTGCACAGCCTGCAACTTGATTCCCCGCTGTTTACATCTCAACAGACCCGTGTGTACGCCTTTCGGTCACAGAGTGGTCGGCAAAGCGGAGAGGCTGCTATTGCAAGCCAGGATCCTGGACTGCAAGGAGAAAGTTCGAGCACTGGAGAACGATGCCTTCATTGCTCGTAGCCGCATGAAAAACCAGTTCCTTGTCGTGGTCCCTAGCATCCAACTGCACACTTATCAGAAGACGGAGCATCAGCGGCTGAGATGCGATCTCGTCCACGACGATAAGCTGGCCAGACTTCTCGCCAAGCAGTCGTTTAAAAAAAGACGCATTTTAAAGCGATTGTGCATAACTTTGTCTTATAGGCTGTAGCACGCACGAAGGCTGGTCTGGCAATCAGCATTTATTGACAGAGACAGGCGCTTATATACACAGCTCGGTAGGTGGCGTAGAACAAGATACAGGCAAGCGTGCATGACTGCGCACAGTTACATCTCCCCTTTTTTAGTTCTCTTTATTGAGGGGTTGGAAGTCTCTGTCTGGGTATCTTTTCGGTGGACGTCGGTCTCGCTGGCTTCTTCGCAACGGTTCGGGCTCCGATTGTTGCGGAGACGCAGACGCAGGAAGAGACGCGTCGGTAGGCGCGCCGACTGGTGCGGACGGCTGGTGCGCTGGCCTGAGGTGTTCACCGGTGGGTTGAAGCTGACGACCGTCCTCAGTTTTCACGACGTAGGAGCGTGGAGTAGAAGCCGTCTGGATGACTTCAGCGGGATACCACGTTTTTGCTGGAATGTTGGACACGGCGACACTGGATCCACGTGGCAACTCTGGCAGCTGCTTGGAGCTTCTGTTGTAGAAGGTCCGTTGTTTCTGGCGGATCTGTTGCAGTCGCTGCTTCACGTCTCGAGGTGGTATGACCCGTGGCTGGAGGTGGATGGCAGGAACGGGCAGCAGGCTCCTGGTCAACCTTCCCATGAGTCTTTGCACTGGAGACTGCTAACATGGGTCACGGAAAGAGTTCCTCCATTCGAGCAATGCCGCGCAAAAGTCTACCGATCCAAATGGATGCTTCTTTAGCAGTTTTTTGGCCTCTTCTACGGCTCTTTCCGCCATACCGTTTGAGCGCGGGTGATATGGACTGGAGCAAACGTGGTTGGTGCCAACCTTACCGATGAAGTCTCGAAACTGCTGGCTGGTGAACGGTGGTCCATTATCGGTGCAGAGTTGGAGCGGAAACCCATGAGTCACAAAGATGTCTGCGAAAGCGGAAATCACATGTTTTGCAGATGTCGACGTCACTGCTCTGATTTCAAAGAAGAAAGAATAGAAATCAACGGCAACCAAGTACTCGTTTCCGTTCTGGTAAAAAAAGTCGGCGCCAACGACCTGCCACGGTAAATTTGGAAGTTCATGGCTCGTAAAGGCATTCGAGCATTTCTGGGCCTGTGCTTCTGGCATACCGGGCAACGCCGCGCTGCTTCTTCAATGTCATTGTTTATGTTTGGCCAATACAGTGCAGTTTGTGCGCGTGCCTTCATATTTTCCGATCCACCGTGCGCAGCGTGCAAACAACAAATAATCTCGCCACGCATCTTTGGAGGGATGATAAGGCGGTTACTGCGTAGAGCCAAACCTTCTTGTGTGTGAAGTTCCCCTCGGAAAGCCCAGTAGCTGCGTAGTTCCGGTATGACGTCATTTTTGTTGTCTGGCGAAGTTGTGCTTCCGTAGTGGTGAAGTTGGAGCATTGTTGGGTCCTTGGCCGTCTCTTCTTGTACCTGCATCAGGCGCCTGTCTGAAATGGGCAGGTTAGTGATGACGGTGACGTGAAAGTGTTTATGCTGCTGCTTTAGAACGGATGCTTTTGGAAAGCGAGATAACGCGTCAGCAATGAAAAGATCTTTCCCCGGCGTGTACTTGACAACTATCGGGTACTTTTGCAGGTTAGGCGCATGCGCTGCAGTCGGAGGGGGCACTGATACAACGGTTTGCAAAAAATTGCTTCCAGTGGTTTGTGATCCCATTCCACTACAACTTGTGGCTGCCCAAATAGGTAGTCGTGGAATTTTTCGCAACCGTGAACAATAGCCAGCATTTCTTTTTCGATCTGAGCGTACCTCTGTATCTGAGCGTACCTCTGTTCCGTTTCCGTTAGAGAATGAGACGAATACGCTAGGGGGTGGCCATTCTGAATTATTACTGCGCCAACTCCGCTTTGACTTGCGTCGACTGACAATGTGATAGGTTGGCCCTTTGTGAAGTACGCGAGCACTGGAGCTTTTGAAAGCGGTTCTCGAGGAGCCATGAAGCTCTGTTGGTGGCGGTCCTCCCAAACACATGCGACATCCTTTTTCAAAAGCTCTCGTAATGGAGCGGTAACCGTCGACATGTTCGGAATGAACCAGGAGACGAAGTTGACCATTCCCAGGAAGGTCTGCAGCTCTTTCTTGTCGCTTGGCGCTTTAACTTGTAGGATGTCGTGCAGCCTGTCCGGGTCCAAGCTCAGCCCATCACGTGTCAGAACGTGCCCTAGGTATCTGACAGTGTTCTGCAAAAAACGGTACTTCTTTCGATTTAGCATCAAATTGTGCAGTCGGCATCGCTGCAGAACGTTTTCCAGGTTCCTGTCATGTTCCTCTTTGGTACGGCCCCACACAAGAATGTCGTCCATTACGACGGCAACACCTTCGAGGCCTTCCAAGACCTTGTGCATTGCACGCTGGAAAACTTCCGGAGCAGACGAGATCCCAAAAGGCATGCGTAGAAACCAGTAACGGCCGTAAGGAGTGCTCATGGTGCAAATTCGAGAGCTCTCATCATTGAACTTTATTTGCCAGAACTCTGACGCAGCGTCTAGTGTTGAAAAATACCGAGCACCGGCAAGGGATGGCGCGATATCTTCCAAAGTCGGCATGGGGTAGTGCTCCCTCAGTATAGCTTTGTTTAATTCTGTAGGGTCCATGCAAATTCGCGTCCTGCCGTTCTTTTCGACCACCACCATGTGGCTAGACCACTCCGTTGGCTCGGTTACTTTTTTGATCACCTGCGCTTCTTCCATGCGGTCGAGTTCCGCTTTAGTTTTTTCCCGTAGCGCTATTGGGATCCTTCTTGGCGGCCTAACTACGCCTTGGGCTTCTGGATTAAGCTTCATGCGATAGGTAACTCCTGTGAGCATGCCTAGGCCTTGAATACGTCTTCGTAAGGTTTCGCAACTTCGTAGAGCTGTGGTTGCTCCACCGCCGCGAGTCTGCGCAGAAACCCAAGCTGTTCTGAGACAGAACCACTGAGTGTTACGAGAACGTCGTCTTCGAACGACGAAAACGTTAGCTTCTAGGCTAGACTCAGTTCCGGCGACAACCAGGCGTATGCGTCGTGTTGCCTTTTTCTGGTGGCCAAAAAACGTATTCAGCATGACGTAGCAACTCTCGTCTCTTTTGGCTGTTATTTCATGCAGTTTTTTTTTATATCACCGAACAATTGGCACCGGTGTCAAGTTTGCACAAGACGGGCGTCCCTTCTATGTTTACTGTCGCTGACCAGCGATCGCTTTTCTGGGAGTTAAGTGATAACGCGTCAATCCAGAAAGTTTCTTCCTGGGCTTCAACTGCTGCAAGCCTGTCTGTGCGTACGCGCGCCTTATCACATTTCGTTCTGCACGCGACAGCGAAATGATTTCTTTGGCCACAATTGTTGCATGTGCGTCATTTCGCTGGGAATCTGCGATTAGCCTCGTGCTTCCTGGCGCACCTGCCGCAACGCCTCAGTTCCTTTTCGGAGACTGCGTTGATATTCGATTTGCCATGCGTACCTGCTTGAATTGCCTCGCATTGCTCTTTGCCCTGTTCTCGGGTGGGGCATATTTCCACTGTTTTGGAAATTCCTGTTCTCCGAAATAAGCCTTTCCTGAAGCTTTTTATCGTTCACGCCAAGGATAATTCTGCTCCGTAGCATGCGTTCTTCCATTTCGCCAAATTCGCAACTCTTGGCCAATACCCTCAGTTCGGTTAGCCAGTCATTAAAGCTTTCTCCGTCCCGCTGGTCGCGTATTCCAAAACGATACTCGTGGTACGCTAGGTTAAGTGACGGCTTGTAGAATGCTTCAAACTTCTTTAAGACTGCTATGTCCCACTTCTCTTCGCCTTCCTCAAACACAAACGTGCTGTAGGTTTTACGAGCATCCTCTCCAATAACCATGAGAAAAGTGGCGGCCTGTACCTCTTTAGGCTGCTGGTTCAGGCAGGTAGCCGCCGCGAACAGCTGGAACTCTTGCTTCCACGTTGTTCAGCTCCGCCACACGTCCGCGGAGGTATCCAGGGCTTTTGGGGGTGGAAGTAGCGTGGTGACCGGGGCTGCTTGCTGGCGTGGTGGGTCGGCCATAGCAAAGTTCGGCGAAGGGAAGCTGAAAGCCGCCTGGCGTGGCTTGCTATCTCGTAGATGCGCGGCTGTCGGCCGCCGCTGCCGCTCTTGCTATCGGCCGTCGTCGCTCTTATCGGCCATTGCTGCCACCATGTAGCACGCACGAAGCCTGGTCTGGCAATCAGCATTTATTGACAGAGACGGGCGCTTATATACACAACTCGGTAGGGGGCGTATAACAAGATACAGGCAAGCGTGCATGACTGCGCACGGTTACACAGGCCAAGCCCAGACGAGGAAGTGTTCTCTGCCTAGGATTGAATTTCAATATAGGACCTGCACTGGACAAAAAGAAGCAAGTGTGCGCGGTGGAGAACGCTATCAGGCATGTCGAAAACACTCGTCGCGAAGAGGCCCGCACCCGAGTGGTTCACGTCCTTAACGCGCTCAGCACGGATCTGCCCGCTCAGCGTTGACACGCGTGGAACTTGATGCAATCAAGAGTCTTTTTGAACGATGACATTGCGATCCTGCCAGCCGACAAAGTCAATGCTACCGTTCTTCTTGATAGGGCCGACTACCAGAAGAAGATGCGTTTTCTGCTTGACGACAGTGACAAGTGTATACCCGCCTCAAGAAGAATCCGACGCTCAAGGTGGAAAGAGAACTCCAAAAGCTGCTGGCCGACGTATTCCTCATTGTTTCCCTGAACCACAAAGCACTCTACTACAAGCTGCTCAGCCACAATCCATCCGCACCTGCACTTTATGGACTGCCAAAAATCTATAAGCCGGACTTCCCAATGCGACCCATTGTTGATTATGCTCGTTCTTCACTGCACAGCCTTTCGAAATTCCTGCACCAAGTTCTGGCTCCGCTGGTCGGTAAAGGGACCACTCAGGCTCGAAATTCTTTCGATTTTGTCGAGAAGACTCGCAACAGCGTGACCGAGAAAGAGCGCTTGATGGCTTGATGGTGTCATTCGACGTGAAGTCTCGTTTTAAGAGCGTTCCAATTGACATGGCTGCCAACTTATGCACCGCTTCTCTCGAGGCTGATGAGACGTTGCCCCAGAGATCTTCGATCAATGTGCCAGAACTACGCAGGCTTCAAGGTTCTTGCCTGAACAATACGTACTTCATCTATATGGGCCATTTCTACAAGCAAAGGCAGGGGACTACAATGGGTGCCGCTATTTCGGTCACGGCGGCGAACCTGACTATGGATGCGGTGGAAGCATGCGCGCTAGCCTACTTTGTCCCCCACCAAAAAGTGTTCTTGCGTTACGTCGACGATTGTTTTCGCGTCGTTCAGAAAGACGCTGCGAACAGCTTGCTGGCCTACCTCAAATGTATGGAACGTGCCATTCAGTCCACTTTCGAAGAGGAGGCCGATGACAAACTTCCTTTCCTGGACATCCTCGTGTCTCGGAAGGGCCAGAGGCTAAGCTTCAGCGTGTACCGGAAGGAAACGCACACAGGCGGCTAGATACGTTAATTTCCCCGGCAAAGCCGGCGTGTGTGAGCCACTGGACTGCACACACAATAATAATAAACATAATCGCAATATTTATCAAATTTAAATAAGAATGCTTGGAGAGATATTTTATTGATTGATTGTAGGGTTTAACGCGCAGACGCAACGCAGGCGATGAGGCGCGCCGTAGTGGAGGGCTCCGGAATAATTTTGA
This sequence comes from Haemaphysalis longicornis, assembly GCF_048455015.1. Classification (NCBI taxonomy): domain Eukaryota; kingdom Metazoa; phylum Arthropoda; class Arachnida; order Ixodida; family Ixodidae; genus Haemaphysalis; species Haemaphysalis longicornis. Next base: position 33,642,978 of record NW_027526204.1, read on the forward strand.
CCGCCTGGGGTTCTTTAACGTGCGCCGAAATCTCGCACACACGGGCGTTTTTGCTTTTCGCCTCCAGAGAGATATTTTATCCACCGTTATCCACCGTTATCCAGAGATGTTATCCACCGTTGTATTACTAAGACCGCAATAAAATGAGAGATACTTTATTGCGGTCATTAGTTATTCAACAGTGGATAACACAATCGTCCGAAGAAATGCGGCGATAAGAAGAAATATGCGTTGGCAACAGTAGAAGACGCTGTTGGCAAGTTGGTGGATATTTATTAAACCTTACAGCGCGATTGAACAAGGACGACAGAAAGACGACAAACACAAGCGCTCACTCGAAAAAGTAGTTGCGAAGGAGCACTTGTGTTTTTCGTCTTATTTTCGTCCTGGTTGAATCTTGCTCTAAGTTTTACCAGAGTCCTTTAATGCTTCTCTGGTCATGAAACTCCCGGCCAGGTTTTGTACGCGGATAAAGGCTACCGCGAGGGGCGCCACCGCAGATCGGAGGGCATCGGGCGGCCGCCGCTGCTCTGTAGCCAGACCGGCAGGCAGGAACGCAGGAGCAGCATGCCCGTTCGCACCAAATGTTTTCGCCACTCATAAAATCACAAGTCCATTTGAGCGGCCCACGACACGTAAAGCGAAATCGCATTGTTGATAAGGCGGCGAGCGTCTATTTTATTTTATTTCGTGGTCCATTCCCTTCCAAACGCACTCTGACCAGGCCCCCGGCTGACCTCCGATCAACACCAGCGCCGAATCGCGGCCTCCCTGGGCAGCGTACGAAGCTCTCCCATACCGTGACGGTAAGTTTCATCACCACAAAGGCATTGCAGGACTCTGGTTTAACGAAATATGAGTTAAGGAGGGGTATATACATTACGAACAAAAGAGCTACAAGTACATCGCCTTGTGGTACACCCAAAGTTACCGGGAAGAGACTGTAGCATTGATCATTACATAAACGAAATGTGAGTGGTTAGTTAGGAAGCCCTGAATTTATTTTGTGTACAGGTTTACGCTCAATCTCAAGAAATTAAATCGTAGGCAGTTAAGAAAAAATGTTGTAAAATGCTTGAGGAAATTCCAACAATCCAGCATGAATGTGGAGATTAGTGTCAAGATTGGAGTGTAGGTCATGAACAAAAGTAGCCGGTCGTTTCTCACGAGGGAAGTGCTTTCTGAAACAATGCTGTGGTGAATGAAACACGTTGTTTGAATCTAGAAAATGTACGATATGGAAGTATAGAACGCTTAATTATTTTGCAGCATTGTCCAGTAAAGATATCGGTATGTAGTTTAAGTGTCAATGTCTGCTACCGGATTAGGGAACTTGAATGAAGTTTTCAATTATTTAATTGATGGGAACCATGCCTGTTACTGTGACTGCAAGAACACTAAACACGAAGTAATGCACATACACTTGAAGTATTTTCCCAAATGTTGGGGTTAGTTTTATCAACGCCAGGGAAAAGATAACTTATTTTAATCGATAACTCACAATATTCTCGTTGTAGAGGTGTTACCTCAGCATGGCGTTTACCATAGTGCACGGCTGTGTCCAATGCGGCGTGTATGTTTCTTGAGTAAAAACTGAAATGATATATTACCAAGAGGCTGTTTAGGCCGACACAAATTCGTACTTGTAGACAGATATTCTTGCAAAGTCAAGAAAAAAAAACGTGGTAAGGGAGGTCCCGGAAATCAAGCCCGGGAACTTAACGCCTTCAAACAACAGCACTAGGCAACACGAAAGGCCCGAGGGGTACGGGCTAACAGCGCTTGGGAATAATTCAATGTGCAGACAATAAGAAACAAAACGACAGTTCTCCTGGTCGGAATCAAAGCTGGGTCCGTGGGGTTATAAAACCGGATTTTGTTCGATTAAGCTATAAACGCATTCGGCACACACAACGTTTTTTTTGTTTCCGCAGCGCGGGTGTTGGCTTTGAACTTGACCGCTGGTTCTAGAGCGTACGTGGTCCACTCTGGGAGAGATGCGAAAGCATGGGGATGAAACTATGTGGGCCTGCAAGTCATGAAGATTTTTAGTGGGCGGTGAAAATTAGTGGGCGGTGATGACATACAAAGCATAGCTGAAACCTGGCGCCCTAATACACCGCGTTGAAGCAAACTTTGGTTAGTTTAATGGACTATAGAACCAATAGGGGAAGAGTAACACTCAGAGATAGAAAAGGAGCTACCTGGATCACATAACCGAGAAAAGAAGAAAATACCTTAGCTCAACTCAAGAAAAATATATGGAAATGGGCCGGTGACGTAACTCGGAGAAATGACACTTGGTGGATTACAAAGATTTCGGACTGGACACCGAGAGCCATGTCTAGGAAAAGAAGAAGCTAAATTACTCGATGGAGGGAGGAAACAAACAAATTCGGAGGCGGAGATTGAAATCGAACAGCAAGGCACAGTAGAGGTTGGAGGTTGATGGGAGATGCCTTGGTCCTGTAGTGAATCTAGTGTGCTGCTGCTGCTGAAGAAGGTGGTGCAACACCTTGGTCTCCAATGAAGGGAGACGGGCCTACAGCTCTGATGTTTGCCCAACCATGCACGACCAGAGCAAGCTGCACGAAATTTAAGTGCAGAGCACCTTAGGGTCCCGCCTTGTAGTAGCCCGTTCGCTGTCACGCTGTCTAGCCACCACCGCAATGAGGCGGCGTGGCGACGTAACAGACCCAAATGGAGCGCCCCTGGGTAGAATCGTAACTGACACAAAGAGAGGCTTTGAAAAAGAAGCGGATTACAAGGTATATTCATAGCCGTTCGGAACTCCTGAATCTCTGGCGCTTGCTATATATTTTGTCGTTGTTTTGCGCAAAGAAAACGGCATGTACATTAGAGGCAAAATTAGTTTAAATAACCGGCCTGAAGCCCACGCAACCATTTGTTTAGGAACGCTGGTTAGGTTGGTTTATACGATAGTGAGCGCAAAATGTGGCTGCTGAAAATGACGCATTTCCAAACTGCGCAGTATTCTCCGGCACGTGCGAGATGCAAGCAAGAAAAACTAGGAAGCTCCCACTGCAAAAACAACGCATTCCGAACTGTCCAGTATACTCCGGCACGTGCGAGATGAAACCAAGCACAAAACTTACAGAACTTGCGCTCGCGCAGTTCGAGGCAGGTGGCGCGCGAGCACTACGAAGGCTAAGGTGCCTGTATTTTTCAAGGTAGCGCAATATCTCTTCCCCGCGTCATTTCCTCTTTACCCGTCTCTCTCGGCTGCCATTAGTGGGCGACTCCCGCGGAGCGTGCCGCCGGACCATTTCGTTTCGTATGCGCGGCGCGTTGAACTGCTTGCTTAAAACACGACAGTTCTGGACATAAATTTACAACGGTGTTCACAGATGATGTGTAGGAAAAACAGTTTATTATTGGTCAGTGGCTTAGCTATCATGCCGCGTTTTGAAGGCAAAAATTCCGCGCACGTGCCGGCCTATTTCAATCTCCTTTTCTGGTGTCTCACCGGAGATTGAAAATCTGGGACCGTTCTAGGAGATTAAATACCTAGCATTTATACATTTTTATTCAATTCAGAGATGTGCCAAAGGGCACGTCAAAAAGTTATGAGCGCCAGCAGAGTTCTAACCACAGAACCGTACTAAAAGTTGGAACATGTACAACTACTTTCAAAATTGTGTGCAGGACGTAGCCAAGAGGGTTTGGGGGAGGGGAAGGTGTTGGGACTTTCTCCAAAATTTTTCTCGGCAGCGCGTAAAGAGGACCTAGTGTTCCTTTACCCAATATTTCTCCCTTCAAATACCCCTTAAACCCCCCCAAAATAATTCCTGGCTACGGCCTTGGTTGTGTGTGTACAATTTGCTCAAAAAATACTGAAACCGTTCAGTGGGAGGGAAGTACTTTTATTGCATACGCAAATATTCAATTGTAAGCAGAGTCAGCGCCGCATAGATCTGGCACTAACTCACTCCTAGACAGGTTTCGTTACTGCCCCGTGTATATTAAACAGCAAGGTGTTCTGTTTAGTGGACGCGTTTAAAAAAAAAATCTGCGTCAGATTACGCACGCTACATGGTAGGCAGTTATATTGCCTACATACGCCCAGCTTTAATTGTTTAAGGACACAAAATGCCCTCACGTGGTTCCATTTCCTGTTCAGTTTTAAAAAAATGTTTTGGTCCCATGTGTGTGCGTTCTGCATCATGGTTTTACTTGCGACTCATCCATCGTCCTTATTTTTTGGCATCTAAAGCTGACATTCTTGTTGCAAAAATAGGACATTTTGTTCCCGGCAGAGCATACACAGGGACTTTATCCTTGCTCAATTGCTAGTATTTTCGTATGGCGGTTCTATTCCCTGTTATCAATGCCTCAGAATTATTTTTTAGATCACAGCTATTTTGTAAGCTGCATCGCTCATGTCTACTGATGACCCTGTTCCGAAGGAACGGTTGAAAAATATCTTGGAAATAATGTCTTATGGTGAAGTCGCGAATGAACCCCCCCCCCTCCACTTCTGTGTTCACCACTGACAAGTACGTTCATAACAATCACCCCCATAAAAACAACTGTGAAATAATACACTCCTTTATAATAAATACACACGTATGCACCACATTCGTAATGAAAAGACACAAAAATGGGGAAAATAAAATACAATCTCAGAATACAAAGACCGACCACATAGAGTTCAAGCGAATAGAATGTATTTTAAAGGAGGTCACTGGTGAAAGGTATTTCTCGCGCTGCAAATTTTTGCAACTGGAAAAAACCGCGAGCGCGAAAGATTTTGCAGTAATTACCATGGGCCTTTTCGAACACCTCACCGAATTCGAGCGAGCTAAATACGATCGTGCTTTCATTCTTACTCAATCGTGTGAGAGAGTGACGATGAAAATGTAACACCATTTTTTTGTTTGTTTGTTTCATTTAACCTGAAAGTCAGTATCAGCCTGACTTTCATTTAAAGAACTTCCAGAGGCAAATATACATGCCGGAGTTTAGTAGTGCCTGCTTGACTCGGAAAATCCTTCCTCGGTGACAATAAAATCTTTTTTCTCCTGGTGCAGTGCAGCCATATCGCTCGTCGTTTAAAGTCATTTTTCTCTGCTGGAACAACAACAGCTGATCGCCTTTTGCAATGCTACGAAGCAGCCAACGACACAGAAAATCGGTATCGCGATGCAGCCAAGACAGCCTTGAGAAAGATGTACCTGCGTCTGTCTTCATGTGCAGCGCACATGCGCGTCCGTCGCCCTACGCTACCTAATGGCGTCGCTGCCCTGTCAAAGACAAACTCGAGGGGTGGTCATCGGTGGTCATTGGTCACGTGTCGAGCCTGGTCCAATAGGGGAGCAGAAATGGGCGAAGGGGTGTGGAGAGCAGTAGAAGTGGAGGAGAATATTGTCCTCTCTTTTTTGTTTAATGGTTTGCGCTACCTTTGAAAGAACAGGGGCCTTAGTCCTTAGAGCAGTTGTAAATATAAACCTCCCGTGTTAAAGTCGAGACGGGAGGCGCTGCGGGATAGCATATTTGGTCAGTGCACCGCACGCGTTATCGGGAGATGTGGGTTACACTCCCGCTCCCGGAAAAAAAGGCGGATTATTTTCTATTTATATTTTCGCCTATTTATCACTGTACGAAGGAACATGACAAACACGTCATTCGGCAGTATTAAATATTGTGGAAACAGCCGAATAGCACTGGCAAGGACGACGGCAACCTTGATAAGTGTCGTTCCCGAGTCCCTCGTTCCATATCTTTCTGTTCTGCTACTTGCATTACGAGGGCTCTGGCTCCAGCAGTTCGGATATTGCCAAATGCTAACCCCTACCTCCGGCCACGTATTACGTGGCGGCCGCTGGGAAAAAAGACGTTCTACGTCTCCTGTGGGGGTCGAGGGGCGGAGCTAGTTGACCGTCCTCAGAGCAGTTTTAAATATCAACCCCCGTGTTAAAGTCGAGACAGGAGTCACTGCGGGATAGCATATTTCGTCAGTGCACTGCACGCGTTATGCGAGGATGTGGGTTCGAGTCCCGCTCCCGGAAAAAACGGCGGATTTTTCTCGACCTATATTTTCGCTTTTTTATCACTGTAGGAAAGAAACATGACAAACACACGTCATTCGGCACTATAAATTTTTCGGAGACCGCCGAATAGCACTGGTAATGACGACTGCAACCTTGATAAGTGTCCTTACAGAGTCCCGAGTCCCGTATCTTTCTGTCTGTTACATGCATTACGAGGGGTCTAGATCCAGCAGTTCGGATAGGCCAATTGTTAACCCCGACCTCCGACCGCGTCTTACGTGGCGGCATCTGGGAAAACAGATGTTCTATGTCTCCAGCGGTGGTCAAGGGGCGGCGCTAGTTGACCGTCCCCACAGCAGTTGCAAATATAAACACCGCGTTAAAGTCGGGACAGGAGCCGATACGGGATAGCATATTTGGTCAATGCACCGCACGCCTTATGCGGAGATGTGTGTTCGACTCCCGCTCCCGGAAAAAACAGCCTATTTTTTCTCGACTAATATTTTCGCTTATTTGTCACTGTATGAAAGAAACATGACAAACACACGTCATTCAGCACAATTAAATATTTAGGAATAAGCCGAATAGCTCTGGCAATGACGACTGCAACCTTGATATGTGTCCTTACCGAGTCCCTCGTCCCGTATCTTTCTTTTCTGATGCATGCATTACATGGGCTCTGGCTCCAGCAGTTCGGATATGCGAATTGCTATCCCCGACTTTCGACCACATCTTACGTGGCGGCCGCTGGGGAAAAAGACGTTCTAAGTCTCCCACGCTGGTCTAGGGGTGGCGCTTGTTGATCGTCCTCAGAGCAGTTGTAAATATTTACCCCCGCGTTAAAGTCGAACCATGAGCCGCTGGTTGATAGCATATTTGGGCAGTGCATCGTACTCCTTATGCGGAGATTCGTGTTCGACTCCTGCTCCCGGAAAAAACAGCGGATTTTTTCTCGACCTATATTTTCGCTTTTTTATAACTGTATGAAAGAAACTGACAAACACGTCATTCGGCACTATCAAATATATTGGAAACACCCGAATAGCACTGGCAATGATGACTGCAACTTTGATATGTTTCCTTACCAAGTCCCTCGTCCCGTATCTTTCTGTTTTGCTATATATATATATTTATATATATATATATATATATATATATATGTATATATCGATACATAGATATATACATAAATAAACAAAAACACCCCTATTTCTTAAAATTCTGTGTGGTTTTAGCAGCACATAAATTTAGGTATAGAGCACGAGGGCCGTACGATACTGATGTTTTGTCGTTATTTTTGTTTAAGGAACACAATAGTTCTATTAAAAGTGGTTATGCGTACATAAGGTAGTGAAGACACTTACAGCACAAACTACCTCGAGGGTTGAACAGACACGTCTAAATTTTACCCCAAGTGGATTTTAAAAATGTAGGCTTAAGCAGCGGCAGCTTAAGGACTAAGCTGCTTTCGTGGCTCTTGTGCTCTTTTATAGGCAGCCTGCACTGGGCAGATTTCACTGTTCACGGAGTACCACGCAGCACTTTTTTTAAGAGCGATGTCTGTAGCGCACTGTTGGGTATCCATAAAAAGTGGCGATTTTTGGACCAGTTATCCGCCACTTCCTGCAGCTGGCCGTGCCACGTGGGATGGGTTAACACATAGGAACGGTGTAATTAAAACTGCTTTTTATTCTCTATAATCTGTGGGGTCTGCTGTTATATAACAGCAGACCACACAGATATAACAGCAGACCACACAGAAAAAATACCGGATTTTCCTATGCCCCACTAAAACATTTCTTTGAATCTGCCTTTGTTTTTATGACGCTACCCTCAAGACTTCATTCTGCGGAGGCTTGTGCTTAACTCGGGTGACCTCGGCTTTTGACATCGCGGGCTTGGCGCGGACACCTACGTAAGTTGAATTCTTCGAACAGAGGGGGTGATGAGCCTGCCCTCTTTGCCAACAGAAATGACTCCACGAACCAAAAGATACAGAAAGAGGCACTGCTGCTAGCGGAGCCACCATCATCGGAACTTGCCTGTAGAACGGTTGCGCAGCACAACATGCAGATCATGCTGTTTTTAATCTTCCTACAACAACACTACTCCACATGTGAAGTGAAAGTTTTGGTGGGAACAGAGACGGCAAGACGAAGCAGACTGATAACCTTTGTTCCAAAACCAAGAGGATAGAAACAACTGAGGTAGGAACTGAGGTAATCCTGCAAAGGTAACAGACATTTCTGGAACCCACCCCACTGATATTATTCCGGGTTAACAGCAGATGCAGCCCAAAATTAGGGTAAGCAAAACAGTGGCATTATTGCATGCCTTTTTCTAACGGAAACGAGCCGACTCATCGCAAGCCCGCAAATCAACAGAGAACTCGTGACGGGCCAACTCATCCCACCGGCTGTTTGGTAAAAAGCTTACATTTTAAAGTAGCAGGTGTTCTTGCGTGTTTATATTTTAGAGTAGCAGGTGTAACTTATACGACAAAACCATTTTCTGAATTATTCTGTGCCCTTGTAGCATAGTCTTCTTTTTATCCACAAATTTTCAGTATTCTTCGGACGCAATTTATTCTGTTAAAATAAATAATTTACCCTCTTTTAGACAATAAGAACCTCTACAGTGTAAGCATATACGCACTCATTTCCTTCACTCTTCCTGCTGTAATTCATATTCAATTTTATTGCTTAAAAATATGCTTAAGACGTAACTGCATCCACATTTTATTAACAAATAACATTAAACACTTTGTGACGAAATAATACAAGGTACCATACCAGTTTTTTCTGGGATTTCATCTTTTTTAAGTACAATTGTAAAAACATGGTATGGATTATGACATCACTGTCTTTAAAACCAATCAAACGACAAAGCCGCATTTGAGTCAAATTAGGAAAATCAGTTTTGTATCTGCTATTGTCATAAACCTAGTGGCACTTCGGAGCAACACTGGTACTTTTATTTTCAAGCCAGCCAGGCACGGTCCTTCCAACACCTCCTGAGGGTTCACTTACGCAATATGTCAAAGCTTGCGTGTGGTACTTTTTGTTTCATAAGCAGCTGAGCTTTTTGCCTTATATACATGAGTAGTTGCAGTGTTGCTTTTCCGAATATGAGATTTTGCTGCAAGGTATGCAGTCGTACTAAAAAGCCATGTTTTTGTATAGTTTGTGCCTAGGATCCGAACTTTATAATTATTTTATAGTTTTGCTTCTATAAACCTCTCAAACAATGCCCGGGGCGCGTGAAATACTTGAAACAAATTTGTATTGCTCTGACTCGAGCGTCATCCTGAAAACTTTGCTGATTTTTATTTGAGAAAATTGTCTTTTCAATATTCAAACTCTTCCCAGACCTTGGTGAGTTTTCACTTTCTATAAAACTTAAATGAAACAGTTGTGTGAGTGAGTATGTTGGAGTAATGAAAGCTACTTCACTGCCAATAGTTATTTTTTTTAAATTATGTTGTACTTCTTGTACGTTTGAACAGACTGAAACTACAAAAGTAAGCGCTTAGGGCCTTTCGGTATTGCATAATCACAATACACATGAACAAAAACAAGGATACGTAATATTTGAATTGTATTTTAAGGATTGAGAACATGGTTAGAGAAAATAGCGTGATCTAGATCCAGGAATACAGCCTGGAAAGATTTGCTTTGAAGACATTATGCGAAATTATTCTTCTGCACAACGCCAAAACAAAGGTAATTGTAAAACAAGAGAGCCCACTTAACTTTAGGCTTGGAAACAGACGGCAGTATTGAGCAACTTAACAACCCATTAAAAAAACATACCTTAGCGTTACGTTTGGCAATAACATGGGTTAGACGGTTTATACGTGGCCTTAGAACGCTAATGTTATTAGGCTGTCGTTTGCGAAAAGCGATATTTACTGTGTCGAAACAGGCGCCATTTTAAGAGCTTTTTGAGGTATTTGTATCTGACCAACAATTTGTTTCATATAAGCCCAGTGGTGCACATCGTAACTACACAGCTCATCACCACGGGCAGTGGTTTTCTAAGCAAAAGCACAAGCAAAGTACAACCATTTTTGACACTGCAAAGGAAGTTTTACTACAAACGCTCGGCTCAAATTCAAGCGGCGATTCAACAATTCTAACGTCTAACAATTTTATTCCGAACGCCCTTTGTTTTAACTCCCCTGCAAAATAGCCTATAAATATTCTTTGGGAAACAAAGCCTCTTAAGATACATGAAACATTGAGGCATCGGCTGTGTCCCAGGTGTATTGTCACACAGCAGAAGCTAAATACCAAAGTTGGGCCCGTATGCAAACCATTAAAAGAGTGACGCAGAGCGTATTTGCTGTTGGTGAATAAAGTGGGAAGCTAGGCGAGTGTGCTACCTATAAAATCTTACTGCTAGCAAACGTGACAGTGAACGGAGAAAGAAAAGAAGTCGAAACACACGCTAAAATTCAAGCCGCCTAATGCTAGAGAACAAGGAAACACGCACACACGCACATGCGTATGTATGTTCTCGATTCAAGTACATATGTGCGTGTTCTTTGTTTTCTATGGCATAATACAAATTGACGTGCAGCGTGCGTTTTGTCTTTTCTTCCTTTGTTCAGTGTCGCCTTCGCTATCAGTATGAGTTCATTAGTTGCTCTTCATTCATACCATCATACCAGAAGGGATAACATGGCTGCGAAATATGCGGGAGCACTGTAGCCTAAGGGTAGAACAAGTCAGAGCCGTTAGGTCGGGAAATTTGGTGCCGAACTGGCACTAACAGGACGACCCAGGACACCACTGTGCTATTATTAACTGTGCTGGACGCTGTCATCTACATAAAAAAATATAGAGTTATTTTTATTACGAAGTATCCTGTATATTAGGCAGGAGATGTCAAGTGTACTAGGTATAGTATCTTGAAGTGGTATTTAAAATTGAGAGTATTTTCTACGGAAAAGTGATGCAAAGTACTAGAAAACGCGACCTGTTAAACATCTTACCATAAAGAAAAGTGGTGATTTGTACTTTGGAATGTCTGAGCGAACAGAAAATCTGATGAACTGAAGTGTTTAGTAATGAGTGCCAGCAAAAGCTTAAGGGTAGTATTTTTCAGGACAACAAAAATTATTAAAATATTTTTTGTTCTTGCATACAAAATATAAAAATAAAAGATTGTTCATTTTGTTCTTGCTTAAAAAATTAACTATTTATGTTTTACCTAATTGGTGTAAGCTAGCAAAACCTTAACAGCGTTATTTATGATGGGTAAACGTCCAACTGTTCTCTCTGTTTATCAATGAGGGCTGTAAAATAGAGGAATCCTAGTATATCAGTTTTATATCCCTAAACGCTTGCGGCCGGCAGTGTTTCATAAGGGTTGGGTCAAAAACACATCAGTTGCAAAGAAGTACCAATGTGAAAAGTAAGCCTTGAGTTTTTCTGAAACTTTTATTATGCAAAATGAAGATACAACATCGGGAAAGGCTTTTACAGTGACGAGCCGTACGAGCAAAGAAAGAAGCGGCAACAGTAAGAAGGAACAGAGGGGTGCGTGACGCGTAGAGAGTGATATCTGTGATGAGATGTGCGAACTGGGGGAAATATGTAGGAAGGCTACGTTGCGATCCATAGTAAAATTGATCAAACATTGCCATTACTGCATTACCGGTACTGGCATTGCGGCGATGCAGTAGAAAGCAAGGAAGACCGGGTTTTATTTTGAAGGAAGATGGGCTGACGTGTTAAGAATATTAACAATGAATGAATCTTTCTGCGCTATCTTCAACGGCTTTCAGCGCGTCGCTGAGGTGTGTCTGGTGTTAAGTCCAGATAAAGTATGGATATTCCAATTTGTATTGGACACGTGATTGTTAGGCCAATAATTTAACATGCTCCGGTCTGTATCGAAGGTGATGTTCTGGAAAACGAAGTGCTTTTTTTTCTGATAATATAACATCGTTTATATCAATTTTCCGGGACAGGTCATCTGACATTCTATACCGAGGTATTTGTAGTTTTCAACATGCTCAACTATGGTGTAAGAGGTAGTGTAGGAGAATGTAAAGGGTTGGTTGAAGCGTTGAAAATGAACGGTTTTTCATTTATTGGTTTTAACTGTCATCAGCCACACATCACAATATTCATCAACATAAAAAAGAATGCTTGGAGAGATATTTTCTTGCGATCGTTAGTCATTGAACGGTGGATAACACAATCGTCCCCAGAAATGCGGCTATAAGAAGAAATATGCGTTGGCAACAGAAGAAACCGCTATTTGCAAGTTGGTGCATATTTGGTAAAACTTAGAGCGCGATTCAACAAGGACGACAAAAAGACGAGAAACACAAACGCTCACTCGAAAGAAGCAGTTGCAAGTGAGCACTTGTGTTTGTCGTCTTATTTTCGTCGTGGTTGAATCGCACTCCAAGTTTTACGAAATATGCGTTGACAAGGGGTGAATATACATTAAGAACAAAAGGGCTCCAAGTACGTCGCCTTGTGGTACACCCAAAGTTACCGGGAAGGGACTACTGCATTGATCATTACATAAACGAATTGTGAGTGGTTAGTTAGGCAGCCCTGAATTCGTTTTGGTATAGGTTTACGCTGAATCTGGATAAATAAATCGTAGGCAGTTAGAAAAAAACGTTGTAAAATGCTTGAAGAAAATCAAACAATATAGCATGAGTGTGAATGTAAGTGTCAAGATTGGAGTATAGAACATTAACAAAAGTAGCCGGTTGTTTCTCGCGAGAGAAGTGCTTTCTGAAACAAACCTGAGGTGAATGAAACATGTTGTTTGAATCTAGAAAATATACGATATGGGAGTATAGGACGTTTATTTATTCTACAGCATTCTCCAGTTAAGGATATCGGTATGTAGTTTAAGGGTGAATGTCTGCTACCGGATTTGGGAACTTGAATAAAGTTTTCAATTATATAATCGATTGGAATCATGCCTGTTACCGTTACTGCGAGAACACTAAACACGGAATTAATGCGCATACACTTGTAGTATTTTCCCAAATTTTGGGGTTAGTTCCATCAACGCCAGAGAAAAAATAAATTTTATTTTTCTCGAAGAGTCACAGCATTCTTGTTGTAGAGGGCTCAGCATGGCGTTTACTACAGTGCACGGCTGCGTCCAATCCGGCGTGTCTGTTTCTTGAGTAAAAACTGAAAGGATATATTACCAGCAGAGCTGTTTAGGCCGACACTATTCGTACGTGTAACGGAAATCCCCGCAAAGTTAAGAAAAAAAACGTGCTAAGGGAGGTCGTGGAAATCAAGCCCGGGAACTTTACGCCGTGAAACAACAGCAAAGGATAACGCGAAAGCCCTGAGGGGTATTGGTTAACAGCACTGGGAAATATTACCATGTGCAGACAATAAGAAACAAAACGACCTTTTTCTTGGTGGGAATGAAAGCTTGGTCCGTGGGGTAATAAAACCGGATTTTGTCTCATTAAGCTATAAACGCATTAGGGGCAAACAGCGTTTTTTTTTGTTTCGTAGCGCGCGTGTTGGCTTTGAACTTGGCCGCTGGTTTTAGGGCGTAAGTGGTCCACTCTGGGAGAGATGCGAAAGCATGGGGATGAAACTATGTGGACCTGCAAGTCATAAAAAACTTTCAACGGCAAGCTGAGAAATAAGTGCGCGGTGATGACATACAATGCAGAGCTGAAACCTGGCGCCTTAGTACACAGCTTTTAAGAAACTTTGTTGAGTTCAACGGGTTATGGAAGCAATAAGGGTAAGAGTAACTCTCAGAGACAGGAAAGGAGCTCGCTGGATCAAATACCCGACAAAAGTAAAAAATATCTTAGTTCCACTCAAGAAATATATATGGAAATGGGCTGGTGACGTAATTAAGATATTTGGTGGACTACCACAATAACGATTGGATACCGAGAGCCATGTCTACGAAAAGAGCCAGCTGAATTACTCGATGCAGGGATGAAAGAAACAAATTTGGAGGTGGAGAATGAAATCGAACAGCACTGCACAGGAGTGGTTTGAGGTTCATGGGAGATGCCTTGGTCTTGCAGTGAATCTAGTGTGCTGCTGCTGCTGATGAAGATGACGCAACAGCTTGGTCTCCAATGAAGGGAGACGGGCCTACAGCTCTGATGTTTGCCCAACCATGCACGACTAGAGCAAGCTGCGCCAATTTTAAGTGCAGAGCACTTTAGGGTCCCGCCTTGTCGTAGCTCGTTCGCTGTCACGCTGTCTAGCCACCACCGCAATCAGGCGGTGTGGCGACGTAACAGACCCAGACAGAGCGCCCCAGGGTAGAATCTTAACGGAAAAGGAGAGGATTTAAAAAGGAAGTGCATTATATGGTATATTCATAACTGTTCGGAACTCCTGAATCTCTGGCGCTTGGTATATAATTAGTCGCTGTTTTGCGCAGAGAAAATGGCATGTACATATGTGGCAAAATCAGTTTAAATAACCAGCCTGAAGCCCCCGCCACCATTTATTTAGGAACGCTGGTTGGGTTGGTGTGTACGATAGTGAGCGCAAAACGTGGCTGCTGAAAATGACGCATTTCCAAACTGCGCAGTTATCTGCGGCACCTGCGAGATGCAAGCAAGAAGAAAAACAAGGAAACTCCCACTGCAAAAACAACACATTCCGAACGGTCCAGTATATTCCGGCACGTCCGAGATAAAACCAAGCACAAAACTAACAGAACTCGCGCTCCCGCTGTTCGAGGCAGGTGGCGTGCGACCACTACGAACGGTAAGGTCCCTGTATTTTTCACACGTTGCGCAGACTCTCTTCCCCGCGCCGTTTGCTTCTCGCCCGTCTCTCTCGGCCGCCATTAGTGGGCGACACCCGCAGAGCGCGCCGCCGCACCGTTTTTTTTTTTTTCGTATGCGCTGCGCGTTTAACTGCTTGCTTAATAAGCGACAGTTCTGGACAGAAATTCACAACGGTGTTTGCAGATATTGTGTAGGAAGAACAGTTTGTGATTCGTCAGTGCCTTAGCTATCACGCCGCGTTTTGAGGGCAACAAACTATGGCCTATTTCAATCTGTCTATTTCACGACCTCCAGAAAACCGGTCTGGTGCGATTCTGGATGTTGTGGGTTGGGATCCCTCCCGGCGGGCATTGTTTCACCACTTACTTTCTGACTCAAAAAATTCTTCATTTGTTTCTATGACCCACCACAACCTCCTCTTTGCTTTCCGAGGTATTCTTGACTGTCAACCCATAATCTGTCCTAATTCATCGAGCTCCTCATTTCCCATTTCTGATTCGCTGTATGTATGTGTGTATGTATGTATGTATGTATGTATGTATGTATGTATGTATGTATGTATGTATGTATGTATGTATGTCTCTTTGCATGTCTAAAGCAAGTCTCTTTGCTGAAACGTTGGCAAGACTTGTGCTTTTACCTTGTTCAAAGTTTTCTTTTCTTATATATATATATATATATATATATATATATATATATATATATACATATATATGTGTGTGTGTGTGTAAGGTAAGTGAGGCCAGAGACACAGAACAAACAAAAAAACATTAAAAATAAAATGCACTAACGTCTCAGGAGGAGCACTTCCTGTGATCTGATGAAAGGAAGTCCTCAGTAAACGTCAGTAAACTTTTATGTTTTCATTGTTTTTCTCTTGTGTATCTGTCTTTACTTACCTTATTTTCTCGGACACTGGGATTTTTGTTTCCAGAGAATATTTATGCATATATATAACAGTAAAAGCAACTACTTTTGGAGGAGCAAGAAGAAATATTGGAGAAAATTGTTCACCCACAATTAAACAGTGGTTTACTGAGGTTTCGCCTACAAGGCGCGTGTTCTTCAAGTTACTCAGATGAAGACTGGTCCACCAGTCAAAACATCAGTAAACCACTGTTTTCGTTTTTATTTGTGAGTCCACCATTTTTTCATATATATATATATATGTATATATATATCAAAGTTGCAGTCCCTATTGCCAGTGCTGCTTGGTGTTTTAACAGTGTTTTATAGTGCCGAATGAGGTATGATTGCCTTTTTTTATGCAGGAATAAATAATAAAAAATTCAAGTCGAGAAAAAATGCGCCGTTTTTTCCGGAAGCGGGAATCGAACCCACAACCTCCGCATAACGCGTGCGGTGCTCTACCATTGAGCTAGTTCCGCGGCGACTCCCCTCTCGACTATACCACGGGGTTTTGTATTTACGACTGCTCAGAGCCCGGTCAACTAGCGCCGCCCCTCGACCACCGCGGGAAGGCGTAGAACGTCTTTTCCCAGCGGCCGCACGTAAGACGTGGTCGGAAGTCGGGGATAGCCAAAGGCATTTCAGACTGCTGAAGCCAGAACCCTCGTAATGCATTTTGTAGAACAGAGACGTACGGGACGAGGGATTCCGTAAGGACACATATCAAAGTTGCAGTCCTTATTGCCAGTGCTGCTTGGCGTTTTAACAGTGTTTTATAGTGCCGAATGATGTATGATTGCCTTTTTTTTATGCAGGAATAAATAATAGAAAATTCAAGTCGAGAAAAAATGCGCCGTTTTTTCCGGAAGCAGGAATCGAACCCACAACCTCCGCATAACGCGTGCGGTGCTCTACCATTGAGCTAGTTCCGCGGCGACTCCCCTCTCGACTATACCACGGGGTTTTGTATTTACGACTGCTCAGAGCCCGGTCAACTAGCGCCTCCCCTCGACCACCGCGGGAAGACGTAGAACGTCTTTTCCCAGCGGCCGCACGTAAGACGTGGTCGGAAGTCGGGGATAGCCAAAGGCATTTCAGACTGCTGAAGCCAGAACCCTCGTAATGCATTTTGTAGAACAGAGACGTACGGGACGAGGGATTCCGTAAGGACACATATCAAAGTTGCAGTCCTTATTGCCAGTGCTGCTTGGCGTTTTAACAGTGTTTTATAGGGCCGAATGAGGTATGATTGCCTTTTTTTTATGCAGGAATAAATAATAGAAAATTCAAGTCGAGAAAAAATGCGCCGTTTTTTCCGGAAGCGGGAATCGAACCCGCAACCTCCGCATAACGCGTGCGGTGCTAGTGGGCGGCGCTAGTTGACCGGGCTCTGAGCAGTCGTAAATACAAAACCCCGTGGAATAGTCGAGAGGTTAGTCGCCGCGGAACTAGCTCAATGGTAGAGCACCGCACGCGTAGAGCACCGCATTAAAGAGAACGCCAAGAAACTTGGATGTACGTACTTGCTCAATCGCATTATTCTGAAATTTAATGTTCACATAATCATTGTCTGGTTCGCTTGTGCTCTTAAAAACAACATATTTACTTTTCCCTACATTTAATTGGAGCTCATTTAAATCCAACCACCTTGATAACTGCATTCCAAGGTGGTTGGATTTGCTAGAGAAATAGGTCAAAGGGTGGCAGACGTCCATGAGACAAACTTAGATGAGTGGTAAACTCAGCTCGGTGAAGCATCATGTTCACCTTGGTGGGCACATAGTTTGGCATTATTAGGCAAAACGTTCAAGTATAGGGAGCGAACGCTGATGACGGGCCTTGTTTTCGAGGGCCGGAAGAGGCGATGGATCGGTTAAGCGGGTATCGAAGGAATATCCATAACCCCTGATATTCGGTTCCTTGTGCTCCTTATTTATAAATAATGTCGGGGTGCTAGGCAACAACTTTACTAGCGCATTGACTGAAACGCCTTCAGCATCATGCCCATTGAATATCGAAAGACCAAATGTGCTTCAAAAGAAGACCCTTGTGTTGTCGGACGTCCCGCACAGTTGTGATTTCCACGCACTTGACATCGGCTGCGGCCTGAGCATCTGCTTTGATACACCTTTGCCCATTGCGCACCTACATCGTAGATGAAGTAGACTAGTTGAAGAGCAGCAGATTGCGCCAACACAAGCGTAAGAATGGTAGAAAATTAATTTAATGAACAATTTATAGATAATAAAAATTAAAACATTGAAGAATAAAAGTGAACACAAGTTTAACCAAGACCATCCATACGGCAGCGGCGTACGGTGTTTAAAATTTGAACCGCCAATAATTCTAACACACCAATCGAACCACGAAACATATCAACATATTTTACCGAAAAGATCAAGCATTCCTAGATTCTACATACTAACGCAGCAGTTAGCGGTGCTCGATAGGGAATATTTTGAATGCGTATTTGAGTATTTTGAATGCACAAATCAATGGCGGGGGTGCTTGAATTTTTTATTATTTGTGGATAATTGAGACGAAAAGGACATCATGTGTATATTTATGCTTCATGTGAGTTAATTGCGATTTTATGATGATTTGTGCCGAATGTGAGTTGATTTGAGTTTGCAAGCGCGTTGAGACGACATATTCTAGTGAAAGTAAAGAATTCTGCGTCAAAATCACATGAAACAAAAAAGCACCAGATTTAAAAGGGTGGTTTTGAAAAACGCGACTCTGTGACAACAACATTTATTCAAGACATCGAAGTAGCATTCGACGCCTGCGTAGTTTGTGTCATGCCGAGTGAGAAAGAAGAGGGAATAGTTCAGTGCAGTCTTTATTTTTATTTGAATTTTTATTTACTTGTTTTTTTGAAGATAATTGTTTGGGTAAAACATGCATGCGCCTGCGAGAGCAAATGATACGCGATAATTACCAGGGGAGCATTTCTTTCATTAGGAGCACCAAAATAGAATATATTTATGCTAATAAACATTCAATGGAATGCAAATTACGGAAAAACAATGAATCAAGTAATCGTTGTCGGTTAAACGTATTCAGCCAGGAAATAGCGTTAGTACTTTGAACATAAAATTAGGGTTTCTCGCAGTTTTACATGCTGCGTAGTCTTTACAAATCATATTCCAAAAAAACATTGTCAACGTACAGTTGACACTTACCTTTATTATGTAATCATTGACGTCCACAGGCGTTCTTCACAGCTTCAAATGTCATTGGTACCTAAAAGATAACGGCCACATCAGCGTAAAAATACAAATATAGTTGAATAATTACAAACGCGCCATGAAAATACAAAAATACCATGGGAAACACTACAGGCGCAGTGATCTTCTAAAGTGAACGAAGTTTGTTTTACTACATTTTGACTAAATGCGGAAGGCATTCTTGCCCGTTTATGGACTTTGAATACTATTCTTGTCAAATTGGTGCGTAATTTTTAGGGGAATGCAACTAATCCTAAATAATGTTAGCAAAGAGCTTCTGCAATCTAGGATACTTTATTGAAATCACGGTGCAAAATTGAATATTGTGTAAGAGGCAATTAGATGAAGCCTGCATTTTTTTCTGGCACCTATTCCATACTAATTGCTTCTTCTTTTTGCAGCGGCAGGCAAATATAACAAGAATAACTTTTCTAAGCGTGTGATGCCCTGATTGGCTGAATTTGAACTAAAGAAGCGTTCATTTTTATGGTCGAGTTAGTATACAAGAATTTGATTTCGCCGGAATAGTTATGTACAACAATGAACATGTCCCGTTGAATCCTTAGAATTCATATTCATGCGGATGGCTGCGATGGATTTAGGGTCGCCACTTCACATCCTGGTTAATGTAAAAGAATCTGTGGTATTGAAGGTTTGTTAACCTAAAAGATTATATTTTTGGCTTTATAACATAAATGTAGCCACCGTACTATATGAAATGCTAACATTTGATCAAGCCAAGGCTATTGGGCACCCCCAAGCTACGGTTTTTGGGTCAATGCAGGAAGCTCATTCAGGATCGCTGGAAGAACCTACACCCTATGTTGAAAGTCACCGATCTCGAAATCACTTCTTGCGTCATATGAAACCTGTTATCAATCAGGAAAAGGGAACAAAGTTGAGATAAAAATTCAGTCCTGACGGTGCGGTTACAACTTTCAAAATATGGACTGGTTTATATCAGAGTAATCTGCATACAAACGGTATAAATAATCATCGGTAAATATTTCGGAACTCGTGAGCATCTCTTCTTTCTTCCCAGCATAAACTCCCGCCGCCTCTTTTGTGGGCGCACCTTGTTTTGGCTTTAAAAGTGCAAAATACAGGCTTCTTTCCCACCCCCTGCTCAGCGTGGATCCGAATCTATGCGTTCTAACCACTTCCGGGTGATGTTTCGGCAACCTAACAGAAAGACTACCTGGCTGTCGCTCCTTTTGTTGTCCATTAGTAAGTGTATTTTGCCACCGTTATAAACACGCCTTCATTTTTTGAGCGTACAAGAAACCCTTGAAATTCTGTCACACTCCAGTTTACAACGCCTACAAGTGGCTACAGGATGCCTCGTGAGGTAGAAGTAGGATGGCGTAGAGCAGGAAGTGGTGATAGACGTACAGCGCTTTGCTGTGACTAGGTCAGCAGTGGTATTAACTAAAAGGCACCGCAACTGATTCCACCACTTTCTTGGTGCTCGGCTGGACGTCCCCTTTTTCCGAACGCGCTGTCTCGTTTTCACTTCTCAGGCCCGCTTTCCTTCTGCGGATAACATCGTATGCTCCTCCCACACAAGAACAGGTGTGTGGTCAGCTGTACTTTGTCCTGATATCCTTACACGCAGCACTAACCTTGCGGAACATTCCCGGTATCAAATTCGTATATCCACCTCATCGGTTTTGTAGAAGATACGAACCTCTTTGTGATAGTGAAATAAATATATATTGAAATCTTCTTAATATTCGGCGCTTGTATGGAACGGGCTTAGCACTTTTAAACCAAGCTGATGCAAGGTTTTGACTAATAAAGATGGCAAGTTCTCGCATACCATTACCCTGTTTTCGTTAGCGTCGACGTGACCGCTGAAGTAGACTACGCATGCGAGCGCAGATTCCGTGAACTCTAACTTCATGACACAGGCGTAATAGCTAGGTGGCGGCTTAGCGTAGCCACCGCGCACTTGTGGATCCCTATTGTACCAGCGCGTCTGGACTTCCGCAAGCACAGTAGAACCTCGTTGATAACCTTTTAAAAAACGCGAACGAGAACCCTACTGCTGAGGAAAAGATACTATAGAGAAAGAAACTTACTACAGGGAATTTTTAGTGCTCACAATTAAGATTACAGTAACTGGAATATTGTATGAATCAAGAAAGTATCAACAGGGTCCTTCTGTACACTTCTCTCGACGTCTGGTGCCTTGCACAGAGCATATACTATTCTTATTTAAATTAGTTTATATTATTACTGCCGTAATCTGGTCTGGAAGGCACAAGAAACGACCAGCTTTCTCCGGTAAGGAAGCAACGTGCCCAGCCCTACTTGTGCTACGTCTCAGTTGCCTGAAACACTTCGGAAAGTTTAGTGGGTTGCCTTGTTGTCTAGGATTACCTGATTATTAAGCTTACTGCTGCTAAAACAATTGTCCAATCCAATCCAGTCGCGGTGGTGGCGGCTCCGCGGTACCAGCTGTGAGTCGTGCGACGTCACTGCTCCTCGCACTTGTGCAGCAAGGCTCTTCAGAAGCCACGCGAAACTGCTAAATCTCTTATAAATTTGTTGAGCACAGTAGAGAAAACACAAGACGAGGCATACAAGGACGAGCGCTCGTCCTGATATCCCTCATCCTGTGTTTTTTTTACTGCACTCAACAAAGTTATAACGAATTACCAACTCGCTCTTACCGACACGTTGCTCAATCTCGGCCAGTGTACCTCACGCTACAAAAACGCCTAGTTGTGATCAAGAAAGCTTTGTATCATTTACCGCAAAGCTCTCCGTCCCGGTGTCGCATCTTGCAATACGGCGGCCGGTGTGCATGAATAAGGCAACTGCAAGAGGTGGGCTAAAACGTGCCCTATCGTTTTCAGAGGTTACTGATAACTACGGCTTCATATAGCACAGTAAACGTGTACACTTGAAATATGATTTTAAACTCCCTGATGAGCTAATTATCCGACGCAAAACCGTTTTTTGTTGTACCACAAACGTCTTTGAATATACACAGAAGGCGGACGGCAGGTAGGCTGGTCAAGTTAAGAAAAAACAAATGAAAGAGAAATACCTGTGGAGTTGAGAACCAAAATTTAGGCATTGTTACGAAACGGGAACCGCAATCTAAAAGGCTGCCGGCGGGTCTATTAGCTACTCCGGCTCCTGCGTAGGGATACCGCATTTTTCGCTCACTCATGAAACGACTTTACCTTTAACAGCACCGGTGTTAATATTAGCGCAACCGTCTATGCTGTGTAGAGCCAGCGTTCGTCCGGCTCCTGCTGATAACGTTTAGCACAGTTACCGGGATCGGTTGCTCGGGTGACGGCCCAGGGCAACAAATAAATTCCTGCACTTACCTTTTCTGCTACTGGTGCGATTTCCGTGTCCTGCTTTTTGAATACAGAACCTAGATTTTTGGTTTGATGCAGTAGAGAGTGCCCAGCAAACATAAATTGTGCCACTTGGATTGCCACGTTTAGCAGGAGCTGGAGCTGGTAACCGCACAAAAATAGGACATTGCCGGAAAAACTGAGCAAATGACGAGAACATGTAACCTAAAATGATGCGCTTTTAATGCCGATAGGTTATATTTATTTTAAAAAAAAGCACAAAAAACTTACAACGCGTCAAATAAAGTTGCCGGCGACAATTAGCTCCATAAAAATCACACGTCACCAGCAAAAGAGCTCACTTAAGTCATCTTGATATCCGGGCCAGGGAAGGTTTCAAAGCTGGCTTCCTTTGGGAGAACTAAGCTACATTGAAAAAAAAACTCCATGTTTTAAGACTTCGGTACGAAAGTGCAACTTTCAAACACAGTCCCCTACAGCCTCAACTCCCGTCACTAACCCCGCGTTTTCTGACGCATGATGAGAAATGCCATAATGATGGCGATTGCTAATGTTGCCGATTTGTTTCATTGGGATTGTAAGTGCCATCTTACCTTCGTTTTATACGTTCTACTGTAGTAAAGTGCCTAAAGTACACGGCAGAAAGCTGGTTAGCCCATAAGCGTTTATTCCATGTCCCTAAAGATTATGCCATGAAATCGCGTGTTCGAAGAGCAATGGGTTGCGTGTTCGAAGAGCAAGGACAACCCTTTTATGAAATAACGAGAATAAGCACTTGAGGGAAGCACTTTGAGCTTGTTAGATCTCACTTTGACAACTAGCTACCATCTTTTCACCAACTGCTAAAAGCGGCTCTAGGTAAGACCGCTCTGTTCGACTGCATCACTTTCTTTGCACTTGGAACTACTATCGCCTTTGCCAGGGAGACTGCGACGTCAAACACTTTTTGTTGTGTCCTATTTCTCGCTGCACTTGCAGTGCTGATGTAGCAAAGATATGCCGCATTATGAACAAAAAGGTGAATAATATTTAAATACGCCTTGACTTTTTACAGGCCTCTGCGGACAGGTAGTAGAGGTTACTTTACTTACGGCCCCAAATAATGGCAGGGTGAAAAAATTTCTGGAGGTGGAAGCCCCATGAAGCAACCCACATGCCGGTTTTCAGACGAGCAGTCAGCCGATATGGGTGCTTAGTGTCGGTAACCACGCAATAGCATTCTAAAAACACAAAGAAATTATAAATGCTGTACAGATAATAACAGTAATACTCGGACGTTAAAAATGCTAAAACAATTTTCCAGCTTTGCAGGTCCTGGAATATGCCAGGAAAGCACGTTGCTTCTTCTGATGCAGGTATTCCAATCTCGCCTCAAGATAACACATTACCTTGATGAAGAAAACATTTGCGGGAATCTTTTGAAGGACATGTCACCTAAATAAGGATGCTTCGCTGGCTCGGCGCGGCCAGCTGTCGCGAAACATTGTTGGAATGAGAAACAGAGTAATATCTCAATATTTCTCTGACAGAAATGTCAGGCAAGCGTACAACCTTGTGGAAGGCTCGCAATCCGGAGCGTCCTTTCAGCCATCTTGATAACTGCAAATTGAGCTCACCTTCGTTTAAAACACAGCTAAGCCAATATTGGTCAAGGTGGAATGGATCTACGTAGTAACAAAACGCTTCCTTGTTACTGTGGGAAAATATTACTAAATAAATAGGAAGGATACCCTAAGCCCACACTAATCAAATCACTTCAGTAAAAAAATTCCAGTCCTTTGAACGATAAATAGTGTGCGCCAAATGAAGCCCATTTTGGGAGACAGATTAGAAGCATGTTTGACTGTGAACGTCGCAGTCGAGAGGGCAAGCATTGAAAGCCAGCAATGCTTAACGTACGCTTCATTGTTGTGCCTGTTTTTTTGGAATGCTATTTTGCGAATACCATATAGTACCTCTGAGGTCTCCAATATCCACGGGGGTGATAATTCGTGCTCTTGAACAAAGTATATTATTACCCAAACAACGATATTTCCTCAAGGTTATTTAGAATTTCTTTATTCTCTGTTCCTATGTTATGATTCTCCTGGTGGTCTCACCGAGTTGGTCCCACAGGAACATATTCAGAATAACCTGGATGCAATGAACGTCTATGTAGGAATACCTGAACTTACAGTTTTTCTTTTTCCCATTGCCACCCGCATTGAAGGCGAAATGTTGGCGACCTCTATGTAGCGAAACGTCACGGCGTTTAACCGTGATGTAAAGAAGTCGGGAGCTTATGACTCATTGTGTTTGGCACTTTTACTCAAACATAGACAGGAAAAACAACCTCATTTAGAGATCACCGGGAATATCATAAGGAGCCCGCTGCGATGAAAACGTCAGGAAACATCTCAACACGAAATTCGCCACGATGATCAATATGATGGACGAAAGGGCTAGCGCCATCCTTTGGCTACCGTTGCAGTCACTTCCGGTTTTGCTTGTTGAGCATGACACCTCAGCAGCTAGCAGGAGAAAGTACTGTTCAGGTTTTGTTCTGCGTCCATAACCGCAAACTACTGTGCGTTTCCACGTGTGAGTGAAATTTTCGTCCCAGACAAGTTTTGTGGTGCTATGCCGTCGTGACGGTGTGTAGCCGAGCGTCTCAAATTCTACCTGTGGTATGGGTTTATCGGTGATGAGGGGTGCTGCTAAAAAATGAAAAGTTGTGTCTCGTCGAAAAAAGCGCACAATTTTAAATGCCGTCACGGCTGCAGAGAAAGAAAAATGTTGCCTCCTGGGTAGTATGCCAGCTGGCGCCCTCTCAACAATATCCTGAGGACGCTAAAGAGCAGGAAGTTCTCGAAAAGACACCCTTTCAACATAAGTTCGGCTCTTCTAACGCGTTAAGATGCGTAAAATTTTCAAAAGGCAAAATGATGCTTAAGTTTCATTTGTAAACACGGGGGAGGCATCCTTGCTTTTTTTGGAGCGCAATGTATTGCCTATGCTCATGCAAAACCACGAGGCGCAACTCACGCAGTTTTTCGCTGTGAAATTAATACACGTTGTGAGAGTTAACTTTCACCAATGTGTAAAATTTCGGCTTTGCCTTTGTTTCTTAGTTTTGTCAACTTCGTTGCTACAGGTTTAACTGTATTAGTGAGCCTGTGCTTAAACCACATTGGTTTCACAAGCTAGGCGTCATGGTTGATCAGTGGCTAAGGTGTTGTGAAACTGAGGCCAAGGACACGAGTTCATTACCGGTGTCGGTGACTTTTGCCAAATCGTAGGTCGTGACCCATGTAAAGTCCGGGACGGGATCACGTTGTTCAGTGTTCTCTCCTCACCTCAGCTGACTAGGGTCGTTTACTATCTGCACGTCTTCCTCGTCAGCCTCCTTCAGCAGTTGTATTACTCGAACTTGCTAAGTGCGAAACCCTCAGTACTCTTGTTCGGCATTAAAATCACCAGCGAACACTGTTGGGGGAAGAGAATAAAAGGAGCGAAGGCGGCAAAACAAGGATACATTCTGGCGCATGGAATCATGTTGGGCCCATCGTCGTTCACGTAGGTGGGCGCAACCGAGAATTTCGGACGTCCAGCGTGAAGCCGAGCAGACACCAACTCATGGACGTCTGCACCAAAGCCGGCAGCTTACATCTTACAATGCGCTACTGTCGTAAGGACGTAAAGGATCGTCGGGCATTCTACCATAGTTAATTACGGCGCTCACCGGGATGAACGTGTTATGCTGGGCTCCGTGTAAGCGGTATCGCCATGTAAACTGAGGCAGCGGCCTCAGTTTATACCCTACTACCCTATACTGTGGTACCCTGCATTTCCTGAACCAAAATCGCCATTGGCTTGGTATTTATGCTTTTGATGCGCTCATTGTATTTCGCCAGCCGTACCACGGAAGCCCTGACAGTTCCACTGCAGCAGACGTTTATCGCTTTTGGACGTGGGTGTTGTTTCCGCTATGTGACTTCGAGCTGTGCACTGTTCTAAATGCAATTGATTCTTTTGGATCAGATATGACGTGTTCTCAAAATATGGATCTCACGGGAGTGGGAAGGTCAGTGCACGAAAAAGTTGAGGCTGTTTCACAGTGTGGCGTATGCGTTGGACAGGAAAAGCGGGCTCCTAACGACCGGCTCGTTTCATCTTCGTTCTCCAATTTATGCTAAGGAAGAGCTTGGTCAAGTTGCTTCTGAACAGATGCATAAAGGCGTCGCTGGGATGCGATCACTTGCTCTAATATGGTGGGGCTGTCTGGCAGGTGAGGTGCGTGGGCTGACGTGGCGACCTGTTGGACGGAAAAGCCTGCTTCCTCTAATCTGTGGTCTACGTAGATGCTGCCAACCTTTCACTCGTTTCCGCAGTAGGCTCTACCTTAATGCCACAGTGACAGGGGGGTTCTATTCCTTCGTGCACCAATGCTATCGACGTTATTTTACTTTCTAGCGGCGGAAATGCAGTCCAGCTAGCATTATCAGACGGTGGCATGTTCTTTGTTATAAGTTTGTTGCAGCTCCGCTGATTTTGTGCTCCATGCGCTCCCACACTTGCTTTAACGTTTTGATGTTTGCAGAGCATACGACAGCACGTGCCTTGTGTCCTTCCCTGTAAAATGTAAAAAAGGTTGCAGTATGGCGGCACTTTTAGGCAGGCCTCACTTTTATTTCCTTTCCCCTGGCTGCACTCACAGCTGCGCTGGGACCGTGTTTTGGGAGGCTCCTGTCCATGTAACATCAGCAACCAACCAATGGTCTCGGCAAATAAGGTTTAATGGCACCTTATTTGAAAACATTTCTCACGATTTCAGATATATAGCTAGTGTCAAATCTCCCGAAAGCACAGCTGGTCCTACCCAAGCGTTTAATGTGGAAAATTTTCGGACGATACACAAGTAGTATCAATTAGGAGGTCCTCATCTGTATAAGTCAGGACTACTCGCGTCACTGTGCTCGAGCAGCCGTGTGACCTAAGAACCTGGGCGTTGAACTCAATTGTGTGGCAATCAATGGGTGTCGAAGATATATCGCACTGGTTTGTCGTATAAGTGCCATTAAGTAACGTGACTGTCGGGCAGTTGCAGTGAAAGCCAACATGAGTCGATGCAGGCACGTTGAATAACCAATTCGGTGCTAATTTGGCCACGACCGCTGCCAGACAACGTCGCGAGATAGCGTAGATGCTGGCGTTGTTCTTAGGACGGAGCCGCACCATAAATTGTTCTTTTGACCTACGAGAGCAAGCTTCTTTTGTGTTGCATGGCAGCATTCTGGCGGGACAATTACTGTTGTCCTTGCGCCACTGTGATCATTTTTCTCCGGTGTCATCGGTGCTAAATGTGGTGTTTGGGGAGGGCTCTTGGAGCACTACATAACCGCTGTCACACAACTCCTGAAAACGCGCCTGATACGGAATTTTGAAATCACAGATTGCGACGCTTACAGTCAGCTTTGTAGCGGCGATTACACAACCTACGAGGATACAGCAAATCGGTTCACAAGATTCAAAGAGCACCTTGAAGCCGCGTCGAGATGCGTCAGACGTGCCTAGAGGTTAACCGCCTAGCCCAATTGGTCGAGGCAAAGGAATCCATCCTGGCTCGGTAAAAAACGCAGCGTTTAAACAGACGCCTACAAAAAAAGGTAGTTGAACTAAAGAGATAAGTCAACCGGCGGCACTCAGAGGAGCCTGCAGGAGAGCAGTGGACGGAAGTCTGCGCCTTACTGAATGGGAGAATGAGGGGAGGTGCCGATTGCGACCTCCTAAACCACCTCCTCAAAGTCTCCGGGTACCAATAGAACCAATAACTCGCAATTGACTGCATCATCCACAAGCAAAAATGACGCGTTTCGACGAAGCAGCTCTGGTACAGGATCAGGCTAATCGATATTGTGAAAGAAGTAGCTCTGCCTCTCTAGTGCCCCATAATCATCATCATGAGTTCACAGGATTAAAGGAATCATCAGGAGGGGTCTCAGCGGCTCGTCCCTTTGTCAACATATCTTTGGTGCCGAAACCCGGGACAAGGAACCTCGAGTGATGTGCCATAGTGAGCGGATTTTGCTTCTCTTCAGCCGCCCTTTCACCTCTTGGACGAAAGAACGAAGCCTCATATGGAAGTCGCCGATTCGAGAAACATCGGAGCAGCCTAAGAAGAAGAAGATCAAACAATCAGAGCCTTCGGAGATATCTGCACGATGCAAGACATGATGCTCCCATGCGGGGACGATAATAACACCGAGACGACGCCGACTTCTATCCCCGGAACCCGGTCGCCAGCCATTACGAGATTTGCGATGCTGGACCGGAATATGAAGGCCCTGCTCGAAAGGCGGCGCATCGTCCGACAATTGGTCGCGTCCATCCTCGGCAAGATTGAGGACCTCCTCCCAGTCGAAAGACCACGAATAAGTGAGTTGAAAGAACTGCTTGGTAATTTGATTCAATATTGTGACGCACTGAAAATGATTATTCGAGAAGTTCAAGACACCGTGGACATTGATAAATTAGAGGCCAAAGTTGAAGATGCGCTGAAGTTCGAAGAATTATTTTGCATGGCAAAGGGAAAGGCTGATTTTAAATTGGTTGAAGCGTAGAGAGCCAGAAAAAACCTAATTGCTTCTTACAGATGTCGAATCTACACAGAACTGAAGGAAGACCCACAAGATAAAGAAGAATACTTTGAGAACACCGATACTTTTGCTTCAGCTGTGAATAAAGGACCAAATATGAAGAAAACGAGCGTACTTTTGCAAGTTTCAACGTTAATAAATCCGGCTATCTCGTGTCTAATCCTAAAGAAACGAAATACGACGAGGTTATCGCCCACAAGAAAGTATCAGATGGAAGGTTACTTTTGGCTACTACGTTTGGACCAGCGCAAGCAAACGAGATAATTCACGACTCGACCATCAACCCCCTGACATCACCTGTAATACGCAAGAGCACGCGAAGTCCTGGAGCACTGAATGACCAAGAAAACCGCAAGAGTAGAGAGCCTAAGGCGCTTTCTAGCGGTTCGCCAATCGAAGACGGGAAGAGATCTTCGCTTCAACGTGACCTGCTTGGTGCTCTAGTGATAATATATATGGTTCCGAGAAAGAAGGTGTGCAAGCGAAGCCAAGAAATAACTGCCAAGAGAACACGTGCGGAGACGAAGGAGCTAAAAGTCGGTTCAAATGGCACTTCACCCTCACTTCAAGAAAATCGGCGCCGAAAACAACAGGTTGCGGAAGGGAAGCATATCAATGGGCGCCGGATGTTTTCAGCAAGAGGGCGTACAGGATTCCGCGAGCCAATGCAAAGAGCTGAATTTCACTCCAGGACACTCAATATATGCTGTGAAAACAAGCCTACTCCTAATATTCTCAATGTGCACGCGGATGCCACTAGGAAAAATGATGTGAGGCGGAAGCAGAAAGTAATACCTGCTATAAAGACGGAAAGAAGCTCAACTAGTATTCTCACTTGACTGCATCTAGTGGCCTCAGTGGCTTGGTTCATGGGTCCACAACGCCAAGACATCGTTACCATGGGTGGAGGTGGAACGTGCGAGGTGTCGAACTTTTTGGGCTCGCATAAACATGAAAGGAACCCTCCACGGACTAAAAAATTTTTTGGACGCGGAATATGCTTGTTCATTGTTGCGCGGGGGAGGATTTTGTAACAGATGTAGCTCTGCCTCTCGGGTGCGTTATAATCATCTTCATGGGTTCACAGTGTAAAAGGAATCATCACGAGGGGTGTCGGCGGCTCGTCCCTTTGTCAACAGATATATCCCCATGGACCCAGAATACGATGTAGATTACCCGGAATATGTGGTCACTGACATTACATACGTCGGCTCTCTTTTCAAGGAACAGGAGATATGGGCAGTCTTACAAGACATCTGGGATCACAATGCACACCACAGGGAGCAGTCATCTCGCCGCTGCGATTTAACATTGCAGTGAAGAGGCTGCCCGAGCAACTCGCACAGATTCCAGGGTGACCATGCCCTCTAATCCGACGACACTCCACTCTGAAGCACAGGCAGGTTCGATGCCTACCTCGAACAGAGGTTACCTCAAATACTTGAGGTCAAAGAGGGCTTCCTGGTAGAAACAGGACTAAACATCTCATCGTCCGAATCTGAGCTTCTTCTCTACCCATCCGCTCGAAAAGGCAGACGCGGCATGCCCCCATCGGAGCAAACGGACATGGACCTACATACAAAAAATGACCGACCCAACCCTAATCAGGAATGTATGTCCATCCTCGGACTCCTTATAAAGCACATTGCAGCAATATGAAAACCATCGAGAAGCTGCCCAGGCGGCAGAGAAAGTGTGTCCTAAGACCGGCTCGTCTATGGCCGCTTTCTGGCATGTCCGGCCAGAATCCAGGTTCTGGCAGCCACTGATGATACGATGAACGGCCAAAATTCGGCAACCAGCGCTTCGGTGTTTCTCCGACCGCCTGTGTTCAGACGCACAACGACACCTACCCGGCTGCCAGGTATTCAGTTCCCTTTCGGCTGCCCATGATGAGAAAGAAAACAGCCGAAGGACGGCTTTAGGACATCTGTTTTTACTTCGGGAAGCGGTGTTCAGCCGAAGCACGGCAAGCGACCGGCCACAGAATATCAGTATTCTTGTGGAAGTTGGTGTTCGATAGGAGACCGGCCGGAGCACGGCTGCCGTGCATTCGCTCTTTCAACGGTGAACCGCGCGTCCAGCGGCAGAATACGCGTTTTCTTCCGGCAGCCGGTGTTTTAATGAAGACCGGCTGATTTACGGCCCCAGAATGTACTTTTTTCAGTCGTTTAGCGATCCTCGGCCGAATTACGGCAAACGAACGGCCGCAGAACTTTCGGCGAACGGTGTTCAAGAGGAGACCAACCTTCGTAAGGTATCAGGGTATACGTCATTATGCGAATAACGGCGGGCGTCTAGGCGCCGAGAATTCATGCAAAGACGTCTTTGGTAGAGAGACCCGCCGATGTAGGACCGGTTTTTTCCTGGGTGAAGAAAGAGCCATTAGGGTGCCGAATGGCGCAGACGCGTTTTTCATCCGCTCGGTGTTTCTACGCTTTAAATGAACGAACTACGTTTGTCAAACAGTAATGAGGGTTCTAGGAGAACGGGAAAGGTGCAAGGACTCACTGGACATTACCAGGGAAAGGTTTAGGCCATCGAAATGCCATTTATTGCCACAAGATGACTGTGCAACACCTACGGGTGAGCTAAGCCTCGCCAGGCATAGCCGCTACAACGCCTCGCCCGTCAGCTTCGTCAACGCATCAGCTCGAGGCTATTCTCCCCCTCAAGAATGGATACTATTGGAGACATCGACGTGGCAGCGATGTCCGACCCGAGATGGCGGTGGTTCACCCAAATAAGTGGCCTTAAAGGGCGTTTAGCAAGCGGCGCCCCTGCAGGAGCTCAACTGGCGCCATGTCAAGGACTCCCCACCAAAGAAAGGCAAGGGCGCGCAAAAGCGCAAGCTTCCGGCAATTCTTCTTACAATAATACTGCGAAAAACAATGTTGCACTATATTGTTGGTGATAAACGTAGAAGAGGCTAAGCTCGTGCATTGGTAGGCTCATCTTCGTGCCCTGCACTGGGTTACTTCATGGGATTTTATGACTGCCTTTTTAGAAACAAGTGGTATTTTGAATTTGCCATAGCGACAGAGCCTTGTGAATGACGAAGCCTGGATATTAATTTAGTAGCGGTGTTTAAAATTGAGATTAGCTACACTTGGGGTATGACTGATTTGTTTAAACATAATCACCAGCAACCTAGAAAACGCGGTTTTCGTCAGGTTTTTCTTACTCAACGCAGCTTGTTGAGTTCACGCACGATTTGGCTTTAGCAATAGATAAGCTTAAAGTAACTGAGTATTTTCTTGTACGGCTAAAAAGCAGTTGACGTTGTTTCATATCACCTTCTTGTTAGTACATTGCGGGCAATAAACTGAATGAATCGGTTATTGCATGGATAGCCGAGTATACATCTCTAAGACAGCAGTTGGTCGCTCTCAATGATTGTTCGTCCGGATATATTCCCGCGACCTCAGGAATTCCCCAAGGCTCAGTTGCGGGCGGTCTTTTTTTTCTGTTATATATAAATGTTATTACTAGTGGCCTAAAATCTTTGTTCAGAATGTTCACGAATGACTGCAATTTACAGGACTGTAGCGAATGAACGTGATTCTGAATACTTGAAGCATCATTCAAATTTAATAACATCGTGGAGTGCTGATCCAGAAAAGTCATTGAATCTTAAAAAGTGTGTTAACGTCACCTTTACAAGAAAACCTTCATTCTATTTGAATACGTATACAGTAAATTACACTGCTTTAAGACCTACCGGGGAAAATAAATGACTAGGAGTTTATTTAACGAGTTTTTTAGAGAAATAAGCACGTTCACAACAAAAAAGTTAAGGATGCACGTGTTTTTGGCTTTCCGAGATAAAATTTGAGTGAATCCCCACTTAACCTAAAAGAAACCGTATTTTACTCATGTGCGCAAAATTTTGGAGTTCTCATGTGTTTTCTGGGATCTCTACACCAAAGCGCTGGTTCATACGCTCGAAAACATACGGAATAGGGCAGTGCAATTCCTATTAGGCAATTGGCACTGCCAACTTATCATGATGAAGAGTAAAAGTAAACTTGAATGGTAATACGGGAAAGATCAGAGACGAAACGTCGGATTGAATTTTTTTCGTAATATCTACTTTTTGAAAACTGGAATATAAGGGGAGAAGTATATCCAAGCGCCATTCAACAAATCCCGACGTGGGACCGCTAGCTTGAAATAATTAACTTTCCTTTAAAGGTGAAGCCTTGCGCGATTCATTTTATTTTAGATCAATGTGAGAGTGTAATTATCTTCCACGTATGATTTGTATCTACTGTTTATGATGACGGTTTTCACCACGCTTTGTAGAAATATTTTGTTATTTTGTCTCAAATTTGATGCTTAGTGTTATGTATCTCCCTGCTGTAACGTATGCAGGGGCAAGAAGGTATCAAATAAATAAATAAATAAATAAATAAATAAATAAATAAATAAGATCGCGGAGCCGCAAGCTCGCTTCCTACGGATTGAGAACCCTACGCATTAAAACTTGAGCAATAAATTATTTATTACTTTATTCTTTGCAGTAGGCAAGGTTTGCTGAATGAATACTACCATTGCTAAGTTGTTTGTTTGAAACAAAATATGAAACTCTAGTCTTACACCTTTCCTTGCGTGAACACAAAGGGATACAACTGCAGCCACCTGAAGCAGGGCGTCATTCGCAACACGTCTAGAATTTTGTTAACGTAGTACGACTTTAGAGAAAAATCAAGTTTTTTTTGACTATTAAGGGGTGTCCACGTAACTCACGAAAACAACATAACAAATATATTGAAAATGAAAGTACTTCTTTTATCTCTTTTATGGTCAGCCCTGTGAAAGATCGTCAGAAAAGTTGATCGAGTAGAACATTTCTTGCAAGAAAATTGGGAAAATACTGGACATACTTTTTGTGTGAAAGAAATCTTATTGAATGCTGCTGAGTGTTTTGTTTAGTACCGCACCGCTTCGTAGATCATTCGCACCGGTTTTATATGCAAAAAAACTGGTCAAGCAGCTGTTGTAAAAATAGTTGATTTAGTTAGAGCATGAAAGTATTGTATTAAAAGAAAGTGCCCTAAACCTAACAAAAAAGGCTTTTGTAGAAGTTGCCCAGCAATCATACCCCAGACCTTTCGCGATAGTAGCGGTGTACTTCGCACGGGACATTTTAACCGCAGTGGCCAGCAAAGCACCGCCCGCTGTCATAGCCAAGCAGGAGGTGATAGCTCAAGGAATGCAAGACTCGTCATGACCCTACGTATATAGGCACTCTCGCTTCGTGGCCAGGGTCTTTCTGTTGGGCAGGATTGCGACGGACGCACCCAAAATTCTCACCATACGCAATGAACAAGCCGTCCATAACATTACATGGTTCTCCGCGCACATGGGACACGCAGTACACCCACGAACTCCCAACGTCAATGAGTTAGCTAACAACCGTGCTCAAGGTT
This sequence comes from Haemaphysalis longicornis, assembly GCF_048455015.1. Lineage (NCBI taxonomy): Eukaryota > Metazoa > Arthropoda > Arachnida > Ixodida > Ixodidae > Haemaphysalis > Haemaphysalis longicornis. The sequence continues at coordinate 33,677,297 of NW_027526204.1, forward strand.
TCGTGTGCCGCGCTGGTCCCAATGCTACCCTTAGTGACGGGCTGGGTGATTACGGAGATTCTTTGCTCAGTTTCAACAAACTTACTTCATTCTATCAGCTTGAGCGCAGGATGCTCCCACGACTTAACCCGAAGGTGACACGATCACAATCCATAGGTTTCGGAATGTTAGAGGTGAATACGTTTCTCATTAGGAGCAGGTTCTGCCTTATCCTGCTTTCCATCGAACCTCGGTGTCTTAACTGCTCAGAGGCTTATTGCACTCTTAAACACATGCGTTGGAAATGTCCGCTGCTACGTATGGCCACCGACTACACCACCGAGCACCATTGCACGAAGGCTCTTTCGAGCGAAGAGCCTCACAGGCAACCCCTGGCTGTCCAGAGGGCATGTGAGAGTGCACGAGACCAGGGTCTTTGACCACCAACGCGGGTGTGACCCGAGACAACCTGATCAGAACCGTTAGCGGCTATCTAGGATAGTCTCACTGAATACTTAAAAAAGTTATTTGTCTGTCTGTCTGTCGGTTTGAGCTATATTAAATATTTCGGGATATTGATTAGTGAATATATTGGATCACGGCCGTTGGAGGCCCATTCAGAAAGCACCCCTTTTTAAGACGTTTCGGGAAAGGTATTTGCTTCGCAAAGTAGAGCGAGCGCGGGCCGTGGCCCGAAATATTGATCTCAAAACATAGGCACGCGATTCACTGGCTCACATGTTTTTTCGGCATGGTTTTCATGGATATCCTACAGCATGCAACACTACAGCAAAGGTAATACCCTGCACGGTGCGGCTATCCCCCTAACGTCATCTTACTTCTCCCTTGCTTTATTCTCCAAGAAGATAGGTATACATGCGTAATATATTTTATATGCGAAGCATCATATGCTCGGGGCTGTTTCCTCCCTTCCTTGTTGTTGTCCACCGTCCCCACTGTACTGCGCACGCGCGTCTTTTCAGCCCCGTCAGCGTTTGGGCTGATTTCAGCGCAGTGCACTATAAAAAGAAATAGTTAGGTGGCGCAGACTTTGATCCCACGACGCTCTTACCGCAACGGGAGGTACGTGGTGCTCTTCCTACTGCGCTAGAAACCGAGAAGGGAGCATCTGCTACGAACGCGCCTTATGTCCTGCCCTTATTGAAACTACGCCAAGAAGCTACTGATACAACGAAGGCACACAAAGCTGAGCGTCAACAGAAACGACGAACTGAAAAATTTAAATGATGATGTTGAATATCCTGCGGGAAACCACACGCCTTGCAGCTCAACCAGAGAAGAAGGCGATGAGGGCGGGCAGCGGGGTAGGAGCGCGAGCACACAACAAAAACGAGAAACAGTAGGTGTTCGATCAGGTAACACGGGTGTCGGTCTCTTCGCTGTGGCTACATTTCTCTACATTTCTCGGTCTCTACATGGGGGTTCACACTACGTTCCCGATCGGGCTCCGATACATGAAACAACATAACGGCAACACAATGGAACCTACACGGAACCCTCATGATGCTTGGCATCTTGCTCATGGTTCCCCACGGGAAGATGGTGTAATTTCTTCTACGGCAGTTGTAGCCCGTAGTGTTCATTTGGATCCATCAAATTTTTAGACGGGCGATTCACCATACATGTACTTAAGCTATTGGCCTCTTATGAGAACATTAAGCCTACTGTTTACTTTCTTGTGTATTGCATGACCCAGCCCTGGGTTTACAGTTTACGCAAGGGTTTTTAATAAAATATGTACTAACAAACGTCGTTTTATTTCGTCCTGCAAACACTAACTTAAAAAAAAACAGGCCACAAGAAGAAACAACCAAGCGCCGCTAAAACGTGATACCCTAGGTCCATGGGGTATCACACTTTTTGAAGAATATCGGAGTTAAGGCAGGAGTAATGACGGTTTTTTCAGAGCCCAACAAACTGGCGTCTTTGTGCGCCAAGGTCAACTGCAACGACAGCCCAAGAGCCGTATGTGAGAAGAAGCATAAAACCCAGTTTGTGAGTTGTGCCGACAAAGTGGTGTACGAAATCCCATTTTCATGCGGACGAGTTTATGTAGGTCAGACTGGTAGATGCCTGAATGATCGCCTTAGAGAACATGCCTACGACATGCGCACAGGAATGGGCAGCAATCTTGCGATACATTGCAAGAAATTCGAGAAAAGTGATTGCCACCCAAAGTAAAAGAAACGCGCCTTCTGAAACGCTATCGAGACGCTCGCTCACAGGAAATATTGGAGGCCTCCCTGATTTTATATTAAGGGGAACAATGCGTGAGCACGCCATCAATTGCCGTTTTGGAAAGAGAAGTGGCATATCTAACCAGGTGAACCTCACTTGTACCAGATAGCAAGCTTGACACCAAGTCTGATTGTTTTATCCTTAATGTAATCTTAAATTGCATACTTGGAGTGACATGTTATCCTTGAACGGACGCATGCTTGCAGTCACTGGTTTCAGCTGAAACGCATCTTATGCTCGCCCCTCTGCCCTTCCTGCGTCTGTCCGGCGTTGTCCGCACAGCTGCGCCTCTCCTGTCCTCTCTCCGATAGCGAACACTCTCTCCCAAACAGCTGCGGGTTGGCGCAGCGCGCTCTCACTCCGTTGCTAGGCGTCGGTGGGCGGCGCGGTGCTCGGCGCTGCGTGTGCTGCCCATGTGCAGTATTCTCTCTCTCCGCGCTCTCCTCTCCTTCGGGCGCTGTGTATATAAAGTGGCATGCCGCGCTCTGACGGTCTCAGTCGAAGGTCGTCCACATTACGCTTGCACTCTCTCGCAGTACTCGACGATTGCTTGATGCAATCGTTGAGCCCCTAACTGTGCACTTTACGGACCACAAGGCACTCATTCTCATCTGCAATTAAGACCGTACCTGAGCATACGTGTACTGCATGTGCATTGCATCGTGAAAATGGAAAATTACGCCCACCTCCCCTTCGTGTGAGAATCCCTGCTATAAGCGTAATCAATACGATGGGAAACGCCAATGGAACCCCCCATGAGATGCATTGCATCACACCAGGGTTCACGCAAGGGGAGGTGGGCGTAATTTTTTCGTGTATTGAGTGTCGTGTAATAAACCGCACTTAGTGTTTCGTCAGCTGTCAAGATTGTCACTTCTTCCGTCCACGTCCATGTGCTGTTTTTACTGCGAATAATGTGTAGCCAACTAGGCCAACGTCAAGCCTTAGTAAGAAAGGATGGCCCGAAGCCGCAGGGGAAGAGGAGGGCAGGAAGGACACCAAAAGAGGATTCGTGGCACTGCGGTTGTAACATGGGAGGCCGACAAATTTGCATAGAAGGCTCTTGATTCGTTGGCATTTTTTAGAAGATTCTGGATTAAATTTTCAAAGAATGCATGCGACGTAATTGTTGGAACTTTTAAACAACAGGCTGAATTTTTCACCCTGAGGAAGGTCTCAAGAATTGGTCTTCATGCCACTAGAAACATAGCAATTGTTGTCCAAGAAAGTCAAGTGCAAACACTTCTGCTACGTGGTATAAAAATAGGCTTAAAACTAATGTAGCAGAAACACGAAATAGGGACAACAAAACCATGTCTTCAATGGGATTTCGTCCTGAGACATGTGGCGCAAAATTGAAGTGAACGGCAGCAGGTGCAGATAACCTACAAGTGGAACGCCATTTAAAGAATCTTAATACCTATATGCCACCAACTTTAGGAGTACAGGTAAATATTGGGCGAACAGTACTCCGTATCTTTGATAGGGTGACAATAGATTATAGCGTGAAACTTCAGATTAGAAATTACAATTTTTACTGTACTCTTTTTATTTCACTTCTTTTGTTATCTTCTGCCCTTTGTCCAAAAACGTCGAACATGTACAACTTTGAAGGACGTTGCTACGCAACTGTTTCCTCTTTGAGCATTTCGCAAGGAGCTTGGCTGACAGCGCTCCATTCTGACGCTCAACTATAAAGTATTGATATGACGCCAGGTATTTTTACTTGTAAACAAAATAAATTTAGCGGTCAGCATATTGGAAGAGTTTTACCAAAATTAAAAGAGCGCTTTTTTGAAAATATGGCGTTGAACCTGTGATTCTTGTCAATTTTTCCCTCGGTATATAAATTTGGCGCAGATTGGTTGTTAGTGTGCAACATATAAATCAATGATTGAATCCATAGGGGGATCCTTTGCCTTGTGTACAAAGCATAGAATTTCTACAAACCTGACGGAAGTCGCAATCACAAGAGTACGTCGTTGACAGTCAAGGAAACAGGGCTCCTCTTTTGTGTTGTGCCCGCTACAGAAAAACAGTGATGCAACATGTTTTGGTGATAATGGAAGCACGTGGGAAGTCCCGCATCTGGCAAGACTTTCAGGAAAATTCAAGATGTTTTTTATAAGCGAGTGAACTTTGTGCATTGAAGTAATTTGTCAAACTGTCGTGCCTGTTGCATTTTTATCTTATTTTGCACACTTACAATTTACAGCGTTTTTTTTGAAGGATCACAGGTGAATAAAGTTTGAAGTTTGCTGCTCAAAAAATTTGAACTGTGAGACATGGTTAAATAGCGCCGTAAGGACGGGACAAACACAGAGACCACACAGGCCTAGCGCTAGATCTATACTTTTGTCCCCTCCTTACCGTGCAACTTAACCATGTTTCACAGCTGGAACCAACAAGCCCACATTTGCGCGCTAAAAAAATTTCTTTGCAATATTTAGGAACAATGTTAAAAAATTGCACTCTAAACCGAGTTTGACCTTTTGTTGCCAAAGATCTGTATTTCTTCTGAGCAACCAAACTTTTTTTTGAAAAGCACTCCAGTCTTGAATTGAGCAAAACTTTCCAAATTGCCCCTCCTAAATATTTTCTGGGATAGCCTTCGCTGGAGTTGGCTGAGGCGCACCGGCAGGCAGCGGCGGTGGTTCAAGTTGTCGCGTTTTCGAAAAATGTTACCGTAAGAATAAATTATTCCCGGCTAAAGTATTCATGAACTTGGACATCAACATAATCATTTAACAATAAAAAGTTGTAGCAAATTGAAGAGGCCCACCAGCAATTCCTTGGTCGATCTTATCTAAATCACTTCCACTGTTGACAGTTTTACACATTGTTACGATTTAAGGCATCCGATTCATTTTGGTGTTAATGAGACAGAGTAGCATCGCACGTTCGCCGGTAATGCGGTGATCTCTATTCTCTGCTCGTATATGCGTACAGGCCTGAAATGCGATCTGCAAGCCTATGACAGTAAACGGCAGCACTCTGGTTTCTAATCGTGTGGACTGGGGTCTTTTTTCTGCGGTACTTGATGTCCTTTAGACAAATTAGGAGCAAGATATTTCTGATTGAAACTTTGCTTCCACTAGGTAGATAGGTTATATGAGAATTTTACGTATTCAGTAAGGGGCTCTGGTGCGTGAGAACCAAGCATGAAGCATGAATAGAATTCAAGTCCGGTCTGCTATCCCGACGGTTATTTCAGATCTGGGCACTTTGCTGGCATTTGGGATATATGCGTTCATGTCACAAAATTTTTTCAATGATTTTGTTGAGAAAGTTATCTTAACCGGGGTATGCAACTCTTCTTCTGCTATATGTTCCGGTCTAGTAAAAGCTCATTAGGAAGGCTGTGTTAAGCTTGGCTTTATCTTCTGATTACCTATAAAGCGCAAAAATTACACAATCCACAAAGAAGGTCAAAAGAGACAAGCACTGATTCCAACCGACTTATATTTTTGAAAGCGATCACATATATTTACAAAATGTGCGCACCTCAGCACTAAATTACAATTGCAACGCATATATATATATATGTATTTCCCAGGCGATCACTGCTATTCCTTATACACTCAGATCACAATAGGCAGCCACCGATGACTATGTACCCCTGAGTTCTCAAATCTCCAAGAACACAACAAAACAGGAGCATTGAAAATGAATACTGATCCCCCAAAACAACACAATAACAGAGCAAGCCGCCGGTGGTCGATTTCCAATTTCTGAGGAGCAAGTGAGACAGTTTTCTTAGCCGACAATCCTAGCGATGGCAAGTTATTGCAAGCATCCGCTAGGCGCACCATTTCAGCCACCTACGATTACAGTCGCATTATTGCAAGGCGTGCATTTCCATCTCTCGCAATGTTGACCGAGCTGCCCTGTGTGCCCAGTCGTCACATTTCATACATACTCGCGAAATCGCACATTCAAACATCGTGAAAATTGTAAAGGGATGGCGGAGACCACATTTTCCGCGCACGCAGAAAACTTGTTTTTGTGGTTGATACTTCAGCTCTTTTTCCGTTTTTGCACGGGCGTTTTTAGAATAAATGTCAGTTGGAAGTAGCGCTTGTCTCTTTCGTTCTTCGTCTCTTGTGTTACGTTTTGCGCTTTATTCGTCAGCAATGCAATACCAACTTGTCCAGAAGTCCGCAATTTTCAGCTATGTTTTTAATTCACGGAGCAGTCAGAACATTACTTGGAAATTGTGTTATGGACCGCAGCCCTACAGTTTCTGCCTAATCAAGTAGCATGTAAATTGTGCAAAATGAGCTCTTCTTTCGTTTTCAACTTCCATGTTATACTTGGGACAAATTTCAGGGTTGTTCAAAATTCCCCTGCAAATGGCTGTAGCCCTGAATGACCGAGGACAAATGTTTTGGTTTGGGAAACACAGGTTTCTGATAGCTGCAGGTAGAACAATCTAAACAGTCGCCTGGAAAAGTCGAGACACCCTGGATATTTTATTGGGCTGGCCAGTGTATTAGTCTATACCACTTGCTACTAGTTAATTCTTCTACCTGGGTATAGGATGCAAAGTGTATGCACGAGTATTAAACTCGGCACATAGAATACTTTGCAAAATGCGCATTCGTGAAACAAAAGGCAACGTGAGTGGGCTTCTCTTTTTGGAGTGAAAGCTTTATTATCCCAGGAACAAACCCAGAAATCTCTTTCTTTATTTAGTATCTTGCAGTGTCAATCTGGCCCTCAAGTTCAGCCAAATGGAAACTAGCGTGTTTTATATTTTGACGGAGTGAGTCAAATCACTTGTTCGTTCCAAGGCGGTGTGCAGAGAGGGATACGGCGAGAGTGTGCGGCTGGCAGGAGATGTGCCATGGGAAAGTGACAGGAGGGAGTGGCTGCTTCGAAGGTCACTGCAAAATTCCATATAGATCGGTTGCTGCGCCAAGGAGCATTGCATTGCACTTGTTTAAACATTCCTGGGCGCACTTGAGAAAAGCTATGGCTACAAAAACTTCGTTTAACGTCCCTCATCCGAGGCAACTTTTTTCTATTTTGTATTGTAAAATTTATGCTTGCTGTCAACTTTTTATACCAATGTAGGAGAGCCACTAGGAACCAACAGGAGTGGCCCCTTCACTAGAGACACTGCACCCGACAGATTGTATTGCACGTTCAATGTGCAGTACACGCCAAAGTTTAGGCACAACTGCTTGTTTATGGAAATGTTACTTAGGCTCAAGCCAGGCGGCCAGGTGCCTACGGTTAAGAAGGCCACGACCAATATTTCGAAGTAATACGGTTTAATTTGCTTGTGTTTAATAGTTTATTGTGCCTTTTTTATCTCACCAGATCAACTTGTGTTTTAAAACTACAGGTAATAAAAAAACAGTGGGAATGTTTCATGCTGTTGGCTATGGTCCTCGTGTTTTTGTTTCAGTGTGTTTCTGTCCTATTTTTGTTATTGCCATTTTTTAAAATCATGGTGTTCGAAGATGAATTGCTTTAGTTTCAGATATTTGTTGAACTGCCTTTTTATTTGTAGATTGTTCTTCAATGTGTCCTAAATAAGAGATGCCTTTTCCTGAGACTCATGTGCATTAGGCCACTTTCTGGTATCTTTTTAGTCACAGTGAATAAAAGCGGAGAAAAACGCAGCACAAAAAACAACTGTACACGACGAGCGATTACACAAGAACGAGCGTAGTTGGTCTTTTTGTTCTTTGTTTTTCGGCGCGGTTCGTCAGTCTGACTTCATACAATCTTGCTCACTTATCGGGGCTCCTAATAATTTTGTGCGAAATTCTTGTGCGAAAATCTGTCTCTTATTCGTGTGTTAGTGCCATCTTAATGTCTGCTATTGTTCTAGTTTTATTGTTTTGCGTGGCCAATTCATATTTCTATGCATTGTTGCTTGTTAGGTTTTTCAAATGTGTCCTAAACAAGAGCTAGGTCTCTGTTCTGTGTAGGAGTGCAGCAAGGACTGTTTTTTTTTTATTTTGATATTTAGTGCCAAAAAATCTCTCTTCTGTGTGAAAGTGCAGAAGAAACAAATTTTGTCTTGCTATTGTCGTAGGAAAAAACGCCTGCGTTCATTTATCCTGCTTAGCACGTTTTAATACATCTTGGCCTTGCTGTTTTTACCGGTCACAAAAAGTGAAACTGCTTAGAAGCGCAAATGTTTCAAAGCATGATGCACAAACTTAGATCACTATCGAAATGGGCGGAAAAGTAGCCGCAGCCTCAGGGCACGCACGCTGCTTCGCTGGGAATAACGGAGTGAACTTGAGGCGCAACGCTAGAAAGTTTGAGTACTTTTCAGCTGTATCAGGTAAAGCCGCCGCATGTAGAGCTCACTCTCTCAAGGAGCGATGGAATACTGATTGCTTTGCAACTATTATACATCCGTGAGGTACTCCCTGTAGAAAGGAGTATTCAAACCCCGCAATGGGTATTTTGGCTCCCGCTATGCCGCAAGCCGCGCCACTGGCCGGATAGAAAGTGCGCTGCGTCGTGGAAGTGCCGCGGCTCTTCTGAAGGGAGTACGAATATTATGCGCATGAAAAAGGGCCTAATGCTTGAAAAAGAGTGAATCAGAGGACAAACGTTTTTACTCCTATACAGAAAGCCATGTGCACTATATGGCTTCTCAGAGTTTGTAGAAGAGGGCATGGGGGCAAAACTGCGATCTTGGAATAGGTTTCTTCACTACTACGGCTATGTTTAGCATCAAGATATGTATGTATTGCAACTGAAGGCCTTGAGACCTCGAGCGGTGAGGGGTTTAGTGAGGTTGGGATTTTCACTCACTGCTGGAGACTAGCATGGTATGGTTATTCTGATGTAGCACTTTTTCAAAATTTTGTTTAATCAGTTTGGTTCATCCGTTGGGTTGATCGGTCATGTTTCATCAGTTTCTTGACAATCAGCATTAGGTTATGTGCCCCCTCTTATTGAGGGCGACTTTTCAACATTTAAAACTAGCAGCATTGGCTTTAATCAATTTTTTCGGAGGCATTGATCTGATTGCGGAAGAAAAGATGGTAACACAGGTGACGCTGTGGTTGCTTTAGCTGGAATTCATTCGCTATTACTACGAATTAGGCCACTGAGGGTGAACCACTTGGCTTTTTTCAGTACGGGTCGATGACGCCACTGGTTGATTTTTCACTGTGTAATTCAGGCCCAAAGAGGGGACCATGTGTCCACAGGCCAAAGCAACGCCTGAAGAGCTTTTTCTCAGAGAAAACTTGTGAGTAGGCGTATTCTCCAAACATCACTCTTCCGTTGAAAGCGCAATTTCCGCTGAGCAGAGTGATGCCGTCAACGTCAATACATCCACCATGATTGGAAATCAGTAGTGTCGAATGAGAGGGCGAATCACTCCCCTGGAGATTAGTTGTGCACTGTAAAATATACTATCCCCGGGCGAAATAATCATCTTGTCATGCTCTGACGGGTGAAGAGTACGGGAGAACAGTAGAAAAAACCATTGAATTTTAACTGCCGCTTTGTGTAGGTGAATATTAAGAAGTACGACATGACATGTTTCGTTCCAGGATAGTGCATAAAGGTGAGTCATATCACTGGTTGTTTTTTTGACGCACTCCGTCAGACCACCTAATTTTGGAGAGTGAGCGGTTGCTGCCGATACCGAACTGCCTAAAATTCTGCTTATGATGAATTATGTATACACAATCACACCTTTCGTAAGAATTAGCGTAGCGCTGGTCCGAAGTAGACTATGTTGAGTTATCAAACCTGGAATTTCAATAGTATTTCAAGGGGGAAGAGCCTTTATTTCCAGACGTGAATTCGAATAGTCAGTTGTTTCTTTAATCCACCGTTAGTGAACGGCTTCCCATTAAACAGGCAGTAAAATACAGAATCACTGGTTGAAAAGTGGCCGTTGGTGTTCACGCTGGCTGGAAAAATGAGACGTTCTTTACTGGAACACTTTATGGCGCTACCGTTCCCGTGTGTTGTGGGGCAGTAAGAGCTAGATTTCAGAAGACGACGCGAATAGTAGTTCGTGCGCCCCCCCCTCTATGGTGTGTATATATAAAAGCTTTTTATTGATACGATGAGGTGGATGTTGCCATTCTCAGAAAGTTTGTTTTCAAAGTACGTTAGTTATGAAGCATAATGTTAATAAACGAGTGGCTGGAAGTTTAGAAGACACGTTTCGGTAGCCACAGCAGAAAATCATGTCGCCGTCGCACGGGTTTATCCGAGACATTATATACCACGGAAAAAATATGGTGAATGGTAGAGCACAATGCTTTGGCGGTTTGCATGCTGCTCAAACCAAGAAAAAGCGCTTACTGCATTTACAGCGTGAAATAGTGTGAGGGGGGAAATTATGTGGAAATGCCATCCCCTCCAACTGACCCACCCGGCTATGTTTAGAATAGCCGCAATCCAGCATAGCTCTTTGGTATCGTTAGTTACATTATGGCGTTTGCAAACCACAAAATAAAAATCTGATAAATACTGTATACCTAATACAAAAATACACGAAACTTCAATATACTCAAACAATTCACTAGCTCTGAAGGTCATAAAAGAATTCCAGGCGAGCATTATGATAACAATATTCCTTGACGAAGAAACATTTGCGAGATAAGTTTGAAAGACCTGCCAGAAAAATACGGCTGCATCGCATGCCAACGCTGCCAGCTGAATCGCAACGTGGTTTCAAAGAAGAACAAGGTAATATCTCAATCGTACCCCGACAGAAACGTCCGTAAAGCACGAAACCTAGCGGAATGCTTGACATTCGTAACGTCCTTTCATCCATCAAGATAACGTCAAACTTGGGTCTTAGGTCTTGCAATAAAAAAGTCAAACATTGGTCAATGTTGAATGCATGCAGCAGCAAAACGCTTCCTTGTTAAATTACAAAATATAATTGCTAAGTAAATATATCGGTATCTTCAGGCTGCTGTCGTAAAAATCGCCTAAAGTAAAGAAGTCCTGTCTGGTCTACAATAGAGGGTAGGCACCAATGCATGCAGTAATTTAGTGAAAAACATTGATGTACATCGAACCACGAATGTCGCATTCGAGATGGTGACCACTGAAAACCATCAATGCTTAAAGCATATTTCGGTTGGGTGGCTTGTTTATTGGTATGCTAGTTTGCTAACCAACTATAATGTCAAACGCACTATGATACTGGTGGTGTTGGAAGAAACTTCACCATTGCGGAAACAAAAAGATTTTATGAAAGTTTTTCGCATTTTTAATGCAATGCTGCGCTATGGTTACGATCATGCTAACATAAATCTCTGTTGTCGCTATGAGGTCGGAACAATCGAACATATAGTAGTGACGCTGTACTTAAACCATACTGAATTCCCCAGTTACCCGCTGAAGTTTGTCAGTGGTTAAAGTTACCCGCATATTTACTGAGTAATTATATTTTGTAATCTAACGAGGAACCGTTTTGCTGCTGCATGCATTCAACATTGACCAATGGTTGGCTTTTTATTGCAAGACCTACCTCAGTTTGACGTTATCTTGATGGATGAAAGGACGTTACAGATTTCAAGCATTCCGCTAGGTTGCATGTTTTACGGACGTTTCTGTCGGTGTACGAGCGAGATATTACCTAGTTTTTCTTTGAAACCACATTGCGATTGAGCTGCGAGCGTCGGCATGCGATGCAGCCGTAAACATAAACATACTCATAAACATAGATGTGCATCAAACCACGAATGTGGCATTCGAGATGGCGACCACTGAAAACCATCAATGTTAAAGCATATTTTTGTTGGTTGTCTTGCTTAATGGCATGCTAGTTGGCTAACCAAGTATAATGTCAAACACACGAATGATATTGGTGTTGTTGGAAGAAACTTCACCATTGCGGAAATAAAAATATTTTATGAACGTTTTTTGTATATATAATGCAGTTCTGCGCAAAGGTTGTGATCATGCCTACATGAATCTCTGTTGTCGCTATGAGGTCGGAACGAACGAACATATAGTAGTGACGCTGTACTTAAACCATACTGAGAATCCTCGTTACACGCTGAAGTTGGTCAGTGGGTAAGGTGTTACTCAGATGAGCCGAAGAATATTGGCTCGATACCGCCTTTCATGCTTTGTGTGGATGCGAAGAAGAAAAACGCCCTTTTGTAGGGATTTCAACACAAGATAACCACTACCAGGTGGTACAAATAAGTTAGTTTACCTGCACTTCGGCCCGCATCGTCACCCAGCTGGAGCGTTGGCACGTTATAGCCTTCTTCAACCAACTTTTTCGTGCAAGCGCGTAAAAGTGCTTATATGTTTCCAGAAATATGTAATTAAACGTTTTCGTCCTGCCGATCTGCAAGCAAACACTACTTATCTTTTTGGGCGGCTTCAAAGCAGCAGGTGAAAGCGAATACAAAATATTATAAGTACAACATCCGTCAAGTAACTCTCAAGTGATTTGTAATTATCGTGGCCTTATTTGCCAAAAATGAAGCTTGCATTACTAAGTGAAGGTGCAGAACCCTCAGGGTTCGTAAACGGGAACTTGTTGATTAGAAAAAAGTACCTCGAAAGTGGTATCCTACTCACGGCATTATCCTTGCCGATTTCCTATAACGTTTCTCTTGCGCTCACTGAAACGGTTGTGATCTACTGCGCCCACTGCGCGGATCGCTTGCCCAACGCCGGACTTTCGGTCGGCCTGTCCGCGAAGGATCGTTGCACTTGGTTTGGTGAGTTGAAAATTAATCCGCCTCCACAATATGAGCTACAGAACATTGGTGCTTACGTCGTTAGTAATTTATGGACAAATGTTTTCCCGCACATTGTTAATAACAGAATATGTAAGGAATCAACACATGTGTTGTATATTAGCTGTGATGATTAGTTGATATTTAAAACAGAAGAATTTTAAAATTATTATTGGAGAGCAGCAGGTTTAATAGCCTAGCATGTCAGGAGCCGTAGCATCCTAAGAAAATATAATCCAGCTTTAAGCAGAATTTTTCAACTTTAAATTTAGAAGCCAAATAAACCCTTTTTTCAAGACTTACATTCTGCTTAATTTCAAGTGCGGCATAATTAGATTGATGGGATGTACTTAGGCAAAAAGTCTAGCCTTGATGTTCGAGGATGGAGAGGGTAAATATGTTGTTGTTGGAAAGCTTTATTTTGGGATTGGGAGACAATATGTTGCCCAAAATGTTTCCCAAACTGTGTCACCTCGTCGGCTCTGTTAGATAGTAATGTCGAGTATATAGACAGTACCTTGTTTTCCTTTCAAGCCACATTGCGATTCAGCTGGCAAAGTCGGCATGGGATGCAGTCGTATTTATCTAGCAGGTCCTTTGAACTTTTCTCGACAATTTTTCTCGTCAAGGGAAATTGTTATCTTTAGGCTCACCAGGAATTCTTTTATGTCCTTAACAGCTCTAGTTAAGTGTTTGAGCATATTGAAGTTTCGTGCATTTCTGTTATTATGTGTAAAGTATTTATGAGATTTTTATTTTGTGGTTTCCAAAACTCCATAACATAATTTCCGACACCAAAAAGCTAAGTTGGCTTGCGGCTATTGCGTGGTTGATTCCACGTGGACACGCATTATTCTCTAGCCAATTGTAAGATATCTTACTACGAGCAATGTAGTTCGACACGCATTACGCCTGCAAGACGGTGCCAATAGCCCTCTTTGGGCACCCGCAAGAGCGGCTGACTGTATCTAGAATTTTTTTTGACATACTGGTGCTGCTTTTCTTGTTTACAGGAAGTTTTTTTAATATATATCACTTCAGATATACAGTGGTAGAAAAGGAGAGCTGGAAGTTTAAAAAACACAAGGCGTGAGCTTTTCTAGTGAGGAAACAATTTACACTCAGCAGAATCAAGTATCCCTCGTGCAGGCTTGTCTGAGATTCGGCGTATTACAATGAAAACGTGGTTAATAACACTGAAATTCAGATTAAGCTCTTAACATGTCACTAGAGAGGTGTAGCAGAGTTTACTGTTTTTACAGCCTAATTCAGGGTATAATGGAAAAAATCTGTAGAATGGAAGCCCCCCCCCCCCTCCAAGCAAGCTGCGAGGCTGTGTTTAGGATAGCAGCATGACAACACAGCCGTTTGGTATCGGTGACCACATAATAGGGCTATAGAAAACACAACATCTAAACTTGACTACATCCGGATCATAAAAACGTTACACATAAAGCTTTAAAAGCTGGAAACAAGTCACTAGCTTTACAAGTTCTCACGGATGCTAGGGAGGCGAGTTTGTGCTTGTCATGGAGGTTGTCAAGGCTAGTTTAAAGATAACAGATTACCTGAACAAATACATTACTGCGGATATCTTTTCAAGATAACTTCAAGCTAAATATTACTGCATCGCATGTCGACGCTGCACGCTGATGCGCAATGTTGTTCGAAAGAAAATCAAACTGATCTCTCAGTCATTCCACGAGCCAAAAGTTAGTAATAATGCGACCCAGTAGAGCACTTAGCCGAGCGAAGTGTCGTTAGAAAAACAAAGTGTTTATTGAATCATGCCACTCATACCACGATAGTAGCGTAATGCTAGCATGTCACATACTCAAATTCTTACCTGAAGGTAAATGTCGTTAAAAAAAACAAAGTAATCTCTCCAACAAAATGTCGCTAGAAAGATAAAAAGTAAGCAATCTCTCACTCATACCATGAGAGAAACGTAACGCAAGCGTGCCACCTAGTGGAATACTTAGCTAAGGGTAAATGGCGTTACAAAGAAAAAATAAGAATCTCTTATTCACACCATGATAGAAACGTAATGCAAGCATGTCGCCTAGAGAAATGCTTCACTGAAGCGAAATGTCGTTAGAAAGAAAAACAGTCATCTCTTACTCATACTTCGACAGGAACATCATGCAAGCATGCTACATAGTGGCATGCTTGTAATTTGTTACGTCTTTACACTCATCACACCTTCTGAAGTCGTGTGCGTTGGTAAAAAATACGCCAATATATGGCAATATTGAATGTATGTAGCAAGATAGCGCATCCTCGCTAGCTTGAGCCAATTGCAAAAAAAGGAGCTACCTTAAGGCTAATGCCGTAAAAGTAATTTACAGTAAAGTACTGCCCTGGGTACCGTACAGAGTATGCATCAATAGATGCTGCATATTTTTGGATAAAGGGTAAACCTGTGTAGAACTTCGAATGTCGCAGCGGAAAAAGGCAGAACTGAAAGTTTGAAATGCTTAAATCCGATCAAAGTTTTTTGCTGCTTTCAGGACATGCTGCTACCTGAAGACAGAATATCCCGCAGAACTGCTACGCGTAGTTGATTTTTGCTGCTCTGGAACAACCTCCCCTATTACCCAAAAAAAGATGTTCTGATTGTTATCACATTTTTTTTTATTTTACCATTAGTATGATCACGGTTGCCTCTGAGTACGGCACGAAGCAACTTGCAGTGAGTCTGTGCTTAAACCACATTGGATTCTTCAGCTACCCTCCATGGTGGCTCCACTAAAAGCTGTTTTGGAGTTGAGCCGAAACACACGGGATAAACTTTGGCCGCAGTGGCTTCTTTTTTGTTGAGGCGAAAGCGGGAAACCCTCTGTGTGGAGATTTCATCGCATGGTAACTATGCCCGGGTGGGTAAATTTATTGGTAACGTTGGTTGGCAACGTTTGTGTAAATAGGCTTGCATTAAAAAAGGTCTTCATCAGGCTACAGTTACGAGATTTTGCTTCCGAAATTCATGTAACTGTACTCTGATGAAGGCACGTCCCATTGCCACTACGTAAGTAAACCTTTATGATTATTGTTCTTGATGTGTATCCGACTCTTTGCTTATAGTAATTCTGGGCCATTTGAGAGTTCTCCGTTATATATATACATATTGAATCAGAATAGGACATTAGGGGCTCATTGAATCAAGACAAAAAACAGTAGGAAGTCAAGAAAAGCTCGGAAAGCAAAAGGGAGAATGTGGTAGGTTATTGAAACGCATCAAGAATTTAGAAAGACAGAATAAATGGGCAGAAAAAATGCCCGCAAGGTGGGATCCGAACCCAGGACTTCCAGAATTTTTAAAGTTTCCATAACGTTCAACATTCTTTCAAAGGTTTCCTTAACTGCCATCCCTTATTTCTGCTTATATATATATATATATAAGCCAAGTAGATATAGAGACACGCGAGAAAAACATAAAAAAAGAAATAAAAGTTTACTCACGTTTTAAGAAGATCACTTCCTTTCTTCTCTCCTTCTCTTCCTGAAACGTTAGTAAACATTCATTTTGATTTTTTTTATGTTTTTTCGTGTGCCTCTGTCTCTACTTACCTTATATAAATATATATATATACGATATAACGTTTCAACGTTTCTGCGGTTTTACAGCCTCCCCTTTACGTTGGGGCAAAATTGGTGAACTTCCCAAACGTTCAGTCGCATCGAAGTCGCATGAACTCATTTACCCGTAGGTGACCGTTCAACCAAGCCACACGAATGCACATGGTGCGTTCCACAGCCACGGTGGACGCTGAACTTGCAACAGGCTGTGGCAGGACATGCCGCCAGACCTTTTCACCCCCGGCAATGGCAGAACGCGCAAGGACAGCCGCGGGCCCCGCCAGATGGACAACAGTCAGAGGCCCCTCGCAAGGGTAAACGCAGCATCCGAGACGTGAGTTCCCCTTACAAGGGGAACAGCGCAGCAACCTTTAAACCTCTTTATGGCGCAGCAACCTTTAAACCTCAACTTCATCATCATCATCAACAATTTCGATAATCTCAAGCTCTATAACCTGCATTTAAACTTGAAGTCTCGAAGGGACCGGAAATACATAGAATTGTACTTATTCCATAAATTCAACTTGTGGTTGGGCTGGTTGAACTGTGGTGCTATTGCTACAGAGGCACTGTTAGGAGTGTCGGCCCCCAGTGAATTAGGCGTAAGTTCATAGGTTGACTCGTTTCTCCAATGTACTCCTTTAGAGAGAATGAGCATTCTAGCATATACACAATGTTAGAAGAAATGCACGTGAAGCTTGAATTATTCTTGTGAACGTATTGGCTGGCTGTGCTATTGACAATGTGCAATCCGTCTGCAGATGTTTGCAGGTCTTGCATCTAGGGCGGAGGCAAGGGCTGATGACTGGTTCGTGGGAAGCGCGAATTTTGGCATGAACTAAAATGTCTTCGAAGTTCCTATTTATTCAGTAGGTAGCTCTTGGGGCTTCCGGGAACGTCTTTTTAAGTCGTCATTACTTGCTAGAATGGGGTAGTATTTCCGCAGGATGTTGTTTATGTTTGGAAGCGCGTTTCAGAATTCCGTTATTAAGGCTGGTTGTCGGGCGTTTTGGTTTCTGCATTGCTGCTTGAGCACTTACTCTGTTTTTTATTTGGATGCTCTTTCGTAAGCCATATCCAGCGAGCTGACCGGGTGATTACTGCTTGCCAGGGTGGACTTTACTTCATTACGGGCTTTGTATAGTCGGTGTTATTACTGCATACTCTTCTTAGTCTGGTAGCCTGTACTCTAAAGATACTTTGCAGAGTCGTGGGTGATGACTAGTGTAGTCTAGGTACTGTTGCCTTTTCGTTGGTTTCCTATAAAGCATGGTTTTCCGTTTACCATTGTCAACAACAACAGTGGTGTCTAGGAAGTTCACTTGTTTATCCCATTGCTGGCATGAGAACTTATTGGTCGGGTGCAAACAATTAAGATGCGAAACAAAAATTTTAGGGTTGTGCGGCCATGCTCCAAAAATATGAAATGTCATCTATGTATCGAAGGTAAACCTTTGGGTTGAAGGGATAAAGACTTCAAGGGAAACTTCAAGTTGTCCCATAGAAAGGTTGGCGTATCTGGGTGCGAAAGGAGTTCCCATGCTGGTTCCGAAAACTTGCAAGTAGGTAGATGAGTCGAAGCCGAGATAACTGAGAGTTAGAACTAATTTTAGTAAAGTAATGTAGACTTCCAATGCATGTTGGTGCCGGTTTTCTTTTAAGGCCTTTGATGTAGATGCTATCGCTTTGGTGATGGGAGTGTTCGTATAGAGGGCGGATACGTCGAGCGTGACCAGAAGGGCGTCATTAGGTATTTGCCCACCATAGTTTATTGCTTAAAATATGCGGAAGAAGTGTGGGGTGTCCTGAACAAATGAAAGGTGAAAAGTCGGAAGGTCTGCCAAATGGTGATCCAGAAACACAGACAATGCTTACGTAGGGGTGTTGCTGGTACAAATTCTAGGATGTGCTAGGTATATTAAAGGAAATACTAGGATTGGCTAGGTTAAATGGGTAAATGAATGTGTGGAGCTCCGCGTCACCGTGCTGCCAGATCTTGAACAGTGGCTTATATTTTGAGAGCCAGGAAAGTTTGATTCGAGGTGAGACATAAAGATATTGCCGCAGTTGGGCCCGATTTCAGTTCCCATTGGGTGTTCCGCGGACTTGCACCGAATATACCCCGTCAAACTAAAAAGTGTTAAGTTCAATCGACAGAATACCCCATAGACAGAAAAGACTAGCCAATAGACAGAAAAAAAGAAGCAGGTCGTTGAAGATTCAACGAAACGCTAGCAAATTCCTCCCTGATACCAATAGTTCGCGACCGACATTTGTAGTGAAATAACCTACAAAAGGGTACGGCCAGTACTTATTTAAATTCGGAAGGAGACGATATGACGCATTCTATGTCCTTGCCGCACGCTGTGTAGGGCAAGAAACAGCTATTTGGTACTGAACAAGGTTTGGTTGACTCTTGCAAACAAACAAGTTTTATCCCTATGTTTCAGTAGCCCATGCTAAGCTACCATCGACTACTTCTGCTCGCTTGCTAATTTGGCAAGGGCATACGGTTACCTAGAAAGGTGCAGAATCGGAATAAAGAAATCTGGTTTTGCATTAAAGGAAGATTATGGGCGGGATACAGTCTAGACGGGGCCCTTAATGACACCAATATACTCCGTCCAGGCTTTTCCAATCCCGATGACAAAACGTGTTTAGCTGGAGCTGGCATTGCAAAAACAGAGCTCCCTCACCGGCCCAACCATGAACACACCAGTGATGGCATGTTGACGTCGTATGTGAGTCAGTGTGAGCTAAAATTTCTCGACTTGCTTTTATACAGAATGTGGGTTTTATTGAAATAAGGGTCATTTCTTGATGATTGTCGCAAACTACTAAGTTTTCTCATTCCAACTGTATGGAACCAAACTTTTGAACAAATAATTTTTTGATCAGCTCGGCTTGTATTGTATCCCGATGTGGGTCTACAATTCTATAAAAGCAAAAATAAATTTTTGCGTGAGTGCACGGGCCGTGGTTCGATCTCAAAAAACATTGGCAATATGTAGGGGGTGATTTCCGATATAACGAATTCCTTGCGCTGTGTATTTTGAAGTCCCTACCTTATAAGGTGTATTTCAAGTGGGAAATAAATTACGCTTCGATTTTGTTGTTCTGTTGTGTATAATAGCGTCCCGACTGCATGTTCAAACCTGTGCCTTCGTCAATAACGCTCTGTTGAAACTGACAGCTTGTACTCGCATCAGCCTTCTGTGCTTGTCCCTTTATCGGACAACAAAAAGTAGGATATTACGCCCACCAAATGCCGGGAACTCAAACTAAGAGAAGTAAAATGAAAAGTTATCGTGACAGCCTTAAAAGCAGTGTTGTAGCGTTTGAAGGACGCGTCAGTTTATTCCCGGTGTACTGCGACGCCAAAAGGCGACGCCAGCAACAATCCACGTGACTGCTTTTTGTGTCTCTGATTGGTCGAATCAGCCTTAAAAGAGCCCTGAAAATTTCCTCGCGGCATTTCCGGCCGCTCAGTTGTTCAACTTTCAGATCACAGAGTGAGCGAAACAGCGTTGTGGTAAGCACGCTCAAATTTCTTCTCAGTGCTTGTGGGAAAGTTCATAGGGCAAAGTGTTTTGCGAAGGTTAAAGCAGCCATGGCTGCTGATCCTGCAACTGCTGTTAAAGTGCAACCATACGCGTGTAAAACTTATGCACCAACTATATACTTTTTTTCAAGTTCGACTTTTAACATAGCCTAAATTAGTTTAAATAGCCGTAATGCGTTCATATTTTTTGTAGAATGGTTTGAAGAAATTGGTTCATGTTTGCTACATTGAATAAAAATGCCTCCTAAAACTAACAGCAGGGAGCCGAAGTTCAATCACTGTCGAGGTTTTTGCAAGATACTCACACGAAATGAATATAAATAAAATAGTAAATATTTTTTCTGTCCTGCCTTGGTTGCTCAGTGGCTAAGGCGTTGTTCTGATGCGCCCAAGGATGTGGGTTCGCATCCCGCTGCGGCTGTATTTTTTGTGAAAAGGGTGAAAGGCGAAAACTCCCTTGTGTCCGAGATTTCGTCGCATCTTAAAGATATTCAGTTCGTGGAATGCGAACCGGAGCCCTCCACTACAGCGCGCCTTATCAACTGTGGAGCACCGGGGCCTTAAGCACCACAATCAATCGATCAATCAATCAATCAATCAATAAATCAATCAATCAATCAATCAATCAATCAATCAATTGTTCAATTATCAACCATTCAATCATGTATTCGAATAATCAATCAATCAATCAACCAACTTTTCCTGCTTCATATCGTTAGCAAAGAATAAATAAATGCCCTGTTATATTTTCGTACACACTCTAATTGTTGTGTACCTTTGTGTACTCGCACTATTGTATTTTAACTCAGTAATTCATGCTTTGTTATTTGCAGACTTTTAAATTCACCATGGCCTTTCCCGCAATGGTAAGAGAGTCTTAAAAAAATATTTCACTTTATATGGGCGTTTCCCTTATGTTGCTCTTACTGCGACAATGATTGCAGTAAACGAACCTAATGTCTGTTAGACGCATCATGTCGGAACATTTAATGAGAAACATATCGGTAGATATAACAGCGTGGTCCTCTGAGCAGGAAAATACCATTAAGGAAGTTTAAAATAGTGCGTTTTAACTTTGGACAGTTATCGGCATATGGCGGCTTTTAGTGATACTGTGTTAGTCCGCAAGGCGAGCGCAACGCTCCTGAACCACAGTGCACTCTCCCACTTTGCCACTAGAAGACAGCTTTACATCTCTAGGATTCTTACATGCCTCACAGGTGGCGATGCCTATCGCGAGCGCTTTTTGTCAAGCCCCCCGTTTTTGGCATATATTCAGGACTAAGACCCTCTTTAGTTACACAATTCTTCACACAGTACGGTAGCCTAAATGGTTTAGAGTCATTTCTTGGCAATAATAAAAGACGAAGCCTATTTTGTCTCATGTTCATAGATGGCTAAAAAAAACCACCCGTTGCAAAAATCGTGTTTGTGAGTGACTGTGCATATTCGTAGCGTTTTCAACATACAGCTCGCTCTAGGCTGTACTCGCGTGTTTCTTAAAGGGGCACTGACACAAAAATTTAGCATCTTGTTTTTTTCGTTGCGATAAGTAGCTAGTGACCTACTTATAACCTGTAGAAACCTCATTTGCATCAGCGTGCGACGGTTGTTTAATTAGAGGGATTTTAAATGCTGCCAGTCGCAGTTTCGGTTTCAGCGAGTGCCGCGAAACGATGGATTTTGTGGATTTTGTGTGAACAAAGCTGACCACGTGACCGTCGGAGAAATATCACAGAGCAGAGCCGCCGTAGCACTGTCGAATCCGCATCGACGGCAGTTTCTGCGAATGCCCCCACGTACTGATCTCGTGAGGCGCTTAATTAAAAAGCGACCGTGGATGTGACGCAGGCGCTGCGAGTGCAAATGCTACCGCGGCTAAAGAACGACGCGCGACGCTCGAGACGGTGGGTGGCAAGACGCGCGCTGGGAGCAGCCGGCCGTCTGCCTACAGGTCCGCCTACAGATGTGTTCGGCTCAGCACTGCGGCGGATATTCGAGTGCCGCTCTCGTAAGCGGTGCAGATGACAATTTTTAATGCAACCCGCCATCGCATCATTAACTCCTTTCTCATGTAAGCCACTATGGTCGGGACTTGGGGACAATTTCGTGCAGCGGTAACAAGCTATCACTCGAGCTACCTGAGCCGGCCTGGGCCACTTCGCGGCCGTGGCCGCCGCCTGCACAGCGACCGTGCGGCTAGCTCAGTGAGCTTTTCGTGCCTCCGGCGCGTTTTCGCATCCAGTGGTAATAAACAGTAATAGAAACAGAGTGCCTAGAATCGCTGTAGAACTTTGGTCGCGGCCAGCTGCCCGATGAGCTGACGAAATCACGGCGCCTCCGCCGCCAACACGACCGGCTTGGCCGCCAACGACCGGGTCACGCGACCGGGTCGTTCGTTCTCGAGAGCAGAAGCTCCGCCCTCCGGCCCTCCGATTGGAGCGGCGAGCCCGGCGAGCCCGCGTAAAACGCCGGTAGTGCGGAAGCGGCAAACACAAACTCGTGACGTGTTTGGATGTTGTTTTTTACAATTGCGCGTGGTCCTCTGCTGGCTGCTCGGTTGCGTTTCGCACACTTCAAAATTGATTTTAAATATGTTCTAGGCTGTATTCGCCGCTGATATTTTGCAGATGATGTATATGTGTTCCCACCAATCTATCTCCGACGTTATCTCGCCTTCAAAATTTTGTGTCAGTGCCCCTTTAAATTTGTTAAAGTGTATAGTCAAAACAAGCCAACTGAGCGCTCCCTAGCTATTACAAAAGCAACGTTTTCAACTGTCACAATAATGGGCAGTGCAAAACAGCCATCGAAGGGTTTTGTATACGGAGCGGATAGCAACATGGAGTTCACCTTGAATACGTAGAAATAAGCTATTCACGGGTAATACGTGCTTTATAATTGCAATTTCCAATCGAAAAAGCTGATTGCTGCCAAAGAAGTATAACCTACGTTTGCGTGATTATGAAAACTGGCAGGTTTTATGCTTGAACCGCGTGTTTTTAAAATGGTCGTTTCACCGGGAGATTTTTCGTGTATCCGGTAGGTGTTAAACGTTTATGCAGAAATCATCAACGGTCCTTTATTCGCAGGTAATTTTTTGAAAAGGCGTTCCTTGTTTTTCTTCGCGGGGCTTACGAAGTTGTGCTATTGTTGTGGGAATCGTTGAAGGTAGGAGACGTCGTTGAGACACAAACACTTATTTATTTAACGGTTGTAAGGAGCTACAATAACCGTGCCTCTTGTTAGGCTTCCGTACGTGCCATCTTTTCTTTTTCTCTCTCTCTCTCGTCTTTTCCTCTTCTCTTGGCTTGGATTCTGTCGGTGGCGTGTCGCTATCTAGCCGAACCAAGCTCTTCGTTTTGAGTTTCGGTTTCGTTTTTCCACACATTCCCCCCCAAAATGACGTAAGTCTTTCTTTTACTGCTACGTAATTTTCAATGGGTACACTAGCTGTATCGGTCGCTTGAGCGTTGACCCTCCGGGCATTCTCAGGAGGCACGATCGAATCTTTCCATCTCGTCCTGGGAACACCTTTTGGATTCTTACAAGGCTCCATTGCTGCCGGGGTAGTTGCGAGTCTCCAAGGAGAACCAAGTCCCCAACCGCAAGGATTTTCCCTTGGCGTCGTTTTTGTTGTGGAGATTTCGCAACTCTGTCAAGTATTCCTTGGTCCATATACGCCAGAATGCTTTGATGGCCAGCTGTCGACGGGTCCAAAGCTTGTGCAGGCTGTCGTCAATATTGTCATCCTTAATCCCCACACTTGGTAGCGTTGTCAGTCGTTTGCCCGTCAAGAACAGGGAAAGACATAGTGATACCGGTTCCCCCACCTCGTCATAGAGTTTAGTTAATGGTCTGGAGTTCAATACTGCCTCTACTTCTGAAAGCACGGTTGCAAGCTCATCAAATGACAAATATCTTGAGCCAATTACTTTCTTAATTGCAAGCTTGGTGGATCCAACGAGGCGTTCGTACAACCCACCCCACCATGGAGCACGCTCAACTATGAACTTCCATTCAATGCGTGCGTTTGAGATGAAGTCAAGTGTTGCAGGGTCGCGCAATGACTTCCAGAGCTTCGAAAGTTCTTTTTTTGCTCTTTTAAAAGACATGGCGTTGTCGCTGTATATGACTCGAAGGATTCCTCTCCTGGATATGGATCTCCTGAGTGCCATCATGAACGATTCAGTGGACATGTCTCTTACGAGCTCTAAATGAACAGCTCTGGTTACGGCACAAGTGAACAATGTAACATACGACTTGTGCATTGCGCTCTCTCCTTTGACCAGAAGCGGTCCCGCAAAGTCGACTCCCGTGACTTCAAACGGTTGTGCCTCGGGGACTCGGTCTCGCGGAAGCGGTGCGATTACCTCGGTGGCTGGATGAGCATTGAACTTCTGAGAGGTCATGCACCCCTTAATTATTCTTTTCACCAGCTGGCGTGCACGCACCACGTAGAATTTCTCTCTCAGCTGTACGAGTGTGTCCCGCACTCCCCCGTGCAACACTTGAAGGTGACTGCGGCGAGCGATCAGCTCGGCTAACCGGTGGCCGCTTGTTAACGCGATGGGATGTTGTTCGTTGTACGGCTTCGCACTTTGCTGGAGTCTTCCCATGATTCGGAGCACACCGCCATTGTCCATGAACACGGGAAAATCTCGGAGTGGTGAGTCTGCGGGAAAACGTTCGCCCGTTTCTGTGCATTCGATCTCTCGCTGCAGATCTTCACGCTGTGCTAGCCTTATCCAGTGTTTCTCGGCTTCGCCCAGTTCGCGTGTCGTTAACGAGCCAGATTCATTGCTGGTATGGCGCAACCTATGAACGTATCTCATAATCCATGCTGTTACACGGAGAAGTCTCGCTGCTTCACTGTATCGTGTTATGTCCAGCACTGTCTGTGACGTGGAGCTTGTAGCCTGGAGAACTGCCGGAACCCTCTTTTCATCTGTTGCCGCCGCGGTGTTGCTGGGTGGCCAGTGATTCGGCCAGACGTTCTCGGGCAACCCCATCCACTCAGGTCCTTTCCACCAGAGCGAACTTTCCACAAGCTGCTGACCGCTGAACCCTCGGGTCATGCAGTGTGCCGGATTTCCAGATCCAGGACAGTGTTTCCAAAACGCAGGGTTCGTGATGCGTTATATCTCGGTGACTCGATTCTACACGAACTGCTTCCATTGGGATGGTTCGCCTGTCACCCAGTGCAGGGCCACAGTCGACTCTGTCCAGAAGTATATTTCCTGCGGTCGTTCCTTCAAGTTATTCGTTATGTATCGGCCCAATCTAGCTGCCAACAAACAAGCCATCAGCTCCAGCCTCGGCAGTGTCAGCTGCTTGAGCGGTGCGATCTTTGACTTGCCCATGAGGATACTAGACGTAGTATTGCCTTCTGCATCTGTAACACAAATGTACGCCACTGCCCCGTAGGCCACAGGGCTAGCATCGGCGAACACATGTAGCAACGTTTTCTGCGGAAGTCCAGTCGTGGCAGCACGGTAGCAACGTTGCACATGCACTCTTTGCAGTTCGTTCAGTTCACAACACCACTGCCCCCACTTAGTGTCTAAGTCCTGCGGTAACACTTCGTCCCACTCCACGTTTCGTTGCCAGAGTTCCTGGAATTGAGCTTTGGCTCTAACGGTGAATGGTGTCAGCCATCCAAGTGGATCATACAGACGAGCTGTAGTTTTCAGCACAGTTCTTTTCGTGCTTGTTCCAGGATCGGGCGGTGCGCTCGTGGTCGGCGTGAATGTGAGCTCGTCGCTGATGGGGTTCCATGTTAATCCCAGCACCTTGAGAACACCCGAAAGGTAACCTAGATGCCTGGATTCTTGACCGTCGCTGATGTGTTCACTCACTTCCTTGCTGTTCGTTGCCCATTTGTGCAGTTTTATGGAGGCAGCATTGAAGATTGCATTAGCTTCCGGGTAAATCTTCAAGGCTTCTTCCCCATTTTCTGCTCCAGTTAGGAGGTCGTCCACGTGCAAGCAGTCCGCTAGAATTCTTGCAGTGACGGGATACTCTCCCTCCATACTTCTGAGGTGGTTCTGTAGCGTTGCTGTAAGTAGGAAGGGACTTGCTGTTGTTCCGAACGGGACCCTCGTCAATCGCCACGCCTGCACTTTCGGCTTCAATTCAGTCGTTTCTGGTGCGGTCTCGAACCAAAAGAACCTCAAGGCGTCTCGGTCTTCTTCTCGTATTCCGATTTGCAGAAATGCCTTTTCGATGTCTGCCACTAACACAATTCTGTGGCTTCGAAAGTTAAGCAGTAGTCCAACGAGGTCAGTTGTCAGGTTTGGGCCACTTTCAAGGTTTTGGTTGAGCGACTTTGCGTGGTTTCCATGTGATGGCGCGTCGAATACCACTCGGACTCTCGTTGTGTCACATGCCTCCCGTATCACCGGTTGGTGTGGCATGTAGTATATCGGTCCGTTGCTCACATCCTCTTCAACCCCAGCCTCAGCCACGCCCTCCGTACAGTACTGTCGGATGACGTCATCGTAAGTTTGCAGCAGGTCAGGGCCTTTCTTGAGGCGGTTCGTTAGCTGCACCAAGCGTTTTAAGTGTGAATGCACTTTATAAGCGACCCTGAATTCCGTTGACCGCCGTCCGTCCACATAGCAACAGCTGCGGGTGCACGCGCTCCTCGTCTTCCTTGGCAACGGGGTGAGATGGGAGACATGGCACATACCCACGTGGGGATTGGCCAGGAATCTCCTCGTCTTCCTTGGCAACGGGGGGAGATGGGCGCGCGCTGCCTGGCCGCTGACATGGCACATACCCACGTGGGGGATTGGCCAGGAATCGGGCGTGAGAAGGGCTAATGCACCCGCTTAAAGGAGTACTGACACGAAATTTCAAAGCTGAGATCCGCTCTAGCAATCAAGTACAACGACAACACAATAGAAAACTATTCTGTCCAACTTGCTGAGAGTCAATGGCACGAAATTTGCAATAACATGAAAGGCAACCTTGGCATGAGGAGAACGTGGTCCCTCTTAAGACACCTCTTAGACCCCGCTCGCGCAAAAACAGAACAGGGCCATCGGCTCACAGCCATCGTACAAAAGTTCCCGGGTACTAATCAGCAACTAATCAATAGAGTTTGCTCCTTATATCTTCCTTCAGGAGACGCTCAGCAGCTTCCATCATATCAAGGCGCACCAAATAATGATCTAGATGCCGCCATCACGGAGGCAGAAGTGCGCAGTGCTCTTCTGGCTATCCGCCCAGGATCCGCACCGGGTCCGGATGGAGTGACCAATAAAATGCTCCGAAACCTTGATGATCCTTCAATCTAGGCTCTTACGGAATACTTCAATTATTTTGGGGAACGCGGTACACTCCCTTCCGAAGGGAAACACGCTAAGGTCACGCTCATCCCGAAACCTAGAAAGCCCCTTACCATTGATCATCTCCGACCCATTTCTCTCACATCATGCATTGGTAAGGTCCTAGAGCACATTATTCTCGCCCGCCTAACGCTCCATCTCAATTCCACTAACGTTCTTCCACACTTGATGATTGGTTCCCGCCCCGGACTCTGCACTCAGGACGTCCTTCTGCAACTTTCCCGCGAGATTATCACACCTCCATCCCGACTCGACACTGCTGCTATTCTGGCGCTGGATCTCACCAAGGCATTCGACCGGGTTACCCACGCCGCCATCCTGCGTGGCGTAGAATTAATATCTCCTGGAGAGCGTATGTACAACTACGTGCGTAGCTTCCTAACATCTCGTACAGCGTTCATTCAAATAGGGGACCTTCAATCTGATACACTAACTCTTCCTTCCATAGGGACTCCACAAGGGGCCGTTTTATCACCTCTATTATTCAATTTGGCTCTCCTCAATATCCCAAAGAAACTTGAGACAACTCCGCACCTTCACTATAGCCTATACGCGGACGATATTACGCTGTGGGTCACTGGTGGTAGCGATGCACTCATTGAAGAAACATTACAGCCAGGTGCACGCCTCGTGAATGAGGAAGAACATTTGGTGGGCCTGGAGTGCTCTCCCGCAAAATCGGAGCTTCTCCTCTTACCAGCCAAATCGACCTCTCAAAATTCTCCTGACATCAAAATTTACCTGAATGAACATTTGATCCCAGAGGTGCGCACCCTCAAGGTCCTTGGTCTCGTCATTCAGCATAATCGTAGTAATACTTATATATATCGCAGTTAAGCTCCAATGTTAATCAAACAATTGGGCTCATCCGACGAATTACCGGACGCCACCACGGTCTTAAGGAGATGGAGAGAATCAGGCCTATCCAGGCCTTCATCATCAGTCGTGTGACATATTCTCTCCCATACCTGCGTGTATCGAATGCAGAAATGACCAAAATTAACTGTCTTATCAGAAAGGCCTACAAAGCTGCGCTACAAATTCCTCTGAGTACATCCACTACCAGATTTGAGCGTCCCGGGGTTCATAATACCGCCCAAGAATTGGTCGAGGTGCATCATATCAGTCAGCTCCGTCGTCTCTCAACTACTCCCACTGGACAACATATACTGATGCGTCTTGGTATCGGGGCCCCAGTCTGTTCTGGATTAGCTATCCCCATCCCGCGGTCTATCCGTGACTGCCTCCGTGTCCGTCCTATTCCGAGGAACATGCACCCCACCTACCACAGAGGTAGAAGGGAGCAACGGGCGCGGGTGCTCACCAAGAAACTCCCCATTAAACCCGACATACTATATGTTGATCCGGCAGAATACCACCACCTCGACGCATTTGCCCTCGCAGTAGTTAACAGCCCGAATGACCCCCCAGCTAACTCCCTAACTGTCCGCACCACTATCCCGGCAGCGGCAGAGGAGGCGGCAATAGCGCTCGCACTAACGACTCGGCCGTCACCCACAATTATAATCATGGATTCGAAAGCGGCCATTCAAAACTTCGCCCGTGGGTACATATCGCCCGTGGCGGCCAAAATTCTCCTTCAAAATCCCCCGACCTCCCTGGTAGACATCGTCTGAACCCCGGCGCACACCGGCTTGGGTGGAAATGATGCAGCACACAACACAGCACGATGACTTACTATCCGTGCCGGTGCCAGCCTCGTTCCCTACCACGGCGCCAGGTCAGCATGATACCATGATATCACTGCGCATTACCGCCTCGCTCGCCGTCAATACCCTCCTGCCCACCCTGAGCTGACCAACGATCAGGAGCGCTTCTGGCGACTCCTGCAGACGCACTCTTTGGCCTGCCGAGCACTTCTGCACCGAATTCACCCCTCGCAATTCCCATCGCCAAATTGTCCACTCTGCGGGGACCTAGCCACGTTGGTTCATTCCATGTGGGCCTGTCCTCAAGACCCCTTTCCACCCGTAGTTAATGAAGAGGAGTGGGAGGGAGCGCTGGGCAGCTCGGACCCAGAGGTCCAGATACTTCTGGTCACCCGTGCTGCCAACGTCGCTGCCGGCCTCAAACCGGCGGCCACACCGCTTCCGTAAACCAGCCTAAGGCTCAATAAAGTGATTCCTCCTTCTCCTCCTCCATGGCTCCTGTGGTCGTCACCGTTGAATCCGCGGAGCTGGGCTGGTAGCGTTCTTCCCTGGCGGTTCTTTGTTCTTACGTTAGGTGACGAGATGAAGTGTCCTGGTCTCCCACCTTCCCGGGTTTCGGCACCAACTTTTTCTTTTGTGGGAATCGTTGAAGGTAGGAGACGTCGTTTAGTCACAAACACTTATTTATTTAATGGTTGTAAGGAGCTACAATAACCGTGCCTCTTGTTAGGCTTCCGTACGCGCCATCTTTTCTTTTTCTCTCTCTCTCTCGTCTTCTCCTCTTCTCTTGGCTTGGATTCTTTCGGTGGCGTGTCGCTATCTAGCCGAACCAAGCTCTTCGTTTTGAGTTTCGGTTTCGTTTTTCCACAATTGTAGTTTTTAGAACAAGTGCAATATTACGGCTTCTATTCATGCAGTACGACTGAATGTGTAGTATGTTCACAAACTGTTCTCCAAAAAGTTACCCTTGACATTTGAATCAGCCGAAGTCAGTTTTAAAATTTCTAGAGTGCAGCATATATAGTGATGAACATATTGTGCTGCATTATTCGGGTGCGGATAAAAAATAGTCTACAAGAAAGTTCTGATAGGCATATCCTATTATCTTTATTGGTTATGCAAAAATGAATACTTCGGTGGAGCCATAAGTTCTGCTTAAGCACTTGTTAAGACTCTATTATTTAAGGATTGTGGGGGGAATCAGAAGGCTAATTTGGGTTTCGCTATAGATTTTCAGATACCTCATGGTGACGATGATTCTTTTTGTGGCACTAATGGCACAAGTGGTTGTAGCAAACGGATGCCTCGGCCGAGAGGTAAGATTTGAAGAAAGTTTACATGCGTATATACAATTTTACACACCTATTTGCAGACACAAATAAACATACAAAATGACACACAAACACGCACTCGCAATGCCCCCCGCCCCACCCACACACCACACGCACCTACACATACGCACGCCCACATATAGGCACACAAACACGACACGCACACACACACGCAGAAGCTTACACACACACACGGACACAGCCGCACTCGCACAGACACACAAACACACTCATACAACAACACGCAAGCGCACACTGACGCACACGCATACGCGCAGAAACACAGACATGAACACACATGCAAACGGGCGCCCATGAATACCTACAAAATACATTTCTTCTCTTGGTAACGGCGGGTCCAGAAGCCGTGTGATAAGTACATTATATTTGGTTTTCCTATGTGTACGTCTCGTTACTAATTTCAGCTTTACGGGAATGTCTGCGAATGTTTTACAATACATTCCGCGTCTAATATGTGCTGTAGGTTATAACTACAAAACCATGTTCATAGTACAAGCATGTGTATCAGCCAATTACCAGTTCAAATTGAGCTTTACCCTCTGTTTTGCCCTCCACGTGGTCCTAAGAAGGCTGAAGAAGGGTATTCAGTTTTGCAAAAACTTGTCCTGCGACATTCTGAATTCTGCAACAGCCTCAAGGGGGTACCTGGAGACTGCAAAAGAAAAACGCAATGTTCACGCATGCTGGAGGAGATAGGCTTAAGGGGTCACTTTTTGCAGCAATAAATCTTAACCGTAGGGATGTGAATAAAAAAAATAAATAAAGAAATTTAAATAAAAAAGATAAAATAAATCAATAAATTTGGGAGATTTCGAGTCGTACTAAAAAAAGATAACCTTGTATCTAAGAGCTTTGAAAAAAATACATTACCATTCATATACAAGTCTTGAATGTTGCGTCATGCAAACATTTTTTACAGCTTCAGGATCATATACGCCCTACACAAGACAACAGCAGGGATGTGACACGCAGGGAGGGAAACACTACATGATTTGAACGCTTTCCAAAATAGTAACGCTAAAAACGACGCTGCACCTAATTATAAAACGTGCAGCAGCTACAAAAAAATAAAACTTATGCAAACAAAACTTGGTGAAACGGTGAACTTGTGAACGGTAATCGGTGAGCGAAACGTGCATCAATACCATCAGGAGTAAAAAAAACGATTACTACAACGGCTAAAAATGAAGATCAGCGCCGCTACTACTTGGTTTAGAATTAATGCTGTAGAAACGTTACTCTCGTCCACTGTGTTTCAGAGTATTGTGAAGGAGTAGAAAAAAAAACTGGCAACAAGGGTTGATGGAAAGAAGGGCAATTGCGAATGACAGTGGCGTACACAGTAAGCTGGATCACGACGAACCAGCTGAAACATGCGCAGAAAATGGGACTGTAATTGGGGACTGCAGGAGTCCTGATCTTTGAAAACAGGATGAACGTATAGAGTGATGTCACCTTTGGCATAAAACTAAAATTTTTTGGACGTAGCACCAACGTGTATAAGTCTGAATCCGAAATAGGAAGCGTACATTCAGGCTTTTCCCTGTAGCGGGGCACGCCCACCGGAGTGGATGGCGGGAAAATCTTAAAGACCAACCGCCTTTCTTCAGCATGCTTTTTAGTCTCGATACATTACTTGGCTTACGTTTACGGCTTGATTAGAATGAGTGTCGTGGTGGTGTGGTTGTATGTGCATCGTCATGTTCCATGCTATTTTAATTAGGGCGCTACAGTCTAGGAGACGAAATAAAGGAAGGCAGGTGCAACGGATGTTAAGTCATAGTAATAAAGCTATTTCTTTCAGCAATATACAATTTTGTTGCAGAACTTTGAAACAAAACCTTTGAAGCAAAAGTTATCAGTTTGGTTTTGAAAGAATTGTTTTAGCTTTACCAAAATTAAAGACATTTTATCGGCGCGCTGATCTTTCCTTATGAGCATATAAAAGACATTTTCGATGTGTTCAATGAGCTATCCTAAATGCAATAGGGTCTCAGAAACATTTGTATGCTTTCTTCAGTGCTCCCTTGAAAAGGATGACTGCTGCGACATGTTCTTCTGCACGCCAACCTTTTCCGAAGAGGTGGGCATCTGCCGTGCCTTTTAAGAAGAGAGTGCGGAGGCTGAAGTGGCTCTGAGAGGTGCCTGATTCACAACAGCGGTACAAAAATGTCAGAGCAATAAAGAAACAGCCTCGACGTGACTCCATATCAGTGCTAATATGAATTGCTTGTGGGCGTGAGCATTTTTCAGTCAGCTAAACACTCGCAAAGGGATGGTGCCAGAGCTAAAATATTTTGCCTGATGGGCACTTTGGTCATATAAAAAACCGCTGAATAAATATTACCAACGTAAACAAACAGAGGGTTTTCGGTGTTGCAATGCGTTGTAGGGGCGTTCTGATCAGCTGCTCCGACCAAAGGCATGCGCTTTTGTAGCAACGTCCTTGTTGGCCCAAGCATGAGTAACGGGTATATTTTGGCGCTGTTGCGAAGACTCCCGCTGAAGCTTTCTGGATCCCTCTTTACACGTTAACACCGGCAGTTTAAAGCACTCTTGTTCAAAAATTCCTTCAGGGATAATATCTGGCAGCTAACAAAATGTCTACCCTTAACACTTTCAGAGGTATCTGCGTTACACAGGCAGAATTTATAAAGTTTCTTGTCACCTGACACCCCAAAACACCATGTTAACCGCCATGGTGCAAATCACACCTCCAGAAACTTGCCAGCACTGGCAAAAAAATTGGGTGAAACAATAAAGTTTGTTGGAATTGAACGAAACAAATGATGGCCGTAGAACCTTTAATTTGAATTCGAAAGGTCCGCAGAGTGGTTCCTGAACCGAAAAGAATGCGCTTTATGCTGCAAGTCTCAGTCGCACTGCGACAAACCATTGTTGCTTCCATCCACTATCCCGTGTCGGCGATTCCGTCCATGATAGCTGTTTTTAGGACCGAAGCAAGCAAAACTAGCTGGGTGGTAAATATTGGAGTGATTCAACACCTACCAGAAGCCTACAGTACAGTAAATGGCTTTTCGCACTTTTAACCCTTTTTTGGACAGCGGGACATGTACGTCCAACTTTCTGTTTGGTGAGCCGCAAGCAATGGCTCGCACCATTGTTAAGGGTCACTAGTTTCACCTTGCAACTGTAGCCTAACATTCCATAAGGACTTTCGTAACATTGCCCCTCACTGGAAGCACGCTCCAAGGTAAGCAGATTGCTTTAGTCTCTCACAAACAATTTTTAATTATTTGTGTTTTTGTGAGCTATTACTAAACAGGAAAAAAATTTCTGGTGCGCAAATATTGTTTCTTTCACTACAGTAACAACGTACAAACAACCAATAGCTATTGTTTGTAATATATACTTTTAAATGGGTATTTAAAAAAATCTCGCTATCTCCACGAAGTGAATATTGATGAGGGGACGAAGCTAAAATGTCTATCGGCAAACCGTGAAACATTTGCCCACACAGCATATAAAGACTCGACACGTTGTTATAGGTCTTCTTAACCGCACGCACCATCTGAATGAGTGAAGGACATCAGGAGCGTTCGTAGCTAGGCTCGCGTCTCGGTTTGTAGCGCAGTGGGAAGAGCACCACGTACCCCTTGTCGCCGTTAGAGTCGTAGGAATGAAACCTTGCGTTGCCGCGTCAAGACTACTACTCCGCGCTCGAAAACTTGAGACTTCCCTCTGCTCCGTTGACAAGCCCGTCGACGACGACAATGTTTGCGGTGATCATGTAGGCTTGTTTGAGATGATGAGAATCTGCATGGGTAAGTTGGGAAATTCGGTGTGTGACATTTTAACCCCCTTGGCCGTCGCCTTCTGCAGAGCGTCTTTTGTCGCGTACTCCCGGTAGGTGTCTTGAGGTCGCAGACGACGAACGACAACCTCTTCTTCTTCCTCTCCTTCTTGTTGGGTAGCAACGAACGCTTTGAACATTTTGACCTCTTCGTCCAATCTTTGTGTGGCCAATCCCTAGGGGCATCTTGCCACAATCATCATCAGCGGCTTGTACACGGCGCTACGAGGCACGGGACAGGGCCCGAGCAAGAGGAGAGCAAATCAAGAAACTCCGACAAAGCTTCTAATCCTAGTTTTTGATCGCACAACGGCTCCAGAAAAGGTCAAGGTGGGTTTTCTTATCTGGAACGTACGGCCATATGTTCTAAATTCGAGGCGCTGCTTTCAGTGCCAACGATACGGCCATGGAACCCAATCATGCACAGGGGAGTTTACATGTGCCAACTGTGCTGAGACAGGTCACTCCTCAGAAGCTTTTAGAAGCACTACTCAGAAGTGCCCGAATCGCAGCGGACCACATGGTGCTTATTCGCGTGCGTGTACACAATTCAAGGCCGAAAAGGAAATAATTCCTATAAAAGTAAATGAAGACATCACCTATCCAAAAGCGCGCTAAAAGCACAAGCTGCTTTCGGACACATCGTACGCAGACGCCGCCCGCCGGGGGTTCAGGCGGCGTTTGGTCACCACGGCAGCACAGCGCAGCCTCCTTGCTGACGTGTTGCTGTTCCAACCCGCAGCTGAGCAGCCACCTGCTGCCTCTACAACACCGGTGGAGGCTGCTGGGGGGCCTCGTGTCTTTCCGGGCTGAATTCGGTAGTCCAGAGTAGTCAGGAATTGCCCAGTGTGCGACTCCAGCGAATGTGGCGATTGGGATCGCCGCTGAAAGCTCTGCCGCTCTCATTGTTTCCTCTCCACCGACTCTAGGGACACCTGAGGTCACGGAGGAGATGGACACGGGAGGGTCCACATAAGCGCCCATCCTAGCCCCGCCCCCTGCCCCGCCCGCGTCCTTGCGGCTGGAACCAAAGGCACCCGAAAGTGCGCCAAGTCCAGGGGGCCTGGTCCGCCGGACACACCTCGAACATCTGATGAGGAAGTGGACGTCGGACCGTTCGTGTCTGCATTTCTGCGCAAGGATTGGAATGCGGCGTCCAAACCAACAGAAAAGCCAAAGAAACCCGCTACAAGAATACAAGTCCCGATAGATAAAACATGAACCCACATACACATTCCAGTAGCTCCTAAAGGTATCTTATGGGAATAGAAAATATCGTTCAGTGGAACTGCAGAGACCTCCTTAAAAATCTTGATGATGTCTACGAAATATTGCATTCCAATCAGCCAAGTGTGATGTGTCTACAAAAAACACAATTAAACTCCAAACACACAAATCTCTTGAATAGTTACATGGTATTTAGGAAGGACAGGAATCGTGGTGGTACATCTTCAGATGGTGTGGCTATCATTGCCCGAAAATGATTGGCATGCCACAATATCCAATTACAGACTGTCCTCCAGGCTAACGCCATTAAAACCACAATTTTCAATAGGCTAATAACAGTGTGCTCCATCTACATCCCTCCTGATTTCTAGCTTTCAAGCTCAGATTGCGAGGGCCTTGTAGATCAGCTACCAGAACCTTTCCTTATTAAAGGCGACCTCAATGCACAGAACACTCTCAGGTGCTCCCCCCGACGGATGCTCGAGGTCGCCTAATCGAAAAACTTCCAATATCTTCAGAAGCATGCCTTTTTTAACAAAAACAAGCCTACATACCATAATATAGCACACAACACTTATTCACACCTCGACTTGGCGATTGGTTCTGCAGTTCTCTTTTCATCACTTCAGTGGGATGTTGGCACTAACCCATATGGCAGTGACCACTTCCCTACCTCACTAACATACATAGTTAAAGGCCTTAACAGTTCCCCTTCCCATTGCAAGTTTATAGAAGCAAGAGCAAACTGGAACACATTCAAAGAGACATCTCAACCACACAACACAGACATAACACACTTACCTGTAGAGAATACAACCCAGCTCGTCACGGAGCACATTCTCGCCGCCGCCAAAAAGTCAATACCCCAAGCCTCTGAGGTCCCGCGCAACCCGAGAAAGCCCTGGTAGAATGACGACTGCAAGCGTGCGATGGAGGCCGGAAACAAGGCGTGGGGCATGCTCCGTAGACACCCCACAAGTTTTAACCTAATTTCTTTGAGAAGAGCAGAAGCATTAGTTAAGCGTGTGGGCCGTGAGTCAAAAAGGGAGAGCTGGCGCGCCTTTCTCACATCCTTAAATTCATACACGGACACCTACAAGGTATGGACCCAAATACGTAAACTAAAAGGACAACCCACACATAGCCTGCCCCTGGTTAGCACGACAGGGGACACTCTGGAGGATCAGGCTAACACACTTGCACAACACTTCCAACACGTGTCTAGATCTGCACACTATACAAACACTTTTATGCAACACAAAACATCTGCCGTAAAGAAGCTTATATGCGACAAGAACGCGTCAAAGTCTGCATACAAATGTGAATTTACACTCCATGAGCTGAAGATTGTTCTTGCCACTAGTAAACCTTCTGCTCCAGGTGCAGACAACATTACATACACTATGAATCAACACCTACACGCAGACACCCTTGAGACACTCCTGCACCTATACAACCTAATATGGCTATCGGAGCACCTTCCAAGGCTTTGGAGGGAAGCCATATTTGTGGATTTTCTGAAAGAAGGGAAGGACCCTTCTCCCGCAAGCTATAGGCCTATTGCCCTGACGAGATGCCTGTGCAAGCTCTCCGAGAAGATGATTAACCGAAGGCTCATGTACTTTCTTGAGTACAATGATCTTCTCGAGATCTTCCAGGCGGGCTTCCGGGCAGGGCGATCCACAAATGATCAACTTTTTGCACTAGAATCATTCATTAGAGATGCCTTTATACACAAAAAGTATTGCATGACCACATTTTTTGGCACCGAAAAAGCGTACGATACCGCATGGCGTTACGGCATCCTTGCAGACTTAAAATCCTTAGGTGTAACAGGTAATATGTCCAACCTACTTGTCCAAACGAACATTTCTTCTGAGAGTCCGGTCGGCACTGTCAAGAGTTCACATTCTCGAAAATTGCGTGCCTCAAGGCGGAGTTTTGAGCTGCACGCTGTTTATAGTCAAGATGAATTCGCTTCGGAAAGCATTGCCTCCATGAATCTCCTATTTAGTGTCGATGGATGATGTACAAATATCTTTTAAATTATGTAACATATCTATATGTGAACGTCAATTCCAGCTTGGGG
Organism: Haemaphysalis longicornis; assembly: GCF_048455015.1. Taxonomy (NCBI): domain Eukaryota; kingdom Metazoa; phylum Arthropoda; class Arachnida; order Ixodida; family Ixodidae; genus Haemaphysalis; species Haemaphysalis longicornis. The sequence continues at coordinate 33,714,883 of NW_027526204.1, forward strand.
TAAAGAAACTCCCTCGCCGGGCAGACGAAAACGGTTTCAAACTAATTCCTACAAAAAGTACCTGTGTAGTATTCTCAAGGACACGTGGAGTAAGGCCTGATCCTGAAAAAAACCTCAATATTGACCCAATCCCTGTAAAAAAGGAACACAAGTCTTTGGGTGTGGTGGTGGTTGAAAAGCTCACATTCACCTCTCACATCAAACAACTCAAACAAAAATGGCTAAAAACAAAGAATATTTTGAAAGTCCTGTCTCACCAATCATACGGTGCAGATAAACATCTCCTGCTGCTCCTTCATACCACTTTGGTAGGGTCTAGTTTGGATTACGGTAGTGTTTTCCACGAGTCGGCTACAAAAACAGCGCTAAAAATGCTCGACCCAGTGCTGCAGCTGGGGCTTCGCCTCTCGTGTGGTGCTTTCCGTACAAGCCCTCTTCGAAGCCTGTATGTGGAATGCGACAAATGGTGCCTGGAGTACCAGCGAATTTATGTTGATTTTTTATATGCTTAAAATATCATCAATCGGCAACCATCCTTTTAAACCTGTTTTTATGGATACATCCACGTCACAGCTGTTTTTAAATCACCCATCCGTTTCTGTTTCCTTCTCACAAAGAGTGACAGAGGAGGCGCCTTTACCTATTGTCTCCTTTTGAAACATCTTGAAATCATCTTGCATTGATTTTATATCACCATGGCACCTTTGCACTGTGTCATGTGACTAATCTTTCATCCAACTCAATAAAAATAGTGTACCCAGAAATGCCATCGTGCAGCACTTTCTGGCACTGCAGGAGAAGTACCAGTGTACAGAATTTTATAGCGATGCCTCCAAAACTGCCTCCGCCGTGTCATATGCTGCGCACGGACCCAATTTTAAAGCTTCTGAATCTATGAATGTAGAGTGTAGCATCTTCACAGCAGAGGCTTATGGAATCTTTCTTGCTGTGAATCACATTGTCCAATGTCATATCCCAAAATCTGACATTTACACTGATTCATTAAGTGTGGTACGGTCGTTATCATCCCGAACGAAATGCAGAAATTACAACATCAGTGTTATTCTTAGGACAATTATGTTGGCTTATGGCGCCAAACTTGAGGTAACTGTTTGTTGGGTCCTGCGTCACAGGGGAATCGCTGCTGGACCGCAGATAAAATGGCTGCTGCTGCGCTCACAAACACGGTGCACATAACAACAGTACCCAACCCACTTGAAAACACACATTAAAACAAAAGCTACGTAAAACATGGCAAAAACGTTGAAATGAACAGACAGACAACCAACTCTACATTGTAAAACCACACTTAGGACGATACGCAAGTGATTCCCACAACAGACACACAGAAGTTGCCTTGGCAAGGTTACGGATAGGACACACACATGTAACACACTCCCACCTGCCCACTGGATCCCCAAGACCCATGTACAGCGGGTGTGGAGAAAGCCTATCCGTAATCCACATACTCATTCAATGTAAGGCACTTGACATAACATGACGCAAACACTTCCCACAGCTGTACACACGACGTATTCCACAACACCCGTCATACTTCTTAGGAGACGAGCCCATATTTTCAGTCAAGCGTGTTTTAAGTTTCTTACCGAACATAAAATATTACAGCTCATTTTTTATCATGCACCTTGACCAGCTGGAACTTTACAACAGCCATCTTCATTACGTTGCGTTTTACTTGATTTTTCCTGAAATCTTCTACTTTTACTTCAATGTCCCTCTCATGTAATCATTATTGTTTAGCGCTCTTTGCCCTTAGTTGGTCTTGCGCCAGTAAACTACAAACATCATCATCATCATGCATTGCCTTACGCCTTAAAATATGCACTGAAGAGATGCATAAGACACTTATTTCTAAAAAAAACGTTTCGTCCGTCAAACACTTTTTCAAAATACTCTTCAAATGTGTAGAAGGCTATCTAGCCGTGTTAGGACGCTTGCCTCAAAAATTTGGTAATTTCAATGTATATTTGAAAATTTCTGGAGTCGTACAAACAGCCTTTCTGAGCATGTTGCCTTTCTTGAGCGATCCTAATCTCTTGATGTTATTATTTGTCTGTATTGTTGTGTCGTTATGCAATCGCCCCATTTCTGTTCCCCTCTGGCGCTGGTAAAAACCAGATCACTCAACATAACGGACAAACAATCGAACAACACGGAACCGCCACGATGCTCCGCATCCTCATCAGGGTTCCCCACGGGAAGATGGTGTAATTTGTTTGTTTCCTCTCCTCCTTGTTGGGTAGCAACGAACGCGTTCAACGTTTTGACCTCTTCGTACAATCTTTGGTTGGCCAATCCCTAGAGACACCCCGCCACAATCATCATTAGCGGTATGTACAGGGCGCTACAAGGGACGGGACAGGGCCCAAGGAAGAGGAGCTTCGCCTCTAAAAATCGGCACATATTTAAACACTGTTTAGTTTGAACCTTCGTTTTAGAGTGTAGTTTGAGATTGTTATTTCGTTACCGACTAGCCAGCATTGATTGTTTGGAAACCTATTGAGATCAACCCAGTCCTTTAGTTCACCTAATACACGGAAACAGATCGCGGACAGCAGCGTAAAGGAACGCAGTAACAAAATGCACGGCTTTGAATAACAACTGCGCAGGCGGTTGTATCCGCAATTGTTCCCACAATTTTCACATTGATCCTCCGCGTGCTCTCCGAAAAGTTTGCTCCAAACATATAGAGTCGCATTCTCGATTTTAAACGCATACGAAAATTCAACTCTACTTGCAACGCAACGGTTGAGCTTTTAACGCGCTTTTGTTACCAAAATATTACTTTATTTATGAACAAAAAGCGAAAAATCACTGCTCACCTGCATTGCCTTACGCCTTAAAATATGCACTGCAGAGGTGCTATAAGACATTCTTTTCCAAAAAAACGTTTAGGTCGTCAAACACTTTTTCAAAATCCTCTTCAAATGTGTGTACGGCTATCTAGCCACGTTTGAACGCTTGCCTGAAGAATTTGGTAATTCAATATATGTTTGGAAATTGCTCGGGTTTCACTAGCAGACTTTCTGACCACGTTATTTTTCTTGAACGATCGTCACCTCTCGAGGTTAATACTTGTCTGTATTGTTGTGTCGTTATAAAATTGCCCCATTTCTGTTCCCCTATACGCGACGGCGGAGCAAGCGATTGTGGGGTTGATCAAGAATATTGCCGAAGGGGGCAATGCCGCAGTACTTTATTGTGCAGGCCCATTATCCCCCGTCCGGGTATGCGTCATAGTGACGGTAAGAAAAGGACTGAAAGGAATACGAGGAAGAGAGAGAGAACATTTATTGAAAGCCTAAAATTAGGAGCGAGCCCTGTAGGGCCGAGCCTGATCGAGACGCGTTCTGCCTGTTTGCCAGCCCAACTGCATCGCGGCCTATTGTCGTTTCTGCCAGTGTATGTACGGCATTAAGCTCTCCTATTCACATTTTTCCGTGGCCGTATAACCAGTGCAATCTTGTATTTAGCAAATTCATCGTCACTGGTCCAGTAGTTTTATGAGATAATTCAACGGTTATGTTCAGCTCTTGGTGCCGGTGTGCCACCACAAACAATGATTATTTTGGTTTTCCCGTCGTTTAAACAGGACACGCACGTCTCCGTTCGAAGTTATTTCCGTATATGTAAAGTCTATGGTGCCTCTATTTACCCCGTTGGAAGACTACACCGTTGGTTTGCGTGCCTACTTTTTAGACCTAAACGTTCTTTTTCAATGCATAAAAATTAAGACTCTATTGATTAGCAAGGAAACGGTTCACGACCGAGGGGTCTTGGGACAATCTTTTCGGATGGTGTTGGGCGCCTTCACTTCACTGAGAATATATAATTAGTGGGTAGCATTCATGGGCGGCAAATGTTATACCTACGTATTAATAAAGGCGTTGCTTATGTTCTGCCTGCTTGTTTTGCCAACATTCAGAACCTTACTCATCAGCACGTTTTCTTCTGAATGCTCACAAAAAATACCGAAGATTAGATTGCGCTCTGTTCAGTTGACTGCACGTTCATCGGTAGTGATGGACGAGAAGAAGCGGAAGCTTTGCTGGAAGTTTCTTTCCGTTTGGCGGCACTCTAAGAAGTTTTACACTGAATGCTACTGTCAATTCAGCAAGTTTCAAATCTTTCGCCAGATGACTTATGTTCCTTATGTGATTTAGCGTTGGCTGTTGCAGCAGACTGTACATTTAGGGTGGTGCATTGTACTGTTTCTTTTAAAGCAAAGGACCGCTGTTCATTTTACTGCAGATTATGTATTTGTTCTGAGTAGGTGTTCATTCCTCCTTATTCTAAAACGTACCACTGTGTTGGTGCAGATTTGTTCCCTACAACAAATTGTTATTACGTTGCAAGAGCTGAACCCCTGCATATATATAGTCATTAGTTTGCTTTCTATCGATTGGCGATTCGGCTTTATTCTAATTCATACCGGTATATGATTTTGAATAAATCCAACACCGGTGCTTCTATGGCAGCATCAGGCTGATGGGTTTTAACAAGATTGATATTATGTTTCTCGAAGGAAGGCATGTATGACACTTCCAGTTTGATGAGACATAATCTTAAGATAGACTCAGTATTATGCCAGATTGCAGGCACAGTCTCAATAAAAACATCTCAGATCAGATTCGAGCGGCTCTCAGGTAGACTCGCTAAAAAACAAAATACAGGGCGAGTTCACCATTACACGCGTAGATAAACATACTCTAGAAACGACAAATGTAACGCTGGCGAAGGAATTTATTGTGGTAGCGAAGATTAGGACAAGAACAAAGCTAAACAGAAGACGAACCACTCGCTGGAACTTCGACTCAGTTTATTCCAGATAAACAGAAAAACACCAATTATACACGATATTTCAAGGAGTTACCATAAAAACGCTGTGAAACGATATTGCGCATATGAAGGGCAACATTACAGCACCGGCTCATATCACATAGCGGAAATTAACCCGAAACGTGCGAACAGCCTTGATCCATCGCCCATACTGAACCACCTTTCCTTCTCCAAACAATTGAATTCCTTTGTGGTTAGCGTCAAGGATGGTGCACTGACACATCCTTCCCCCTCTCTTGCTGTCAAAAAAGCTTCCAAAATTACTCGGTCGGTTTGGGCGGACGACCTGTACATGATGCGTGTCTGGAATAAATCTAGTGTGCTACCCATGCACTTACGGCAATGATCAGCCAGGGGGTCAGTCACCATCTGCGCATTGACAGCCGCATGGTGCTCTCTCAGCCTAACATTAAGCGACTTGCTGTTTGGCCAATGTAGCACTTTTTGCAGGACTGGGGGATTATGAAGACCACCCCTGGCACACAATTCACAAACGTGCTTGGGCGCTTTACGCTACAGCTGGGCTTGGTGCAGGGGTTAGTCCCTTACGCACCACCTTTGATAACCTCATAGGTGCCGAAAACACTACCTCTACACCACACTTCCCACCAACGTTTTCAGGTGGTGGTACAATTGGTGTGGCAAGGCAAGGCAATTGGTGTGGCAAGGCAAGGCTACCACAGAAAACTTCTGCATTTGGCGTTCGGAACCGGGCGCGAGGTCTGTTTTGAGATTATTTACGAGGCTCTCTGCTAGAGATGCCACTGTTTCAGGTGGAAAAGCATCGGCTTCTCCGTCTTTCCGCTTGCTCCAGCAAGCTAGCCTGCATATTATGCTGGCAAGACCTAGTAAGCGGTGCCCTTAGAATGTTCTTTGCAATGGCCCGTTTCACAAGCTTTGAATGGGCTGACTGGTGGGGTAGGATGCCCGTTTTACTACGAAGAGCGTACTGCCAACAACGCTGATCACCCCCCAGGTGCAGGCGCACACCCAGAAACTGGCGGCCGCGCCCATAATACGCACAAAATGTTTAAAAGAAAGCGAGCAAAAATCTTAAAATGTAGAGACACTGGTTGCTTCATCCTTTCATCTTTTACCTGAACCTCAGTGAAATGCAATCTGTCCTTCTGGTTGTTGCACTTTATTCGGCTTGCGATAGCGATGGCGTTTTACAGGAAGACTGCTTAGAAAACGCTAGATTTGGCATGGTCTGGCAGCCATATCCCCCGTATCGATTTCACTTTACACGCGCCCTCCTTTGGAATCGGTATATTTGAGACAGCGTTGGGTTAGGTGGCGTACTTAAGCAATTCGCACGACTGTGCAGAAGCGCTAGATAAAAATAATAGACAAAGCGTGCCACAGCGCTACTGAGCCCCTGCAGGAGTTTTGAAGCTTAACGTTTTAGATAGCGGAATCCGTGAACTCACAATAATTTTAACGCAAGCCAGCAACATCTCTTAACAATTACTTCAGAGCAGCCAACGGATGCTTTTTTGGTTTAATGAACTATGGCCAAACGAATGTTCTTTTTGTGGCGGGCATTAACGCGGTGTAGTAGATTTGCTGTTTTCAAGTCAATTGTTTGGTGCTCCAAAACGTGTAGATATTTATTTCTTAGGACCTTTTAATCAACCGAAATTCACATTTAGAAACCTGTTTCGACGGTCTCAGAAGGTTGTTGATTTGATTGATTGTAGGGTTCAACACGCCGACGCAATTCAGGCAATGTGGCAGGCCGCAGTGAAGGGCTCCGGACTAATGTTGACCACCTGGGGATGTATAACGTGTGGCAGTGTTCACATTTTATCAAGCCGAGGCTATGGGGCACCCCCAAGCTACGATTTTATGTCATGACACAAGCTCATTCAGGATCGCTGGAAGAAATTGTACCCTATGGTGACGGTCATGCATCTCAAAATCACTTGTTGAGCATACGGTACCTGTTATCAAGCAGGAAAAGGGAACAAAGTTAATATAAAATACAGTCCAGACGGCGCGGTTACTACTTTTAAAATATCGACTGGTTTATATCAGAGTAATCTGCATACACGCGCTTTTAAATATTCATCAGTAAATCTGTTGGAACGCGTGAGCACCTCAAAATTCTTCCCAGCATACACTCCCGCCGCCCCTTTTATGGGCGCACCTTGTTTTGGCTTTAGAAGTGCGAGATACCGCGCTTTTATCCCGCCTCCTGCTCAGCGTGCACCCGAATCTATGCGTTCTGTCCACTTCCGGGTAATGTTTCGGCCATCTAACAGAAATACTGCCTGCCGGTCGCCCTTTGAGTTATGTATTAGTAAGAGTATTTTGTCGCCGTTATTAACACACCTTTGCTTCTTGAGCGCAAAGAAACTCAAAAATTTGCATAAAACTCCATTTTACAACGCCTACACGTGGCTACAGGGCGCCTCTCGAGGTAGAAGTGGGATGGCGTATAGGGTAGAAAGAAGTGATGGACTTACAGCGCTTTGCTGTGACTAGTTCAGCAGCGGTATGAACGAAACGGCACCGCAACTGATTCCACCACTTTCTTGGTGCTACGCTGGAAGTCCCCTCTATCCGAACGTGCTGTCTCGTTCTCACTTCTCAGGCCCGCATTCCTTCTGCCGATAACATCGTATGCTCCTCGCACACAAGAACAGGTGTGTCGTCAGCTGTACTTTGTCTTGACATCCTTACGCGCAGCACAAATCTTGCCGAACTTTCTGGGGATGAGCTTCGTCTTTCCACCTCGTCGTTCCTATAGAAGAAACGAACCTCGTTGTGATAGTGTAATAAATTTATGTTGATATCTTCCTAATATTTGGCGCTTGTATGGAATAGGGTTAGCACTGGAAAACCAAGCCGATCCAAGGTTCTGCTTAATAACGATGGTAAACTCTCGCACACCGTTACTCTGTTTGTGTTAGCATAGATGTGACCGCTGGAGTCGACAGCGGATGCGGAAGCAAATTCCGTGAACTCTACGTTCACGGCACAGGCGTAATAGCTTGGTGGCGACTTATCGTCGTCACCGCGCCCTTGTGGACACCTATTGTACCTGCTCGTCGGGTTTTCCGCAAACGCAGTAGAACCTCGTTGATACGCTCTCAAAAAACGCGAGCGAGAACCCTACTACTCTGGAAAAGGTATCATAGGGTAATAAACGTACTACAGGGAATTTTTAGTGTTCACAATCAAAGCAGAGTAACTTGAAAATTGTATGAATCAAGAACGTATTACAGGGTTCTTCTGTACACTTCTCTCGACCCCTGGTGCCTAGTACAGAGTGTAAATTATTCTTATTTAAATTAGTTTATGTCATTACTGTCGTAATCTGGGGCCGGAAGGCACAAGAAACGACCAGTTTTCTCCGATGAGGAAGCAACGCGCCCAGCCCTACTTGTGCTAGGTCTCACTTGCCTGAGACACTTCGGAAAATTTAGTGGGTTGCCTCGTTGTCTAGGATTAGCTTATTATTATGCTTACATCTGCTAAAACAATTTTCCAATCCAATTCAGTCCTCTCGTGGTGGTGGCGGCTCCTCGGTGCCAGCTGTGAGTCGTGAGCGTGCTCAGCACGGCTCTTCAGGAGCCACGCGAAACTGCTCAGTCTCTTATAACTTTGTTGAGCGCAGTAGAGAAAACACAAGACGAGGCATACAAGGACGACCACTCGTCCTGGTATCCCTCGTCCTGTGTTTTCTTTACTGCGCTCAACAAAGTTATAATGGATTACCAACTCGCTCTTACCGACACGTTGCTCAATCTCGGCCAGTGTACCTCACGCTTTAAAAACGCCTAGTTGTGAGCAACAAAGCTTTGTAGCATTTACCACAAAGCTCTCCGTCCCGGTGTCGCATCTTGCATTACGGCGGTCGGTGTGCAGGAATACGGCAACCGCAAGAGGTGGGCTAAAACGTGTCCTATCGTTTTCAGAGGTTACAGGAAACTACGGCTTCATAAAGCACAGTAAGCGTATACACTTGAAATATGCTTTAAAACGCCCTGATGAGCTTATTATCCGACAGAAAACCGAATCGGTAATTATTTTTTTCATTACAATGGGTGACAGGTGCCCAGCGTGCCCATGTAAGCGACTCAAATACACTCTAATCAGAAAATTTACAAATGAGCTAAATATTCGTCTGGAGTTAAGTATGCCTTTTCGAAATATTGGTCTTCTTCCTATGCAGCTTTTTTTGAGATCAGGGGCGCAATATGTATGTGCGAAATGTTACAGCAAGTATTTTATTGTAATTACAGAGACAAACGCCAAGGAGTACCTGAATAGCAATTATTTCGCAATCGAAATGTGCATCTGGGCCAATTTTGTTTTGTTTCAAGGCAAAGACAAAGCGCCCAAAACGAGGCTTCAAAAACGTAAGCTTGCAAACACAGTCAACCATCAAACCTGGCCGTAGGCTATATACCTAAATTTGTTTGGCGTCTATAGCATTGAAAGGAGCTCAAACGCTTGGGTATTAACGGGTGCGGTAACACGCTGAATACAGAAAACTGCAATAGGACAAATGAGCAGACACGATGAACGGTGTTATATTTTTTTAATTTATGTGAAGCAAGTTTATACCAAAATGCAAAAATATAAATAAGCATTGTGTAAAATACCCTGCATTGTCTGGAAAAGCCCAACCCTTATGGTGCTTCATAATACTATGAAGCACTGCTATGATCTTTGTGGAGAGTGGAAGTATTGTAAATAAATAAAGGAATAAATAAAAAAATCACGCACGAACGTGGAATTCCGTGTCACCTAGACAATGCTGTCAACGAAGCAAGTGGGAAGGCTAGTGGTTTATTAGAGCTTTTCGACACACCGCCTTTGTAAATATGAATAAGTAGCTTGGGTATTCGCGTTGAGAATAGCTTCTACAGAGTATTTTATCTGCAAGTGCCTGTTTTCAAATACCTATTGTCAGTCCACAGTAAAGTCAGAGACACGTGAAATACGTTATTTCCAGCTCAAATGTCATACATGAAGTCTTCTTTTTTCTTGTGCCTGCCACGGGCAATCTCGATGGTTTTTTACTGAATTGAATTGGTATTGTCATAACTGATATTTGGCATGCTTTGCAGTTCGAGACACTTCAATTATTACCACCAACCTCATTTGTGAACCTCACATTTTGTCAACCTCATAAGTCACGTGTTTGAAATATGTGGATGTAAGGATTGTGCTGTAGGAACTCCAGCTTCAGTTTTTTGTTGTACCATGAACGTCTTTGAAAATATTCAGCAGGCGGACGGCAGGTAGGCTGGTGAAGTTAAGAAAAAACAAATGAAAAAGAAATACCGGCGGACTATAGAACGAAAAAATTAATCATTGTTACACAACGTGTGAAATCTTCAGTAACCGTAGAGCTGTGATTCTATTGCGTCGGCTCGAAAGTCAACGAGTTCTTGCACCTCAACGACAACACCGTCACGGCACCAAAGTTACGGTTCTCTCACAGGAATCGGCAGCTGAATGTCAGCGGCGGGAAACTCCCTTCCGTAGCAGGATTAAGAAGAACCTACCAACGTAAGGCCACTGCGGCCTGTAGCGGTTAATGTGGGAATCGCAATCTCAAAGGCTGCCGGTGGGTCTACTAAGCTACTCCTGCACCTGCGTAAGGATACCGCCTATATCGCTCACCTATGAAACGACTTTACCTCTAACAGCACCGCTGTTAATTTTAGCGCAACAGTCTATGTTGTTTAGAGCCGGCGTTCATCCGGCTGCTGCTGATAAGGTTTAACAGAGTTACCGGGATCGGTTGGTCGGGTGACTGTCCAGGGCAACGAAAAAATTCCTGCACTTACCTTTGCTGCTACTGCTGCGATTTCCGTATCCTGATTTTTGAATGCCGAACCTGGGTTTTCGGTTGGACGCAGTAGAGAGTGCTCAGCAACTATGTATGGTGCCACTGGGAATGGCACGTTTAGCTAGAGCTGAAACTGGTAACCGCACAAAAATAGGACATTGCCGGAAACACTAAGCAAATGACGAGTACATGTAACTTAAAAAGGTGCGGATTTGATGCCGCTGCGTTTTAGTTATTTAAAAAGCACAGAAACTTACAACGTGCTAAATGAAGTTGCCGGTGACGATTAGCGCCACAAGAATCGCACGTCACTAGCAAAAGAGCTCACTTAACTCGTCGTGATGTCTAGGCCAGGGGAGTTTTCAGCCCTGGCTTGCTTTGGGAGAATTACGCTATGTCGAAAAAAAACTCAATGATCTAAGACTTCGGTAGGAAAGTGCAACTTTCAAACACAGTCCCCTACAGCCTGCACTCCCATCACTAACACCGCTTTTTGTGACGCATGATGAGAAATGCGATTATGATGGTGATTGCTAATGTTGCCGATTTGTTTCATGGGGAGTGGAAGTGCCATCTCGCCTTCGTATTATACGTTCTCCTGTAATAAAGGGGCTAAAGTAAACTGTATAAAGCTGATTAGCCCCAGAGCGTTTATTCCATGTGTCTAAATAATATGTCATGGTATATAAATCCTCTTAGCAATGGGTCGGGTGGTCGAAGAGCAAGAACAACTCTTTCTTGAGTTAAGGAGAATTAGAACTTGAAGGAAGCACTTTGGGCAATTTAGATCCCACTTTGACAACTACCCACTATCTTTTCACCGGCTGCCGAAAGCGGCTCTCGGCTCTACCGCTCTGTTCGACCGTATCACTTTCTTTCTGCTTGGTACTTCTAACGTCTTTGCCAGGGAGACTGAGACGTCAAACACTTTTTCTTATGTCACATTTCTTGCTACACTTGCAATGCTGATGGACCACAGATCTGCCGCATTATGAACAAAATTAGGTGAATAATATTTATATACGTCTTGGCTTTTTACAGGCCTCTCCGGACAGGTAGTAGAGCTTGCTTTATTTACGGCCCCAAATAATGGCAAGGTGAAAACATTTCTGGAGATGGAAACCCCATGCAGCGACCCACTGGGCGGTTTTCAGAAGAGCAGTCAGCCAATGTGGCTATTTGGTGTCGGTAACCACACCGTAGCATTTAAAAAAAACACAAAATAAAAAAATAAACGCTCTACTCATAATAACAGTAATATTCGTACGTTAAAAATGCTAAGACAATTTGCTAGCTTTGCAGGTCCTGGTATATTGCAGGAAAGCACGTTGCTTCTTCTGATGAAGGTATTCCAATCTCGCTTAAAGATAAAACATTACCTTGATGAAGAAAACATTTGCGGAAATCTTTTGAAGGACATGTCCCCTAAATAAGGATGCCTCGCTGGGTCGGCGCTGCCAGCTGTCGCGAAATGTTGTTCGAATAAAAAACAGAGTTATCTCTCAATATTTCCCTGACACAAACGTCAGGAAAGCGTACAGCCTCGTGGAAGGCTCGCAGTTCAGAGCGTCCTTTCAGCCATCATGATAACTTCAAATTGAGATCGCATTCGTTAAAATGCAACTAAGCCAATGTTGGTCAAGGTGGAATGCATGTAGTAACAAAACGCTGCCTTGCTACTGTGTGCAAAAATATTACAAATAACTAGGAAGGATGCCTGTAGCCCACACTAACAAAATAACTTCTAGTAAAAAAATCACGCCATATCCACGGAATGAATGATGATAAGTGAGGCGAAGCTCGAGAGGGGGAGATCATCGGTAGCCGTAACTCTCCGGTGAAAGTTCCCCCATTGCATCATTAAGAAAGACGTGAGACTGTGTGCGTACATTGTACAAATCAACGTTTATTTTGTTCTTTTATTTTGTTCTTGTTCGTTTGTTGTTGTTGTTGTAGGGTTCGTCAGGCTGCAAGCAAGCGCTCGTATCGGCAGGCAAACCCCGATGCAGTGAGAGCTCGCGAGGCGGCTGCAAAACGCATCAAGCGAGCTCAGCCCGAAGCTGCCGACGCGCGGTTTAAGCGCGACTTTCTAGACGATATGCTTCGGCCTCTCTTTCGCGCACGGCGGGATCCTGTCGGCGAGCGCGCGCTGCCGCCGCCCTGCGCGCCCTCCGCTCCGCAGCCTTGTCAACCATGGAGGAAAAAAAAAGTTAGGAGACGGCATGACGTCACGCAGCTAGCCTTCGCAAGCCCAGGTCCGTTGAAGCCGCTCCCTCCGCCGTTTCTCTTTCTCAAGCCGCCGCAGTCGGCCCTCCAAGGTCGGGTGGGCCGGCGGCGGCGGCGGCGGCGGTCTCCGACTCAGGGGCATCTCTCGTGTTTCGTTGGCGGTAGCTGTTCCCCGTCCTTCCAGCATTTGTCTGCTCGGCGATCTCATGCCCGTGTGCGGGCAGGAGTGCCGCGTACGTGCGTAAGACAAAAGCCGTGGGAAAAAAACCAAAATATAGCAGGCTTCGCGACAACGGGCCGCAGAGCAGTTTCGAGCAGACGAAATTGAAGAGCGCGGCGGCCCATACAGAGGCGGTGCGGTGGGGTCACGTGGTGCAGTGACGCCTGGGCCGACTTCGATTTTACTTTTTATGTATAGGCTTCACGTTTCTCCGGCGGCGCCGTCTCCTAACTTTTTCTTCCTCCATGTTGTCAACAACCACCTCCTCCATCCGGTGACTCGTTGCCAAAGAGGAAGCGCGTCAACAGCGATTGCCTTTTACAGTGTCAGTCACGTGCGAGTGACGTCATCGTGACGTCACTCACACCAGCGCCACCTGCGAATGAGTCATCGAACTAGGCGGTCACGTAGCGCCACCTTCGAGTGAAGCATCGAACTAGGCGGTCACGTAGCGCCACCTGCGAGTGAGTCATCGAACTAGGCGGTCACGTACCACGAGACACAAGGGATGGACAGACCCATGCCTTTAGGAGCTTCGCCCCTAAAAGTCCTCTCCTTGGAACAATGAAAAGTGTGCGCCAATTGAAGCCCATTTTGGGACAAAGATTAGAAGCATCTTTAACTGTGAACGTCGCAGTCGAGAGGGAATTGAAAGCCAGGAATGCTTAAAAAGGGCTTCATTGTTGGTGCCCTGTTTCATGGAATGCTATATTATTTTCCGAATACCATATAGTACCTCCGAAGTATCCAATAATCACGGCGGTGATATTGCGTGCTCATGAACAAACTACATCAGTCTCCCAAACAACGATATTTCCTCAAGGTTATTTACAATTTTTTTATTCTCTTCGCCATGGTTAGGATCCTGGTGGTCATTGTACCCGACGAAACATATGCAGTTAAACCTTGATGTAAAAAACCTATATGTAAGGGATTCCTGAATATGACGAAGGTTTTCAATTTCCCAATGCCACCCCTACTCAACGTGATGCGTTGGCGACGTCTATGTATCGAAATGTCGTGACGGGTAACCGTGACGTCAGGAAGTCGGCGAGCTTATGACTCGTTGTTGTTTGCACTTTACTGAAAAATCCACAGAAAACTGAGTCGTTTAGACATCACTGCCAATATCGGAAGGAGCGCACAGCAATGAAAACGCCTGAAAACACCACAACCCCAAAATACGCCGTGATGATGATGATGGACGAAAGGGCTAGCGCAATCTCTTGGCTACCATAGCAGCCACTTCTGGTTTTGCTTGTGTAGCGTGAGACGTCGCCAGCTAGCAGGAGAAAGCACCGTTCACTTTTTTTTCTTCGTCCGTAACGGCAAACTACCGTGCGGTTCCACGTGTGAGTGAAATTTCCGTTCTAAAGAAGTTTTTAGGTGCTATTCCGTCGGTGTCGGCTTGTAGCGGCGCGTCTCCGCTTCTGCCTTTGGTATGAATTGATCAGTAATGTGTACTGCTGCTAAAAAACAAAAAGTTGTGTCTCTTCGAAAAAAGAGCACAATTTTGAATGCCGTTACGGCTGGAGAGGAAACGAATGTTGCCTCGTGGGTGGCGCCCTCTCAACAATATCTTGAGGGCGCTAAAGAGCAGTAAGTTCACAAAAAGACACCCTTTCAACATGAGTTTGGTTCTTCTAACGCGTAAAGATGCCTGAAATTGTCAAAAGGCAAACTTTTTTGGGGCGCCCGGCATTGCTTACTCTCGTGCGAAAACACGAGGTGCCACTGAACAGTTTTTCGCTTAAAACTAAGTCCATGTTGGGCGAGTACAGCTTCACTGATGTCTAGAATTCGGCTATGTTTTTGCTTTATTCCTGCCACTCTTAACTCGAAAGCTTAATCTAACAGAAACCTGGGTGTAACATAAAATTGCTACCTTTTGTGAACTTCGTTGCTACAGGTTCATCTGCGCGAGAATCGAGCGAGTAACCCTGCGCTTAAACCACACTAAAGCTGTGTCACGCTACAGGTTTAACTGCTAGAGAACTGCGGGAGTGAGCCTCTGCTTAAACCACATTTGTTCCTTAAATTAGGCGTCGGGGTGGCTGAGTGGCTGACGTGTTGTGAAACTGAGCCCGACGACACGGGTCATTACCAGTGCCGGTGACTGTTGCCAAATCGTCGGTCGTGAACCTTGTAAATTCCGGGACGGTGTCACGTTGTACCGTGTTTCCTCCTTAAGTCGGCTGAGTGAGGCCGTTTACAAGCTGCAGCTCTGCCTCGTCAGCCTCTTTCACCAGTTGTAGTACATGAACGTGCTAAGTGCGGAACCCCCAGTCCTCTTGTACGCCATTGAAATCACCAGAGAACACTGCTGCGCCTTGAGAATAAAAGGAGCGAAGGAGACACATCAAGGAGAAATTCTTGCGCAGGGAATCATGTTGGGCCCTTTGTGGGTTCACGTTTGCGGTCGCAATGATAAATATCAGACGTCCAGCGTGACGCCGAGCAGACAGAACCTCTGGGATGGCTGCACCGAAACCGGCAATTGACATCTTGCAATGGCCTTCTGTCGTAAGGACGTAAAGGATCGTCGGGCATTCTACCAAGTTTGTAAAAGGTCTCACCTGGATGAACGTGTTATGCTGGCCTCCATGCAAGCTCTGTCGTCATATAAACTGAAGCAGTGGCCTAAGTTTATACCCTGCTACACTGTACCCTGGTACCCTGCATTTCCTGGAGATAAACCACCAATGGCTTGTTATTCATGATTTTGGTGCGCTCAATTTATTGCGCCTGCCATCCCGTGGAAGCCATGACAGTTTCACTTCAGCAGCAGAGGTTTATCAATTTTGGACGTGGGTGTTCTTTCCGCTATGTGACTTAGAGCCGTGCACCGTTTTAAATGCAATTGATTCTTTTTGATAAGATATACCACATGTTCTTAAAATATAGATCTCACGTGAGTGGAAGAGTCAGTGCACGAAAATGTAGAGGCTGTTTCACAGTGTGGGTGAGTTGAAAGAGCTGCTTGGTAATTTCATTGAATATCGTGACGCACTGAAAATGATCAACCGAGAAGTTCAAGACACCGTGGTCATTGATACATTAGAGGCCGAGGTTGAAGATGCGCTTAGGTTCGAAGAATGTGTTTGCATAGCAAAGACCAAGGCTGAATTTATATTGGTTGAAGCGCAGAGAGCCAGACAAAACCTAATTGCTTCTTACAAATGTCGAATCTACACAGAACTGCAGAAACACCTACAAGATACAGAAGAATACTCTGAGAATACCGCTACTTTAGACACGGATCGGAATGCTTCAGCAGTGAATAAGGGCCAAGTTTTGAAGAAAAGGAACTATCATTTGCAAGGTGCAACGCTACTAAAAACGGCCATATGTTTGGACCAGTGCAAACAAACGAAATAATTTACGACTCGACCATAAACATCCTGACCACACCTGTAATACCCAAGAGCACCCCAAGCCCTGGAGCACTGAATGACGAAGGAAACTGCAAGAGTAGAGAGCCCAAGGTGCTTTGGAGCCATTCGCCGATCGAAGACGGGAAGAGATCTTTGTTTCAACGTGACCAACTTGGTGCTCTAGTGTTAATATATATGGTCCCGAGAATGAAGGTGTGCAAGCGAAGCAAAGAAATGACTGCCAAGAGGAAACGTCCGTAGACGAAGGAGCTAAAAGTCGGTTGATATGGCACTTTACGCCCACTTCAAGAAAATTGGCGCCGCAATATACAGTTTGCGGAAAGGAAGCATATCTATGGGCGCCGGCCGTTTTCAGCGAAAGGGCATACAGGATTCTGCGAGCTAATGGAAAGAGCTCAATTTGCCTCCACGTCCCTCATTATATGCTGCGAAAACAAGCCTACTTTTTATACGCTCAATGTGCACCCGGCTGCCACTAGGAAAAAGGATATGAGGTGGAAACAGAAACTAATGCCCGCTACAAAGATGGAAAGAAAAAGCTCAACTAGAGTCCTCAAAAGACTGCATCTAGTGGCCGCAGTCACGTGGTCCATGGGTCCACCAACGCCAAGGCATCGCCACCATCGGTGGAAATGGAAGGTGCAAGGTTTCGAAATCTCTTGGCTCGCATGGACATGGAAGGAACGGTCTAGAGAATAAAGAATTTTTTGGGCACAGAATAAGCTCGTTCATTGTTGCGCGGGGTAGGATGTTGTAAAAGAAGTAGCTCTGCCTCTGGCGCCCTTATAATCACCATCATGAGTTCACAAGAATAAAGGAATCATCCGGAGGGGTCTCGGTGGCTCCTCCCTTTATCAACAGATATCTCCCAATGGGCACAGCATATCATGTACATTACCCAGAATATGTGGGCACTGACAACACATTGGACGAGTCTTTTTAAATGGAACAGGAGACATGGGCAGTCTTACAAGAACTCTGGCAGTACAAGGCACACCATAGGGGATGGTCATCTCGCCGCTGCGATTTAACATTGCAGTGAAGAAGCTGCCCGAGCAACTCGCACATATTCCAGGGTTACCATGCGCTCTAACCCGACATCACCCTAAAAAGCACAGGCAGGTCCGGTGCCGACTCGAACATAGGTTACATAAAGTGCTTGAGGTCACAGAGAGCTTCCTGCTAGGAAAAGGACTAAACCTCTCACCGTCCAAATCTGAGGTTCTTGTCTACCTACGCGCTCGAAACGGCCGACGCGGCATGCCCCCACCAGAGCAAACGGACATCGGCCTACATACAGAGATTGGCCGACCCATATCTAACCGCGAATGTATGTATATCCTCGGACTACTTATAAAAGCACATTGCAGCAATATAACAACCATCGAGAGGCTGATTACTAAAGCAGAGAACATTACACTCACAGACCGCATATCAAACCGACGTGGAGGCCTAAGGGATAGCAATCTACTTAGATCATACCTTGATTTCCTCATGAGCCACATAAACTATGTGGCAGCAGCACTTGACTGGTCCAAACGGGGGGAAACAAAATAAACACACTTACCGCAAGATCATTGCCATGGTCCTGGGCATCCCAATCACGACTACTACTAAAAAGCTGGAACTTGTCGGCGTGCACAATACCCTAGATAAAGTTATCGAAGCACAGGACGCGCCACAGGCACAACACCTTCCCACAACGATGACGCGTCACCAGATCCCGTGCACCCTGGCCTAAAGAGTGGACGACAGGAAGACACGTACTGTCTAGCTTCCCGACACACGTTCAGCCTATCCCACCAGACGTGCAACAGCAGCACATTGTGGTAAGACGTACAGCGAGAAAACCAGCCTTCCTACTACATGCTGCGCGGAACCTTACAAAAAAGGCTGTTGTAGTAGTTGCCCACCACGTATCCCCCAGACTTTTAGCGATGGTAGCGGTGTACTTCGAAGGGGACGTTTTAACCACGGTGGCCAGCAAAGCACCGACCGCTGTCATAGCGAAGCAGGCGGGGATACCTCAAGCAATGCAACGCTCGTCACGACCCAGCGTATATAGGACTCTCACTCCGCGGGCAGGGTTTCTCTGTTGGGCAGGAGTACGACGGACGCAGCCGAAATTCTCCCCATACGCAACAAAAAAGCCTTCCACAACATTATATGGTTCTCCGCACACATGAGACACGCAGTACACCCAGAAATTCCCAATGTCAAGGAGTTAGCTAACAACCATACGCAAGCTTTCGCGACCCGCGCTGGGCCCAATGTTATCCCTAGTGAAAGGCTGGGTAAATGCAAAGATCCTTTGCCTACTTTAAAGTTAATCTTTTCCAACTACAACTATCGCGTAGGACACTCCCACCACTTAACTCGAAGCTTACACGATCACAATACATAGGTTTCGGAATGTTAGAGGTGAATACGTTTCTCACTAGCAGCAGGTTCTGGCTTATCCTGCTTTCCAGCGAACGTCATTGTCTTAACTGCTCAGAGGTTTACTGCACTCTTAGAAACATGAATTTTAAATGTCCGCCACTACGTACGTCCACCGATTACACCACCGAGTACAAATGCACGAAGGCTCTCTCCAGCGACGAGCCTCACAGGCAACTCCTGCCTGTCCAGAGGCCACGTAAGAGGGTGGGAGACCACGGTCTCTGACCACCAACGCGGCTGTGGCCAGCGACAACGTGATGAGGGCCCTAAGCGGCTAGCTAGGATAGTCCCTCGGGATCTTTATAAAGTTCTTTGTTTGTCTGTCGGTGTGTCTGTCTGTCTGTCTGTCTGTCTGTCTGTCTGTCTGTCTGTCTGTCTGTCTGTCTGTCTGTCTGTCTGTCTGCCTGCCTGTCTGTCTGTCTATCTCTGTGTCGGTCGGTTTGAGCTATATTGAGTGTTTTGGGATTTAGATTAGTGCATTGGCTCACGGCCGTTGGAGGCCTAGTCAGAACGCGCCCCTTTTTAAAACGTTTTAAGACGGCGGAGGGGTAGGATCGTGATCACGCAATAAAGAAAGATGAGAACCCGTAGGTGTTCGATCACGTAATGTGGGTCTCGGTCTCTTCGCTTTCTGTACATTTCTTTACATTTCTCTACATTTCTCGGTGTCTACATGGGTGTTCACACTACGTTCCCAACCATGCTTCGATAAAAGAAACAACATAAGGGCACCACAACGGAACCTACACGGAACCCTCATGATGCTTCGCATCCTCATGGTTCCCCACGGAAAGATGTGTAATTTTTGTACGGCTTTTACAGCCCATTGTGTTCGTTTGTATCCATCAAATTTTCAGAGGTGTGATTCAACATACATCATCTTGAGCTATTGGCCTCTTATGAGAAAATTAAGCATACTATTTACGTTCTTGCGTATTGCATGACCCAGCCCTGGGTTATAGTTTACGGAATGGTTTTATTAAAATATAAATTAGCAAACGTCGTTTTATTTGCGTCCTGCAAACACTAACTTCACAAAAACGGCCACAAAAAGAAACACCCAAGGGCCGCTCAAACCTCATACCCTACGTCCATAGGATACCAAACCTTTTGAAGAAGATCGGAGATAAGGCAGCAGTAAGGACGGTTTTTTCAGCGCGCAACCAACTGGCACCTTTGTGCGCCAAGGTAAACAGCAACGACAGCCCAAGAGACATATGTGAGAAGAAGCATGAAACCCAGCTTGTGAATTGTGCGGTCATAGTGGCATACAAAATCTTACATTCATGGGAACGAGTATACGTAGGTCAGACTGGTAGATGCCTGAATGATTGCCTTAGATAATATGCCTATACCATGCGCAAAGCAACGGGCAGCAATCTGGCGATGCATTGCAAGAAATGCCAGAAATGTAAATGCCACGCAAAGTGAAAAGAAATGCGCGTTTTGAAATTCTATCGAGGCGCTCGCTCACGGAAATATTGGAGGCCTCACGGAATGGCATTAGGGGGGAACATTCCATGAGCACGCCATCAATTGCCCTTTCGGAAAAAGGGGGGGGGGCATTCTAGAAAGGTGAACTTCACTTGTAGCAGATAGCAAGTTGACACCAAGTCTGATTGTTTTATCCATGATGTAATCTTCCATTGCATACTTGGAGTGACATGTTATTCTTGAACGGACGCATGCTTACAGCCACTGGTTTTTTCATGTATTTATTGTCGTGTAATAAATTTTACTTCAGTTATTGGTCAGCGCTCTAGATTGTCACTGCTTTCGTCTTCGTTCCTCTGCTGTTTTTACTGTAAATAATGTGTACCCAAACAGCCCTACATCAAGCCTTAGTAAGAAAGGATGTCCAGAAGCCGCAGGGGAAGAGGAGGGCAGGAAGGACGCAGAAAGGGGACTCGAGGAACTGTGGTGTTCACTTGGCAGGCTGACAAATTTTCATAGAAGTCTCTTGTTTCGTTAGCATTTTTTAGATGATTCTGGATTATATTTTCAATGAATGGATGCTACGTAGTTGTTTGAAGTTTTAAAAAACAGGCTGAATTTTTCAACCTTGGGAAGTTCTCAAGAATTCGACTTTATGCCACTAGAAACATAGCAATTTTTGTCCAAGAAATTCAAGTGGAAACACTTCTGCTACGTGGTATGAAAATAAGTTTACAAGTACTGTAGCAGGTACACGAAATAGGGACAACGAGTCCGTGTGTTCCATGGCATTCCGTCCTGAGACATGCGGCGCAAAATTGAAGTGAACTGCAGCAGCTGCAGATAACCTATAAGCAGAACGGCATAAAGAGAGTCTCTAAATGCCTATATGCCACCAACTTTAGGCGTACAGGTAAATATTTGGCGAACAGTGCTGTGCAATTTTGATAGGGTGACACATTATGGCGTCAAACTTCAACTTCGAAATTCCAATTGTTACTGTATTTCTTATTTCTCTTATTTTGTTATCCTCTGCCTTTTGTCCAAAAAAGTCGAACATACGCAACTTTTAAGGACGTTGCTACATAGTTGTTTCCTTTTTGAGCACCTCGCAAGGAGCCTGGCTGACAGCGCTCCATTCTGACGCTCAATTATCCAGTCTTGATATGACGCCAGGTATTCTTACTTGTAAACAAAATAAATTTAGTGGTCAGCATAAATGGAAGAGTTTTATAAAAGTTAAAAGAGCGCTTTTTTTTAAATATGGCGTGGAACCTATGAGCCTTGTCACTTTTGTCGGGGTATAAAAATTTGGAGAAGATTGGTTGTTAGTGTGCCAACATATAAAGCCATTGTTGCATCCATGGAGGGATCCTTTGCCTTCTGTTCAAAACATACAATTTGTACAAATTTGACGGAAGTCACAATCAAAACAGTACTTCGTGGACAGTGAATGAAAATGGCCTTCTCTTTTATTTTGTGCCCACTACAGGAGAACAATGATGCAACTTGTTTTGGTCTAATAGAAGCACATGTGAAGGCCTGCATCTGGCAAAACTTTCAGAAAAATTCAAGATGTTTTTCTATCTGAGTGAGTGAACTTTGCGCATTGCCGTAATTTCTCAAACTCTCGTGCCTGTTGCATTTTATTTTGCACACTTACAATATTGAATGCTTTTTTTCACATAGCGCAGGTGAATAAAATTTGACTTAACAAGACTCTGGTGCGATTTAAATGGTTCATGATCTAGAAACTTCAACAGCGCGAACTGACAGTACGAAAGACGAGATACACAAACGACGTAGACGGGCGCTGACGGGCTACCAGTTGAGCGCCCGTCTACGTCGTTTGTCTCTCGTCTTTCGTCCTGTCAGTTCGCGCTGTTGAAGTTTCTAAAATTTGAAGTTTGCTGCTTAAAAAATTTGCTTTGCAATATTAGGATCAATATTAAAAATTGCACTCTAAACCGTGTTTGACCTTTTGTATCCAAAAATAAGTATTTTTCTGGGCAACCAAGTCTTGTGTTTTTTGGAAAAGCACTCCAGCCTTGAATTGAGCAAAAATTTGCACATTTTCCACCTAAATATTTTCAGAGATAGCCTTCGCTAAAATTGGATGAAGCGCACTCACAGGAAAGCGCAGTGGTTCAATTTGTCGCGTTTTCGAAAAATGTTACCGTAAGAATTAATTGTTCCCGGCTAAATTATTTGTAAACTTGGACATCAACAAAATCATTTAACAATAAAATGTTTTAGCAAACTGAAGAAGCTGACTAGCAACCCCATGGTCGATCTTATCAAACTCACCCCCACTGTTGAATGTTTTCATTATTCAACACAGGTGACGCTGTGGGTGCTTTAGCTGTACTTCAATCGCTACTACTACGAATTAGGCCACTGAGGGTGAACCACTTGCCTTTTTTAAGTACGGGTTGATGACGCCACTGGTTGATTTGAGACTGTATACTTCAGGCCTAAGGAGTGGACCATGTTTATACAGACCAAAGCAATGCCTGAAGAGATTTTTCTCAGAGAAAACTGGTGAGTAGGCGTATTTTCAAAACATCACTCTTCTGTTAAAAGCGCAATTTCTCTGAGCAAGGGTGATGCCGTTTACGGTTGTACGTCCATCATGATTGGTAATCAGTAGTGTCGAATGAGAGGGCGAATCACGCGCCGGGAGATCAGTTGTGCACTGTAAAATATAGTAGGCCCGGGTGCATTCATCATATTGTCATGCTCTGACGGGAGAACAGTATCGGAGAACAGTAGAAAACCCCGTTGAATTTTTAATTGCCACTTTGTGTCGGTGAATATAGAGAAGCATGGCATAACATGTTTTGTGCCAGGATAGTGCATAAGGGGAATTATATCACTATTTGTTTTTTTGACGCACCCCGTGAGACAACCTATTTTTGGAGAGTGGGCCATTGCTGGTGATACTGAACTGCCTATTATTCTGCTTACGATGAACTATGTATACACATTCACATTTTGTTTAAGAATTACCGGAGCGCTGGTCCGCAGTAGACAATGCTGAATTATGAAACCTGGGATTTGAATAGTATTTCAAGGGTGAAGAGCCTTTTTTCCAGACGCGAATTCAAATAGTCAGTTGTTTGTTTAATCTACTATTTGTGAACGGCTTCCCATAAAAGAGGCAGTAAAATACAAAATCACTGGTTGAAAAGTGGCCGTTGGTGTTCAGGCTGGCTGGAAAAATTACACATTTTTTACTGCTACACTTTTGCGGCGCTACCTTTCTCGCGTGTTGTGGGGCAGTAAGAGACAGACTTCAGAAGACGACGCAAATAGTAGTTCATGCGCCCCCCACTCTATGTTGTGACTATATAAAAGTCTTTTGTTGATACAATGAGGTACATGTTGCCCTTCCAGGAAGTTGGTTTTCAAAGTACATTAGTTAGGAAGCACAATGGTAATAAACGAATGGGTGGGAGTTTAGAAGACACATTTCGGGAGCCACAGCAGAAAATCAGGACGCCGTCGCACGGTCTCACCCGAGATATGGAGTACCTCGGAAAAATATGGTGAATAGTAGAGAAGAACGCTTTGGCTGTTTAGAGGATGCTCAAGACAAGAAAAAGCGCTTACTGCATTTACGGCGTGAAATAATGGGTGTGGGGAGATTATGTGGAAGTGGAAGCCACTCCAACTGACCCACCCGGCTATGTTTAGAATAGCCACAAGCCAACATAGCTATTTGGTGTCGGTGATTACATCATGGCGCTTGAAAACCACAAAATAAAAATCTGATAAATACTCTATACATAATAACAGAAATACACGAAATTCAATATGCTCAAACAATTCACTAGATGTGAAGGTCATAAACGAATTCCTGGTGAGATTAAAGATAACAATTTTCCTTGACGAAGAAACATTTGCGAAATAAGTTTAAGGGACCTGCCAGATAAATACGGCTGCATCGTATGCCGAAACTGCCAGCTGAATCGCAATGTGGTTTCAAAGAAAAACAAGGTAATCTCTCAATCGAACCCCGACAGAAACGTCCGTAAAGCATGCAACCTAGTGGAATGCTTGAAATTCCTAACGTCCTTTCATCCATCAAGATAACTTCAAACTGAGGTCGTATTTATTACAATAAAAAGTCAAACATTGGTCAATGTTGAATGCATGCAGCAGCAAAACGCTTTCTTGTTAGATTACAAAATAGTTTTGTAAGTAGATATGGGGGTATAATCAGGCTTCTGCTGTAAAAATCGCTTAAAATAAAGAAGTCCTGTCTTGTGTAGAATAGAGGGTAGGCACCAATGCATGCAGTTAATTTAGTTATAAACATATAATGTACATCAAACAGCGCATGTCGCATTCGAGATGGCGACCACTGAAAACCATCAATGCTTAAAGCATATTTCTGTTGGGTGGCTTTTTTAATGGCATGCTAGTTGGCTAACGAAGTATAATGTCAAACGCACGTATGCTATTGGGGGTGTTGGAAGAAACTACACCATTGCGGAAATAAAAAAAATTTAGAAATGTTTTTCGCATTTAATGCATTTCTGCGCCATGGTTATGATAATGCCAACATGAATCGCTGTTGTCGCTATGAGTTCGGAATGAACTAACTTATAGTAGTTACGATGTACTTAAATTATACGGAATTGCCTAGTTACCCACTGAAGTTGGTCGGTGGCTAACTTGTTGCGCAGATGAGCCGAAGGATTGTCGTTCGATACCGGCCTCCGTGCTTTGTGTGGATGATAAAAAGAAAAACGCACTTTTGTAGGGATTTCAACACATGGTAACAACATCCAGGTGGTCCAAATAAGTTAGTTGACCTGCACTTCGTCTCGCCTCATCGCCCAGCAGGAGCATCGGCCCGTTGTAGCCTTCTTCAACCCACTTTTTTGAGTACGGGTGTCAAAGTAATTATGGGTTCCTATAAATCTCTAATTAAACATAGTTTTCCTGCTGAACTGCAAGCAAACACTACTTACCTTTTTGGGCTGCTTCAAAGCAGCAGGTGAAGGAGAATACAAAATATTATGAGGACAACATCCGTCAAGTAACTCTCTAGTGATTTGCAAACATCGTGGCCTTAATTGCCCAAAAAAAAGCTTGCAGTCCTAAGGCCAGGTTCAGACTCCTCAGGGTTCGTATACGGGAACTTGTTGATTAGAAAAAGTACCTCAAAAGTGGTATCCTAATCAAGGCATTATCCTTGCCGAGTTCCTATAACGTTTCTCTCGCGCTTACTGAAACGATTGTGATCTACTGCGCCCACTGCGCGGATCGCTTGCCCACCGATGGACCTTCAGCCGGCCTGCCTGCGAAGGGTCGTTGCACTTCGTTTGGCGAGTTGAAAATTAGGCCGCCCCGACAAGATGAGCTACAGAACATTGGTGCTAACGTCGTTTCTCATTGATGGACGAATGTTTTCTTGGACATTATTATTAACAGATTATGTATGGAATCAACACATGATGTGATTTATATGTGCTGGTATGATTGGTTGAAATTTAAAACTGAGGAATCTCCAAAAATCCCATTGGGGAGCTCCACAGTTTTTAGTAGCCTAACATGTTGGGAGCCACAACATCCTAGGGAAATGTAATCGAGCTTTAGGCAGAATTTCCCAACTGTTCAATTTAGAAGCCAAAAACACTCTATTTTTAAGATATAAATTCTGCTTAATTTTTTTTGCGGCGTAATTTGATTTATACTAAGGCTGTGTCTAGCGTTCCGTCCAGACGGAACGATACAGAAGTGCTAAAGTTCCGTCCAGACGGAACGGAGCTCTGCTGGTTATTCTTCCGTCCAGACGGAATACAATTGAGAGATTAGCGTTCCGTCCAGAAGGAGACGGCGTGAAATTTGTACAGTTCCGTCCAGACGAAAGCAAAACCGGCTGATTAGACGCCGTGCTCACTCTTCAGATTTGGTGTAGAGGGTGCACCTCCGACCACGACCGGCTATATTTTGCCGGTCGTGCCTCCGACAATGGCGCACCTGTACCGGGTTCGATTCCCCCCGAACGTGCTTTATTTTTCTTTTTCTTTTTTTGCGCGGTTGTGCCAGCGTGTAGTAACAGCTAACTTCGCGCCCACTTTACAATTGACGCAGTGAGAGCAGTCGGTCTTCATTTCGCACTCAACCGGCCGCTCCGCTACCGCTCACTATGAGTCAAGGCCGACGTATCCATCGCCAGAGTTCCGATCATCTGTAGTTCGTAATGGTGATTACTAATTATGGTTATTCTTGCTAGTCAATGAGCGGAAGCGGTTCATTCGGCTGGATAAATATTAAGAAAGACTGGTCGCGCTGCTCCTTGTGAAGCGGGCGTGGTCGAGCTTGGCGGTTCGTTTTACGGCCGATCATCTCATTGAGAGTGATTATAAATTAAATGTGAGTCTGGCTAGTCAATGAGCGGAAGCGGTTTCACCGGTCGGGTAAAAATTAACAAATGCGATCGGACCTATACCCTAGTTACACATGCACAGTTCACCACGGTTAAGCGAACCGCGGTTAGAAAAAACCGCAGTTTGCTGCGTTACACGACAAACAAAACTGCGGTTACCCCGCTAACTGTGGTTAATGCACACTGAGCTTGGCCACCTCAGTTCGGCCATGGGTCACGCTAACCGCAGATCCCGCAGCCGCAGTGCTCAAAATCGCACAAGTCAGTTGGGACGCAAGTAGCGGCACATCAGCGGAGGTGAAAAAAAAAATCACCTGGCGTTCGGAGGAGACGAAGGTTCTCAAATAGCGGGCGACCCAAAGCTGCCCCCAAGAGGCGCTTGCGTTCTTTGCGTCGCTCTCGTAGCCAGCGTGACTGCCAGTCAGCAGCGGCTCGATTCCCTATCCACCCGATCAACTAAGACAAAAGCCGTGCTAAATTTGTCAATTCCGCGCGTCGTTCGCCATAGCAGACAATCATGGTGCGTTTTCAGCACTCGGAAACGATCGGCGCGCACGTCGACCGTGTCTGCAAACATGCCAGCGCGCCTGCCCGCACGGCACTGAAACCGGCTCGAACCGGCACAGACCATGGCAGCAACAGCTTGTCGCCGCTCTTCGAAATCAATCTGATCGCGGAAAAGAAATTCCACATGCGAGAAAGTGGATGTTAGTGTGGTGAAAAATTGTGCTATGGATTCTAATTCGCAGTTGTAGAGATAGCGGCGGACCGGCGGTCAAATATCCATCACGATGCTAAGCCTAAAGTTCCCAACACCGAGCAAACGCGAGAAAACCAAGCCGGTTGCGAGCTGTTGTGGAAGCCCCTCTCCTAAATCTCGCCGCACGCGAGTGCGTTGCCTTTGGGTCTGAAGCGACTGTTTTAACGATATTTTCTTTTATCTACACTGCTTCAATTTCGTTTTTTATTGTGAAGTCCAAAGTGTGTTATTTATTTTTGTTACGCTCACAACCAAGTGACCGCAGTCACCACACCTAAAATTTCGCATGTAACAGCCAAAACCGCAGTTTGCGAAAACCGCGGTTAAGGCTTAGTAACTACGGTTAGACTTAACTTGGGTTACCTCTGCTGAGCCTCCATGCAAACTCTAACTCCGTCAAACGGAACTCCAAGCCGCTACCTCGACCACGCCGCTTCACAACAAGCAGTGAGAGCAGTCTTTCTTGATATTTATCCAGCCGAATGAACCGCTTCCGCTCATTCACTAGCCAGAATAACTGTTAATCTGTAGTCACCATTACGAACTACAGATGATCGGAACTCTGGCGATAGATACGTCGGCCTTGGCTCATACTGAGCGGTAGCGGAGCGGCCGGTTGAGTGCAAAATCAAGACCGACTGCTCTCACTGCGTCAATTGTAAAGTGGGCGCGAAGTTAGCTGTTACTACACGCTGGCACAACCGCGCAAAAAAAAGAGAAATAAAGCATGTTCGGGGGGAATCGAACCCTGTACAGGTGCGCCATTGTCGGAGGCGCAGCCTCTACACCAAATCTGAAGAGTGAGCATGCCGTCTAATCAGCCGGTTTTGCTTTCGTCTGGACGGAACTGTACAAATTTCACGCCGTCTCCGTCAGGACGGAACGCTAAGCTCTCAATTGTATTTCGTCTGGACGGAAGGATAACCCGCAGAGCTCCGTTCCGTCTGGACGGAACTTTAGCACTTGTATATCGTTCCGTCTGGACGGAACGCTAGACACAGCCTTATACTAAATCTAATTAAGCCAAAAGTCTAGCCTTGATATTCGAGGATGGAGGGGTTAAAAATCTGTTTTTATTTGAACGCTTTATTTTGGGATTGAGAGACAATACACTCCTCCAAAATGTTTCTCAACCTGTGTCACCTCGTCACCTGTGTCACCTTGTTTTTCTTTTAAACCACATTGCGATTCAGCTGGCAGCATCGGCATGCGATGCAGTTGTATTTATCTGGCAGGTCCTTTGAACATTCCTCGCACATGTTTCTTGGTCAAGGGAAATTGTTATCTTTAGGCTCGCCTGGAATTCTTTTATGACCTTCACAGCTAGTGAATTGTTTGAGCATATTTAGGTTCGTGCATTTCGGTTATTATGTGTGCAGTAGTTATTAGAGGTGAATTCTGTGGTTTCCAAAACACCATAATATAATTACCGACACGAAAAAGCTATGTTGGCTTGCTGCTATTCTATGGGTGAAATCACGTGGACACGCATTGTTCTGTAGCCATTTTTAAGACATCTTACCAAGAGCAATGTAGTTCGACACGCATTACGCCTGCAAGGTGGTGCAAATAGTACTCTTTGCGCACTTGCAAGAGTGGCTGACTGTATCTAGAAATTTTATTGATATACTGATGCTGCTTTCCTTGTTTACGGGAAGTTTATTTTAAAGATATATCACTTGGGAGATACAGTGGTAAAAAAGGGGAGCTGGATGTTTAGAAAACACAAGGCTTGCGCTTTCTTAGTGAGGAAACAATTTTTACTGATCAGAATCAAGTCTGCGTCGTGCAGTCTTATCCGAGATTTGGCGTATTACAATAAAAACGTGGTAAATAACAGTCAAATTAAGATTTTGCTGTTTACGTGTCACTCGAGAGGTGTAGCAGAGTTTACGGTTTTTACAGCCCTAATAAAGGGTATCATGGAAAAAATCTGTGGAATGCAAGCCCCACCAAGCAAGCCGCCAGGCCATGTTTAGGGTAGCACCAGGCGAACGTAGCCGTTTGGTGTCCGTGACAACATAATAGTCTGTAAAAAACACAACATAAAAACTTGATAACACCTTGATTAAAATAAAAGTAACACACAAAGCTTTAGAACCTCAAACAAGTCACTATCTCTACAAGTTCTGTCGGATGCTAGGGAGGCGCGTTTGTGCTTGTCATGGAGGTTTTCAAGGCTAGTTTAAAGATAACATATTACCTCAACAAATAAATTACTTCGGGAATCTTTTCAAGAAACTGCAAGCTAAATATGACTGCATCGCATGTCGACGCTGCAAGCAGAAGGGCAATGTCGTACGAAAGAAAATCAAACTGATCTCTTAATCATTCCACGAGACAAAAGTAATGTAAGAATGCGATGCAGGAGCGCGTTTGAGAATTTAGGTATTAAGGCTGGTGGTCGGGCGCTTTCGTTTCGACGTTGTTGCTTGAGCACTTCGTCCCTTTCTAGCTTGGCTGCTCTTTCGTAAGCCATATCCAGTGAGCTGACCGGGTGATTCCTGCTTGCCAGTGTGGACTTTAGTCTATGAGGTATTTTATATAGTCTGTGTTATCACTGCATACTCTTCTTAGTCTGGTAGCCTGTCCTACAAAGATACCTTGTTTGCAGGGTCGTGGGTGATGACTAGTGTAGTCTAGGTACTGTTGTCTTTCCGTTGGGTTCCTATAAAGCGTGGTTTTCAGTTTACCATTGTCAAGAACAACAGTGGTGTCTAGGAAGTTCACTTGTTTATGTGAGTGCTGGAATGGGAACCTAATGGCCGGATGCGAAGAATTAAGATGCGAAATAAAACTTTCTAGGGCTGTGCGGCCATGCTCCGAAATTATGAAGATGTCATCTATGTATCGAAGGTAAACCTTTGGGTTGAGGGGGAAAGACTCTAAGAAGGAAGCTTCAAGTTGTCCTATAAAAATGTTGGCGTATCTGGGTGCCAAAGGAGTGCCCATGCTGGTTCCATAAACTTGCAACTAGTTAGATGAGTCGAAGTCGAAATAGTTGAGAGTTAGAACTAATTATAGTAAAGTAATGTAGACTTCCAATGCATGTTGGTGCCAGTTTTCTTTTAAGGCCATTGATGTAGTTGCTATTGATTCGGTGAGGGGAATGTTCGTATAGAGGGCGGATAGGTCGAGCGTGACCAGAAGGGCGTCATTCCGTATTTGCCCACCATCGTTTATTGCTATTAATATGCGGAAGAAGTGTGGGGTGTCCTGAACAAATGAAGGAAGAGAAGTCAGAATGTCGGCCAAATGCTGATTCAGAAACACAGATAATGCTTCCGTAGGGGTGTTGCTGTTAGAAATGCTAGGATGTGCTAGGTTAAATGCCTCAGTGAATGTGAAGAGCTCCGCGTCACCGTGCTGCCAGATCATGAATATGTTTTCAATATAACTTTTATAGTACTGTGGCCTAAAATTTGAGAGGTAGGAAAGTTTGATTCGAGGTGAGACATAATGATGTTGGCGCAGTTGGGTCGGATTTTAGTTCACATTGACGTTCCGCGGACTTGCACCAAATGGGCCCCATCAAACTAAAAAGTGTTAAGTTCAATAGACAGAATACCCAATAGATAGAAAATAATTGCCAATAGACAGAAAAAAAGAAGCAGGTCGTTGAAGATTCAAGGAAACGCTAGCAAATTCCTCCCTGATACCAATAGTTCGCGACCGACATTTGTAGTGAAATAACCTACAAAAGGGTACGGCCAGTACTTATTTAAATTTGGACGGAGACGATATGATGAATTCTACGTCCTTGCCGGATGCTGCCTAGGGCAAGAAACAGCTATTTGGTACTGAACAAGGATCGCTTGACTCTTGCAAACAAGCAAGTTTCATCCCTATGTTCCACTAGCCCATGCAAAGCTACCATGGACTACTTCTGCTCGCTTGCTAATTTGACAAAGGCATACGGTCACCTAGAAAGGTGCAGCATCGAATTAAAGGAATCTAGTTTTCCTGTGAAGGAAGATTATGTGCGGGCCACAGTTAAGACACAACGGCACAAATGAACTTCGTCCACGCTTTTTCAATCCGTATAACAAGACATGTTTAGTTGGAGCTGGCATTGCAAACATAGAGCTCCGTCACCGGCCCGACCATGAACACAAAAATGATGGCATGTTGACATTGTATCTGAGTCAGTGTGAGTGAAATTTCTTGAGTTGCTGAAATACAGAATGTGAGTTTTATTGCAATAATAGTCATTCCTTGATACATGCCGGAAACTACGAAGTTTTCTCATTCAAACTGTATGGAACCACACTTTTGAACAAATAATTTGTTGATCAGCTCGGTTTGTATTGTATCCTGATGTGGGTGTACGATTCTATTAAAGAAAAATAAATTGTTGCGTGAGTGCACGGGCCGGGGTACGATCTCAAAAAACATTGGTTATATTTAGGGGGTGATTTCCATTAAAACGAATTCCTTTCGCTTCCTATTTCGAAGTCCCTACCTTGTAAGGTTTAGTTTGTGTGTGAAATAAATTACGCTCCGCTTGCTTTTTTTCTTGTTTTGTTGTATATAATAACGACGCGAGTGCATGTACAAATCGGTGCCTTTGTCAATAATGCTCTGTTGGAACTGACAGCTTGTACTGGCATCATCTTTCTGTGCCTGTCCCTTTATCGCACTACAAAAAGTAGGGGATTACGCCCACCAAATGCCGGGAACTCAAACTCAGAGAAGTAAAATGAAAAGTTATCGTGAGAACCTAAAAAGCAGTGTTGTAGCGTTTGAAGGACGCGCTGTTTATTTCCAGTGTACTGCGACGCCAAAAGACGACCCCAGCAACAATCCACGTGACTGGTGTTCGTGCCTCTGATTGGTAGAATCAGCTTTAAAAGAACCCTGAAATTTTCCTTGCGACATTTCCATCCGCTGAGTTGTTCAACTTTCAGATCGCCGAGTGAGCAAAACAGCATTGTGGTAAGCATGCTCAAATTTCTTCTCAGTGCATGTGAGAAAGTTTATAGGGCAAAGTGATTTTCGAATGTTAAAGCAGCCATGGCTGCTGATCCTGCAACTGCGGTTAAAGTGCAACCAGACGCGTATAAATCTTATGCATCAACGATATAATTTTTTGAAGTTCGACTTTTAACATAGCCTAACTTAGTGGAAATGGCCGTAATGCGTTCGTATTTTTCGTAGAATTGTTTGCAGAAATTGGTTCATGTTTGCTGCATTGAATAAAAGTGCGTCCTAAAACGAACAGCAGGGAGCCGAAGTTCAATCACTGTTGAGGCTTTTGCAAGATACTCTTACGAAATGAATATAAATAAAATACTAATTATTTTTTCTGTCCCGCCTTGGTTGCTCAGTGGCTAAGGCGTTGTTCTGATGCGCCCAATGACGCGGGTTCGCATCCCGCCGCGGTGGTCGTTTTTGGGAAAAAGGCGAAAAGCGAAAACTTCCTTGTGTCTCAGATTTCGTCGCAACTTAAGGATATTCAGGTGGTGCAATGTAAACCGGAGCCCTCCACTACAGCGCGCCTCATAACCTGTGTAGCATCGGGGCTTTAGCACCACAATCAATAATTCAATCAATCAATCAATCAATCAATCAATCAATCAATCAATCAATCAATCAATCAATCAATCAATCAATCAATCAATCAATCAACCACTCAATCAATCAATAAATCAATCAATCAACCAATCAATCCATCAATCAATCAATTTTCCTGTTAGATTTCGTTAGCAAAGAATAAATAAATGCCCTATTATATTTTCGTACACACTCTAATTGCTGTGTACCTTTGTGTACTCGCACTATTGTATTTTAGCTTAGTCATTCTTGCTTTATTTACTAGCGGACTTTTAAATTCGCCATAGCCTTTTCCGCAATGGCAAGAGAGTATTAAAAATACTTTCATTGTATATGTGCCTTTCATGTATGTTGCTCTTACTGCGACAATGATTGCAGTAAACGCACCCAATTTCTGCTTGGCGCATCATTTCTGAAGAATTTATTGAGAAACATATCGGTAGATATAACACCGTGGTCGGCTGAGGAGGAAAATATCTTTCAGGAAGTTTAAAATTGCGCGTTTTAGCTATGGACAGTTATCGCCATCTACCGGCGTTTAGTGATACTGTGTTCGTCCGCAAGGCGAGCGCAAAGCTCCTGAACCACAGTGCACTTTCTGCCGCTTTGCCAGTAGAAGACACGCTTACATCTGCTGGATTCTTACACGCTTCAGAGGCGGCGATAGCTCTCGCGAGCGCTTTTCGTCAAGCCCCCACCTTTTGGCATATATTAAGGAATGAGACACGCTTTTAAGACACACTTCTTCACACAGTACAGTAGCCTTAATAGTTTAGAGTCATTTCTTGGCAATAATAAAAGACGAACCCTATTTTGCCCCACGTTTATAGCTGGCT
This sequence comes from Haemaphysalis longicornis, assembly GCF_048455015.1. NCBI lineage: Eukaryota > Metazoa > Arthropoda > Arachnida > Ixodida > Ixodidae > Haemaphysalis > Haemaphysalis longicornis. The sequence continues at coordinate 33,748,818 of NW_027526204.1, forward strand.
AAAAGAAAAACCACTTTTACAAAAATGGTGTTTGTAAGGGACTTTTCGTGTTCATGCCGTTTTCAACAAACAGCCGGCTTTAGGTTGTACTCGCGTGTTGTTTCTTATATTTCTGGAAGCCTATAGTAAAAACAAGCAAACTGAGCTCTCCCTAGCTATTAGAAAAGCAATGTTTTCAAATGTCACAGTAATGGGCAGTTTAAAAGAACCATCTAAGGGTTTTGATTTACAGAGCGGATAGCATCATGGAGTTCGCCTAGATATGTAGAAATAAGCTATTCACGTGTAATGCCTGCCTGATAATTGCAATTTTCAACCGAAAAAGCTGATTTCCGCCAAACAAGAATAACCTACGTTTGCGTGATTACGAAACCTGAGAGGTTTTATGTTTGAACCGTGTGTTTTCAAAATGGTCGTTTCGATGGGAGATTTCCTTGTACACGGTGGGTGTTAAACGTTCATGAAGATATCATCAACGGTCATTTATTCCAAGGTTTTGTTTTTAAAAGGCGTCCTTAGTTTTTGTTCACGGTGCATACCAAGTTGTGCTGTTGTAGTTTTCAGAACAAATGCAATCTTACGGCTCCTTACCCATGCGGTACGATTGCATGTGTAGTATGTTCACAAACTGTTTTCCAAAAAGTGACCCTCGAATTGTGAATCAGCCGAAGCCAGTTTTAAAATTTCTAGGGTGCAGCATATATAGTGATCAGCATATTGTGCTGCATTATTCGGGCGCGGATAAAAAATAGTCTACAGGCAAGTTCTGGTAAGCATATCTTATTATCTTTATTTGTGGTGCAAAAATGAATACTTCGGTGGAGTCATATTTTCTGTTTAAGCACTTGTTAGAGACCATATTATTAAAGGGTTGTGATGGGACTGAGAAGGCTAATTTGGGTTTTGCTATAGATTTTCAGATGCCTTATGGTGACGATGATTCTTTTCGTGGCAATAATGGCACAAGTGGATGTGCCAAAGGGATGCCTCGGTGAAGCAGTAAAATTTGAAGAATGTTTCTATGCGTATATACAATTTCACAGATCGACTTGCAGACACACACCAACATACACAATGACACAAACACGCGCACTCGCAAGTCCCCCCCACCCCACACACACACCACACGCACCTACACATATGCACGCCCACATACAGGCACACGAACACGCACACACACACCCGCAGAGGCATACACACACAAACACGGACACCCACGCACACGCACAAATACACACAGACACACTCACACACATACACATGCAAGCGCACACTGATGAACACGCATACGCGCAGGAACACACACATGAGCACACACGGAAACGCGCGCCCATGAATACCTGAAAAATACATCTCTTCTCCTGTTAACCGCGGGTCCAGAAGCCGTGTTATAGGTACATTGTATTTGGTTTTCCTATGCGTCCGTCTTCGTACTAATTTTAGGCTTACGGGTGGTGTCTGCGAATGTTTTACAATACATTCCGTGTCTAGTATTTGCTGTAGGTTGTAATTAGAAAACCATTTTAAGAGTACAAGCATGTGTATCAGCCAATTACCACTTCAAATTGAGCTTTACCTTCTGTTTTGGCCCCCACGCGGTCCTAAGAAGGCAGAAGAAGGGTATTCAGTTTTGCCAAAATTTGTCCTGCGAAATTCTGAATAATGCAACAGCCTCAAGTGGGTACCTCGAGACTTCAAAAGGAAAACGCAATGTTCACGCATGCTGGAGGACATACGCTGAAGGGGTCACTTTGTGCTGCAATAAATCTCAATCGTAGTAAAATGGATCAATAAAATAAATAAAGAAAATGAAAAAAAATAAATCAATAAAATTTGGGAGATTTCGAGGCGTAGTTATAGAAGATAACCTTGTATCTAAGAGGTTTGAAAAAATCTTTACCATTCGTATACAAGTCTTAAATGTTGCGACATGCAAACACTTTTTAAAGCTTCAGGACCAATTACGCCCTACATAAGACAACAGCAGCGATGTAGCACGCAGGGAGGGAAACACTACAGTATTTGAACGCTTTACAGAATAGTAACGCTAAAAACTACGCTGCACCGTATTATAACACGTGCAGCAGCGACAAAAAAATAAAACTTGTGCAAACCAAAACCTCGTAAAACAGTGAACTGGTGAACGGTGACCGGTGAGCCAAACGTGCATCAAAACCCTAAGGTACAAATAAACCCAATTACAATAACGCCTAAAAATGTGCATCAGCACCGTTAGTACTTTGTTTGGAATTACTGCTATAGAAACGTTACTCTCGTCCACTGTGTTTCAAAGTATCGGTGAGGAACACAAAAAAACTGGTAACAATAATTGATGCAAAAAAGGGCAGTTGAAAATGACAGTGGCGTACACAGTTAGCTATATCACGACGAACCAGCTGAAACATGTGCAGAAAACGACACTGTTATTGGCGACTACAGGACCCTTAAACTTTGAAAACAGTCTAAACTTATAAAGTCATGTCAAGTTAAGAATAAAACTAAAATCTTTAGGAAGTAGCACCAACGTGTATAAGTACCTTTTTTAAATCCGAAATAGGGAGCATACATTCAGGCTTCTGCAAGTAGCAGGGCACCCCCACCGGAGTGGATGGCGGGAAAATATTAAAGACCAACCACCTTTCTTCAGCATACTTTGTAGTCTCGATACATTACTTGGCTTACGTTTACGGCTTGATTAGAATAAGTGTCGTGGTGGTGTGGCTGTATCTGCATCGTCACGTTCCACGCTATTCTATTTAGGGCGCTACAGTCTCGGACACGAAATAAAGGAAGGCAGGCGCTAGGGATGATAAATCATTGTAATCAAGCTACTTGTTAGCGAGATAGAAGTGTTTTGCAGAATTTAAAAAGAAAATCTTTGAAGCAAAAGTTTTCAGTTTTGTTTTGAAAGGGTTGTTTTAGCTTCAACAAAATAAAAGGACGTTTAATCGGTGGGCACATCTTTTCACATTACCACATAAAAGACATTTGCGATGTTGTCAATGGGCTATCCTAAATGCAACAGGCGCTCAGCAACATTTTATGCTTTCTTCAGTGCTCCCTTGAAAAGCAAGACTGCTGCGACAAGTTCTGCCCACCAGCCCCTTTCAGAAAGGAGGGCTTCTGCAGTCTCTACTAGGGAGAGTGTGCGGAGGCTGAAATGGCTGTGAGAGGTGCCTGCTTCACAACAGCGTTACAAGAATGTCAGAGCAATAAAGAAAGAGCCTCGACGTGACTCTTTATCAGTGCTATTATGAATTGCTTGTGGGCGTGAGCCTTTTTCAGTCGTGTAAACACTCGGAAAGGGATGGTGCCAGAGCTGAAATATTTGGCCTCATGAGTGCTTTGGTCATATAAAAAACCGCTGACCGCTGAATAAATATCACCAACCTAAACAAACAGAGGGTTTTTGGTGTTGCAATGCGTTGTAGGGGCATTCTGGTCAGCTGCTCCGACCAAAGGCAGGCGCACTCGTAGCAACGTCCTCGTTGGCCGAACCACGAGTAACGGTTACGCTTTGGCACTATTGCGAAGACTCCCGCTGACGCTTTCTGCTTCCCTCTTTACACGTTAACACCGGCAGTTTAAAGCAGTCTTGTTCAACAATTCCTTGAGGAATAATATCTGGCAGCTAACAAAATGTGTAGCCTTAACACCGTAAGAGGTATGTGCATTACGCAGGCCAAATGTATTACTTTTCTTTTTACCTGACACCCCAAAACACCGTGTTAACCGCCATGGCGGAAAACCACACCTCCAAAAACTGGCCAGCGCTGGAAAAATAGATGCCGAAGCGCCATCCGCCCAATCGGGGATGCTCCGAGGATTATCGTGAAGACGACGAAAGACCAACTCGAATGTTGATTCCCACGAGCTCGTTCCGGCTGGGCCTGCGCTCGGCCACATTGCCTTACGCTTTCGCCTTCGAATAAACCCCCACGACCAACTACCATCGTTACTGCTATTCTCCTTTGCAATATATAGCCTTTTTCACCTCAATCTGCTTTCTCAGATTTACAGTGGCCCTTAGCGTTTCAGTAAAACCGGTCGGGTACGCATACTAACACTTCATAAGAATTCCTTCAACAATGAAAACCAACGTGGTGCAATACACAAGGAATGACAAATGCGCTGCAGCCAGGACTATTTAGATTGTTTTGAACGTCTCTGTTGATTCCCTGTTCACTCAGCTGACTTCGGCACTAAGTGAAAGGAAAAATGGAGTGGAGTGTAAAAAGAAATTTTGAAGCTGTTATTTTAGGGCGCAGCCCTTTGGCGGCCGTTTCTGGGCTCAGCAGCGTCACCGTCCTAACTGAGTGAATGATGACAAGACGACCGGTGGAAGAAATTCTGTGCCCGAGGACGCGGGTTCGATTCCCGCCAGCGGTAGCCGTTTTCCTGATGGAACAAACATCCCCCCGCGAGGGGCACGATCAAATGCACAACATTTCCGGGGGCGCACGACGTTAAGTAGTTTGCGTTACGGTTATGTTGTTGCACATTGTGGCAACTGCTGACGAGAGAGCGCGGCGATGAGTGGGTTCCAGCCTCGCTGACAGCCGTCTTTATCACGCCACGATCGCGCCACGCGCGCGCGATGCTGACGTCATGATCACGCCACAGACGTTGTTGATCCCGCGACGCGCACGCCCCCACCTGTTGGGCGCGAACCGACCGCGGAGAGAGCGCGCGATGCGAGCGGAGAGTAGGCGAGGAGGAGCGGGGCTGACGAGATAGCGCGGCGATGAGCGCGTTCCAGCCTCGTCGACAACCGCCTTTATCACGCCACGATCGCGCCGCCAGGGCGCACTTGCGAGCAATGCGGACAACTACGGACGCCAAGAACGGGTGACATGGCGAGTTAAAGAAATGCTCCCCATTTAAAAATTTGGTGATACAGTAAACTTTGTAGGAATCGAACGAAACAAAATATGCTCGGCAAACCTAATAATGAATGCCAAAGGTCCGCGGAGTGGTTTCTGAAGCGGAAAGATTGCGCTTTATGCTGCAAGTCTCAGTCGCACAGCCACAGACCATTGCTGCTTCCGTCCACTATCCGGTGTCGGCGATTCCGTCGATGATAGCTGTTTTTACGGCCGAAGCAAGCAAAACCAGCTGGGTGGGAAAATTTGGAGTGATTCAACAAATAGTGGGAGCCTACCGTACAGTACATGGATTTCCGTAATATTCACCCTTTTTTGGCCAGCGGGGTAAGTATATCCCACTTTCTGTTGGGTGAGCCGTAAGCAATGGCTTGCCCCATTGTTACGGGTCACTAATTTCACCTGGCGACTGTAGCATAACATTCCAAAAGGACTTTCGTAATGTTGCCGCTGAGTGGAAGTACGCTCCAAGGCAAGCAGAATGCTTTGGTCTCTCACAAAGATTTTTCAATTTTTTGCGCTTTTGTCAGCTATTTTGTCAACTATGTTTTACGTTGTCAGTAACAACGTAAAACAACCAGTAGCTATTATGGTAATTTCTGAGAGTGTATGCGATTAGCTTCGCGGTAGAGCGGCGGCTGTTCATACCGCACCGGTGTTAATTTTTATAAGGGTAACAAAATTATCTCCCGGAAGGAGATGCCATTTCGCTGGAATAACGTCATTGCGATACGTCGACGCGTCCAATGCCTGCGCCCAAGAATCGGAGCGGCACATTCTTGTGGTGTTTCAAGTGCTCAACCAGCAAAACAAAATCCTCGGTAACTACACATTGAGTGTATAAATATCATCTTATGATCGCATTTATAAGATCTATGTCATTATTAGAGATATCTGGGCCAAGTATATAGCGGGAAATAGGGCTCCTACAAAGAGGACAAAGCGGTCCAGCGGCACATAGGGGCTCCACTTTAACAAAGTGACCCAACCGGACATTAGGACATACGGGAACCTCTTATTTTTCAGCATATAACACTTCTTAGCTTTAGTATCTGTTTTATTACATTGGTAAACCTGTATATAACGAAGTTTACAAAAATTCGCCATTTTTCGTTGCATCCAGGTTTTCTTTGCATGCAGACTTGGAGTTAAGGCTGTGCGAATGAAGGAGAAACGAAACCAGTCTGCTAGACAACAGTGACGGCGAACTCTCTATTCAATAATTTTTTTCATAGTCAAAACTGCGTGATTTGCGCCTGCTTCTTTCCCACAAGCTTAATCACTACATGGCACTCCAACGGAGTAAATTACGTAACCACTGAGTACGCGAACGTAACTCAAGTATACATTTGGCCTTTTGAGAATTTTTGGTGCGGTAACACGTTTCAAGGACAAAACGTAGGCTCAAAGGGCGCGTTTTTTGCGAACTTGGGGCTCTTCTACGCACACAAAATTGTTGATACGTTGCTTGCTGGGATCCTTTACCGGGCGACGGCGTTCATCTTTCTCGCTGGCGGAGAGGGCTTTTGAAATTTCGAGTTTGTCTTGACAAGACAATTTTTTTCTGGCAGTAGAACCGATACTACAGGTAGGGAGCAGCGGCGACGCGCCACTACACGCTTTGGGTCAGCCCGAGGACCTAATGGATACCGCACGCACACGTGGAAACGCACAGTAGTTTGCGGTGCACGCAAAAGTCGCTAAGCTAGAGCATTTGTCTAGTCTATTCTTCAGAAAAAATGGCGAAAAAGAATATCTCTTCAAGGTAGCAAAATTCGTTACGTCTTGGCTAACCACCGCAACGCCTTCGTTACATACAGGTCGCAAACACATGAGTTTCGATGTGGGTGGCAATAAGGAATGAAAAAACTTCGATCAATCCAGGAATTCCTTACGTAGACGTTTGTTACACCCAAGTTTAGTGTATTCAAAAAATTATAAATAGCTAAAGCAGAACGTTTTCAGCCTGATAATATTTATGTTCTTTTGTGTTCACCAAAGTGTTAGTGCTGCTTTAACACGTAGAAGCATACTCTTGATTTTTTATATTGACCGCCCTTTTTAACCACGCCTTCGCGTAAAACCTTGTTTGAAGTTTGTATATAATGTCATTGGTATTGTTGAGCGTATTTCGCAAAATTATAGGAGAAGAGTGTCTCCATGATCAATGTTTTTTTTTAGTCTAGCCACACAAGTGTAATAAACAAGGTGTTTGTGGTAATAATGATTGCCTTTTGTCCAAATTTCTGAAAAGTGCCATTTTGTTTCTTGCACGGCACTCCTATCGCGCTGCTTTGATATATCACCAGGAATGAAAGGTTAAGAAAGGTTTTGACAGTGGTTTTGTGGTGTCTATAAATGCGTAATTTTAGCGTTTAGGCTAGAATGAATCTATACATATTTATATATATAAATATATATAAATAAATATATATATATATATATATATATATATATATATATATATATATATATATATATATATATATATATGCTTTTAATTGGCTATTTAAAAATATCCCGCCATCTTTACGAAGTGAATGATAATAAGAGGGGCGCAGCTAAAATGCCTACCGGTAAAACAGTAAAACATTGTCCCGCACATCATATAAATATTGAACACGTTGTTATAGGTAATCTTGACGGCGCGCACCATCTGAATGAGAAAAGGACATCAGGCAAGTTAGTAGCCATGCTCGCGTTTCGGTTTGTAGCGCAGTGGGAACAGTGCCACGTACTTCCCTTCGCGGCGAGAGTGTCGTGGGATCGAAACCGGTCACCGCCGCGTCAAGACCACCACTGCTCGCTCGCAAAGCTTGAGACTTGCCACCGCTCCGTCGACAAGCCCGTCGACGACGTCGATGTTTGTGCTGATCGTGTAGGGCTTGTTTGGGACGATGAGAATCTCCATGGGTAAGTTGGCCAATTCGGTGTGTGACATTTTAGCCACCTTGGCCGTCGCCTTCTGCAGAGCGTATCGTGTCGCGCACCCCCCGGTACGTGTCTCGAGCTCGCAGACGACGAACGACCACCTCTTCTTTTTCCTCTCCTCCTTGTTGGGTAGCAACGAACGCGTTGAACATTTTGACCTCTTCATGCAATCTTTGGTTGGCCAATCCCTAGGGGTATCCTGCCACAATCATCATCAGTGGTATGTACACGGCACTACGAGGGACGGGACAGTGCCCGAGCGAGAGGAGCTTCGCCCCTAAAAATCGGCACATATATGAACACTGTTTAGTTGGAACCTTAGTTTTAGAATGTAGTTTGAGATCGTTATTTCGTTACCGAGTTGCCAGCATTGATTGTTTGGAACACTGTTGAGATCCACCCAGTCCTGTAGTTCACCCAATACACGTAAACAAATCGCTCACAGCAGCCTAAAGAGACACAGTAGCAAAATGCACGATTTTGAATAAAAATCGGCAGGTGGTTGTATCCGCAATTGTTTCCACAATTTTTACAGTCATCCTCCGCGTGCTCTCCGAGAAGTTTGCTTCAAAACATATAGAGTCGCGTTCTCGATTTTAAACGCATACTCAAACCCAACTCTACTTGCAATGCAACGGTTAGCTTCTAACCGCTTTCGCTACCAGATTATTGCTGTATTTATGAACCAAAAGCGAAAAATCGCGGCACACCTGCATTGCCTTACGCCTTAAAATATGCACTGCAGAGGTGCTATATGACACACTTTTCTAAAAAAATGTTTCGGCTGTAAAACACTTTTTAAAAATCCTCTTGAAATGTGTGGATGGCTATCTAGCCGCGTTAGGATGCTTGCCTGAAGAATTTGGTAATTTCAATGTATATTTCAAAATTGCTGGAGTTCTACTAACTGGCTGTCTGACCACGTTATTTTTCTTGAACGATCGTCATCTCTCGAGGTTATAACTTGCCTGATTTGTTGTTTTGTTATGAAATTGCCGCATTTCTGTTTCCCTACACGCGACGGCTGAGCAAGCGGTTGTGGGATTGATCAAGATCATTACCGCAGGGGGCAATGCCGCAGTGCTGTTATCGTGCGAGCCCATTAGCCCCCATCTGGGTATGCGTCATAGTGACTGTGAGAGGAGGACTGAAAGGAATGCGAGGAAGACGATCAAGACGCGTTCTGCCTGTTTGCCAGCGCGACTTCATCGCGGCCTAGTGTGTTTTTTCCGGTGTATGTACGCCATTAAACTCTCCTATTTCATTTTGCCCGTGACCATATGACCCGTGCGTTCTTGTATTTAGCCAATTCATAGTCGCTGGTCCAGTAGTTTTTTAAGAGAATTTACCTGCTATGTTCAGCTCTTGATGCCTGTGTGCCATCAAAAACAATAATAGTTTTGGTTTTCCCCTCATTTAAACAGGTCACGCACGCCTGCGTTTGAAGTTATTTCTATATATGTAAAACCTATGGGGCCTCTATTTACCACGTTAGAAGACTAACCGGTTGGTTTGCCTGCCTATGTTTTCGGACTATGATGATTAGCAAGGAAAGGTTTCACGCCCGAGGGGTCTTCGGACAATCTTTACGGATGGTGTTGGGAGCCTTCAATTCACTGGGAATATCTAATTAGTGGGTAGCCTTCATTTGCGGCAAATTTTATTCCTACGAATTATGAAAGGCGTCGCTTATATTCTTCCTGCTTGTTTTGCCAACAGTCAGAACCTTACTCATCAGCAGATTTTTCCTGAATGCACACGAAAAATACCCAACAATAGGTTGCGTTGTGTTCAGTTAACTGCACGTTCATCCGTAGTGATGGACGAGAAGAAGCGGAAGCTTTGCTAGAAGTTTCTTTCCCTTTGGCGGAACCCTAAGAAGTTTTTTACTGAATGCTTCTGTCAATTTAGAATGTTTTAAACATTTCGCGAGATCATTCATGTTTCTTATGTCATTTAGCGTAGGCAGTTGCAGCAGACTGTACATTTAAGGTTGTGCATTTTACTGTTTTTGTTTTCAAAGCAAAAGACCGCTGTTTATTTTGCAGCAGATGATGTCTTTTTTTGAGTATGTGTTTTTTTCTCCTTTATTAAAAAATGTACCACTTTTTTTGGCGCATTTTTGTCCCCTACAACAAATTGTTATTACGCTGCAAGAGCTGAATCCCTATATATATTCATTCATTAGTTTGCTTTCTATTGATTGGTGATTCGGCTTTATTCTAATTCTTAAGCAGTTATATGCTTTTGAATAAATCCAACGCCGCTGCTTCAATGGCAGCATCAGGCTGACGGGTTTTAACAAGATTGATATTATGTTTCTCGAAGCAAAGCATGTATGACACGTCCAGTTTCATGAGACATATTCTCAGGATAGACTCAGTATTATCCCAGATTACAGGCACAGTCTCAATAAAAACATCTCAGATCAGATTATCGTGGCTCTCAGGTAGCAAGTCTGTTAAAAGAAAATACAAGGGGAGTTGACCATTATACGCGTAGATAAACAGATTCCAGCAACGGCAAATGCAACGCTGGCGAAGGAATTCATCGTGCTAGCGAACATTGCCACAGGGACAAATCTAAAGAGGAGACAAACCACACGCTAGAACTTCAACTGAGTTTATTCCACATTAACAGGAAAACACCAATAATTACATGATATTTGAAGTGGTTATCATAAAAAAGAAGTGAAACAATATCGCTCATATCACAGGCAACTTTACAGCACCGGCCCCATATCAAATAGCGGAAGTTAAACCGACCCGTGCGAACAACCCAAACTCAATCACCTACCCCTCTCCAAAAAATTGTATTACTTTGCGGATAGCATCAAGGTTGATGCACTGACACATCCTCCCCCCTCTCTTGCTACCAAAAAAGCTTCCACAATGTCTCGGTCGGTTTGGGCAGACGACCTGTACATGATCCGTGTCTGGCAGAAATGTAGTGTGCAACGCATACACCTGCGGCAATGATCAGCCAGGTGGCCAGCCCCCATCTGCGCATTGACAGCCGCATGATGCTCTTTAAGCCTAACATGAGGGCACGTGCTGTGTGGCCAATTTAGTACTTTTTGCACGACAGCGGGATTCTGAAGACCACCCCCGGCGCAGAATTCATTAACCTGCTTGGGGGCCCTATTGCACAGCTGGGCTTGGTTTAGGGGTTGTTCACCCTACGCACCATCTTGGACAGCCTCTCAGGTGCCGAAAACACGACCTGTACACCACACTTCCCACCAACATTTTTTAGGCGGTGGGACAATTGGTGTACGTAAGGCAAGGCTACCACACGAACTATCTGCCTCTGGCGTTCAGAACCGGGCACGAGGTCTGTTTTGAGATCCTACACAGGGCCCTCTGCCACAGATGCCACCATTTCAGGTGAAAAAGCATCCGCTTTCAGTCTTTCCACTTGCTCCAGCAACCTAGCCTGCATTTTATGCTAGCAAGACCTGGCCAGCGGCGCCCTTAGAATGTTCTTTGCAATGTCTCGCTTCACAAGCTTCGAACGGGCTGACTGATAGGGTTGGATGCCCGTTTTATTACGCGGAGAGTACTGCCAACAAGGCTGATCCCCCCCAGGTGCAGGCGCACATCCAGAAACTGGCAGCAGCGCCTACAATACGTACAGTTTAAATGAGAGCCCGTAAAAATTCTTAAAATGTAGAGACAGTTGTTGCTTCGTCATTTCTTCCCTTACCCGAACCTCAATGAAATACAATGTGTTCTTCTGGGTGTCGCACTTTTTTCGGCTTGCGATAGTGACGTGGTTGTGCAGAAAGATGGGGTAAGAAACGATAGATGGGCTTGGTCTGGCAGCCATATCCCCCGTATCGATTTCACTTTAAAAGCGTTCTCCTCTTGAAACTGTATATTCGAGAGAGCGCTGGGTTAGGTGGCGTACTTATTCAATTCGCACCACTGTGCAAAAGCTCTACATAAATATGATAGATAAAGCGTGCCACAGCGCTACAGAGCCACAGCAGGAGTTTTGAAGCTGACCTTTCCAGATAGCGTAATCCGTGAACTCACAATAATTTTCGGGCGCGCCGGCTGGCCTCGTGTCAGCACCATGTCAAATCCCCTGGTCTTTTTCGTGCAGATTCTTTTCTGCGCGACGACGAGTGCCAGCTTCTTACAAGATACGGCAAGACTCGACACAGCAAGCTTCGTCACCCCTGGGCCAATTTTCTTCGGAGACTGCGCACATGGGTCCATGCTCTACGACGACTGCTGGGTGTCAGCGCGACCGGCTTCGATGACGTCAACGGTGCAGCGTATAAAGCCCCAGCCACCCTCCAGCATCTGCAGTGGGCGCGCCGGCTGGCCCAGTGTCAGCACCATGTCAAATCCCCTGGTCTTTTTCAGGCAGATTCTTTTCTGCGCGACGACGAGTGCCAGCTTCTTACAAGATACGGCAAGACTCGACACAGCAAGCTTCGTCACCCCTGGGCCAATTTTCTTCGGAGACTGCGCACATGGGTCCGTACTCTAGGACGACCGCTGGGTGTCAGCGCGACCGGCGTCGATGACGTCAACGGTGCAGCGTATAAAGCCCCAGCCACCCTCCAGCATCTGCAGTGGGCGCGCCGGCTGGCCCAGTGTCAGCACCATGTCAAATCCCCTGGTCTTTTTCGTGCAGATCCTTTTCTGCGCGACGACGAGTGCCAGCTTCTTACAAGGTACGGCAAGACTCGACACAGCAAGCTTCGTCACCCCTGGGCCAATTTTCTTCGGAGACTGCGCACATGGGTCCATACTCTAGGACGACCGCTGGGTGTCAGCGCGACCGGCGTCGATGACGTCAACGGTGCAGCGTATAAAGCCCCAGCCACCCTCCAGCATCTGCAGTGGGCGCGCCGGCTGGCCCAGTGTCAGCACCATGTCAAATCCCCTGGTCTTTTTCGTGCAGATTCTTTTCTGCGCGACGACGAGTGCCAGCTTCTTACAAGGTACGGCAAGACTCGACACAGCAAGCTTCGTCACCCCTGGGCCAATTTTCTTCGGAGACTGCGCACATGGGTCCATACTCTAGGACGACCGCTGGGTGTCAGCGCGACCGGCGTCGATGACGTCAACGGTGCAGCGTATAAAGCCCCAGCCACCCTCCAGCATCTGCAGTGGGCGCGCCGGCTGGCCCAGTGTCAGCACCATGTCAAATCCCCTGGTCTTTTTCGTGCAGATTCTTTTCTGCGCAACGACGAGTGCCAGCTTCTTACAAGGTACGGCAAGACTCGACACAGCAAGCTTCGTCCCCCCTGGGCCAATTTTCTTCGGAGACTGCGCACATGGGTCCATACTCTAGGACGACCGCTGGGTGTCAGCGCGACCGGCGTCGATGACGTCAACGGTGCAGCGTATAAAGCCCCAGCCACCCTCCAGCATCTGCAGTGGGCGCGCCGGCTGGCCCAGTGTCAGCACCATGTCAAATCCCCTGGTCTTTTTCGTATAGATTCTTTTCTGCGCGACGACGAGTGCCAGCTTCTTACAAGATACGGCAAGACTCCACACAGCAAGCTTCGTCAACCCTGGGCAAAATTTTCTTCGGAGACTGCGCACATGGGTCCATACTCTAGGACGACCGCTGGGTGTCAGCGCGACCGGCGTCGATGACGTAAACGGTGCAGCGTATAAAGCCCCAGCCACCCTCCAGCATCTGCAGTGGGCGCGCCGGCTGGCCCAGTGTCAGCACCATGTCAAATCCCCTGGTCTTTTTCGTGCAGATTCTTTTCTGCGCGACGACGAGTGCCAGCTTCTTACAAGGTACGGCAAGACTCGACACAGCAAGCTTCGTCACCCCTGGGCCAATTTTCTTCGGAGACTGCGCACATGTGTCCATACTCTAGGACGACCGCTGGGTGTCAGCGCGACCGGCGTCGATGACGTCAACGGTGCAGCGTATAAAGCCCCAGCCACCCTCCAGCATCTGCAGTGGGCGCGCCGGCTGGCCCAGTGTCAGCACCATGTCGAACCCCCTGGTCTTTTTCGGGCAGATTCTTTTCTGCGCGACGACGAGTGCCAGCTTCTTACAAGGTACGGCAAGACTCGACACAGCAAGCTTCGTCACCCCTGGGCCAATTTTCTTCGGAGACTGCCCACATTTGTCCATACTCTAGGACGACCGCTGGGTGTCAGCGCGACCGGCGTCGATGACGTCAACGGTGCAGCGTATAAAGCCCCAGCCACCCTCCAGCATCTGCAGTGGGCGCGCCGGCTGGCCCAGTGTCAGCACCATGTCAAATCCCCTGGTCTTTTTCGTGCAGATTCTTTTCTGCGCGACGACGAGTGCCAGCTTCTTACAAGGTACGGCAAGACTCGACACAGCAAGCTTCGTCACCCCTGGGCCAATTTTCTTCGGAGACTGCGCACATGGGTCCATACTCTAGGACGACCGCTGGGTGTCAGCGCGACCGGCGTCGATGACGTCAACGGTGCAGCGTATAAAGCCCCAGCCACCCTCCAGCAGCTGCAGTGGGCGCGCCGGCTGGCCCAGTGTCAGCACCATGTCAAATCCCCTGGTCTTTTTCGTGCAGATTCTTTTCTGCGCGACGACGAGTGCCAGCTTCTTACAAGGTACGGCAAGACTCGACACAGCAAGCTTCGTCACCCCTGGGCCAATTTTCTTCGGAGACTGCGCACATGGGTTCATACTCTAGGACGACCGCTGGGTGTCAGCGCGACCGGCGTCGATGACGTCCACGGTGCAGCGTATAAAGCCCCAGCCACCCTCCAGCATCTGCAGTGGGCGCGCCGGCTGGCCCAGTGTCAGCACCATGTCAAATCCCCTGGTCTTTTTCGTGCAGATTCTTTTCTGCGCGACGTCGAGTGCCAGCTTCTTACAAGGTACGGTAAGACTCGACACAGCAAGCTTCGTCACCCCTGGGCCAATTTTCTTCGGAGACTGCGCACATGGGTCCATACTCTAGGACGACCGCTGGGTGTCAGCGCGACCGGATTCGATGACGTCAACGGTGCAGCGTATAAAGCCCCAGCCACCCTCCAGCATCTTCAGTGGGCGCGCCGGCTGGCCTCGTGTCAGCACCATGTCAAATCCCCTGGTCTTTTTCGTGCAGGTTAGTTCTAATGTTTCTACTGTGAGAACAAGCGATCGTTGTTTCATCCAGCTGGCGTGTCCACAGCGTCTTTGTACAGCATGCATGACAGTGCGGAATTGCTTGTTGTCTTTGCTGATGCTTTGTGGTGACATTCAGTCCAATCCAGGGCCCACCACCGAGCAATTGCTAGCGCAGTGGCTCGAAGGCCAAAACAACATCCAGCAAAGGCTGAATGATATTGAACTAAAGATCAAGAATATTGAAGCATCAACACTGGCTCTGAAAGATGTCGGTAAAAAGGTGTCTGATCTTGAAAAAACTGTGTAAAGTTTGAGAGATAGTGTAGTTGACCTAGAGGATCGGAGTAGAAGGAATATTCTTCTAGTATTTGGTATTCCTGAAAAAGACAAAGAAATAGTTGACGATCTTAGGAAAAGCATAAGTCAGGACGTGTTTACAAAAATACTGGGTGTACATATATCCTCCGTTGAGCGACTGCATAGGATTGGACGGAAACAGCCCAGCAGTGACCGGCCTCGGCCCGTCATTTTAAAGCTCATCGATTATCGTGAAAAGATTATTATACTCGTTAACTGTTCCAAGCTTAAGGGTAGCCACATATCCATCTCGGAGGACTTTTCCTTGACCACGCGGATAAAACGAAAGAAGCTTTGGGACAGCACATCTGAGCTTAGAAAGTCTGACCGCATGGTGAAACTGGTTCACGACAAGGTCAAAATTGACGACGAGCTTTTAAGTGCGAATGCACCTTATAAGCGTCCCTGAATTCCGTTGACCGCCGTCCGTCCACATAGCAACAGCTGCGGGTGCGCGCGCTCCTCGTCTTCCTTGGCAACGGGGGGAGATGGGTGACATGGCACATACCCACGTGGGGAATCGGCCAGGAATCTCCTCGTCTTCCTTGGCAACGGGGGGAGATGGGCGCGCGCTGCCTGGCCGCTGACATGGCACATACCCACGTGGGGGATTGGCCAGGAATCGGGCGTGAGAAGGGCTAATGCACCCGCCTAAAGGAGTACTGACACGAAATTTCAAAGCTGAGATGCGCTCTAGAAATCAAATACAACGACAACACAAATACGTGTCTGTGAATAACTGCATCTTTCTTTCTTTGTAGTTGTGTGTGTGTTTGATCTCTCTTTCGCGAACATTACCGAACCGCGCAAATTCAACTCCTGCATTCGCACTTTCACATTCTTCCCCTCGGGAAAATGCGGTGAAATTTTTTCAATGGGATGACTGTTCGAGTAAGCTGGTTCCTATCAGTAGTAGGGGTAGGAAGCAAACCCCAACCAAATGACCGGAAATCAAGAAAGCAGAATCCCTACAATGCGTACACTTGAATGCACGCAGCATTCTAAATAAATCATCCGACTTAGAAAGTGTCATAGTAACTTACAAACCCGATGTACTCGTAATAACACAAACCTGGCTATAGTCCGACGTTAACGATGAAGAAGTGACACCTAGAGGTTACGGAATCTATCGCAAGGACAGGGACTCGCGGGTTGGCGGTGTTGCGATTATTTACCGTGAATATTTCCACGTAACCAGGTTGGCAGATATCCCGGGAATAGAATGCATCATTATAAAATTACATCTAGACGAGCTAAGTTTACTTATAGGTTGATTTTACCGCTCACCTAGTGCGAAACCCGACTTTTGCGATAAACTCAATGAATTCTTGTGTACATGCAAAGCCAATTCTAGGAACTTGATACTTACTGGTGATTTCAATATCCCCTCAATTAACTGGTGCACCGATTTTCTTGAACCACTTACTACAGATGCCGAGCGTTTTGTTGACGTGCTTCTTTTTCACGACCTTACTCAACTGGTCAAGGAACCTACGCGCGTGCATGGTGATCCTAAGTCAAATTTAAATTTGTTCCTCGTGAGCAATGGCGTTCGTATTCGGGATCCTGAGGTACACGTTCTTGATGGCATATCTGACCATTATATGATATCTTTGGCCATGCCACTAGATCAGAGAACAAAATCTACAAAAAAATCGTGTCTGGTTCCCGTGTTCACACAAGCTAGTGACGTTGACATACTCGATGTTCTTGACGAGTCGTTTTCTGAATTTATTTTTCTTTCTGAGACAGGCATGTGCTCAGTAGACGACCTATGAAGAACCTTGTCTTCAAGTGTATGAACAACTATGTACCAACGCAGCTTAAAGTAACAAAAGATGAAAATGCGTAGACAACATTGGAAGTAGTCCGCCTCAGACGCAAGGCGAAAAAGATAAGAAAGCGGTACACGCAATGCCCTTCCGCGGATATTATGAGTAGACTTGCTGATCTGCGCGAGCAGCTTAGCGACAGTATCCAAAGGGCCAAAGAGTATTACTATGGTGTGTCAATAAAAAATTTTTTGTTATCTTCTCCTGCGAAATTCTGGCGTCATTTCTCTAAAAGAAAAAGCACCTTGTTCAGTGTTGATATTAACAATGAAACAATTACAGACAAGACAACCATTGCCGAGTCTTTCAATACTTTCTTTACTTCCGTTTTTACAAGAGATGACGGCAAGAAACCTTGTTTTGATGTTTTGGACAGCATACCTCCCATTGACGGAATCGAAATTTCTAAGCAAGGCATATTGGCACTATTACTGAAATTGACGTTAAGAAAACTCCTGGAATAGATGGCATACCGAATACGTTTCTTGTGAGGTATGCGGAATGGTGTTCCAAATACCTCTGCATTAAATTTATAAATCCCTTACTGCATCCGAACTTCCAATAGATTGGAAATTTTCAAAAATAGTCCCCATACCTAAAACTAATAACACATCCTCAATTCCTTGCTACAGGCCTATTTCCTTATTGTGCACTTGCGCAAAAATGTTTGAGCACATCATTTTCAAACACATTTCGCTTTTCTTGGAAAACCATAAGATAATTAGTGCATGTCAGCATGGTTTCCGGAAAGGCCTGTCAACAACCACGCAACTACTGGAAACTGTTCACGACTTCGCTGCAGTATTAGATAAACAGGGACAGACTGACAATATATTCCTGGATTTCGAAAAAGCGTTTGATCGCGTATCTCGCCAAAAGCTACTCCTGAAACTTCAGTCTATTCTAAAAAACGAGTTATTGCTGTCTTGGGTAGAGGCTTATCTTTCACACCGGTGCCAAAGTGTAGATGTTAAAGGTGTCCGCTCAAGTCCCCAAACAGTACAGTCCGGTATTCCGCAAGGGTCCTTCCGAGGGCCGTTATTTTTTCTCATCTTTATCAATGATATAGCAGATGCCCTGCCCGTAAAAGTACTTCTATTCGCAGACGATTGCGTTCTGTATCAAGACGTTCACAGCCCTGCTGACCAGGCCCTTTTAAACACATCAATCAAAAGAATATTTCAGTGGTGTGAAACAGGGCAAATAAAAATTAACATCCTAAAAACTGTAGCAATGACCAATACGCGAAAGCGGGAGCCTTTAAAATTTACCTACTGCATCAAAGATCATGTGCTTACAAGTGTGACAATTCAAGTATTTAGGCGTTATTATTTCTTACGATTTTAAGTGGAACCAACATATTGCTTACATTCAAAAGAAAGCCATGCGCAGCTTTGGGTACCTGAGGAGAACTTTACGAAAATTCACGCTGGAAATAAAATTGTTAGCCTATAAAACTTACGTTAGGCCCGTACTTGAGTACACGTCTATAGTTTGGGACCCTTATACTAAGTTGAACATTACTAAATTAGAAAACATTCAGAGAACAGCTATTCGCTTCGTGTATGCTAGCTACAGTTGGCGTATTTCACCTAGTGTACTTTTGGAAAAAGCACAGTTAACCAAATTAGAGCAAAGAAGATACTACGAAAGACAGAAATACATGTACCTGCTGTACCATGACAAACTAGGGATTAGTAGGGATGGTTATATTGAACCCGTGATTAGGCCTTCCACTCGTTCACTGCACTCAAAGAAATTGAAGGAATTTTATGCAAAACCAAACCTTTAAAAATTCGTTCTTCCCTCGTAGTGTACGCGAGTGGAATCGGCTTAAAGCTGACGTTGTAGAATGTAGGACGGTCGAATCATTCATGAATGCTTTGAAAAAATAACATCTTGTATACATTTCCCCTCTCCATCAAGATATACAACGGAAGTTGTATATCTTGTATTCTTTGCCTCCAGTTGTAACTTGACGACCAATGTGTGCAGTTGTTCTTTGTGGCTTCCTTGTATGTTTTCCTGGTTTCCCCCCACAGACAGTTTTTTGCTCAGTTTGTCGCGTTTTGTTGGGACGAAATTGCTACTGAAAAGATGCCTCGTATCTTATCGATACTAATAGGTTGTTACCTCAGTGCAAGTCTTTTTCCGCATGCGTGCATCAGGTTGTATTAACGCTTTTCTCCTTTTTTTTGGGGTGCCTTCTTTGTGTCTTTTATATTGTGCCTACAATCATGCCACTACACATAAACCTTTCCCAGGCATATTGCCACATTCTTGCTCCCTTTACTTTTTCCTGTCGCGTCTTTTTCCGTCTTTTTTTTCTTACCGGCCCCTCCTGCCAAGGACCTTGTACCGGAGGTCGGCAGTACCATGTAAATAAATAAACAAGCCAGTAACATCGATTACGAATTACGTAAGAGGAGGCAACAGATTGCTGTTTGTTTTATTGAACTATGGCCAAAGAAATGTTCTTTTTGTTGCGGGTATTAACGAGGTCTATTAGATTTTCTGTTTTCAAGTCAATTGTTTGGTGCACCAAAACGCGTAGCCATTTAATTCTGAGGACCTTTTTATCAACCGCAATTCACATTTAAGAACGTGTTTCGATGTTCCCTGAAGCTTGTTGGTTTTATTGATTCTAGGGTTTAACGCGCCGACGCAATGCAGGTGATGTGGCAGGCCGTAGGAAAGGGCTCCGGAATAATTTTGACCACCTGGGGATCTATTACGTGTGGCGAAATTTCTAACACACGGGCGTGTTTGCTTTTCGCCTTCATCAGAAAAGCGGCCGCCACGGCCGGGAATTGAACCCGAGACCCCGTGCTCCGCAGCGCAACTCCTTACCCACTAAGCCACCGCAGCTGGTTCCTGAAGCTTGTCGGGATGAGATGATACCGTAATTGGAAAATACATATTACCGTAAAGTAACGCGCTCAAGCACTCACGTACAACATGTGTCCTTTATATCGACATAAGTATCTCGTTTTTGAGCTGAAAGTTAACCTAAACTAGGAACAGGACATTCTAGCTCAGTGACAATACCCCAAAATCCATCCTGCTGACTGGATTCGTCTTAATTAGAGAAATAAGTGAAAGGGTGGCAGCCTTCCACGAGACAAACATAGATGAGTGTTAAATTAAGCCCGGTGAAGCATTAGGTTCACTTTGGTCGGCACATAGTTTGGCATAGTTAGGCAAAGCGTTCAAGTATAGGTAGCCAAAGCTGATAACGGGAATCATTGTCGAGTGCCGGAAGAGGCGATGGATCGTTTAGGTGGGCATCGCAAGTATATCCATAACCCTCATATTCGGTTCGTTGTGCACCTTATTTATAAATAATGTCGAGCCGCTAGGCAACAATTTTACTCGCGCATTGACTGCAACGCCTCCAGCATCATGCCCATTGAATATCAAAAGTCACAATGGACATCGAAAGAAGGCCTCCGTGTCCCGCACAGTGGTGATTTCAACGCACTTAACATCGGCTGCGGCCTTACCATCTGCTTTGATACACCTTTGCCCATTGAGCAGCAACATCGTCGATGAAGTAGGCTATTTCAAGAGAAGCAGATTACGACAACACAAGCGTAAGAATGGCAGAAAAGTAAATAAATGAACATAAAATAAACATTACAAAACAAAAGAAGAACGATTATAAACGAACACAATTTTAACCAAGACCAAAGGTAGGGCGGCGGTGTACAGTGTTTAAAATTTGAATCGCTAATACTTCTAACGCACCAGTCGAACCACGAAGCTCATCAACAAGCCCTACCGAAAAGTTGAAGCATTCCTCGATTCTACATACTAAATCAGCAGTGAGCGGTGCTCTATAGGAAGTATTTTGAATTCGCATTTCAGTATTTTGAATGCACAAATCAATGTCGGGGATGCTTGAATTTTTCATTCTTGGTAGAGAAATGAGACGAGAAGTACATTTTTTTGTGTGTAAATTTAAAGCTTCATGTGAGTTGATTGCGATTTTAGATGATTTGAGTAGAATGTGAGTTGATATGAGATTGCAAGCGCGTTGAGACGACGTATTCTACCGAAAGTAAGAAATTCTGCTTCAAAATCACCTCAAACAAAATGCAAAGGATTTAAAAGTGTGCTTTTCAAAAACGTGACTCTGTGACAACAACATTTATTCAAGACATCAAAGAAGCCTTCGATGCCTGCGTAGTTTATGTTATACCGAACGAGGATGAAGAGGCAATAGTTCAATGCATTCTTAAAATTTGATGTTAATGTTCTTATTTAATTGTTTTTAAGATAATTGTTTGGGTAAAACATACAAGCGCCTGCGAGAGCAACAAATTGGCCGCGATAATTACCAGGGGAGCATTTCTTTTACAAGGAGCACCGAAAAAAATATATTTATGCTAAAGAACATTGAATGAAGTGCTAAAATTATGACAACAAATGAATCAAGTAATGTTTTCGGTTAAAGGTAATCAGCAAGGGAACAGCATTAGTGCTTTGAACATATAATTAGGGTTTCTCGCCGTTTTACTTGCTGTTTAGTCTTTACAAATTATATTCGAAAAAACATTGTCAGCGTACAGTAACTACTTACTTTTATTACGTACCCATTGACGTCCACAGGCAGTCTTCACAGCTTCAAATGTCATTGGTCCCTAAAAGATAACGGCCACATCAGCGTAAAGATTCAAATATAGTTGAATAATTACAAACATGCCGTGCAAATACACAAATACCTTAGGAAACACAACAGGTGGAATGATCTTCTAAAATGAAGGAATTTCGTTTTACAACATTTTGATTAAGTGCGGACGGCATTCTTGCCCGTTTATGGACTTCGATTACTATTCTTCTCAAATTGGTGCGTAATTTTTAACGTCACGCAACTAATCGTAAACAATGCTAGCAAAGAGCTTCTGGAATTCAGGATACTTTACTGAAATCATGGTGCAAAATTGGATATTGAGTAAGAGGCAATAAATGAAGCATGAATTTTTTTCTGATACCTGTTGTATACTAATCACTCCTTCTTTTGGCAGCGGCAGGGAAATTTAACAAGAATACCTTTTCCAAGCGTGTGACGCCCTGATTGCCTGAATTCGAACTAGAGAAGCGTTCATTTTTATGGTCATGTTAGTATACAAGAATTTGATTTCGCCGGATAGTTATGTACAAAAATGAACATGCCCCATTGAATCCTTAAAATTCATATTCATGTGAACGGCTGCGATGGATAATGTTTCGCCACTTCAAACCCTGGTAAATGTAAAAGAATCAGTGGTATCGAAGGTTTCTCAACACAGAAGATTATATTGTTGGCTGTATAACATAAATGCAACCACCGTAGTATATGGAATGTTCACATTTGATCAAGCCGAGGCTGTGAGGAACCCCCAAGCTATGGTTTGTAGGTCATGACACAAGCCCATTCAGGATCGCTGGATGACAGTGAACCCTATGATGAAGGTCACCGATCTCACAATCACTTGTTGCGTAATACGGTACCGGTTATCAAGCAGGTAAAGGGAACAAAGTAAAATATAATTACAGTCCTGACGGCGCGGTTACTACTTTTAAATAATGGACTGGTTTATATCAGAGTAATCTGCATACACGCGCAATTAAATATTCATTTGTAAATATTTTGGAATACCTGAGCATCTCAATTTTTTTCTCAGGCTAAACTCCGCCCTCCCCCCTTTCTTATGTTCGTACCTTGTTTTGGCTTTAGAAGCGCGAAATACAGCGCGTTTTTCCCGCCCCCTGCTCAGCGTGCGGCCGAATTTATGCGTTGTAACCACCTCCGGGTGATCTTTCGGCCATCTAACAGAAATACTGCCTGCCTGTCCCTCCTTGTGTTATCCATTAGTAAGGGTAATTTGTCGCCGTTATAAACACACCTTTGTTTCTTGAGCGTCAAGAAACTCTAAAATTTGCGTCACACTCGATTTTACAACGCTTCCAAGTGGCTACAGGACGCCTCGCGAGGTAGAAGTACGATGGCGTCGGGTGGAAAGAATTGATGGTCTTACAGCGCTTTGCTGTGACTAGGTCAGCAGCGGCATGAACTGAACAGCACCGCAACTGATTCCACCGCTTTCTTGGTGCTCGGCTGGACGCCCCTCTCTCCGAACGCGCTGTCTCGTTATCACGTCTCAGGCCCGCATTCCTCCTGCGGATAAGATGGTATTCTCCTCCCACACAAGAACAGGTGTGTGGTCAGCTGTACTTTGTCTTTATATCGTTACGAGCAGCGCAAGTCTTGCGGAACATTCCGGGAATGATCTTCCTCTTTCCACCTCATCGTTGTTATAAAAGAAACGAACCTCGTTCTGATAGTGTGGTAGATATATGTTGAAATCCTTCTTATATTTGGCGCTTGTATGGAATTGGGTTAGCACTTGTAAACCAAGCTGACGCAAGGATCAGCTTAATAAAGTTGGGAAGTTCTCGCATACCGTTACCCTGTTTGCGTTAGCATCGATGTGACCGCTGGAGTCAACTGCGCATTGGGGCGCAGATTCCATGAACTCTAACTTCACGTCACAGGCGTAAAAGTTTGGTGGCGACTTAGCGTCACCACGGAGCACTTGTGGACACCTATTGTACCAGCGTGTCTGGATTTCTGCAAAAGCTGTAGAACCTCGTTGATACGCTTTTAAAAACGTGAACAAGAACCCAACTACTCAGGAAAAGTTAGTATGGGTTAAGAAACGGACAGGAAATTTTTAGAGTTCACAATTAGAGCAGAGTAACTGAAAAATCGTATGAATCAAAAAAGTATTACCAGGGTTCTTTTGTACACTTCTCTCGACCCCTGGTGCCTAGTAGAGCGCGTAAATTAATCTTATTTAAAGTAGTTTTTGTCATTGAGCTCTGAGGCGTCACTGCTCATCGCGCGTGCGCAGCACGGCTCTTCAGGAGCCACGCGAAACTGCTCAATCTCTTATAACTTTGTTGAGCGCAGTAAAGAAAACACATGAGGTATACAAGGAGAAGCGCTCGTCCTTGTATACCTCATTCTGTGTTTCCTTTACTGCGCTCAACAAAGTTTTAATGGTTTAGCAACTCGCTCTTACCGACACGTTGCTCAATCTCGGTCAGTGTACCTGACGCTACAAAAACGCCTAGTTGTGAGGAACAAAGCTTTGTATCATTTACCACAAAGCTTTCCCTCCCGATGTCACATCTTTCATTACGGCGGCTGGTGTTCAGGAATACGGCAATGGCGAGAGGTGGGCTAAAACGTGTCCTATCGTTTTCAGAGGTTACAGGTAACTACGGCTTCATATAGCACAGTAAACGTATGCACTTTAAATAAGCTTTAAAACTCCCTGATGAGCTTATTATCCGACACAAAACCGAATCGGTAAATATTTTTCTCATTGCGATGGGTGACAGGTGCCCAGCTTGCATGTGTAAGCGAATCAAATGCACCTAATCAGAAAATTTACAAATTACCTATATATTCGTCTGGAGTTAGTATGCCTTTTTCGAAATATTGGCCTTCTTCCTATGTCGCTTTCTTTGAGATTACGGGCGCAATATGTATGTGCGAAATGTTACAGCAAGTATTTTATGGTAAATACAGAGACAAACGCCAAGGAGTACCTGCGATCGAAGTGTGCATCTGGGCCAATTTTTTTTTATTTCAAAGCAAAGACAAAGCGCCGAAAATAAACGAGGCTTCAAAAACGTAAGCTTGCAAACACAGTAAACCATCAAAACCTGGGCGTAGCGTATATACTTAAATTTGTTCGTGGTCTAAAGCATTGAAAGGAGCTCAAACGCTTGAGTACCAAGAGGTGCGGTCCCACGCAGAAGACAGAAAACTGCAATACGACAAATGAGCAGACACGATGAATGGAGTTATATTAAGTTTCTAATTTATGTGAAGCAAGTTCATAGCAGAAGGCAAAAATATAAATAAGCATTACGTAAAATACCGTGAATTGTCTTGAAAAGCACAACCCTTATGGTGCTTCATAATACTATGAAGCACTGCTATGGTCTCTGTGGAGACTGGAAGTATTGTAAATAAATAAAGGAATAATTAAATAATCACGCACGAACGTAAAATTCGGTGTCACCTAGACAATGCTGTCAACGAAGCAAGTGGGAAGGCTATTCATTTCTGATAGCTTTTCGACAGACCCCCTTTAAAAATATAAATAAGCAGCTTGGGTATTCGCGTTGAGAATAGCTTCTACAGAGTATGTTATCTACAAGCGGCTGTTTCCAAATACCTTTTGTCAGTCCACAATAAAGACGGAGACACGTGAAGTATGTCAGTTTCAGCTCAAATGTCATACATGAAGTCTTTTTTTTCTTGTGCCTGCCACTGGAATCTCGATGCATTTTTACTGAAGTGGATTGGTATTGTCATAACTGATGATTTGGCATGCTTCGCGGTTCGAGACACTTCAAATATTTCCACCAACCTCATTTGTGAACCTCATATTTTTTGAACCTCAGAAGTCACGTGTTTGAAATATGTATATGTAACGATTGTGCTGTACGAACTCCCGGTTCAGCTTTTTTGTTGTACCAGGAACGTCTTTGAATATACTCAGCAGGCGGACGGCAGGTAGGCTGGTGAAAGTAAGAAAAAACAAATGAAAAAGAAATACCTGCAGAGTATAGAATGAAAAATTTGAACATTGTTACACAACGTGTGAAATCTTCAGTAACAGTAGAGCTGTGATTGTAATGCGTCGGCTCGTATGTCAACGCGTTCTTGCACCGGAACGACACCACTGTCGCCGCACCAATGGTACGTTTCTCTCACAGGAATCGGCAGCTGAATGTCAGCGGCGGAAGACTCCCTTCTGTAGCAGGATTAAGAAGAACCTAGCACCGTGATGCCACTGCGCCCTCTACCAGTTAATGTGGGAACCGCAATCTCAAAGGCTGCCGGCGGGTCTATTAAGCTACTCCTGCCCCTGCGTAAGGACACCGCATTTATCGCTCACTTATGAAATGGCTTTACCTTTAACAGCACCGCTGTTAATTTTATCGCAACCGTCTATGTAGTTTAGAGCCGGCGTTCATCCGGCTGCTGCTGATAAGGTTTCGCACAGCTACCGGGATCGGTTGGTCGGGTGACTGTCCAGGGCAACGAAAAAATTCCTGCACTTACGTTTGCTGCTACTGGGGCGATTTATGCATCCTGCTTTTCGAATGCCCAACCTGGGTTTTCGGTTTGACGCAGTAGAGATTGCTCTGCAACCATAAATGGTGCCACTTGGAATGGCACGTTTAGCTGGAGCTGAAACTGGTAGCCGCACAAAAATAGGACATTGCCGGAAACACTAAGCAAATGACGAGCACATGTAACTTAAAAAAGTTGCGCATTTGGGGCCACTACGTTATAATTATTAAAAAAAACAAAGAAACTTACAACGCGCAAAATGAAGTTGCCCGCGACGATAAGCTCCACAAAAATCAAAACGTCACCATCTCAAAGAGCTCACTTAGGTCATAGGGATGTCCGGGCCAGGTAAGTTTTCTTCCCTGGCTTCCTTTGGGAGAAGTAAGCTATGTAGAAAAAAAATTCCAGTATTTATAATTCGGTACGAAAGTGCAACTTTCAAACACAGTCCCCTACAGTATCCACTCCCGTCACTAACCTGGCGTTTTCTGACGCATGATGAGGAATGCGATAACGATAGTGATTGCTAATGTGGCCGATTTGTTTTATGGGGATTGGAAGTGCTATCTCGCCTTCATATTATATTGAAGAATTCACTCAGAATGAATTTATATTATATGTTCTCTTGTAGTAAAGTGCCTTAAGTAAACTGCATAAAGCTGTTAAGCCCCATAGCGTTTATTCCATGTCTCTAAATATTGCCGCGAACCATGCATTGGGTTTGTTTATTTGTGTTTTGCTTTTACCGCCCGGCTGCGCCGGTCTGTGTTATCTCCGTGCCAAGGGAAGCGCGTGTTCCATTCTTTCTTTCTGTGCCGCATGTGTTATCGGTTCAGATAGGGAGAGCATTCCGATCTAACGTGAACATCCCGGAATAATCTTCTTGCATCTACAATGTTCTCGATGCGAATCGACGGTTCCAGAACCACGCGCGCCGAAAGATAAAAAGCCTGCAGAGCAGACGCCGGGGCATTCGATTCTGCGACGCTCGCCGACGCACGTACGTCACTTTGTTGACCACTGCTTCGCCGCCTCTGTATTCTTTTCAGTTGTTAGGGGAGCACAAGTTCGCTCCAATAAACTTGTTTCTTTTCCAAACAACTGCTTCGTCCTTGGCTACGTGACATCTGGTGGAGGTGCGGGGTACGCACCCTTCATGCCCACTACAACCTCTGGAAGCCGCCAAGCCAGTCCAACAAGAGCCAGCCTCCGCGTGCAAGATTTACCACCCGAGTTCGGTCTACTACCGGAGAAGACGAAGAAGCAAAACGTCGCAACCAGCACCATGCTCAACCAAGCCAATCCTCCTGTCGTTCTGCAGCAGCCACGGGAACCGCCATCATTCCGAGGAGCCCCCGTAGAAGACCCAGAAGAATGGTTGGAGAAACTGGAGCGCGTCCGGAAATTCAACAGGTGGGACGACGCAGAAACGTTCCGGCACGTTTTCTTTTACTTGGAAGATTCGGCTCGCACTTGGTTCGAGAACCACCAGAGCTCCTTGACAAACTGGGCTCAGTTCAAAAGCGAGTTCACTAAGACCTTCACTACCGTCGTGCGGAAAGAAAGAGCCGCCCTTTTGTTGGAAACACGCACGCAACACCCCAACGAAGGTGTCGTGATCTTCGTTGAGGAGATGAAGCAGCTATTTCGCCGCGCGGACCCCGAAATGACGGAAGAAAAGAAGTTGCGCTTCTTAATGCGCGGAGTGAAGGAGGAACTGTTTGCTGGACTTGTCCGAAATCCGCCCAAAACCGTCGCCGAATTCGTGACCGAAGCCAGCACCATTGAAAAAGCCCTCGAAATGCGTGCTAAGCAGTATGACCGCAACTTTGTTGGCGCGGCCAATGAGAACGACTTTGGCAGCACGCGGATCCCGGCCGACAGCCTACGCGAGACTATCCGCGCAATAGTGAGAGAGGAGCTGCGGAAACTTCTCCCAACGCCGCCGCATCCCCAAGTCGCTTCCCTCACCGACGTGATTAGAGAAGAAGTGCAACAAGCGTTGGGAACTTCTACGCCATCCGAGGTACCCCGAGAGCCACAAGCTATGACATACTCCGCGGCTGTTCGTCGACCCCGCCCTGCTCCAACACGCCGTCAAGAGGCCCCGCCGTACCGCCGCCCACTGTCACCCGCCCGACCCCCGGTAGCCCGAAACCAGACGCCGAGGAAGACGGACGTATGGCGAACTCCCGATAACCGTCCTCTGTGCTACCACTGCGGAGAGGCCGACCACATTTACCGTCGCTGCCTATACAAGAGACTCGGACTGCGTGGTTTCTCCGTCGACGCACCTCGCCCTCTCCCTGGCCAACGACCACGTGAGATCGACGAGTATCTATCTGAAACCAGCCGTGGCCCAGTGCGTCTCAACCGTTCGCCGTCGCCCTACCCATACCAATCGCCGAACCGCCGTAGCAACGCTGACTTCGCCCGTGGAAGGTCCCCCAGCCCACGCGGGGGAAACTAAAAGCAGCAACTTCTGGAGGTGAAGTTGCTCTACGGCGAAAAACCGGAAACCCTCCAACGACGCAAGGACGCGCCGAAGACAGTGATTCACGACATGCCCTCATCCCGACGACCCGACCTAACCCTGATGAGACTCCCGAACACGACGACAGCTATACGCCGCGACGCTTACCCGACCTGACCGAGACGTCCGCTGAGAAGACATGGACAACGACGACGCACAGTGCCCGACCGTCAACACGCACAAACCGAGATGCGACGCCCCGACGCACCCGGAACTCGAGGAAGGCGGCATCCGACGTCAAGGTGTCCATCGACGGTTTTGATCTAGTCGCCCTCGTAGACACGGGAGCCGACTACTCCGTAATGAGCGGACCATTTGCGTCTAAGCTGAAGAAAGTTATGACCAGATGGGACGGTCCGCACATACGCACAGCAGGAGGCCACATCGTGACGCCAAGTGGAACGTGCACATCGCGCGTCACCATAGACGGCACGACGTACCCTGCAGTGTTCGTCGTTTTGCCCAACTGCTCCCGCGACGTAATTCTCGGAATGGACTTTTTGACAGACAACGGCGCAATAATCGATCTCCAGACGAAGTGGATAACTTTTTCCTCCGACCACTCCATGACGCCGGAATCGAACCCCGAACACCGTGCAGCTGTAAGGATCGCCGATGATCACGTCACCCTGCCACCCCGCGCAAGCTTGATGATCACCGTCTACTGTGAAGGTGCTGCTCCCGACGTCGACGCTACCGTGGAGAGTGACCGAAGGTTGCTTCTTGACCGCGGTGTGTCTGTCGCAAGAGGCATTGCGCGGTTTAAGCATCGCAAATCCCACGTTTTGGTCACCAATTTCACCGAGGAGTACCAGCATTTAAACAAGGGCGCTCCAATTGCGTTCGTCGAAGAAACGCAACTAGCAAGTGACGTGATAGCAGTCGCCGACTTTGAACGCGCACCCGACGATACCTTCAAGCTTCCGCACCCCTTCGACGTGAATCCGGCGCTACCGCAAGAAGAAAGGAACAAGTTATTGGCTTTGCTGCGTCGCTACAGCGAGTGTTTTTCGTCGAACTCAAAGTTACGTCAAACACCTCTGGCGAAGCACCGGATAATAACCGAGGATGGAGCCCGACCTACCCGACAGTCACCGTACCGCGTCTCTTCCCACGGCGCGAAGCCATCCGTACTCAAGTCGACGACATGCTCAACGACGACATTATACAGCCATCGAAAAGTCCGTGGGCTGCGCCGGTCGAACTCGTAAAGAAAAAAGACGGCACACTGAGGTTCTGCCTTGACTACCGGCGATTGAACAAGTTCACCAAAAAGGATGTGTACCCCCTGCCACGAATCGACGACGCCCTCGACCACCTCTGCCATGCGAGGTACTTCTCATCGATGGACCTCAAGACCGGCTACTGGCAAATTGAAGTGGACGAGAGAGATCGAGAGAAGACTGCATTCATAACCCCGGATGGCCTATACGAGTTCAAGGTAATGCCGTTTGGGCTATGCACGGCACCAGCAACGTTCCAAAGAGTCATGGACACTGTGCTAGCTGGCCTGAAGTGGCACACCTGCCTCGTATACCTCGACGACGTTGTGGTATTCTCCCGGACTTTCGACGAACACCTCGCAAGGTTGCAGTCAGTACTCGAGGCCATCCGTACGTCGGGGTTAACGCTGAAGCCTGAAAAGTGCCGCTTCGCGTACGAGGAACTGAAGTTTTTGGGCCATGTCGTCAACGCCGCGGGAGTCCTGCCTGACCCGGCGAAAACTTCAGCCATAGCGAACTTCCCAAGGCCGAAAGATAAGAAGGGCGTGCGCAGATTTCTTGGACTGTGCGCATACTACCGGCGCTTCGTCGCAAACTTCGCACGCATTGCAGAGCCGCTCACGCGCTTGACGAAAGATAGCACCGCTTTCAGCTGGGAAGACGACCAAGAAAAGGCATTCTGCGAGCTGCAAAAACACCTGCAAAGCCCGCCCGTGCTCGCTCATTTCGACGACAACGCCGAAACGGAAATACACACGGACGCCAGTGATATAGTCTTGGGTGCCGTCCTTGTCCAAAAACAAAGCGGGCGTGAAAACGTAATCGCCTATGCCAGCCGTGGTCTGTCGAAGGAGGAGAAAAACTACTCTGCCTCCGAAAAAGAGTGCCTGGCTATCATATGGGCCATTTCAAAATTTCGCCCATACGTGTATGGCAGACCGTTCAAGGTTGTAACAGACCACCATGCGCTGTGTTGGCTCGCCAATTTGAAGGACCCCTCTGGCCGTCTTGGGCGGTGGAGTTTGCGCCTGCAAGAGTTCGACATTACAATCGTCTACAAATCCGGCAGGAAACACTCCGACGCCGACTGCCTGTCCCGCGCCCCTGTCGACCCACCACCACAAGACTCCGATGAAGACAGTGCGTTCTTCGGGGTTGTTACGGAGAGCGACCTAGCCGCCCAGCAGCGTGCCGACCCCGACTTGCGAGTAATGATCGACTACCTCGAAGGACGTAACGTCGCCGTGCCTAGAGCGTTCAAGCGTAACTTACCAGCATTCAGCCTCAGAAACTCCGTCCTCGTGAAGAAGAATTTCAGCCCCGGAACAAGAACGAATTATCTACTTGTCATCCCCGCAGACCTTCGTGACGAAATTTTGGAAGCGTCCCACGACGACCCGTCTTCCGGACATCTCGGCACAGCTCGCACTATTGCAAAAATTAAGGCGAAGTACTTCTGGCCCCGCCTTACATCCGACGTCACCCACTACGTTCGGAGTTGCCGGGACTGCCAGCGACGAAAAACGCCGCCGACAAGACGCGCCGGACTTCTACAACCGATCGCCGTCCCGCGGAGGCCCTTTCAACAAATTGGAATGGACCTTCTAGGCCCGTTCCCGACGTCACGATCGGAGAACAAGTGGATTGTCGTAGCGACAGACTACATGACGCGCTACGCAGAGACCGCCGCTCTTCCGCGGGGGACTGCACAAGAAGTCGCCAAGTTCTTTATAAACCAAGTTGTGCTGCGACATGGAGCCCCTGAAGTCCTAATCACGGACCGCGGAACGGCCTTTACCGCGGAGCTGATGCAAGGAATCTTACGCTACAGCAACACGGATCACCGAAGAACGACGGCGTACCACCCCCAAACGAACGGACTAACAGAACGTCTGAACAAGACAATTGCGGATATGCTGTCCATGTACGTCGACGTTGAACATAAGACTTGGGACGAAGTCCTCCCGTATGTCACGTTTGCGTACAATACAGCGACGCAGGAAACTACGCAGATGACACCGTTCGAGCTTGTCTACGGAAGACGACCGACTACGATGCTCGACGCCATGTTTCCGCATGTAGAAGACGACGACCTCAACGCCGACGTCCAAGGATACCTTCAACGTGCGGAGGAGGCCCGCCAGCTCGCTCGAGTTCGTATAAGGGACCAGCAGCTGGTGGATGCCGGCCGCTACAACCTCAGACGCCGAGACGCCGAGTACCAACCAGGGGATCGTGTGTGGGTTTGGACTCCCATCCGACGACGCGGACTGAGCGAGAAACTTCTGCGACGGTATTTCGGACCCTACCAGATTCTGCGACGTGTTGGCCAACTTACCTACGAAGTGATCCCCGATGGTGACTCCGGCACATCACGACGACGTACGCGGCCCGAAGTCGTCCACGTGGTTCGCTTAAAACCTTTCTACGAACGATGACGAACTTTTATTTTCATTTTCGGGCTGTCGCTTATGTTAGCATCGGGTCGATGCACTCTTAGAGGGGGGGTAATGCCGCGAACCATGCATTGGGTTTGTTTATTTGTGTTTTGCTTTTACCGCCCGGCTGCGCCGGTCTGTGTTATCTCCGTGCCAAGGGAAGCGCGTGTTCCATTCTTTCGTTCTGTGCCGCATGTGTTATCTGTTCAGATAGGGAGAGCATTCCGATCTAACGTGAACATCCCGGAATAATCTTCTTGCATCTACAATGTTCTCGATGCGAATCGACGGTTCCAGAACCACGCGCGCCGAAAGATAAAAAGCCTGCAGAGCAGACGCCGGGGCATTCGATTCTGCGACGCTCGCCGACGCACGTACAGCCGGTAAAACGCTTGTCTATAACAGGGATTTCAACTTCAACCAGCTACATCCGAAAACTGCCGAAACATACTCGTTCCAAACATGTGGGAGGCAAAAGCGAAGGGCTAAGACTTCAGAATTCCGCAGTAGTTTTTTTCAAATCCCGCTCCGGCGGGGCAGGATAGGGCTGAGAATACGAACGCTGTGTTATAGACAAGCCTTTTACCGGCTGTACGTCACTTTGTTGACCACTGCTTCGCCGCCTCTGTATTCTTTTCAGTTGTTAGGGGAGCACAAGTTCGCTCCAATAAACTTGTTTCTTTTCCAAACAACTGCTTCGTCCTTGGCTACGTGACAATATTATGTCATGGAATATGAAGCCAGTTAGCAATGGGTCAGGCGGTCGAAGAACAAGAACAACCGTTTTTTAAAATGACGAGAATTACCACTTGAAAGAAGCACTTTGAGCAATTTAGATCCCACTTTGACAACTAGCCACCATCTTTTCACCGACTGCAGACAGCGGTTCTCAGTTCGACTGCTCTGTTCTACCCTATCAAATTCTTTGCGCTTGGAAACTCCTACCGTCTTTGCTAGGGAGACTAAGACGTCAGACACTTTTTGTTACGTCATATTTCTCGCTGAATTTGCTTTGCTGATGTACCGCAGATCTGCCGCATTATGAACAAAATAAGTGAATAGTATTTTATTACGCCTTGTCTTTTTAGAGGCCTCTCCGGACAGGCAGTCGAGCTTACATTATTTACGGCCACAAATAAGGGCAAATTTCTGGAGGTGGCAGCCCCATGAAGCGACCCACACCGCGGTTTTCAGAAAAGCAGTCAGCTAATATGGCTCTTTGGTGTCGGTAATCACACTATAACAAATTAAAAACGCAAATAAAAAAATTATAACCGCTGTACATAAAATAACAGTAATATTCGGACGCTAAAAATGCTAAAACGATTCTCCAGCTTTGCAGGTCCTGTTATATGCAAGGAAAGCACGTTCCTTCTTTTTATGTAGGTATTGCAATCCCGCTCAAAAATAACACGTTACCTTGATGAAGAAAAATTTTGTGGGAATCTTTTGAAGGACATGTCACTTAAATAACGATGCTTAGCTGGGTAGGCGCTGCTAGCAGACGCGAAATATAGTTCGAATAAAAAACAGAGTAACCTCTCACTTTTTCCTTGACAGAAACGTCAGGCAAGCGTACAGCCTTGTGGAAGGCTCGCGATCCGGAGCGTCCTTTCAGCCATCATGATAACTTCAAATTGAGAAATTGAGCTCGCATTCGTTTATAATACAACTAAGCCAATATTGGTCAAGGTAGAATCCATGTAGTTGCAAAACGCTTCCTTGTTACTGTGGGAAAATATTACTAAATAAATAGGAAGGATACCTTAAGCCCACAATAATAAAATCACTTCCAGTAAAAAAGTCCTGTTCTTGGATTGGTGCAAAGTGTTTGCTAATTGAAGCCGAGTTTGGGACAAAGATTAGGAGCATGTTCAAGTGTGAACATCGAAATCGAGAGGGCAAGCATTGAAAGCTAGCAATGCTTAAAGTAAGCTTCATTGTTGTGCCTGTTTTTTTAGAATGCTGTGTTGCTAATTTCATATAGTACCTCTGAAGTCTCCAATATTCACGGGGGTGATATTTCGTGCTCTTGAACACACTACATCATTACCAAACAACGATATTTCCTCAAGGTTAGTTGCAATTTTTTTATTTTCTGCAACAAGGTAATGATCCTGGTGGTCTCAAGGAGTTGGTCCCGCAGAAACATAACCCGTTAAACCTGGATGTAACGACCCTCTATGTAAGAAATTCTTGAATTACGAAGTATTTCAATTTCGCATTGCCACCCGCATTAAAAGGTGATGTGTTGGCGACCTCTATGTAAAGAAACGTCGCGGCGGGTAACCGTGATGTAAGGAGGTCGGCGAGCTTATGACTCATTGTTTTTTGCACTTTTACTCAAACATAGACACGAGAAACAACCTGTTTTACAGATCACCGCGAATATCATAAGGAGTGCGCAGCGCTGAAAACGTCTGGAAACACCTTAACACGCAATTCGTCGTGGTGTAGATGATGGACGAAAGGGCTAGCGCCATCTCTTGGCTACCGTAGCAGTAACTTCTGCTTTTGCTTGTGAAGCGTGACACATCACCAGCTAGCAGGACAAAGTACCGTGCAGGTTTTTTTCTTCGTCCTAACCGCAAACTACCGTGCGTTTCTACGTGTGAGTGCGATTTCCGTTCCAGACAAGGTTTGAAGTGCTATGCTGTCGGGTCGGCGTGTAGTCACGCGTCTCCAATTCTACCTGTGGTATGAGTTTATCGGTGATGAGGGCTGCTGGTAAAAAACGAAAAGCTGTGTCTCTTCGAAACAAGCGTACATTTTAAATGCCGTCATGGCTGGAGAGAAAGAAGAATGTTACCTTCTGGGTAGTATCCGCCTGGCGCTCTCTCAACAATATCTTGAGGTTGCTAAAGAGCATCAACTTCACGAAGAAACACCCTTTCAACATTGGTTCGGTTCTTGTAACGCGTTAGACGCCGAAAATTGTCAAGAGGCAAAAGTGATGCTTAAGTTGAGTTTGTTAAAACGGGGAAGGTAACCTTGCTATTTTGGAGCGCCCTGTATTGCCTACCCTCGTGCGAAAACACGAGGCGCAACTCACGCAGTTTTGCGCTGTGAAATAACTACATTTTGGGTAAGTTACCCTTCACTGATGTGTGGTATATTGACTTCGCTTTTGCTTCGAACTTCTCTCAACTTCATTGCTAAAGGTTTAACTGTAGTAGTGAGCCTGTGCTTAAACCACATTGATTTTTTAAGTTAGGCGTCGAGGTGGCTCACTTGCTAACGTGTTGTGAAACTGAGCCCAAGGACACGGGTTCATGACTGGTGTCGGTGACTGTTGCCTAATCATCGACCGCCACCCATGCAAGGTCCGGGACGGTATCACATTTTCAGTGTTCTCTCGTCAAGTCGGCTGTCTAAGGTCGTTTACAAGCTGCAGCTCAGCCTCGTCAGCCTCTTTCAGCAGTTGTAGTACTCGAACTTGATAAGTGCGGAAACCCCAGTCCTCTTGTTGGGCATTGAAATCACGAGCAAACACTGCTGCGTCATGAGAAAAAAAGCAGCGAAGGCGGCACATCAAGAAGAACGTCTCGCGCATGGAATCATGTTGGGCCCTGCGTGTGTTCACGTATGTGGGCGCAACCGTGAATTTCGGACATCCACCATGAAGCCGAGCAGACACCACCTCTTGGATGACTGCACCGAAGCAGGCAGTTGACATCTTGCAATGCGCTACTGTCGTAAGGACGTAAAGGATCGTCGGGCATTCTACCAAGTTTGTGAAAGGTCTCACCGGGATGAACGGGCTATGCTGGGCTCCGTGTAAGCTCTGTCATCATATAAAATTATGTAGGGGCCCCAGTATATACCCTGCTACTCTGTACCCTGGTACTCTGCATTTCTTGGAGCTAAATCACCAATGGCTTGCTATCCATGCTTTTGATGCGCTTATTTTATTTCCCCTGCCATCCCACGGAAGCCATGTCAGTTCCACTGCAGCAACAGAGGTTTATAAATTTTGGACGTGGGTGTTCTTTCGGCTATGTGACTTCGAGGTGTGCATCGTTTTAAATACAATTGATTTTTTTGGATGAGATATGACATAAGTTCTCAAACTATGGATCTCGCGGAAGTGGGAAGGTCAGTGCACGAAAATTTCGAGGCTGTTTCACAGTGTGGCGTCAGCATTGGAGAGGGAAAGCGTGCCCGTAACAACCGGCTCGTTTAATCTTCCATCTCCAATTTCTCCTAAGGAAGAGCATGGTCAAGTTGCTTCTGAACGGATACCAAAAGGCGTCTCTGGGAGGCGATCTCTTGCTCTAATATGGTGGGGCTGTCTGTCAGGTGGGGTGCGTGGGCTGGAGTGGCGACCTGTTGGGCTGAGATGCCTGCTTCCTCTAATCGGTGGTCTACGTAGATGCTGCCGACCATTCACTCGTTTCTGCAGTAGGCTCTACCTTATTGCCACAGTGACAGGGGGTTCTATTCCTTTCTGCACCAATGCTATCGACGTTATTTTACTCTCTGTCGGCGGAAATTCAGTCCAGCTAGCATTACTGGACGGTGGCATGTTCTTTGTATGAGTTTGTTGCAAGCACGCTCAGTTTGTGCTCCATGCGCTCCCACACTTGCTTGAACGTTTCGATCTTTGCAGTGCACGCGGCAGCACGTGCCTTGCATCGTTCCCTGTAAATTGTAAAATAAGTTGCAGTATGGCGGCACGTTTAGGCAGGCCACACACTTATTTCCTTTCCCCAGGTTCCACTCACAGCCGCATTAAGACCGTGTTTGGGAAATGCCTGTCTATGTAACATCAGTACCAACCAAGGTCTCGGCACACATGATTTCACGGCACAATATTTGAAAACATTTCTCACAATTTCAGATGGATAGCTAGCGTCAAATGTCACGAGAGCGCTGCTGGTCCTACCGAAGCGTTTAATGTGGAGATTGCTCGGACGATACACAAGTGGTATCAATTAGGAGGTCCTCATCTGTATCAGGCCGGTCCACCCGGGGCTCTCTGGTGGAGCAGCCGTGTAACCTAAGAACCTGGGCCTCGAACTATATTGGCCATGAATCAATAGGTGTCGAAGACATATCACACTGGTTTGTCGTTTTGTGTCATTAAATAGCGTGACTGTGGCGGAGTTGTGGTGAAAGTCAACATGCGTAGATGGCTCCACGTTGAATAAATGATGCGGTGCTAATTTGGCAATGACCGCTGCCAGACCACGTGGCGAGATAGCGCAGATGCTGGTGTTCTTCTTAGGACGAAGCAGCACCATAAAGTTTTCTTTTGATCTACGAGAGCAAGCTTCTTTTGTGTTGCGTGGCAGCTCTCTGCCGGGACAATTAACAGTTGACCATGCGCCAGTATCATCGTTTTTCTGCGGTGTTATCGGCGCTAAATGCGGTGTTTGGGGAGGGCTGCGGGAGCACTACATAACCTCAGTCACACTCCCTCTGAAAACGCACCTGAAACGTAATTTCAAAGTCACAGATTGGGACGCTCTCAGGCAGCTCCGCAGCTGAGATTACACAACCTAGGAGGACACAGCAATTATTTTCGCACGACTGAAAGAGGACGTGGAAGTGGCGTGGAGACGCGTCAGACGTCCATATAGGTAACTGCCTAGACCACTTGGTCGAGGCAAAAAAATCCATCCTGGCTCGGTAAACAACGCAGCGTATAAACAGACGCCTACGCAAAAAGCTAGTTGAACTCAACAGATAAATCAGCCAGCGGAACTCAGAGGAGCTTGCAGGACAGCAGGGGACGGAAGTGTGCGCCCTGATGAATGGGAGAATGGGGGCAGGTGCCCGATGGGACTTCCTAAAGGGTCTTCTCGACGTCTCAGGGTACAAATAGATCCAATAACTCTCAATCGACCGCACCATCCACAAGGAAGAAATGGCGGGTATCGGCGAAGCAGCTCTGGTTCAGGATCTGGCTAGATACCATAAAAGAAGTAGCTCTGCCTCTTTCATGTCCCATAATCATCATCATCAATTCACAGGAATAAAGGAACCATCAGGAGGGGCCTCAGCGGCTTGTCCCTTTGTCAACATATTTTTGGTGCCGAAACCCGGGACAAGAGACCTCGAGAGCTGAGCCACAGTGAGCGGATTTTGCTTCACTTCGGCCGCCCTGTCACATCTTGGACGCAAGAAGGAAGGCGCAGATGGAAGACGCCGATTCGAGAAACATCGGATCAGCCTTAGAAGAAGAAAAAGATGAAACAAGCCGAGCCTAAGGTGATATCTGGTCGATGCAAGACATGATGATCTAAAGCGGGGCTGATACTAACGTAGAGACGACGCCGAGTTCTGCCCTCGGAGCGCGGTCGCCAGCCCCTACGAGAATTGCGATGCTGGACCGGAATATGGAGGCCCGGCTCGAAAGGATGCGCATTGTCCGACAATTGATCGCGTCGTTCCTCGGCAAGATTGAGGACCTTCTCCCAGTCGAAAGACCACGAATAAGTTAGTTGAAAGAGCTGCTTAGTAATTTGATTGAATATCGTTACGCACTGAAAATGATTAACCAAGAAGTTTAAGACACCGTGGACAATGATAAATTAGAAGCCGAGGTACAAGATGCGCTTAAGGTCAAAGAATTAGTTTGCATGGCAAAGGCCAAGGCTAAATTGAAAATAGTTGAAGCGCAGATAGCCAGACAAAACTTAATTGCTTCTTATAGACGTCAAATGTACACAGAACTGAAGGAACACCTACAAGATAAAGAAGAATACTGTGAGAATACCGATACTTTAGACACAGATCAGAACGGTTCAGCAGTGAATAAAGGCCAAATTATGAAGAAAATGAACGTACATTTGCAAGGTGCAACGCTACTAAGACCGGCCATCTTGTGTCTGATCCTGAAGAAACCAGATACGACAAGGTTATCACCCACAAGATATTATCAGATCGAAGGGTACTTTTGCCTAATACGTTTGGACCAGCGCAAGCAAACGAGATACTCTACGACTCGACCACAAACAACCTGACATCACCTGTAATACCCAAGAGCACCCTTAGTCCCGGAGCACTAAATGACGAAGGAAACGGCAAGAGTAGAGAGCCCAAGGATCTTTCGAGCGATTTGCCGATCAAAGACGGGAAGAGATCTTTGTTTCAAAGTGACCTACTTGGTGCTCCAGTGTTAATATATATGGTCCCGAGAAGAAAGGTGTGCAAGCGAAGCAAAAGAAAGACTGCCAGAGTAAACGACCGAAGACGAAGGAGCTGAAAGTCGGTTCAAATGGCACTTCAGCCCCACTTCAAGAAAATCGGCGCTGGAATCTACAGGTTGGGGAAGGGAAGCATATCTATCGGCGCCGTCCGTTTTCCGCGAAAGGGCGTACAGGATTCCGCAAACCAATGCAAAGAGCTGAATTTGCCTCCAGGACACTCATTATATGCGGTGAAAACAAGCCTACTTCTTATATGCTCAATGTGCTCCCGGCTGCCACTAGGAAAATCGATGTGAGGCGGAAACAGAGAGTAATACCTGCTGCCAAGATAGAAAGAAGAAGCTCAACTGGTTTCCTCAAAAGACTGTATCTAGTGGCCGCAGTGGCTTGGTTCGTGGGTCCACCAACACCAAGACATCGTTACCATCGCTGGAGGTGGAAGGTGGAGGGCTTAGAACTCTTTTGGCTCACATGGGCATGCAAGGAACGCTCCACGGACTAAACAATTTTTTGGACACGGAGTATGCTCGTTCATTGTTGCGCGGGGGAGGATGTTGTAAAAGAAGTAGCTCTGCCTGCCTCGTGCCGTATAATCTTCATCATGAGTTCACAGGAACAAAGGAATTGTCAGGAGTGGTCTCGGTGGCACGTCTCTTCGTCAACAGATATCTTCCAATGGGACCAGCATATGATGTATATTACCCGGAATGTGTGGCCACTGCCATCACATAAGTCGACTCTTTTTTCACAGAACAGGAGATATGGGCAGTCTTACAAGAACTCTGGCAGCACAAGGCACACCACAGGGGGCGTTCATCTCGCCGCTGCGATTTAACATTGCAGTGAAGAATCTGCCCGAGCAACTCGCACATATTCGATGGTGACCATGCGCTCCAAATCGACGCCATCATCCTGTAAAGCAGAGGCGGGTCTGATGGCGACCTCGAACCGAGGTTACATTAAGTGCTTGATGTCAGGGAGAGCTTCCTGGTAGGAACAGGACTAAACCTCTCACCATCCAAATCTGAGCTTCTTGCCTACCTATCCGCTCGAAAAGGCAGACGCGGCATACCCCCATTGGAGCAAACTGACATCGACCTACATACAAAAAATGGCCGACCCATCCCTAACCAGGAATGTATGTCTATCCTCGGACTCCTTATAAAAGCACATTGCAGAAATATGAAAACCATTGAGAAGCTGATTATTAAAGTAAAGAACATGATTAGACTCACCATCTGCGTATCCAACTGACGTGGTGGCGTAACGGATAGCAATCTGCTTAGATCATACCTTGATTCCCTCATGAGCCACATAAACTATGCGGCAGCAGCACGTGGCTTGTCCAAAGTGGGGGAAACAAAATCAATACACTTATCCCAAGATCATCAAGAGGGTCCTGGGTATCCCGATCATGGCTACTACTGAAAAGCTAGAACTTTTAGGCATGCACAATACCCTGGATAAAGTTATCGAAGCACAGAGTGAGCCACACGCACAATGTCTTCCCACAACGAGGGCGCGTCACCACATCCTGCGCACTCTTGCCTATTGAACGGAAGACATGAAGACACGTACCGTCCAGCTTCCCGACACATGTAAGGGTAACCACATACGTAGAGCCTATCCCACCAAACGTGCAACAGCAGCACAATGAGGTAAGACGTGCAGCGAGAGAATGAGCCTCCCTACTACAAGCGGAACCTTACAAAAAACGCTTTTGTAGAAGTTGCCCAGCACTTATCCCCCAGACTTTTCGTGATGGTAGCGGTGTACTTCCCAGGGTACGTTTCAACCGCGGTGGCCAGCAAAGCACCGACCGCTGTAATAGCCAAGCAGGTGGTAATTGCTCAAGAAATGCCAGACTAGTCATGACCCAACGTATATAGGGACTCTCGCTCCGCAGCCAGGGTCTTTCTGTTGGGCAGTATTGCGACGGACACCGCCAAAATTCTCACCATACGCAAAGAACAAGCCTTCCACAACACTACATGGTTCTCCGCGCACATGGGACACGCAGTACACCAACAAATTCCTAACGTCACTGAGTTAGCTAACAACCGTGCTCAAGGTTTCATGAGCCGCGCTGGTCCCAATGTTATCCTTAGTGACAGGCTGGGAGAATACGGAGATTCTTTGCCCACTTTCAACTAAAACTTTTCCAACTATCAGATATCGCACAGAACACTCCCACCACTTAACTCCAAGCTGACACGATCACAATCCTTAGGTTTTGGAATGTTAGAGGTGAATACGTTTCTCCCTAGGAGCAGGTTCCATCTAATCCTATTTTCCATCAAACCTCCGTTTCTTAACTGCTCAGAGGCTTACTCCACTCCTAAACACATGCGTTGGAAATGTCTGCCGCTACGTATGGCCAGCGACTACAACACCGAGCACAAATTCACGAAGGCTCTTTCGAGCGACGAGCCTCACAGGCACTTCCTGGCTGTCCAGAGGGCATGTGACAGGGCGGGAGACCAAGGTCTCTGACCACCAACGTGGGTGTGACCAGACACAACCTGATGAGAACCCTTAGCGGCTATCTAGGATAGTCCCTCAGGATACCTAAAAAAGTTATTTGTCCGTCTATCGGTCTGTCTGTCTGTCTGTCTGTCGATCTGTAGCTGACGGCCGTTGGTTCCCTATTCAGAAAGCACCCCTTTTTAAGACGTTTCGGGAAAGGTATTTGCTTCGCAAAGTAGAGCGAGCGCGGGCCGTGGCCCGAAATATTGAGCTCGAAGCATAGGCACGCGATGCACTGGCTCACATGTTTTTTCGGCATGGTTTTTATGGATATCCTACAGCGTCCAACACTACAAAAAACGTAATGCTCTGGACGTTGCGGCTGTCCCCCTCACGTCATCTTACTTCTCCCTTGTTATGTTCTCCAAGACGATAAGTATACATGCGTATTATATTTTATATGCGAAGCATCTCATGCTCGGGGCTGTGTTCCTCGCTTCCTTATTGTTGTCCACCGTCCGCACTCTACTGCGCATGCGCGGCTCTTCGGACCCGTCAGCGTTTGGGCTGATGTCAGCGCAGTGCATTAGGTGGCGCAGGGTTTGATCCCACGACTCTCTAGCCGCAACGGGAGATACGCGGCGCTCTTCCCATTGCGCTACAAACCGAGAAGGGAGCATCTCCTACGAACGCGCCTGATGTCCTTCCCTCATTGAAACTACGTGAAGAAGCTACTGATACAACCAAGGCACGCGAAGCTGAACGGCAACGGGAACGACGAACTGAATACGTTAGAGGAGTATGTTGAATTTTCTGCGGGAAAGATGCGGCGGGAAGCGCCACACGCCATGCAGCTCAACCAGAGAAAAAGACGATGAGAGCGGGCAACGAGGTAGGAGCGTGAGCACACAACAAAAACGAGATAGTAGGTGTTCGATCAGGTAACACGGGTGTCGGTTTGTTCACTGTGTCTACCTTTCTCTACATTTCTCTACATTTATCTGTCTCTACATGTGGGTTCACACTACGTTCCCAATCAGGCTCCGATAAATTAAACAACATAACGAAAACACAATGAAACCTGAACGGAACCCTCATGATGCTTGGCATCTTCCTCATAGTTCCCCTTTGGGAAGATGGTGTAATTTTTTCTACGGTGGTTATGGCGCGTAGTGTTCATTTGGATCCATCCAATTTTTAGAGGGGCGATTCGCCTACATGTACTTAAGCTATTGGCCTCTTATGTGAATAGCCTGCGGTTGACTTTCTTGTGTATTGCATGACCCGGCCCTGTGTTTATAGTTTACGAAAGGTGTTTTAATAAAATATAAATTACCAAAAATCGTTTTATTGGCGCCCTGCAAACACTAACTTCACAAAAACCCGGCCACAAGAAGAAACACCCAAGGGCTGCTTAAACGTGATACCCTACGTCCATGGGGTATCACACTTTTTGAAGAAAATCGGAGATAGGGCAGGAGTAAGGACGGCTTTTTCAGAGCCCAACAAACTGGCGTCTTTGTGCGCCAAGGTAAACTGCAACTACAGCCCAAGAGCCGTATGTGAGAAGAAGCATAAAACCCAGTTTGTGAATTGTGAGGACAAAGTGGTGTACGAAATCCCACTTTCATGCGGACGATTTTATGTAGGTCAGAATGGTAGATGCCTGAATGATCGCCTTAGAGAACATGCCTGCAACATGCGCATAAGAACGGGCACCAATCTTGCGATACATTGCAAGAAATGCGAGAAAAGTGATTGCCAGCCAAAGTAAAAGAAACGCGCGTTCTGAATCGCTATCGAGACGCTCGCTCAAGGGAAATATTCCAGGCCTCACTGAGTGGCATTCGGGGGAACAACGCGTGAGCACGCAATCAATTGCCGTTTTGGAAAGAGAGGCGGCATATCTAGCCAGGTGAACCTCACTTTTACCAGATAGCTAGCTTGACACCAAGTCCTATTGTTTTATTCTTGATGTAATCTTCCATTGTATACTTGGAGTGACATGTTATCCTTGAACGGACGCATGCGTGCAGCCACTGGTTTTAGATGCAACGCATCTCATGCTCGCCCCTCTGCCCTTCCTGCGTCTGTCCGGCGTTGACCGCACAGCTGCGCCTCTCCTCTTCTCTTCTCTCCGATAGCGAACACTCTCCCAAACAGCCGCGGGTTGGCACAGCGCGCTCTCACTCCGTTGCTAGGCGCCGGTGGGCGGCGCGGGGCTCGGCGCTGCGTGCGCTGCGCATGTGCAGCACTCTCCCTCTCCGTGCTCTCCTCTCCTTCGGGCGCTGTGAATATAAAGTCGCATGCCACGCTCCGACGGTCTCAGACGAAGGTCGTTCACATTACGCTTGCAC
This sequence comes from Haemaphysalis longicornis, assembly GCF_048455015.1. Classification (NCBI taxonomy): domain Eukaryota; kingdom Metazoa; phylum Arthropoda; class Arachnida; order Ixodida; family Ixodidae; genus Haemaphysalis; species Haemaphysalis longicornis. The sequence continues at coordinate 33,793,211 of NW_027526204.1, forward strand.
TCTCTCGCAGTACTCGACGATTGCTTGATGCAATCGTCGAGCCCCTAACTGTGCACTTTACGGACCACAAGGCACTCATTCTCGTCTTATAAAGACCATACCTGAGTATACGTGTACTCCATGTGCATTGCATGGTGAAAAAGGAAAATTACGCCCACCTGCCCTTCGCGTGAGAATCCCTGCTATAAGCGTATTCAATGCGTTGGGAAACGCCAATGGAATCCTCCAATAGATGCGTTGCATCACATAGGGTTCTTCCGAGGGGAGTTGGGCGCAATTGTTTCGTGTATTGAATGTCGTGTAGTAAACCGTACTTCAGTGTTTCGTCAGCGCTCTAGATTGTCACTTCTTCCGTCCTCGTCCCTGCGCTGTTTTTAGTGTGAATAATGTGTACCCAACTAGCCCAACGTCAAGCCTTAGTAAGAAAGATGGCCTGAAGCCGCAGGGGAAGAGAAGGGCAGGAAGGACGCTAAAAGATGACTTGTGGAACTGCGGTTGTCACTTGGGAGGCCGAAAAATTTGCATAGAAGGGTTTTGATTCGTTGGCATTTATTAGAAGATTCTGGATTACATTTTTAAGTAATGCATGCGACGTAGTTGTTGGAACTTTTAAACAACAGGCTGAATTTTGTAACCTGAGGAAGGTCTCAAGATTTGGACTTGCATCAACGAGGACCTAACTAATCTGCAGTATTAGAGCAACCAGTAAAAATTGAAAGGTTCTGCAGCCCTTTTTAACGCCTTGCCATCTAGTGTTCACAATCCCTCTCACCTCGATAAGAGCTTCGGAATTGCTACAATGGAGAACTTGGAACGGTTCTTTCCAGCAGTCTTCCTTCCACTTTCGATGGCCTAAAAAGCGAAGTCATGTGTCGTTACTAGAAGCTACAACTTTTAAATGGCAATAGTCTCTTGAGGACTCGAACCGAAAAACAGACAAAACAGCTTTTGAGATAATAAAATATAATAAGGCCCATATTGCTTGACAACCCTAATATTCGCCGGGTGAAAACGTTTTTTCAGATTCCGGATCCTATCAATAAAGAAGACGAAGATGTGTCCGTAGGTGTTGAAAACGTCATTGATTTGCAGCTCCTCATAAAAGAGTTGTGAATAAAGAGGGCATTCCCTTTTGACCTCAATATTACAAATTTTATAGTAGTACTTCTGCGGTAGCAGTGGGATAAAAAACACAATATTAAGGAGAACGGATTTACGGTGAAACCTGCACATAACGAGGTTGACAAAAATGGGCAATTTTTTACATGCACGTTGTCGTTATACGAAGATTTCGAGGTAATGCTGGCATAAATGAAGTAGAAACGAAACCAAAGTGCGGCACATTAGCGACGGCGAATTCACACTTCGAAAATTTATTTCGGAGGGAAAAGCTGCCTGATTTCCGCCTGCGGCTTTCCCATGAGCTTAGTCACTACATGACACTTCAAAAAGCAGGGTTACTTCGCCCTGTATTCACAAACGTACCTTAAGTATCACAGTTGCTTTCGTTAGTCTTTAGGTGTGGGAGCGCATTTCAAGGACAAAATGTGTTGAAAGGACGCTATTCGAAGAATTGTGTGCTCTTTATCACACTAAATATTGGTATGCCGATGCTAGCTGGATTACTGTACCGGGCGGTGTCGTTCTTCTTCCTCGCCAGCGTAGAAGGCTTTTAAAATTGAGAAGTTGAATTCTTTTTACTTTCTCGCTGCGGAAAGCATCATCAATGAACCGACCCCACCGATAGCAGTGGGGACTCGCGACTACGTGGAGATAGGCAGGCCTAGCACCTAACCTAAGCGTACCTATATCACCTAACCGCAGACCTAGTTAACACCCATAACCAAACCTAACTCACACGTCGAATGGCACGATAGTTGGCGGAGTGCACAAAATTTGCTAAATAAGTGCATTTCTCCAACCGATTCTTCAGGAAAACCCCAAAACACCTTTACTGGTATGTGTGGGGAATTCGTTATTTAAAGGTAAATCAGCCCATGGCCTTGTTACTTAGATGTCGTCAAACCATGGATTTAAATGGAGTTGGCAATGGGTAATTGAAAAGATTCGTTAAGTCGACGAACTCGTCATAGATGTTTGTTACATTCAGGTTTATAAGGTCTTACAATACACATAAAGCATCTTAAAAACTAAAGCATACTGTAAACCAATATTCGTTGCACCAGTATACGTTTCGGTGGATCTAATAAGGCACCTTTAAAAAGGAAAGAAACCTAAAATGCAAGGTAATATTAATGTGGTTCACACACCTAGCTGTCTATTTGCTGTGATTCTGTTGTTCGAATAACAAACATTTTGGCGAACCATTGTCTAAAAACAAGATCAATTTGTTGGTGTACCGGGCTCTAGGTAGCGAACCGTTGACACTTTTTCAAGAACGTTTACTAGTATGCAAGTGGCTTTCTGGTGTAAATTTCTTTTAGATTTATGCGTAATTTTGTTTTCGAAGTTCATTCTTCTGAGACTTTACCTAACTAATGCAGAATAGGAAAACGAACTTCATTGGTTGCGCTCATTTTATGATCGACAAAAGCTTTTGCGACTCGCAGCTCTCATCCTCCTGACATAACCTGGTAGGTAGGCATCAATAAAAATTAAATCTAAACAATTCTGACGCATTTTATTAGGAAGTAACAATGCGCAGTAATAATAATTGTGAGACCATAAAATGTGATGAATGGGGTGGATGAGGTATTCTTTTGCGGGTTCCTATTTTTCTGTCATACATCATAGATTTAATATCTGTGCTAATGGTTCCGAAGCAGTGACCACGATGGTGCAGCTTTGTTTTTACACTTGCACCATGCACAAGTTTGCCAACATAATTGATAAGAATCCTACAATTTCAAAGTTGATTATCAACAGTTCTCTTAATGTCAGCCTTAAAAAATCCGGCAGCGCATGTGTTGCACGAAGAAAGTTCTATATTGCAATAATGGCGTAATCATAGTACCCAATACCTTTCGCATTGAAAAAGGTAGTGGAAGCAGAGATGCAATAAATGCTTAAACTAGAAAATGCCGAAAATTCAACATCACCCTACAATTCTCCTCTGGTGCTGGTTATGCAGCCTAATGAATTGTATCGCACAAGCACTGACGTTCGTCGGGTGAACAACGTGCTGGTAGCAGCTGGTGCACTGATACCCCGAACGGACGCGGTGTTCGCACATGTAAACACGAAACGCTAGTTCTCCAAATTCGACCTTGTTAATGGATACTGGCAGTTTCTTTCAACTGAGTAATCGAAAGAAAAAGCGCGTTTACATGACGTTAGGGCTCCTATTAGTTCCTTCGGCATAAAGACTGCATCGGCTTTACACTCCTCATGAGACGTGTTCTAAATGGGGTTCCCAATTTACACAACTACATTGCCAACGTGTTGGTGGCCACCCATAATTGGGAAGATCACCAAAATGCGCTCAACGTTTTCCAGGTTGTGGAAGGTAAGGGCTTGGCAGTGAAACCAGAAAAATGTCACATAGGCTGAGCCAGAATTGGGTTTTTAAAATATGTTCTGGACTCTGGAGCCATTCAACCACTGTCAACAACGCAGAGAGATCTGGATGCCGAACCACCACAAACCAAGAGGCTAGTCCGTGCATTTCTCGGACTAGCCAGTTACTAATGACGATTCATGTTAAACTATCCTGACCAGCTGAACGTTTAGTGGGGCTAACGTGAAAAAACATGCCCAACCAAGTCACATGGGACCCCACATTGGTACAGTACCTTCAAAAAGTTAAAGCTGGCACTCTCGACCCATTCAGTATTGAAGGCACCGGAAATTTCACAGCAATTTGTTGGGCGCACTGATGCATCAGCAGCAGTTCTTGGGGCATCTTAATACAGGAACACGAGGGCACACTACACCCATAACTATACGTGAGCAGGATGCTTCTACCCAGTTAAACCAGGTACTCGGCTATAGAACGAGAATGCCTAGCGTTAGTATGGCTCGGTAAGAAGTTTCACTTATATCTATATGGCACACACATTGTCATCCAGACTCACCATCAGCCGTTGCGGAACTTGGAAGGCTAAAATGAAGAACCCCCGTGTACTGCGCTGTATTTTAACGTTGCAGCAGTGTTCGTTCAGTGTAGAACGCATCAAAGGTGCGGAAAACGTGGGGGGCCCATTTTTTTAGTCGTGCATAGAACGGCTGACATAGGTTTGGGATGTCTCTTTGTAGTGTGTCTCTGCGGAAAAACGGAAATACGTGGATTGTGCATTTTGCAAGTATACGGTACCAGAACTTTCGGTGATTGACTGTGGAAAAGACTTTTCCATTGATAAATTCTGAAGTGGGTGGACAGTGTCACAATGTGAAGTAGAAGAAGACGACGATGATGAAGACGCACTCGTCGGGGTACGTTTTAAAAACCCCGAAGACACCGTCATCATCATCGTCTTGGTGGTCGTTTACACCACACTCACGAGCCAAGCATCCGATAGGAAACAACCAAGAGCACTGTCAAGGTGAGCACGGCAAGAGGAACACATTTCGGACAAAATGCTGAAGTGCCAGACAGCCGTAGGGTGCTCGGACCCGAGTATGTACCAGCAGTCACCTACGGAAAACACCCGGGCCTACCGTCACTAGGTGACCAAGTAAGGCATCGGGATGGGGACGACCGTGCGTCCACGAAGGCTGCGTTTGGTGCAACTGCGAAAGCCCGGGACACAGTGTACGACACTGGACCTCAATGCGTAATATTACCCCACCACTGACGCCATAACACGTCTGACCACTACCAGAGCGCCATACCTCAACCTGGCTATATGTTGGACGAGACTTGGGAAACTGCAAGCCGTGTACTGTGTTCCCACGTTCCATTGAAATTTTGCTTTGCTTTAGCTCGTTTCACCTTTTATTTAGAGTGTTTAATTCCGTGTGTCTGTCTTGGGGTGCTCGGAAAATATAAACACAAGGTCTTGTCCCGTGTTTTTTCTTGTTATTTATCTGTTTTCAGGAGAAACTGACAAATAGCATGCAAGCAAAAGCTACACCTATATGAACCAGTTTTTGCAAAAGTATGCTTTAATGCGTCCACTCGTGTGTGAAGGGTTCTTCGCCTAGTTAGTGGCTTAAGGAACGCATGTATAGTTATATCTCGGCAAAGTTGGCGCAGCTCAGCCTCACTCAAACTCACTAACAAATTTATTTTCGAATCCCCACTCACTCAAACTCAGACTCATTGCTGAGCTGCACATCTGCGCTCACTCATATTCAAACTCACAGTGAGCACAAAACTCGGAACTCAGTCGGACATAACACTCAAAAAGTACTTAAAAATCTAAATATACTAAAACTGAAAATTTATTTTTTATTTATTTATTTATGATATCCTCAAGGCCAAAGGCATTACAGAGGGGAGTGGGGGTAGAATACAGGTAAACAAACAAGGAAAAAATGAAGTACAATTTAAGCTAATTATACAATATTAGCTAGATCAACGAGAAAAAAAAACAGCAATTCACAGTCATAACAAGAGAAGAGACGTTACAGATTCATACAATTTTTACAGATTATACAGATCTATAGACTTTATACTATTTATACAATTCGAGCAATAAAATTTCGGAACTGTTCGTTATCAGTAATAGATACAGCACTAGAAGGAAGGTGATTCCATTCCCTACTAGTCTTGGGCAAGAAAGAGTGAAAGAAATGCTGGGTGTTGCAAATGCCAATTCCAACTTTGTGGCTGTGGTCGATACGATCAGATCGATAATGGGGTGCAGCGATAAACTGGTCATGCAGAACATGGTGGTGATACAGTTTGTGAAAAAGAGTTAGTCGGGAAATTTGACGGCGTGATGACAGAGACGGGAGGGCAAGGTTAGATTTCATGGCAGTAATACTGGCTGTTCTATTATAGTTGGACAGAATAAACCTAACTGAGTTATTTTGAACAAGTTCTAGGAAATTTTTAAGTTTATCCTGACTTGGGTCCCATACCGAGCATGCGTATTCCAGTTTGGAACGTATAAGTGTTTTGTAGAGCATTAGTTTAAGTTGCGATGGCGCCTTATAGAAACTACGACGTAAGTACCCGAGCATGCGGTTTGCGTTACTAATTACATATTCGGTGTGAAGGTTCCAGGTTAAGTTAGTAGTAATGTGGATGCCAAGGTATTTATAAGATGTAACGGATTCTAATTGGACACTGTTAAGATATAAGAGTGGTGGGACAGTCTTGGTGCGGGAAATACGCATTACTTTACATTTCTTAATGTTAAGTTTTATTGACCAGGCTTTGGACCAGTTAGCAACAGCATTAAGGTCAGACTGTAATATGGTGGTGTCATTGTCACTAATTGTTTCACGAAAAATAACACAATCATCTGCAAATAGAAGAACATTAGAGTTTAAAAGACTAACCAATTCGTTGATATAAACAAGGAACAATAGCGGCCCAAGCACCGATCCCTGTGGAACGCCAGATGCAACGTGACTAAAACCAGAACAATATTGATTAGCAACAACAAACTGAGAACGAGAACTGAGAGAACTGAGAAAATACTGAGAACTCAAAATTTACTCAAAACCCAAATTCACTGAAACTCTAAATTTACTCAAAACCTAAAATGTACTCAATTTCAAAATGTGCTCACAACTAAAGATGTACTAAAACTCAAAAACTCAAATTGTACTTAAACTAAAAAACTACTGAAAACTAAAAAAGTACTGAAACTAAAAATGTATTCAAGCTCAAAATGTACTCAGAACTCAAACAGTACTCCTGGTCAAAATGCAATCAAACTCAAAATGTACTCAGAACTCAAAATGTGTTTAAAATAAGAATGTGCTCAGACTGATAATGTAATGAAAACTTAAAATGTACTCAAACTCAAAATTAAAACTCAAAATGGACTCAGGATATACTCCGAGCTCAACATGTATTCAAACTCAAAATAGAGTCAAAACACAAAATATCCTCACAACTCAAAATATACTGAAAATAAACACGAAATCGAACTCAAAATGAACAAAAAAATCAAAATGAGTTCAGAACTCCAATGGAATATTCGTGGTGAGAATTTACTCGGGCTGAGATGGACTCAGAATTTATAATCATTCAGAGTTTTAAAATTCATGAGTGGTAAAAATATTACGGGCGCACATTCGTGATCTCAAACTCTTGCATTCGGTACGACATGATACCTTAACTCCAGCGAGGTTGGAACCAATTTTTGTTGCCGATTTGATACAACTGTACCTGCTTGTCATGATGATTAGCGCGGCTTGCAGAGCACTTGTACGTATATGTTGGATACCAAACTATTTTTATAGGCTCCGTGTTCGTGTTTATGACCGAGGGGGTCCAGACTCGATGGTGTGCTGGACCCCTGGGGAGAAACAAACAACAGTGGGCGAGGAGACGCGCGCACACTGCTGAGTTCATTTACATCGAAGCTGTCTAGGGGTAAGGGACCCATGCATTCTTGCTCTGCATCCTAGAAAAACGCCTTGTGTCAAAGCGAAGTGTCCCCGCCAATCTCTGAAGCAAGAGGCGTTCATAGATATGCCTTTGCTTTTTAATGCATAGAATCGGGTACCTCCCACTTCCACCCCAGCCAGGACCATTTAACGCCCTGCATTTACATAAAAACGCAGTCATCGCGTAAGTTCAACCGGTAATCGTTTAAAAGTGTAAATGTGGATAATTGCTCAAAAAATAAAAAAAACTGAAAGGTAACAAACACAAAAAAATTACTAAAATGGCTAACCACGTAAAGTGGGAGTCCTGGATAGTCACAGATTGCGTTAAAATTCAACGTGATGGGTTGCTTGGGAATGTGGGGTATCACATTGAAGGCCTGGAGAAGGGAAATTACGTAGGACAAACAACGAATGCTCATGATCATGATGGTCATGATCATGGTGGGACATCTTTAAGGTAGCGCACTTGAACACGGACACTTGCGAAAGAAACGACAAAGCACAGCGCTGACTCACAACTGATTTCTATTAGAACAGACACACACCTAAATACTACGACCCAAACCCATGTGACCATACATGCTACATACGTCACAATCCAGCGTATCATTTCTAAACCATGACAGGCATGAAACAGACTGTGTGGATGAAGGCGCGTGATATATTTTATGTTACAGAGCGATTTAAAAATCCAAACTCACTCTCATATAAATGAATCGACGGCACAATAAGGCACCACACCCCATTTTTCTTATAATATATGCCTCAAAAATCTCGCGTGTTAACGTATCCCTGTGCGCAGATAATATAAGCGTTTCCTCGAACGCAGGGTCGCACTTGCACTTATATACGTGTTGAGCCACGTGCGAGGAGGTGCCTCCTCCTAATGACCTTTTGTGTTCCAGCAACCTGACATTAATACATCGGCTTGTCTGACCAATATACACATAACCACAAGGAAATGGTATAAGGAAAACAACACACTTTTTGCATGGAACAAAATGAGACACATGCTTCACCCCGAAACCCTTTTCGGTGCCGCGCGACAAGCCTTTTGGATTTCTGTCTACAGATTTACAAATTTTGCTAAGTTTATTACGTGCCGAAACTACAACGCGCACACCGAAGCGACCCGCGACATTTTTCAAACCGTGGGACAATCTGTGAATATATGGGACTACGGCAGGAAATTTCTTCTCCACCGGTGCTATATCATCACGCATTGCGCATGTGCCCTTCTTTACCAGTTTGATAAGCTTCTGAACCGTGAGACAAATGACGTCACTTGGAAACCCGGCGTTTTTAACCTTTGTAACTGCTTGGAAAAACTAGTGCCAAAAACTAGTGCCAATGGTGCATTATTGTGCCGTCGATTTATTTACATGAGAGTGAGGTTGGATTTTAAATCGCTCTGTAACGTAAAATATATCACGCGCCTTCATCCACAGAGTCTGTTTCATGCCTGTCATGCTTTAGAAATGATACGCTTGATTGTGACGTATGTATGATGTCTGGTCACATGGGTTTGGGTTGTAGTATTTAGGTGTGTGTCTGTTCTAATAAAAATCAGTTGTGAGTCAGTGCTGTGGTTTGTCGTTTCTTTCGCTAGTGCCCGTGTTTAAGTGCGCTACCTTCAAGCTGTCCCATATTCATTACCAGCTAGCCCAGTTGTCACTTCTTCTAGAGTCATGATCATGAGTTAGGGTAAGTAATATTAAAGGTTCGTGTGTGTGTTCTCCCTCGTGTGTGTGTTCGCGCTCGTGTGTGTGTTCTCCCTCGTCCTTCGTTTTTTCGCGCTGTTTTGCTTCAGTTCATAAAGGTTGGAATTTCTAATGATGACCCGTAGCCGTAAGGGGTCTCAAAAAAAGTTTCGGTTAGGGAAATAAATTTGGACAAAATAGAAATACATTCTGGACGTAATTAAGGCACAATTATGGTCAGTCAACAATGGTTTAACATTTATTCATATGCCACTGGTGTAAGTGGAGTATCGAGTTTAAAATCTCGCAGAGTGGAGATCTCGGTGAAGGCTTTCACAGGGGAGAAAAAGAATTGCTTCCTGGTTATAATCGTAATAGATTAACATTCAAAGGTTAACATTCAAAGTTATGTGAACCTAGGGCATGTTGGGCGTCAAATTTAAGGTCTCCCTCAAGGAAATCACGTGAGACAAATAGCAATTCCTTCTCGTCATGAACACGACATAGTCACGGTGAGTTATCTGTTGGGTTAAAATTCAAAGTTTTGCCGCCGTGGGGTAGGGGATATCAAATTGAAAGTCTTTATGAGGGAAATCACGTTGGAGATATAAAAAAAGCTTCCTGGTTATCCTCATTGAATAGTCATGGTAAGTCATAAATTAGCTTAAGGGAGAGAGAAAATCGAACGAAGAGGCGGAGAGGTTATCCAGGCTTAGAGCCCGGATTGGTTATCAACACTAGTGAAGGGGTAGGAATGCGACGAAAGAAAGGGCAGGCAAAAAAGAAGGAAAGGAGCAGGACCACGCACAAAATTTATTATCTTGGCGGGTACTAAAGTCTTACTATATAAAGATCTAATCAGGAAACGGCAAACCATGAGAATCTCTACCGCAGCTGACAGAATAGAACTAGCGGAGCTCTCCAAGCTAATCAATAAGCGCAAGACAGCTGACATACGGAAGTATATTATGGAGAGGATCGAATACGCTCTAAAGAACGGAGGTAGCCTGAAAGCAGTGAAGAGACGTCTTGGCGTTGGGAAAAATCAGATGTATGCACTTAAGGATAAGCAAGGCAATGTCATCACAAATAGGGATAAAATAGTCACAGTGGCCGAGGAGTTCTATAGGGATCTGTAGAGTAGCCAGGACATACAGGATAATGCCGAACGAGACAGTAGTTCACAGGAGATAAACATCCCACCAGTAACGACCGAAGAAGTAAGGAAGGCTTTGAAAGAAATGAAAGGGTTCAAAGCACCTGGTGAGGATCAGATAACAGCAGACCTCTTGAAGGATGGCGGAGAAATTGTCCTTGAAAAACTGGCAAACATGTATACGCAATGCCTAATGACCGCAATGGTACCGGAATCTTGGAAGAACGTGAACATCATCTTAATTCATAAGAAAGGCGACATGAAGGACTTGAAAAATTACCGGCCGATCAGATTACTGTCAGTCGTCTACAAGGTATTTACCAAGGTAATCGCTAACCGAATTTCTGCAACGTTTGATTTCAGTCAACCGAAAGAACAAGCAGGGTTCCGTAAAGGTTATTCAACAATGGACCATATTCACACGATCAATCAGGTGATAGAGAAGTGCGCTGAGTATACTGAACCCCTATATATAGCCTTCATGGATTAGGAGAAAGCATTTGACTCGGTCGAAACCCTAGCAGTCATTTAGGTATTACGGTACCAGGGGGTAGATGAGCATTATGTAAGAATGCTAGAGGATATCTACAATGGGTCTACAGCTACGATCATCCTCCATAGGGAGAGCAGTAAAATACCTATAAGAAAGGGTGTCAGACAAGGAGACACAATCTCTCCAATGCTATTTACAGCATGTTTACAAGAAGTATTCAGAACGTTGGATTGGGAACAGGTGGGAGTAAGGGTTAATGGAGAATACCTCAGTAACCTCAGATTTGCTGATGACGTTGCCTTGCTAAGTAACTCGGGGGACGAATTGCAAAGCATGCTTTCCGCACTGGGCGAACAGAGTAGAACCGTGGGACTGAAAATTAATATGCAGAAAACTAAAGTAATGATCAATAACCTCGGGACAGCACAGCGGTTTGACATAGGTGGCGAGGCAGTGGAAGTGGTAAGCGAATATATCTACTTAGGCCGAGTTGTGACCCCAGATCCAAACCATGAGCAGAGATTATTAGAAGGATCAGAATGGGGTGGGGTGCATATGGCAGACATTCTCAGATAATGAATAGCAGCCTACCATTGTCGCTGAAGAAGAAAGTGTATGACAGCTGCATCTTACCGGTACTCACCTACGGGGCAGAAACTTGGAGGCTCACTTAGAGGCTTCAACTTAAATTGCGAACGACTCAGCGGGCAATGGAGCGGAAAATGATATGTGTAACATTGAGGGACAGGAAGAGAGCGGAGTGGGTCAGGGAGCAAACTGGTGTTAAAGACATATTAGTAGAAATTAGGAAGAAGAAATGGACGTGGGCAGGACATGTAATGCGAAGGCAAGATAACCGCTGGTCATTAAGGGTAACAGAGTGGATCCCTAGAGAAGGCAAGAGTTGCAGGGGGCGGCAGAAAGTTAGATGGGCAGATGAGATAAAGAAGTTTGCGGGGATAAATTGGTCACAGTTGCCACAGGACCGAGGCAATTGGAGAATAATGGGAGAGGCCTTTGCCCTGCAGTGGGCGTAGATAGGCTGGTGATGATGGTGATGATGATAGTCTTTCACATAAAACATGATTGTGACAATCCACCCGATTGGGCAATAAACCCTTCACTGTAGAAACTATTCGAGGACTCCGACCCCTACAATAGACTTCGCAGAAGGCAAAAAAAGTACGTAAATTCAAAGAAATGCCGCCAGGGTGTGTGGGGTATCAAATTAGAAGTTTCGATCTATAAAATGGTTTAGGGCAGACAAAAGGACCATGCAGCTGATCGGTACTAGTTAGGAGCAGATAAACGGCGCAAATTTATTGCAGATGCTAGAATGGTAGCAGAATTGGAATTGTGTGTCAAAGGAAAGGATTTAGGGCGCAAATTTAAACCTGGCAACGACTGCATCGTAAGATCATTATGTGCAGTGACTTCATAAGTAAAAATTCAAAACTGTGTCGTAAGGTAATTGGGGCTGTACAATTATTGGTTTCCGCGTCGGGATTCGCGTGTAGCTAAAGAAAATGTCGTTCTCACAAGAAAAGTTCAACACAGAACCGTTTGCAAGTTTTTACTCTAGCCGGGATACTCGGCTTATCCTGCTTTAGACAAATCGTGTAGTCAGATGTTTTAATAAAAATCGTAACACCGGCAGAACCTGATAAGGAACATAAATAGTGCCATGCGTGTGTTAAGGAGCCTGAATTTGACCTTAAGAGTAGAAGTAAGCATCAAATTACGTTATACACGTTCATACATGTAGTTGGTAGCATCTGCTATACGCATGTCTAGTAGCAGTATGTCAGCTCCAGTCGCGAATCCACAGCAAAGAAGAATATTCTAGGCTGTTCACGTTAGTTCGGAATGCTCTCCTTTTAAGAAGAGATAACACATGCGGCATACAAAGGAAGAATGGAACACGCGCTTTCCTTGGCACACAGATAACAAAGATACCACACATCTGCGGCGCCGGGCGGTAAGTGTAAAACATAAATAAACACACCCAATGCATCATTCGCGCCAATATTTCGTTACAAGCGCCAGGCCATACTCTGCAACCTTATCTTGTTTTTTTAGGCAAAGCAGGCATTTTTTTCTTTTCTAAGCCGCACAGGCAGTGTTGATATGGAAAGATTGTTGCTTTGCGGACGTTATGCTACCGTTTTTCTTGTTTTGTTGAAAATAATGTCTATTTAGGTAAACTGATTGCCAAATAAACGTGGGGGCATTAGGTTCACCAACACTCGTCGGCGCCCATCTTTTTACTGAGTGCTCTTTCGACATATGTTGTTTTTAGGTTTATTCCTGAGCAAAAGTTTGCTCGAATAAATTATATTTATACAAAACTGCTACATTCTCAGTAACTACGTAGCGATATTGTAAACAATGTCTGCTACACCAACCAAAACCACCTAAAAGTTTTCTGTAATTGCTTAGTTACCGTCAAAGATTTAGACCATGATTAGCTACAGTATCTAGCCTAGGGCATTCTTACACGACTTGCCCTCAAAGGTGCGACAGATTATCGGGCCCATTAGCCTTCAAGCAAGACAACAAATAAAAAGCATGCGAGACATCCCTCTCAATGAAAAGCAGATGTTGCTTCTTGGGCTCTGAAGTGAATTCGCCTAAATTTTTTTTCTGTGTGCCTGAAATTGTTGTCTGATGAATCCAAAATATGGCTACCGAAGGAGTCTCTAAGGCTAGTTCATCTGTAATTAGCGGCGACATAAAAGCCTCACGAGCTTCTTGTGGCAACTACATATTTGACGAAGTTGTAATAATTATTAAATGTTGTAAGAACGTCGCCCTTATGGGACTAAAGAATCACAAAGGGGCGAGTAAGTTTACCACATTCTAGTGTTGTGTACAATATTAGAGCCATCGTTCATTGGCCTCGCACATAGAGTTGTACATCAATACGTCCTGCAGGAAAATCAACTTTGTATGAGGAGAATGATGAATAATACTTTATGAAGTTAAAGGAAATAGGTTTCCCGTGGTCGGAATCTGACCCCGATCTCCCGGTAAGTGCACACAATGCAGTTGCTGTGGGTTTAATTGAAATGTGGTACGGAACTTAAGTGTACCACATACTGGCTGTGTGGTATAAACCAACCAAAGAATTCATAAAGAGAAAACTTCGCTTTCAGTCGTCGTCATGGTTGATCGAGAGGCCATGATTTTGCCCCATTTCTGCATTGTTCTTATATTGTTTGTATATCAGTATGGAGGAACCAGAAGGGTGCTCAAATGGTTTTCAATAAATTTTTATGTCCTCCCAGGCGTCACAATCGCGTCTTTTGCGCAGTTCATTGCCGCAATAAACTCTTTGTAACTTACAGGTTGTGCAGAACAGAGAGAAAAGGAGTCACGCAGTTTTTTTACTCGTGCACGCAATACAACTTTCGTGTAACGTACCTGGCACTGCCAAAATTGGTTCAAAGAGTAAATGGGCTAACAATGCGCCATCACCACACTTTGAAATACTGGCTCTGACAAGACACATGATTTTTTTTCACAGGTGGAAGAAATGTTCAGCTTCAGTTGTACCAGTTTAAAAAATAATGGCATGCAAGATAAATCACTACATTTTCAGTGAAATTTGCTGTTAGGCTGGTTGGTGCAGTATGAATTACAGAAATTGACTTAATGAACAAACATAGAAAGGAAGACAGACAATGCGTATTTTCTGTTTTCTTTCCTCTGTTTGTCCCTTTAGTGCAATTTTGGTAATTCTTAACATTTTTAGTCGTTCTTGAAGGCAGCAGAAACAACTTGACATGAGTTACCCTGCATTAGTATTAAATTAACTAAGCCAGTTGAAGGTCCATACATGTGGTACGAAAGTGTGGCCCTAGATTTCGACGGCGCCACCACATTCGCAGAACCAGGTGCGGCGAGAGGTAGCAACAGCTTTGGAAAATTTCTTGCAGGCACATGGTGAACATCTCGGCGTCCCAATACGGCCAACCGGTAGGAAAGTTGCAATTCCAACTGGAAGAAAAGTTAAACGGGATCACTAACAAGCACACGTTAAAGCCTACAGCTTGTTTATACTCCAGAAGAACCTTTAGAATACGCACTTTGGTAGAATATTTTATATTACGGTTACTCCGAAGCACCACTTCCTATATTTCAATAAGCAGTATTTGTTTGAGATGCAAAGAAAAGCGTGAGTAACATTTTGAAAGAGCCGTAGCAGATGAAATGGAAGGCGGTATTTTTATCATTCGCCAAAGATACTTACGAAACGCAGGTTTTTCTTAACCTTTTCTTGATAGAAACAAGGGGCCCAACATTCGGCGATTGACGAATGTACTAACGGGCAGTTTTCCTGATTTGAAATGTATGTCTCGAAATGTTGCAGTATTGCTACATATACCACTCAGTATGGAGACGAAGAGCGCATCACGGGGATCTCCTCTCACTGCTGCATAGAACTATGGAGCTCCAGGAGAAGATGCTTCTCTTGAATTATTATAACGAATATTAAAATCAAAGAAATAATGTTTATTTTCGTACAACAGGGCCGTTCCGCGAACCCAACTTACTGGATAACTACCTAGTATGAGAGAATATTACTTATACGTCCTATTAGGAATTCATTATGATGTTCATAGGCCATGGGCACAATCACCACACCGAGAAGTTTGTTGAAGAACATCCAGGATGCCAAAACAATTACACTTTTGGATCACGCTCTCAGGCTACATATGAGGCATGAGGTATATAGAGGGTGAAGAATGAGTGGTATTTCAAAATACCTTTGGAACTTTCAAGCCAGCGGAAAAAAAACCGGTGTTTGATTTGTTGTTTTCAGAAGCAAAACCCAAATACATACATAGAAATTGAGTTAAATAATAAATTATATATTTGAGTTTTGATAATTACTTCAGTATGAAGGGCAACCGGGCTGGCCTAACTGTGGACACTTTGGGGTTTTTGCTGTATATATTTTTTATGAAATACGCCACATTTGCTTGTAGCATTTCATATTTTGAGGGAAGAAAATATTTTCAGCGCTGACGCTGAAACATCTCCTTTGGTGTTGGTCGAGTGGCCCGAATTACATTGAAGAAAAACTTTGGCAACTGTGAAATCAGAAGCAATCAACCGAACTGTGCAGTATCACCGAGACTCTGGGCAGCTAGAATAAAACGGTACCAGAATATTAAACAGCCAACGGCTAAACCAGCGAAAATATCGGGAATCCCTCAAGTGGCTCCATTTTGTATTACTATTCAAAAGCTGTCGCAACCTTTTTCACTGTGGGAAATTTCCTTGCATTTTCTCTCTAAACCAAAAAAAATATTGAATGGATCTGCACTGTGTCATAATTTTTACCCTGCAAGTATGAGGGAAACCATGGGCCAAATCGCTCATTGATTTCAGGCAACTTGCAGAATTACAAAAGTTAACATTTACGTCACCCTGCTGAAGCAATAAACAAAACAATTTCCGAGCATTCAGTAGCAATTTTAAAGCAGCCTTGGAAGCGGCTCAAGAAAATGCAAATGCTATGCAGCACAAGGTTTCGCTAGTTCATATGAGATCTTAGCTGCGGGTTTATAGCAGCTTCATAGCGTGTGTGATCTTGCAGGCAAGTTTAATGTTTAAATTGGAAAGATTCGGTGCTCTTCGGTGCTCTTTTCGGCGCAGCACCCTGAAGTAAGCGGTCCCAGGGAAATACCACAACACAGAAGAGAGCGACACAAAGCGGTCTCTCGAATGCACTCTCAGAGACACCACGAAACAGGATCTAATTAGGCGAGCATGCTGAAGCGAGGTAATATTCTCGTTTGAAGTAATTTCGAGGAATTTTTGATTTCCATTGAATTTACGCTCTACAGGGTTGCCATACGATTGCCGTGTGGAATTTGCATTTGAGATAAAACACAGTCAAGTTTAGGATTTTATTTATTCCAATCCACTGAAGGTGCAGCTCTTTTAAGTACGTCGTTAGAGAGCTTTCACACCCTACGGGATATTTGCCCGCATGGCGGTTTATTTTCCTGGCTGTGGAGTGCAGAAGCCCGCTCCCATCATCAGTGGCAGGCAGAAAGTTCCATCGCAGCAGACTGAGTTGAAAACGTGGCACTGAGAGAAATATGGCGAGGTTATTTGAAAGCAACCGCCTGGATAGTGAAGGAAACATATACGACCCAATTAAGCTTGAAATGCATGTCTGCATCCCATACTCTGTTAGCGGACGAAAAAGGTTTTGCCTGGTTTTGAAAATATGACATCAAAATGCAACTCCGGAATGGTTTCCATTGATATTTAGTATATGCAGGTACGTTTGCAGTTTTTTGGTGCAGCAAATGTTTGGGGCAAGATTTACAAAAAATGTCTAAGAGTATGCGAACATACGGCTTTGCGTTTAATTAAAAAGGGGCCGGATTTTTTGTCCTTATCGTTTCGAGAATTTATGAATCTGTAGTTACTTAAAAGAAAATCTGAAAATGCACTCGTTCATCCTCGCTACCCTTAAATTCCGTGTCAAAAGAAACGATACAATGAGTAAATAGAACTAATGGCTGCTAACTTCTTTTGCGCCCCTGCAGTCTTGTATGCCAATCAACCAAGCGCAGGTTCAAAGCGTAACTTTACTACATCTTGATTTTGAAAACTACTTAAGCCTTGACGGCCATCTGACACAAACAAGCAAAGCTGTTCCCAATCCAGTGTACTGATGCCGCTCACTTTCTTGTAACAATAAATCTGCATTGATAGTCCTGTTTTAAAACTCCTCAATGAACACCAGTATAAACAGCTTCTTACCAGTGTTAAGTGATATTTTTAGGTAGAGTGAGAACCTGAAGCCTATCTGTTGAGTGTCATTGTAGTTGCAATACCATTAAATTCCTCCATTCTGAATTTACATTAACGCCATTGAACCTTTTTTACAACCACACACGGATAAATCAAGCATCCAAAGGTTTCAAAAGCACACACACACACATATATAAATATATATATATATATATATATATATATTTATATAGATAGATATATGTATATGTTTGGAACCAAAAATACCCACAAAGACCGCGAGAAGCAAAGGTCAGTGGACACAGAGACACATGACTAAAACAGTAAAAAAAGAAAAGTGTACTAACGTGTTGGTAATACGACTTCCTTTCTCTCTTAAAAGGATATCCTCTTGTTGAAATGTCAGTAAAATTTAATTCTATGACGGTTTTTGTCGCGCGTCACCTCCTTTTTGTTGACTATATATATATATATATATATATATATATATATATATATATATATATATATATATATATATATATATGTGTGTGTGTAGCGAATCAGAAAATGGGAAATGAACACTCAATGAAACAGGACAACATAATGGTTGGCAGTCAGGCAGTCAAGAAACCTCAGAAAGCAAAGGGGAGATTGTGGTGGGCCATAGCAAGAGATGAAGAATTTTTTGAGTCCAAAAGAAAGTGGTGAAAAAATTCTGGATGTCGTGTTCTGTATTCTGGAGGTTGCGGGCTCGGATCCCACCCGGCGGGCATTTTTTCAACACTTTCTTTTCGACTAAAAAAATTCTTCATCTCTTTCTATGACCCACCACAACCTTTCTTTTGCTTTCCGAGGTTTTCTTGACTGCCAACCCTTATTTTGTTATATATATATATATATATATATATATATATAGATATATATATATATATATATATATATGTATATATATATAAGAAAAGGAAGGACAAGCACTGAGAAAAGCTTTCTAGCTTTTTACTGTTGTCAACAAAAACGGGATACTATCAGTGTGTATGTGTGTGTCTGTGTGTGCGTGTGTGCGTGCGTGCATGCGTGCGGATGTGTGTATGCATGGCTGCCTATCAAATTAGTGAAAAGTTGGACCATTGTAATAAATGACAAATTGTACTTCTTTGGTTTCGCCAGGCGAAGTTGCCTCGTTCAGAGGGCATAAGACAAGCGTTTTTGCAATACTGCTTTCATGTAATTACTTTGTTGTTGATTTCTACGTGTTTCCCAATTTCTCACTCATTTTCGCTGTTTTTTTTTTGTTAATTAGGTTACATAAACCCTTGCCTGTATTCGATCGCGTATGCGTATGTGTAACTGTGTGTGGCTGTACAAATTACAATTAACATTTCTGCTTTCCCCTTCAGGCTTGTGTGTTTCAGTTCTCACCACTGCTCCGGCACCTTCACAGCCAGCGGCTCCCCTAGCAGCCAGGAGGGCCAGGAAAAGAACAGCCATCGCCACGTGGCACCTGAAAATCTATGTCGAAGTGTAAAATACACATGCCATTTTTATTAGTAATATTCGGAGATGTTAACGTAAAGCGTGTATTGCTGTAAAAAGAACGGAATAAAAATTTCTTCCCAATGTGTACACCAAAACTCTGACGCGATCGGGTGTAGTAATATTTCCACATCCGGAAATCGCTTGTTACACTAGCGTTAACCGATAGGTGGGGCATGCTCAGAGTAATTATGCACAACAATTTAGGTACTTAATTATTGTAGTTGTGTAGGTATAAAGCCAGGCTTCAAGTTTTTAGTTTCCACATTTACGCTACCACCCCAAACTAAGGCCAAAAACAAGACGATTTCCACGAGCATTCCATCTTTTTGTCTTTTTATACGTTTTAGCAAAACACAATCCGCTTTGTAGAGTTTATTGCAATCCGCGATTGCTCCACAAGAATAGCAGCAGAGGTTTTCCACAGTAACCTCGGCGCAAGCTATTGTGTTTTTGTACCCTCGGGAAACTCTGACTCCTTAGCGAAAGTCACGAAGAGCCTTGCCATGCCTTCTAATGCTTTTTTTCTCAAAAGAATGAGCCATCTGTCAATGTTTTTTTTGGGGGTAAAATATTCTTAATTTTCACGAAAAAAAAACTGGAAATTTGTCAGTGTAAATGCTTCTCGAGACAGCGTGACAGTGGCCGGGAACCACTCATTTGAAGGGCTGAAGAAAAAAAACAAGAGTCAAAGGAAAAGAAAATGAAATAGTATGAGATCGTGGTTCGTTCAAATATTAGTCATACTATATTTTATACTTCTGTTATAGCTGTTATTGTTACAACCTATATGCTGAATAAGCAGTTTTGTTCTTCTCCGGCAAAAACTTTACTTTTTTGCGCATCATTATTTTGCAATGCTCTTTTCAATCCCTATGTTCCTCACACTCCGAAGCTAAATGATAGGTCTTTAGCAATAAAAAAAGAATTCAAAAACTCTGTTCAGGTTCACCAGTTTACAGTGCATGCAACATCACTATACTAACCCCAAGAAGAACCCTTTGGCGGTAATTCAAACACTACTCTTTTCCCAATCGAGACCATAGGAATGCTTTAAGCGTTCATAGCCTTCCATCATAAGTATTTGCTACACAAGCTATCAGATTATGTCTTTTATAAAGAAAATATCTCTAAAAATTGTTTCACAGCAGGCGCTGTGCCAATACTAGTACAAAGCCGGAACCAAGGCTACATCTGTCAACCGAAACCGCTACACTAACACTCTAAGAAAATTGCGACGTGGGGACAAAAGTCCAGCAGTGGCGGCATGTCGTTAGAGGCGTTGGAACACCGCTGGGGATCGCCTAAAAAGAAGCAACGCCATTCTAAGGTATTTCAAACGAACATGTTTCTGGGCGGGTTGGTTTAGGTTTACTGAACATACTGAGCGGCGCAAATGCACAACACACAAGAAAGAAGAGACACACAGGCGCTACACTTCCAGTCGTTCAATCGCAACGACAGCAACGCGCATTTATAGATACATCCCGACATGTTGAATAGACAGACCGAGATTGCAAAAATTTTCCTTACCGAGAAGAAACCCATGCTGAATTCAAGAATCTGCAGGTGAAAACAAAAACGCCATGAACAGTTCAGTTAGAACAAAATTCCTGTGAGCCAATCGGAAAGCCCATTTACAGAAACGTGTATAACGATTGGTAGGAAATATTGCAGTACTACGCAGGAATTTTGAAATGAAGGTGTATTTTATCACAAACAGCTTTTAGGTTGTGCTTACGGCACAAAACCTAGAGTTGTGGCATCCCTGTTTCCTACGTCGGTAGAGGAAAATAAATGTGCAGCTCCTGGCCAACAAAAAGAAAGTTCAACTGCAAAACTCTTTTAATTAGTGCAAAATAATTTTAGGTTTGTTCATTGAAGTAGTCCATATTCCGCAAATACATAAAAGACATTTCAGAAGAATATTTTTACTGCTTAAATACTCAAAAAATTTTCGTCAGCATCTATGACAAAATCCAAGATAAGAAGTAATATGTTTTCGAATGTTTTCGCGACACTTTAAAGAACTGACACCAATTCTTTGTCACGCCTCGCAGCCAAAAAGAGAAAGTTTTCAGAACACTTACCAGAGTTTTGTGTTGCCCACAAATAGTAGCTACGCTGAATTGCGGAACCTTCACTACTGTAGCTCAGGGACTTCCAAGAGCCTTTTTAAAGCAAATTCTACCAATAGTACCCGCAAATCAGTATCACGTGATTTGATGCTTTCCTTTCCTCTTGAGGCCCAATTAGCCCGTAAAATCATTCGCCTGACAGCATTTCTGTTTTATCAGCTCCCAGCGGTGTTTTTTGTGTTGGGACATCTATTAGAAGAGGAGCAGGCAATTATTGCAGCCAGAGCAGTAATTTTGAAAGGATTTCTTGTGTAACTTTGCTTTTGTGAGCTTTCTAGCTGAGGATGATAGCCCACAACGCACGAATCCTCTTTATAATCAAAGTGACATTTTGACTTTGAAGACACTATATACGTGGACAAAAAAGATGTGTGCGCAAAAACACTGCGAATTCCTAGTATGTTGCTCGGGCTTTTGGTCGCAAAATTATAGTGTTATCAATGGCTACCTCTACGTTTGCCAAATTATAGTAACCTTGTTTCCCTGCTAATACCTATGATTTTAAAAGTTGTGTTATTTATTAAACCTTACCAAATCTTAAAATCCATACTCATGTTTCGTTGTTCGTCGTATAAATCATACCATAGTAATGGGATGAACACTGGTGAAGCACCACTGGATAAATAAAAAAACGGTTTTCACAATATTGGTAGCGCAAGTCCTTTTTTGAAACTGGAGCGCTGTCCAAATTTACAATAAAATTGGAGACATAATCAACACATACTTCAAACAGGTGCATCAAAGAACCAGCAAATAAACAGCTTTATTGTGTTCTGTAAATATAATCATTTTTAAAAAAACTGGTTGTGGCAATCAAACCATAAACCAAATAAAAATAGACCGCGAAAGCAAGCACAAATTGGCCAAAACTTGTCGTTCCATTCGGAATTGATAACGTTAAGTAAGATAAAGGACAAGCATAATATTTGTCAATGATAGACTGGTGATCGCCCACACAAAGTGGATTCTTGTTGCGCTCGTAACTCTCCCACACGGAAGGGTCGGCAACACTTCTTCCTACAATCGCCGTATCGCCATGTCCCAATCCTACAATTTATGTCCAAAAACACTTCACCAAGGTTGCAGGAGATATGCCGAAGGGGCTGCTGGCCTTTAAGGTGGGAATTTCGGTTCTTGCAGTTTCTAGAAACCTTGAATCATTGGCGTTCCCGCAGTGCCCATGTCGCAAAAGAAGCTGCTATTCCTGAACTGTGAAATTCGAAAAACCTGCTCATTTTGAGTCTAATAAAATAGGTGATACAATAAAATCTTGCTGTAAGGACGTTGACTAAAGTTCAAATTTTTTCGTTATAGACAGGCTTTTTTTACATGCAGGTCTTGAGTTATGACTCATGAGAATGGAGCAGAAACAAAATCTATAGGCTAGATATCACTGAACGTGAACTTCTCTTTCATGGATTTATTTCACAGTCAAAAACTCCGTGAGTTGCGCCTATTGTTTTCGCACGAACTAAAGCACTACACGGCGTTCCAAAAGCAAGGTCACTTATCCCCATATTAACAAACGTGACTTAAGTATCACTTTTGCATCTTGACCCTTATTGGCGCCTCAACGCACTTCAAGAACCAGGTTTGTGCTGGAAAGGAGCCTTTATGCGAACAAGGTGCTTTGAAGCAACCTCAAAATTGTTGAGTTGGTGCTAGTTGGGATAATGCACCAGGCCCCGACATTCTTCTTTCTCGCCGCCATAGTCGCCATTCATAATTGCGAGCTTGTCTTCAAAAGACCCAATCTTTTGTTTTGTGGCTGCAGAACTCATCACCGACGAACCAATACCCCAGATAGCAGTGGAGACTTGCGACTACACGCCAGCAGGACGGCCAAGCACCTCAAAACATACGTCTCAAACCTAAACCGCACTCATACGAGGTAACGCATGGTAGTTGGTTGTACTGGGGGGAAAACCGTTAAGTGTAGTTACTCCTCAGACGCGGTGTCGTGTCACGCCAGAGAAGTAAAAGCAGACGTGATGCAATGTTAGCCACTGAACTAAGATTTATTTATGCTCCAACCAATACATAGACAATACATAATCACTAAAGCCGAACATCGACTCGTCAACGCCCGCCTCCACGAATGCAGCGCCGCCATCAAGAAGAACTGGACCTGTTCTTTGCCAAGCGCCAACTGGAGCACCGCATCGCCGGACTGATGGCCTTCGTCTATGGAGGAAGAAAAAGTTAGGAGACGGCATGACATCACGCAGGTAGCCTTCGCAAGCCCACCGCCGTTGAAGCCGCTCCCTCCGCCGTAGTCGTCCCAGCACGTGACCTCCATGGTCGGCTGGGCCGGTGGCGGCGGCGGTCTCCGACTCCACCGCATCTCTCGTGTTTGGTTGGCGGTAGCTTTCCCCGTCCTTCCTGTATTCGTCTGCTCGGCGATCTCATGCCCGCGTGCGTGCGGGCGGGAGTGCCTTGTACGTGCGAAAGAGCAAAGACGAAAGACCAAAGCCTACCAAAACCAAACGGGCCGCAGAGTAGTTTCGAGCAGACGAAATTGAAGAGCGCGCAGCGGCCCACAAACCCCACCGCGCGCTCTCACACAGCGGCGCGATGTGGTCACGTGGTGCAGTGACGCCCTGGGCCGACTTCGATTTCACTTTTTATGCTTAGGCTTCACGTTTCTCCGGTGGCGCCGTCTCCTAACTTTTTCTTCCTCCATGCCTTCGTCGACGAATCTGCTGGCAGCCCGGCGGCATCGACTGCAGACAAGCACCGGATCACGCAAGATAAGAAACTTTCTTTTTTGTCGATAAGGCGCCCGCCCCAAATTGCCCAAGATCAAGGTTTTGTAACCAACCTGTCATGCCTGACTCTCACTCAAGAAGAAACTTCTGTTCTGGCCAAAACACACAGCTGCAATGTGGCTACGAGCTCCCCCCCCCCCCCTTGCAAACGTCGTTGCTGCGGTACAGGAAGCCGTTCAACGTTCAACAAGTACAGCTGCATGCCCGAGGTGCAATAAGACACTACTCGATTGGCCTCCTATCAAAGCTACCGCTGAAAATGGGCAAAAATTTGACCTCACAAAAAAACCGCGCACTCCAGGAACTTCGAACAAATTGAAGCATTGCCATCCTACATGCAGACAAGGGCAACTTGGCGGTGTTGTTTGACCGCCAGGACTATGACCGGAAGGTTTCGGGTCTCTTAGATGGAAACGCTTATACGAAGTAAAGAGGGATCCTACAAACCAAACGCAGAGGCAGCTGAACAGGTTACTCACGGAGATTTTTAAGAACCACCCGGAACAAAAAGTAGAATAGCTTTGTTTGATCTGCCGAAACGGCTCCGCAACTAGTTTCTACGAAGTACCGAAGGTCCACAAACCTGGCGTCCCCCTTCGCCCGATCGTGGACTTCACATTATCTGCGTGCGGAGCCCTTTCAAATTTCTTGCACCGAATCTTCGTCCCCCTCGCCGGGAAGACGTCGACTCAGGTACGCAACTCCACCCACTTCGTGCAACTTGCGTCACAGGTGTACATTGAGGAAGACGAGAGCCTGGTCTCGTTCGACGTCGTGTCATTTTTCACCAGTGTTCCTGTAGCTTTGGCTGTATCCGCGGCCCGAACTGCCCTCGAAAATTACGCAACCCTAAAAGAAAGGACGCCGCTCACTGCTGACGATTTTTCCCGCCTACTGGAGTTCTGCTTGGCCAGCACATATATTTCGCACAATGCGCGAACTTTCAAACAAGAAACCGGAACCGCAATGGGGGCCGCCATCTCTGTAACAATGGCCTATTTGACGATGAAACACGGGGAATGGAAGGCTTTGAGCTCCTTGTTGTCGTAACCTAAATTTTTTCTTCGGTATGTAGACTACTGTTTCTGCATTGTGAAGACCTCCGCAGTTTACAGCCGGGAAAAACGCCTAAATTGCATTCACCCCGCCATCTTATTCCCGGTTGAATGTGAACGAGACGGCTCCATTCTCTTTCTTGACGCCCAAGTAACAAGAGGAGGCAAGAGCCTGGTGTTCTCCGTTCAGCCGACCCCGCTAGCCACAAAGCCTCTGTTGGCTCCTCTTTTTTAAACAGAACTGATGCATTTTGCTATTCCGATTCCGAACGTAAAAAAACCGTAAACCGTTTATTTGCAGACCTCCAGAAAAACGGCTATCCGAAAAAGTTCGTTCACTTCGTAACCCGCCGCAAAGAGCAGAAGAAGGTGACAAACTCTCCAAGGACACCAACCGTCGGACCCTTGAAACGCGTGCCGGTGCCGTATATCCCAACAACGAGAAAGGCCTGCGCCAGCATTTTCAGACGTGTTGGAGTACGCATCGCCCACAAGCCTTCGACAACAATAGGCCGAAAATCCCCCACCCCAAAGACCGGCCGACAATAGAGAAAGCAGCCGGGGTAGTTTACAGCATTCCGTGTGCTGAGTGCAACGCCTCATACTTCGGTGAAACCAAAAACCTACCGGAGAGTAGTAGGCAACGCAAGAACGACATTCGGAAACAGAATAGAGACCACAACGCACTCGCCGAACACTGTGAAGTGGCCGACCACAAAATTGACTTCTCCGAAACGGCCATCCTCGAAGGGGAAACTTAATGGAGGAAGCGGCTTTTCCTTGAATTGTGGCATATCCAACGCACCCCTGGGAACGTTAATCGCTCGCTTGGCGCTTTCCCTACGGTGTACACACATGGATTACGTGCCGCAGCGAGGGGCTTTGTGCGAGGCCAGCAAAAGTTAAAGAATATAAGACGCAGCTGCAGCGTGGCCCCAGTCACCCCTGAAAAAGAAGCCCAGCGGGCTTCGAAACGTCGGGTTTTGTCTATGTATTGGTTGGAGCATAATTAAATGTCAGTTCAGTATTTCCCAAGCAGACAGAAGTCTGCCAAGATGTTTATCTTCAACGTTAGGTACTGGTTGATAATCGTGATAAATTTTGCTTTTACGTGATTACAGATGTTTTCGTTGAGGCTGCCTGCTTACAGTACTGCTAGGATTCTTTATATTAGTTAATTTCTCGCGTCTATTTTTCAGTAAAATGTGAAAAAACAAGGACTGATCAGCTGTCCGGCATCTTTACATGGACGTTACCCGCCATTATGCTTTGTTACATAGAGAGCGCAAACGCATGACCTCTAATGGGAGCGGCAATAGAGAATAGAAAAAGTTCGTTAAATCCAGGAATTGATTGCATTGATGTTAGTTAAATCCAGGTTTACCTGCTAACGCTGTTTTTGCGTAGGCTAGCTTGCTGCAGGGTAGCACACATTGAATGGCAATGATAAATTCCACAAGCAACACAAACAAGGAAATTAGGGGTCCTGAGCCTCCAACACCATCCGTCATTGAGGGGTTATGGGGAAATTACTTAATAAGTATTTCTCATCCGATCATTGTAGAGGTTAGTGTAAGCATCAATTTTGTGGCAGGGGCTGCCGCGGTAAAAAATTAAAAATAATGCAGTTTCTTTAAATGTGAAAGATGTCAATTTTTGGAGCAATTATTGGTGTTTTGATTTATTTCTAGTGGCGTCTTTCCGACGGGACCTGTATATTACACATACGTAACGGAATTATGTAGTGTCATCTTACAAAAATGTAACGAATACATTTCTGATAATATTTGGTTAATACTAGCGCTGCTCTGTTTGCAGGAGCAAAATGACTTTTCTGTTACAGGTGGTAGCTGTCCTAGTCAATATTCTCCTATGTGCTTTTCGTCCACTAGAATTTTTTATCTTCTTGCAGACGCCTCGACACACCTAATGTTAGATACCTCTGTATTACCTTTATATCCTAGTATTTCTGCAAGCCGAATATTTCCTTCTTGAACGGTATTATCGGCATAGTTTCTATTTTTTTAGGGCTTTGGTGTCCTGTGTTGACTAGTTCCGGAACTAAACTTCTGCTGTTACAGAAATATCCGCGAGAGGGCGCCGAAGTTACTGACTAGACTGCACAGAGACACGAGCGTGGCGGGGCGATGGGGAAACGGCGTTGATGGAGCTTTGGGATATGGTGTGAAGGGGAGCCGCAACTTCAAGACCATGAGTTGACGAAGGAGCGTCTGGAGTGGTGGTAGAGGAAAAGTAGGGAAGAGAGTGGAATGTACGAACAGCAATAAACCAAACAGGAAGTTACAACAGAAGGAGGGAGGTTCACAGGTCTGCAAGGGTCGGTAGGGGGGTAAGCGATGGGAGTTTAAAGCCAGGGGAGGGGCAAATGTGTTAGTTTAGTTCAGGGTAGGGCAAAAGAGTTGAATAACACAGGAAAGTCGGTTGGTGACAACCAACGTCTCAATACATAGCGAGGGCGTTTAATCAATATCATCAGCAATCCAACACAAATGACTACCAATTTTATTTTATTTTGTGAAAAGTATTTGCCTTAATACATGACTTATTTCGTAGTTTAAAATATTCGGTCACGTCACGGAGTACAAACACTTCGTTGTATACTTATCTTAGTCACTCCAGTGCATTAAAAAGGCCATTAGAATGTTATATTTTATGCTAAGAAACTCTAATGCTGCATCAAGACAAGTGAAAAAAACACCATATTTTATGCATGTCCAATATAAACCGGAGTTTTCATGTGTAGTGTGGAACACACACCAAAAGTATCTTATAAAAAGACCACAAAAGCCACAAAACCAGGCTCGCGCGTTTTGGTTCTCGCAATTACGGCCCTTTTGCTAGCAATATGGCGATTATTTCTACCCTAAACTGGGAACCACTGCAGCCCAGTCGTAAAAAAATTCCCGCGCCTTCCCGCGAGGGGAACACGAGTAAATGCAGAGCATTGGGGGTCGTTAACGCCGCGTAAAGTCGCGTTAGGGTGGGTAGTTGGGTCGTAGTTGCGTTGGTGTTGGTTTGGGGTAGAGAGAGGAGAGTAAAATCGTGTTAGGGTGGAGCGAGCGTCAACCAAGGAAGGAAGGAGCAACGCAGTGACTGAAGCACGAGCGACCGCTAGCAGATTTGCACCGCGCGCAGTAGAGGGAGAGCAGTACGGGGGGGAGAGCGCGCACGCGCAAGCAGCGCGTGCCCTTCCACGTCCCACCGCGCTGCGATCACGGACCTGTTACGCCGAGACCGCGACGGAGCGAACGAGCTGACTACGACGCATGCGCGCGCCAGCTGCTGTTGAGAGAGAGGATGGAAGGAGAGGTGCACCTTCTGCGGACGCGGAACTGTTGACACCGTCCGACGCAGGAACAGGCGAGGCTAAGAAATCTCTGCATTTAAAAGTTAAGGTGCAAATTTTTGCACTGCATTACTGCAATGGGCATGGGAACGTCGCAAGAATGAAGCTGAAAAACTTGTTCGACTTCTGCTTATTTCAGTTCTTCGCCGTGTTCAGCGCATGCGCCAAGGGGGTTCCTTATCTTCGTTCCTGCGGTATCCTGTCTTCTACAAGACACCAGTTCGTTCAATACAGGAACGTCGCCCGCCCCATCGCCCATTCGGTAGCCACACTGACGCATGTCCTGGTGGCTCCGGTTCAACCACGCCTCGCATCGGCATCGTCAAAGCAGCTGCCCTTTCTAAGAGCTGAACGTCGTCCAAAACAGTTCAGTCTAGATGGGAACGTTGCCAGAATGAAGCTGATAAACTTGTTCGACTTCTGCGTATTTCAGGTTAGTTACGCACATTAAAAACGCTGAGATGAATTGTTTCCTGTTGCGTTCCCATGCCCACAACTGCTCTTGGGAAATGTGCATGAGTGTATGAGCGTGATCGAAGTGTTGGTGTCTGGAGACGAACTATATCCAGGCCCTCCTACAACACGCAACAACTCGCAGACCCAACCCACAGGCCGGGAGGAAACACCAGGCAATAACGATAGCGAGCCAGTAAAGGCATGCTTGGGTTCCTTATAGAACGCTCATCAAAAATTGAAGAAGGCCAACTCCGCATCGTGAATTCGATTCAATGTCTCAGCATTACCCAGAAAAAACTAAAGGAAAAGGTTACTAGCATATCGGAACGCCTTGTCTGTGTTGAAACTATAGTAGAATCTCTAGAATCACTTCGTGATGACGTGACCTTAGAAAAAAACAAAACTAGAAGTTTAACAAAAGAAAACGAAGCCAAGTAGAGCCCATTTGAGGGATCGTGAGCATAGAACTCGCAGGGATAAGCGTTTTTTTAACGTTGCCGACTCGCAAGATAAGAAATTGGAACAATCAGATGAAAAGATTTTGGACGTAATACGCAAAAAAATGGCGTTAACCATTTCGGGCGCGGATATTTTACGTGCTCATAAGATAGGCGAAGCACCCCCGCAAAAAATAAGCCTATAATTGTAATGTTTTCCAAGTTCAAAGCTAAAAAACAGGTTCTGCATGCCAAATCGCAACTTACAAAATTACGCATAACCATCAGTGAATATATTTTACTATCTACCTGGCATGCATGTAAACTGGTCGAATTCACTAAACAAACCTCAAAGGATCAACAGTTGAGTTTTCGTTGCAATAAACTTATTCCCAAAAAGAAAGTTACATGTATTGTGCGAAGACTGATGCTGTTTATGAACAAACGAAGTCCAAACGCGTTAGTAAGTCTTTGCCGCATCAAGTCTAATCAAAAACCGTTGCTGGCCGAGATAACGGCGGTCATTCATCGTCGCCATGGTTATCCGGCCGTGGTCACCGGCGCGTGCAGGAGTTCGATTATATATTAATTCCTTTTACAAATATACGCAGTCTCGTCCGCAACAGTGGCAGCTGATATAGTAGTTTTAATTCAAACGTGGCTCAACGACGCTCTGCATAATCATGAAATCTCTTATTCGCAAAAGAACTACCGCATATTCTGCCATGACCAGTCCTAAAGGAGTGGTGGTGGCGTTTTGAGTGCTTTAGAAAATGCGTTACCTCATTTTCAAGTAAATATGAGTGCTCTGGAGTTTACTTGCGTAGAAATAGGAGTTAACTTCACGAAGCTGATCTTTTTGTGTGCTAGGGGGAACCTTCCACGCCAGTTTGATTTCGTACTTACCTCCACGACACTTTCAGCGCCAATCATACAAAATTCCCTCATAATCTCACATTTCTTTTTGGAGACTTTACCTTTCCTAATATTACTTGGTCCTGCCCCTCCGCTACTAACGACAAATCCTGTGAATTGACTAACTTCTCAAAATTGGCTCGAATTTTTAATTATTGCAAGTTTTTAAAAGCCAACAAGAGTAACATATTCTACGTCCAATATATCAGACATGCTGCTAACTACCGCAACAGATTTTCCTTCCGACATACCGTACCTACGAGGTATCAGGGATTACAGCCTACTTAATATTTTATTCAACTTACCATGCTGTAAGTCCCCTTATAAGACTAAGGTCATATATATTTATGCTAAATCAAATTTCCGCGCTATTAACACTGGCTGAGAACTCTTCCTAGATACTTTTAGATAAACGGTCGGGAAATGATAGTTGATGCATTTATCGAATGATCCTTCACAGACTAATTGAATCGCATGTTTCACGCAAAGTTATTACGACTAACCGTCAGTTTCCTTGGTATTTTCGCGCTTTAGAATGGCTTGCCCAAAAGAAAAGACGAATATTTAAAAAAAGCCAAGTTTTCTGGAAGATCCGAGCACTGGTTAGCACAACGGACGCCCAGTGAGATGTATAAAACCACCTTAAAAATGCGAAAAAAACATCAATGTCACTTTACCGTCGCTTTTATCAAACGATCCCAAAAGATTTTGGAACACTGTGAACGAGGCGGATCGCTCAAGTTTATCTCTTTTTTATACCTAATCTAACCCAATCGCTGCAATGCTCGCGCTGAAGCGCTGAACGATGTATTTATGAAGATCTTTTCTAGTGTTTCTAACCGATCATTCCCGAAGTACGTCAACGATGGAATATTTCCAATGGATCCTATTAGTTTTGATTTTGATTTCATAGTACGGTATTATTGATGATCTAAATATATACTCTTCGTGTGGTCCGGACAATATTAGTTCTAAACTTCTCAAAAACACGAAGGCCTATTCAGCCATTATATTAACAAAATATTTAAATAATCAATAGAACCTGGAAATCTGCGTGACGACAATATCAGTAAGGTAGTTCCACTCCATAAATCCGGTGCCCGTAATTCATTAGGCAATTACCACCCAATTTTATTAGCCAGCTTCTGCTGTAACATCATAAAACATGTCATATCTTCACACCTAGAAAACTTTCTTGAATCATTCTGTTTTTTCCTTCCTTCTCAACATGGGTTTCCAAAAAGTTTTTCCTGCGAAACTGAAATCGTAACATTTAAAAACGATATTCATTGTGTGCTTGAACACGCTTCTGAAGTTGATTGTATATTTTTAGATTTTTGCAGGGCATTCGATACAGTGTCTCACCACTTGCTTTTGTACAAATTGCATTGTCTTAATATTAACCCTGATGTATTAGTGCGGAATAAATGTTTTTGAATAATCCTTTCCAAAATGTGCATGCTAACCGCCATAACTCTTAAACAGTTGCTGTTACCTCCGGTGTTCCCCGAAGCTCTGTGCTTGGCCCGTTACTCTTTCTTATATTTATTGATAATCTGCCTATAAATCTACCATCTCCAATAAAACTTTTAGCGGATGATTGTGTAATATATACCATGAAAGAAAAGGCCCTCACGATGTTCTGTTGCTGCACAAAGACCTTAATATACTGTTTTACTGGTGCTCGCAGTGGCAAACGACCGTAACTTTGAATAAATGTAAATTAATGCACTTTTCCCGCTGTGAATCCTCTGGCCGTTCATCCTATGGTATTAACAATTTTCTTTTACAATCGGTAACGGCGTATATAAATCATAGCGTCATTTTCACATCAAAATTGTAATGAAATATGCACGTCACTACTATCACGGCTAGCGCTAACCGCATGCTTTGGTATAACAAAAAAAAATTTCCAGAACTTCCGCATCTATTACACTTCTCTAAACAGCACTAATCCGTACTAAACACGGAAACGCTGCTTCAGGTTGGGACCCTTTTTCTTAATAGCTCATGGACACCGTTAGAGCAGTGCAAAACCAGGCAGCCCGTTTTACTCCTTCGAACTACGACAGGTTTGCCAGCGTGACGCTCATGAAAAATTCCTTATCACTTCCGAACCTATCATTTTGCCTAAAAAGTTCGCGCGTGTGCCTTTTCTTACAAATATAGGAGCAAAATACTTTACTTGGGAACGCATTATTCACGCCTCCAAGTTGCATCTCATCCTGCATACATCTTTTGCGAAATGCTGGCGTGCCTCAATGTTTTACTGCTACCTACTTCAGTTCATTCATCCGTAAAATATCAGCGGTCTGGAACCAACTGCCGTCTTCCTTGATGTTTGTAACCAAAGTTGAATAGTTTAAGCAACAACTTACTGACTTCTACAAACGCCGCTAAGTTTCAAGTTTTTGCTTTGTGTTTTGTTCGAAATATTGTGTGTTTTGTTGGGTTTGTTTATTTACCTCAATTTTTGTATTTACCAAAGTGCTACGTTTTACACGGGCAAATCAATATGAAGTAAATGTTTTTTTTACTCTAGTTACACAATTTGGTTGTATATTTGTGGCAACATTATTTTGCAACTCATCGCAAAGGTTTTCGTGATTTTTGTATTTTGTTTGTGGATTCGTTTTGTACCACTCCCCTCAATAATGCCCAATGGGCCACGAGAGTAGCTGAAATGAATAAATTATAACATAACTAAATATATAAATCACACCGGTATCGACAAAAAGCAGTATATCATGACGTCATGATGTTTCACAAAAAGGGCTGGGGTTTTCCCACAGAACGCACATTTTTGAAAAATCTTTTTCTCAAGAATAGTACGTGACTAGAATATGTTGTCAGAGGAATTGGTTAGCCTACAAAACAACGATCTTTTTTTCTCCCGTGTATAATCAATGTGGTGTTCGTTTTTTACCCAGCATAAATAACGACTTTTGGAAAGGCGTATGAATGTATAAATGCGTTTGCCTTCCCTGTTCTGTACATGTTGCATGTCCCCCCTACAATAAGTCACTCGTGGCGATGTAGGTATCTTGTAATTATAAAATAAATCGTTCACCCTTTGCCAGCCTAGCTTCGGCAGCCTACGTTGTAACGGCTCAGCGCAAATGTCACCCCACAAATATCTTTCCAACTGAGAACTGTTTGCGTGAATGTTCTAACACAGTTTAAGAAGTTCTACGACGACTGGTGGATGGAGATTTTATTTAATATTCTACAGTGCGTTTCGTTCTGCGACCAAGCTGGCAATAAAGGAAAGCCATGTGCCACATGATGAGATGAACATCGGCTTTGTAACGCGAGGGTCGTAGGGTCGATCGCGACCAGTGAAAACCGTCCTCTTTTCGAAGCCTTTCTGTGGAGGGAGGACATCATGTAAAGCTTTGGCTACGGCCACCAGACGGAGCAATAGGTGCTCGGCACTTAATTCGGAAACCAGAAAAAGCTGGTTGGGATTCAATCTTGTGGGGCCACAGCAACAGGCAAGTGCGCAAACCATGATACAGCGCTTCCTTTGTGCCCGTTCCAGATGAACGGGTGGGCTCATGCGTACGACAGAAAAAACAGTTTTTATGGTTGTGTGCAAAAAAATCACGGAAATTGCCTGAAACGTGGTGGGGGGAGGGGTTTGGATAGATCGGCGTGAACGAAAAGAAGCTGCCCCAGCATTCCTGCCACCCCGGCTATCAGAGTAATTTGCATCAAAATATGAAAAAAAATATCGAACGAAGTGATCCAAACACAATGGTGCATGGGAGGACCGGTTGACGATCGGGCGGTTTTGCCTTCACATCAGGTTAACAAAGTTAGGTTCCCGAAGTAACTTACATTTTCTTTACTTTTATCTTACGGAACCAGGCGTGAGGGGAAATGAAAAGGTATGTACTTCGTATATACTGTAAAAGTCGAACAGGAGAACTTGTGGAAAAAAGTCTGCTTTTTCGGGAATCGTAAAGTTTCTCATTACACCGGCTTTAGTACATCGATTGCTTGTAGTATTCACACGTGTATCTCCATCGTGAACCTTTTCTGAGCTTTGCGCCGAGTTCAAAAGCTGGCGGCGCTTGTCGTTAGTAGATTATTGGAGGCATATGCAGGTATTTGCGGATGTGGCCGAACTATTGGCTCCGAAGAAAGCACAAAAATGTTCCTCCCGAACGTATTCTTGAATGACAGAAGCTCACTGAAGCTTTACTGTGTCGAAGAGAAACTTTTATTATTGTCCATGTAAAAGAGGAAAGGTTTATTATGAGCCTCAAGCTCGGGTAAATTGGTCACCACTGGAAGGAGGTAAAAAATGGAAGTACCATGTACCAGGCCAAGTGACCGGAGTAAAGGTGCAAGCCGAGCGTATGCGCGAGCATACATTTGACATGTCTAGGCGGTCATTGTTGCAAATATAGGCACTCGTGTCCCCAGAACAACAAACTGTCAATAGTAACGAAAAGTTCAGTGGGAATTATACCAGAATTTAGGGAACAATTGCGTGGTCCAAATTACCGTCTTTAACAAAAAGTGAATGACATTTTTACGTAGAGGTAGTCGGATGCAGCTTTGTTTTTGCACAACGTGTTACACAAGAAAATGTTCGCTGGGATGAAGTCGCCTTGATTTAGCCACCGTGCAAAGTTGCAACTCAGTTTAGCGCGAGCACCAAAAACGTTTCGACCGCAGAGCAGGCGGAATCCAGAAGGGGGAACGATGGCGAGATTTTAGTTATTGCAACTTTGTTTTAGGTGCGGTGTAGCTTAGAGCCGCACAATGTTCGTGGGCGTCCATGCGCATAGCATTTGCAATCGCAGAAAAATCACACAGGCACCGACAGGATTCGAGGCTGTGTCTGGTAGACAAGGCAGAGCTTGTGTCAGACGACTCTCATTGGGATACGACCGGGAGTTTTATTTCTCTTCATTGCATAAAAACTAGCCCGAACATCCTAAATTTCCACCATAACTACAATAACCGTACATTCAATAACACATTTTGAAAGTCTGGCAGGCACACACACGCCTCAAGAAGATGCAACTTGTCCGGCGGCTACGATTGTGCCGCATAGACAATGTACACAAGCGCACATTGTTAAAAAAAATCGACTTAGTTTTAGTACCCGAGAGTCAAACGGCTTACTGCGTCGCCTGTAAATGTACGGAGTACCTTGGGCCCTCCCAATGTCGGTCTGCGTCCATCCGTGCGCACACCACCATCCCGCAAAAATTAAGCCAAATTAGATTTGAGCCTCGATTTGCCGTTTCATTTAGGGAATAATCAAGGTGCAACTCGAGACTCAAATCCAATGACGGTCGGGGAGCAAATTGGATGACACTCGGGGCGCAACTTGCTGTCATTTCGAGACCCCGTACTGCGCACCTTCGCCATCATACGTGGAGGGGAGATGCTGCGAAATTTTTCTCTCTGCCCTTTTTTCAAAAAATATAAAAATTAAGTAAACCACAACCCTCGCTCCTGTGACCCCATCAAAATTTTGCTGCCGAGTAAAAAAAACGGGCCAGTTACGCAACAATTATTTCAAAACAGCCAAACCTTAAGGTATATACACCAGTGCTTCTTCGTTTGGTCCCATAATATGCAAGTACCGCACATAATATTTTACGAAGCCAAAAAGGACGCAGTTTCTCCAAGAAAAACAAGTTTATTGGAGCGAACTTGTGCTCCCCTAACAACTCAATGAATACACAGGCGGCGAAGCAGCAGTCAACGAAGTGACGTACGAAAGCGAGCTTCAACGATTCGAATGCCGCTGCCTTGCCTCTGCGGGAATTTATCACTCGGCGCAAGGGTTTCTCGAATAGTCGAATTGTATCCAGAACACTTTATATCAACGACGATTATTCTAGGCTGTTCACGTTACTTCGGAACGCTGTCCCTATCAGAAGAGATAACACAAGCAGCCCAGAAAAAAAGGAACACGTGCCTCCGCTAGTACACAAACACCGATAACACAGACCGGCGCAGCCCCACGGCAAAAGCAAAACACAAATAAACAAACCCAATGCATGGTTCGCGGCATTTTCCTTCTAAGAGTGCATCGACCCGATTCTAACATAGGCGACAGTCCGAACAAATAAACAATAAAAGTCCTTCATCGTGTGTAGAAAGGTTTTAAGCGAACCACGTGGACGACTTCAGGCCTCGTGCGTCGCCTTGATGTTGCTGAATCAGCATCGGGGATCACCTCGTAGGTAAGCATGGCCAATATGTTGTCCAATCCGGTAGGGTCTGAAATACCGTGCTACAAGCTTCTCACTCAGTTCGCGGCGTCGGATGAAGTACAAAGCCACACACGATCCCCAGGATGGTACTCGGCGTCTCCGCTTCGGAGATGGTAGCGTCTAGCATCTATGAGCTGCTGCTCCGTTATACGAACTCGAGTGAGCTGGCGGGCCTCCTCCACACGTTGAATGTATCATTGGACGTCAGCGTTGAGGTGATCGTCTTCTACGTGCAAACGCATGGCGTCGAGCATCGTAGTTGGCCGTCTTCTGTAGACAAGCTCGAACGGTGTCATCTGCGTTGTTTCCTCGGTCACTGTGTTGTACGCAAACATGACATACGTGAGGAATTCGTCCCAAGTCTTAAGTTCAACATAGACGTAAATTGACAGCACTTCCGCAATCGAATTGTTAAAACGGTCCGTAAGTCCGTTCGTTTGGGGGTGGTACGCTGTCATTCTTCGGTGATCCGTGTTACTGTAGCGTAAGATTCCTTGCATAAGCTCCACAGTGAATGCCGTTCCGCGGTTCATAATTAGGACTTCAGGGGCTCCATGTCGCAGCACAACTTGGTTAATAAAGAATGCTGAGATTTCTTGTACAGTCCCCCTCAGAAGAGCAGCTGTCTCGGCGTAGCGCGTCATGTAGTCTGTTGCTACGACAATCCACTTGTTCTCGGATCGAGACGCAGGGAACTGGCCAAGAAGGTCTATTTCAATCTGTTGGAAGGGCCTCGATGGGACGGCAATTCGCTGGAGAAGTCCGGCGGCTCTCGTCGGTGGCGTTTTTCGTCACTGGCAGTCACGGCAACTCCGGACGTAGTGGGTAACCTCAGAGGTAAAGCGGGGCCAGGATTACCTCGCCTTGATGTTTGCAAAAGTGCGAGCGGTATCGTGATATCCGGAAGACGGTTCGTCATGGCACGCTTTTAAAATGTCGTCACGAAGGTCCACCGGGATCACAAGAAGATAATTTGTTCTCGTTCCCGGGCTGAAATTCTTCTTCACCAGGACGGAGTTTTTCAAGCTGAATGCTGGTAAGTTGCGTTTGAATGCTTTAGGCACGGCGACGTTGCGTCCTTCGAGGTAGTCGATCATAACGCGTACGTCGTGGTCGGCACTCTGCTGGGCGGCGAGGTAGCTCGCCATCACGATTCCGAAAAACGCTCTGTGTTCTTCAAAGTGTTGTGGTGATGGGCCGACGGGGGCGCGGGACAGGCAGTCGGCGTCGGAGTGTTGCCTGCCGGAATTATAGACGATTACAACGTAGAACTCCCGCAGGCGGAAGCTTCACCGCCCAAGACCGCCAGAGGGTCCTTCAAACTGGCGTGCCAACACAGTGCACGGTGGTCGGTCACAACCTTGAATAGTCTTTCATAAACGTATGGGCGAAATTTTGCAATCGTCCACATATTAGCCAGGCACTCTTTCTCAGAGGCAGAGTAGTTTTTCTCCTCCTTCGACAGACCACGGTTGGCATATCGATTACCTTTTCGCAACCGCTTGGCACACAAGCCTATATCACTGGCGTCCGTGTGTATTTCCGTTTCGGCATCTTCTTCGAAATGAGCGAGCACGTGCCGGCTTTGCAGGCGTTTTTGCAGCTCGCAGAATGCTGTTTCTTGGTCGTTTTCCCAGCTAAAAGGGGTGCTATATTCCCTCAAGCGTGTGAGTGACTCTTCAATGTATGCGAAGTTTGCGACAAAGCGCCGGTAGTGTGCACACAGTCCGAGAAATCTTCGCATGCCTTTCTTGTCTTTCGGCCTTCGGAAGTTCGCAATGGCTGATTTTTTTCCCGGGTCAGATAGGACTCCCGCGGCGTTGACGACGTGGCCCAAAAACGTGAGCTGCTCCTACACGAAATGACACTTTTCAGGCTTCAGCGTTAACCCCGACATATGAATGGCCTCGAGTAACGAATCCAACCTTGCAAGGTGTTCGTCGAAAGTCTTGGGGAATACCACAATGTCGTGGAGGTATTCGAGGCAGGCGTGCCACTTTAGGCCAGCTAGCAGTGTGATCATGACTCTTTGAAACGTTGCTGGCGGTGTACACAACCCAAACCGTATCACCTTGAACTCGTATAGGCTGTCCGGCGTTATAAATGCGGTATTCTCTCGGTCTCTCTCGTCCACTTCGATTTCCACGTAGCCGTTCTTCAGATCCATCGATTAGAAGTACTTCCCATGGCAGAGGTGGTCAAGGACTTTGTCGATTTTTGGCAGGGGGTACACATACTTTTTCGTGGTTTTGTTCAGTCGCCTGTAGTCAACGAAAAACCCTTATGTGCCGTCTTTTTTCTTGACCTGTACTACCGGCACAGCCCAGGGGCTTTTCGATGACTGTATAATATCGTCGCTGCACATGTCGTCGACATGAGTCCGGATGGCTTCCCGCTTGTGTGAAGAGACGTGGTACTGTGACTGTCGGGTAGGTGGGGCTCCATCTTCGGTTATTAATCGGTGCTTCGCTAGAGGTGTCTGACGTAGTTTTGAGTTCCACGAAAAAAACTCGCTGTAGTGACACAGCAAAGCCAATGATTTGTTTCATTTTTCTTGCGGTAGCGCCGGATTCCCGTCGAAGGGATGCGGCAGCTTGAAGTTGTCTTCGATGTGCGTTCAAAGTCGGCGACGGCGATCACATCACTTGGTTCTTGCTTTTCTTGAAAAAACGCATTTGCGGCGCCCTTGTTTAAAATATGGTACTCCTCGGTGCATTTAGTGACCAAAACGTTAGATTGGTGTTCCCTGAAGCGCGCAATGCCTCTTCGACAGATACACTGCGGTTCAGAAGCAACCTTTGATTACTCTCGGTGATAGTGTCGACATCAGAAGCAGCATTTTTACAGTAGACCGTTATCATCAAGCTTGCGAGGGGTGGCAGGGTGGCATGAGCATCGGCAGTCGTTACACGAGCACGATGTTCGGTATTTGGTCCCGGCGTCATGAAGTGATCGGGGGGAAAAGTTATTGACTTGGTCAGCAGATTGATTATTGCACCATTGTCCATCACAAAGTCCATTCCAAGAACTACGTCGCGGGAGCAGTTTGGCAAAATGACGAACGCAGCAGGGTACGTGGGGCTGTCTATGATGACGCGTGAAGTGCACGTTCCACTGGGCGTTACAAAGATGGCCTCCTGCTGTGCCTATATGCGGACCGTCCCATCTGGTCGTAACTTTCTTCAGCTTAGTCGCAAATAATCCGCCCGTGACTGAGTAGTCGGCTCTCGTATCTATGAAGGCAACTCAATCAAAGCTGTCGATGGACAACTGGACATCGAACGCCGGCTTGTGCGTCTTAACGGTTTGGCACTATGCATCATCGTTATCGTCCTTTTTCAACGGCCGGCTTGGTCACATCCCGGAACACCGTGTCGTTGCGGTCGTGTTCGGGAGTTACGTCCGGGTTATATAGCGTTGTCGGGCAGAGGGCAAGTCGTGAATCATGGTCTTGGGCGAGTTGTGCGCCGTTGGAGGGTTTTCATGTTTCTGCCGTATTGCAACTTCACCTCCAGAAGTTGCTTCTTTTAGTTTCCCCTACGTGGGCTCGGAGACCTTTCCCGTGCGAATGAGCATTTCTAAGGCGGCTGGGCGATTGGTATTGGTAGGGCGAAGGCGAACGGTTGAAACGAGCTGGGCATTGCTGATTTAAGAGAGACACTCGTCGATGTCACGTGGTCTTTGACCAGGGAAAGGCCGAGGGGCATCTACGGAGAAACCACGCAGTCCGAGTCTCTTGTGTGGGCAGCGACGGTAGCTGTAGTTGGCCTCTCCGCACTAATAGCACAGAGTACAATTATCGGGAGATCGCCATACGTCCGCCTTCCTCAGCGTGAGATTTCGCACAACACAGGGTTAGGTGGCCGACAGTGCACGGTGGTCCGGCGGGGCCTCTTGACGACATGTTAGGGCAGGGTAGGGTCAACGAACTGTAGCGGAAGGCGCCATAGCTTGTGGCTTGCTGGATACTTTGGATGGCGTAGAAGTTCCCAACGCTTGTTTCACTTCTTCTCTAACCATGTCGGTAAGCGAAGCGGAGTGAGGCTGCGGCGGCGGGGGGAGAAGTTCGCGCAGCTCTTCTCTCACTACTGTGCGGATAGTCTCGCGAAGGCCATCAGCCCTAATCCGCATATTGTCGACGTAGTTCGCATTGGCAGCGCCAACAAACTTGTGGTCTTACTGCTTTGCCCGCATTTCGTGTGCCTTCTCAATTGCGCAGGCTTCTGTTATGAATTCGGCGACGGTTTTGGGCGGGTTGCGGACAAGTCCAGCAAATAGTTCCTCCTTCACACCGCGCATTAAGAAGTGTATCTTCTTTTCTTCCGTCATTTGGGGGTTCGCGTGGCGAAATAGTTGCTTCATCTCCTCAACGAAGATCACAACCCCTTCATTGGGGTGTTGCGTGCGCGCTTCTAACAGAAGGGCGGCTCGTTCTTCCGCATGACGGTGGAGAATGTTTTGAGGAACTCACTCCTAACGAGAGTCCAGTCAGGGCGCTTTCATGGTTTTCAAACCCCGTTCAGGCCGCATCATTTAAACAGAAGAAAACAAGGGGGAAAGTTTCTACGTCATCCCAGCTGTTAAAGATGCGGACGTGCTCCACTTTCTCCAACAGTCCTCAGGGTCTTCTCCGGGGCATCCCCAGAACGATGGTGGTTACCGGGGCTGTTGCAGGACGTGGGCAGGTTTAGAAGCGGTGGTCATCGTGCCTGCGTTGATCATGGTTGTTTTAATGTCTTCTTTCTTCACGTTATCCAGAACTTGTCCTAACTCTGGATGAAGACCTTGCTGTCGGTGACTGACACGAGTTGGGCTGGCTTGTCGGCTAGGCGAGGGCTTAGGGTGCGTGTACCCGCCACCTCAACCAGATATCACGAAGCCAAAGACGACGCAGTTTTCTTCAAGGAAAACAAGTTTATTGGAGCGAACTTCTGCACCCCTAACAAACTCAAAGAATACACAGGCAGCGAAGCAGCAGTCAACTATGTGACGTGCGAAAGCGAGCGTCGTAGATTTGAATGCCGCAGGATCTGCTCTGCTGGAATTTATCAATCGCCGCGAGGGTTTCTCGAATAGTCGAATTGTATCCAGAACTCAGTAAATCAACGAATATTATTGTAGGCTGTTCACGTTACTTCGGAGCGCTGTCCGTATCACAAGAGATAACACATCAGGCACAAAAAGAACAGAAGATGTGCCTCCCTTGGCACACAGACAACACCAATAAAACAAACCGGTGCAGCCGGGCGGCAAAAGCAAAACACAAATAAACAAACCCAATGCATGGTTCGTGGAAATATACAACAGCTATAATACAACCGAACGAGCACAGGAAGAAATCAAGCACACAACAGTAAGCAAGCTCTAATTGTGCACTTCCGGTTCCTAAAAGAAAAAAAGTGCCAGGAGGGCTATTGTTCTAGCACTGAAAGCCCCCCCCCCAAGCCTAAGGTTTAGTGAATCTTTTAAAATAGGCAGAAAACTGGCGACTGCGACACGGGACACGATAGTAAGATCTTGAGCATCGGGATGTCCGGAGTAGGTATGCCAATAAATTGTCAAGGGAATATACAACAGACGTGTTCACGAGCAACCAGCAGTTACCACGCTCCGTCATGCCGCAGAATACAGTGTTAAGAGGTCGTTACACAGCGAAAAGAATCCAGTACTCTCTTCAAAAAGGTTTATGTTGAGACTGTAGGTATTGAGCGTTATTCAGTCATTGTGACATTACCCCGAAACAGTATCCACATTATAATGTGATAAAGTCAACAATTGCTGCAAAAATTGAGTTTCTTTATAAAAATTATGGGGAATGAACGACGAAAAAGTGCTCCTGCATTTTGGTGGAACGAAACAGACTGATACAGCAAAAATTCTATAAATACCTGGCTGTAGCGCCCACACGTTGATCCACCCTAGGAAGTCTTTTGGTGACAACAACCATAAAAGACATGATGGCACGGTACGAAGGTGCTGTGACCGAGTACACAGGCATTTAGAACCGACGACACATTTGGAAAACGAGGCTGCAAAATAAATCAAGATAATAAGCAGTTCTAAGCAGGAAGGACCAGTTTGGTTACAACAAATGAAGACCCAGAATAAAAAACCAATCTATTGAACCCTAAACAGTTATCTCGCGTTTTGAATCTTAGTTTAGGGTAAATGAATTCCAATAGAATGTTCGTATACATGGTTACTCAACGGAGCAGTTTTTTTTTGTTGTTGCGCAAAAGATGTCCAAAATTTCCTGTTAAAGGGTTGGAGGGGGAGGGTTCGGAGAGACCGGTGTGATAACTTTAGAAAAATGGCGGGGACGCACCCTGGGTTTACAGAGGGTACTTTGTATAAAGCGTAACTGATGCTGGCAGATACATTATTCAATGACTACGGCCCAGATTTACCCTTTGTTTCACGCTTTCACAATCGCACATATTTTTTCGTGTATTACTCATAGTAGGACCGTCGGTGAAACTGTACATGTGAACAGACGTATGATCACAGGCCTTGCAGCAAGACATCACAATGTGTAAGTATTGCAAGTCCATCGCATCTCTCGGTGAGCATAGAAAGGGATAATTAGGCCATTAACTTAATAGTTTTCCACAAAAACAATGTTCAGGATTTAATTAATGCAGTTGATTTGGAGGACTCCCACAGTTGTATTCGAATGTTCGATGTTAGAAAGGCTAAGCTTTGTTCAAGATGATGCAATCTTTTGAATCGGATTTCCCCCGCCGCATTTTATTTTTGGCTTTCCTCGATTCATATGATGTCTGTCTTCGGAAAACGCAGTTCTAAAAATTTGAACCAGTTTGCAATTTTCGAAGCTAAGATTTCACTTGAATAAATGTAAACTGCACTGTTTAAAGATTTCTAAAAATCATGTTCTGTATACTAATGTGTTTGATATCAAGTCTGTATCCCACGTTACAGAGTTTGGATTTGCCGGAGTATCCACCAGGCAACATAACAATTCAAGAGTCCATCAATGGGGTGCCTTCGAGGAGAAATATCGTGCTTCATTATTAGGTACCAGCCTTTTTTGGAAAGATACCTTCGAAGTAACAAATTCTTGTAGCTTCGTTCCACTGTATTGCATGCGTAGGTATTTTGCCATGCTAAAAACAAGGAGTGTAGTGCAAAAAAGCAGCCCTCCTAAAGCATGCGTCAGGTTTCAAACACTAGCGTCAAACTCTCTATATTAGAAAAAAACTGTGGTGTGAATATTCAGGGCAAAATATAATGGTTGCGTTAGGAATTTTTGCCATTACTTGGAAAACAGAGGGTCGCCTGTGTTTTAAAAGCTTTTATTGAACGATTATTACGAGTGCAGTTGTATAACAGTATACTATTACTACTGTGAAAGCAAAACCAGCAAATATCTCATTTGTGAAAAAATTTTGTTACCTGCGACGTTTAATGATTTCGCTTGATTGAAAGTAGATGATTTTTGTAGGCCAAAATAGATGTGACAAACTTTTTGAGGTACGTTAAATTTTGAAGTTGCTTTCTACGTTATGGAATTTCTGAGCGGTAGGCTTATGCTCGATATTACAGCAGAACACATTTTTATTACTCATCTCTGCGGCAAGAAACGTCCCGACATACTGCATTCCACACAAATGGTTGTCACTCCGCATCTCACGTTAGCCACCATTGCTTGCTAAAATTAGGTTGCTTGCCGGCGCTGTTTGCTGAGCTGCATTTTTGTTATAAAATGTATGAAGCTTCTCTGGCGTTGTCGCAAAAAGAGTAACTACGCGACAGCGTGTAGCCTTGAACGACGGCACTCATAATCTCATTTCAGGCAGGTAGAATGTCAAAGTAAGGTCGCCTAACTTGAAAGCAAAAACTCAATAATTTTGAACAAGGTCAAAAGGCCGCAGCGTAACGAAATATACATGTACCTTTAGCTTCGTATATTT
This sequence comes from Haemaphysalis longicornis, assembly GCF_048455015.1. Taxonomy (NCBI): domain Eukaryota; kingdom Metazoa; phylum Arthropoda; class Arachnida; order Ixodida; family Ixodidae; genus Haemaphysalis; species Haemaphysalis longicornis. Next base: position 33,837,631 of record NW_027526204.1, read on the forward strand.
GATCAATTAACTACTTTTGCAGCCCTGAAGCATAAGCATTTGCTTTTTTCTCGATCTTGAGACGTAACAAAAAATTTCTCCGCATATATTCAGGGTGGAAGAATAAAACCTTTATTGTCAGTAAGCGAACGTTGTTGTCCCCAATGGACAAGTTGACTTGTGCAATTCATACAATGCTAAACGCCCGCAAACTCGTCAAATTATCCGGCCCAATCAACATAGGATTCGGATCCTCTTCGTTCACAATTTCTTCGATTCTTATTTTTTCTTCACTGAGGCCTGCGAGATTTTCCCCTGTCCTTGCGAGTTAAATATTGCCCCATTAATTACTTGCCTCACCTTCAGCGAAAGCTGAATACTAAATACTCCGCAGCTTTCAAAGAGATTGCTTCATTTGCGTGTAGTTACTGGAAGTTACTGGAAGTTATCGAATTTCTTTCGTTATCGAAGTTGCTTTCTACGCTAACGCATGTAACAAAATGTTCTCACAAATGAGATATTTGCTGGTTTTGCTTTCACAATAGTATTAGTATACTGTTATACAACTACACTTGTAATCATCGTTCAATAAACTCAATCAATCGAACTCTATTTCAGGAATGTATACATTTACATGAATAAAATGTTACAGTACAGAGGAGGTCCCGAAGTTAGAAAACTGTCGGTGGGACCTCCGTTAGAGAATAAATCTTGTGCAATAAAAACGCAGCAAGCAGTGAAAACACTTTGTACGAATTAAACAAAGAATGGGTAACATTTCATAACAACAAGGCAAGGAAATTTCCGTGTAACTGCACGTGGTATGGTAAGTAAAAAAGATACTAACATGGTATAAATTAGAAGCATGGCATGATAGTAGAACTTAGCAAAAAACACGTTTTGTGATCAGGTACTCTTTAAAGAGTTTGCGAAACGAATAGAATGTGGGACATAACTTTATTTCAAGTGGTATGTTGTTCCAGACGGATAGACCTGTAAATTTAAGAGTTAGTTTTCCATAATTGGTACGCACTTTAGGGAGAAGGAAATTGTGACAGGCTGAAAATCTGGTGTTATTAGTATTGACAAGATGTTGCGTGGATAGCCCTGAAATACATAGACGATGATAAATAAGGCGGTACATCAATATAGCTAACTTTACAGTGAATAAATGATTAATTGGGAGCACGGAAAAATGAATAAAGAGTGGCGTAGAAGGCGATTGAAATGGAGCGAAGGCGACCAGACGTAGTGCCCGCTTCTGAAGATGTTGAAGGGGCTCTAGGTTACTGGCATATGTATTACCCCAGGATAAAATGCAATAGGAAAAATGGCTATGAATATAGGCGTAGTATAATGATAAAATAATGCGTGGCTGAAAATAAGGGCGGGCTTTAATGAGAACATGAATCCCAAAAGAAGCTTTTCCTAATATTGAGAGTACATGATAGTTACATTTCAAATGTTTGTCTAGTACTACGCCTAAGAACTTCACGTGATCCGATACAGAAATAATGTGGTTGTTAAAGGGGCACTGACACAAAATTTTGAAGGCGAGATAACTTCGGAGATAGATTGGTGGGAACACATATACATCATCTGCAAAATATCAGCGGCGAATACAGCCTAGAGCATATTTAAAATCAATTTTAAAGTGTGCGAAACGCAACCGAGCAGACAGCAGAGGACCACGCGCAATCGACATCCCGAGGATATTGTGTAAATAAACAACATGCAAACACGTCACGAGTTTGTGTTTGCCGCTTCCGCACTATCGACGTTTTTCGCCGGCTCGCCGCTCCAATCGGAGGGCCGGAGGGCGGAGCTTCTGCTCTCGAGAACGAACGACCCGATCGTTGGCGGCGGTGGCGGAGGCGCCGTGATTTAGTCAGCTCATCGGGCAGCTGGCCGCGACCAAAGTTCTACAGCGATTCCAGGCACTCTGTTTCTATTACTGTTTATTACCATTGGATGTGAAAACGCGCCGGAGGCACGAAAAGCCCACTGAGCAAGCCGCACGGTCGCTGTGCAGGCGGCGGCCACGGCCGCGAAGTGGCCCAGGCCGGCGCAGGTAGCTCGAGTGATAGCTTGTTACCACTGCACGAAATTGTCCCCAGGTCCCGACCATGGTGGCTTAGATGAGAAAGGAGTTAATGATGCGATGGCGGGTTGCATTAAAAATTGTCATCTGCACTGCTTACGAGAGCGGCACTCGAATATCCGCCGCAGTGCTAAGCCGAACACATCTGTAGGCGGACCTGTAGGCAGACCGGCCGGCTGCTCCCGCGCGCATCTTGCCACCCACCATCTCGAGCGTCGCGCGTCGTTCTTTAGCCGCGGTAGCATTTGCACTCGCAGCGCCTGCGTCACATCTACGGTCGCTATTTAATTAAGCGCCTCACGAGATCAGTACGTGGGGGCATTCGCAGAAACTGCCGTCGATGCGGATTAGACAGTGCTACGGCGGCTCTGCTCTGTGATATCCCTCCGACGGTCACGTGGTCAAGCTTTGTTCACACAAAATCCATCGTTTCGCGGCACTCGCTGAAACCGAAACTGCGACTGGCCGCTTTGAAAATGCCTCTAATTAAACAACCGTCGCACGCTGAAGCAAATGAGGTTTCTACAGGTTATGAGTAGGTAACTAGCTACTTATCGCAACAAAAAAAACAAGATGCAAAATTTTTGTGTCAGTGCCCCTTTAAGAGATACGGAAACTGGTGTAGGAAATGTATTCTGTGCGGATGAAAACACTACAAATGTAGTTTTTGAGGGATTTATATAAAGATGATTGTTAACACACCATTGATAAATATTAGAGATATCGGAGTTTAAGCTTATTTCAAGTTCAGCACTTGTTTTCTTGGATGTGAAAATAGTAGTGTCATCGGCATATAGAAGACAGTTAGTATGGTTAAGAGAACTAGGTTAGTCGATAAATGCTTTTAAAACATAGGCGACTCTCGGTTTTTCAAGTAATGGCAAAAATTCCTAAAGTAACCATTATAATTTGCCCTGAATATTCACACCACAGTTTTTTGTGATATGGAGAGTTTGACGCTAGTGTTTACAACATAAGGCCCGGTTTAGGAGGGCTTTTTTTTGCACTACACTCCTTGTTTTTAGCATGGCGAAATACCTACGCATGCAATACAGTATAACAAGTCGACAAGAGTTTGTTACTTTGAAGGTATCTGTCCAAAAAAGCCAGGTACCTAATAAGGAAACACGATATTTCTCCTCGAAGGCACCATATACATGGACTCTTGAATTGTTATGTTGCCTGGTGGATGCTCCGGCAAATCCAAACTCTGCAAGGGTGGGATTCCGACTTGATATCAAACACACTCGGTGTACAGCACATGATTTTTAGAAATCTTTAAACAGTGCAGTTTACATTTATTCGAATGAAATCTTAGCTTCGAAAATTGCAAACTTGTTGAAATATTTAGAACTGCGTTTTCCGATGACAGACTTGATATGAATCGAGGAAAGCCAAAAATAAAATGCGGCGGGGAAAATCCGATTCAAAAGATTACATCATCTTGAACAAAGCTTAGCCTTTCTAACATCGAACATTCGAATACAACTGTGGGAGTCCTCCAAATCAACTGCATTTATTCATTACTGAACATTGTTTTTGTGGAAAACTATTAGGCCAATGGTTTAATTGGCCCTTTCTATACTCACCGAGAGGTGCGATGGACTTGAAATACTTACACATTGTGATTTCTTGCTGCAAGGCCTGTGATCATACGTCTGTTCACGTGTACAGTTTCACCGACGGTCCTACTATGAGTAATATTAGAACAACTATGTGCGATCGTGAAAGCGTTAAAAAAATGGAAAATCTGGACCGTAGCCATTGAATAATTTATCTGGCAGCTTCAGTTGCGCTTTATACAAAGTACCTTAGTACCTTCTAAAATCTAGGGTGTGTCCTCGCCAATTTTCTAAAGTTATCAGACCGGTCTCTCCAAACCCTGCCCCACCAACCCCTTACCAGGCATTTTTGGACGTCTTTTGCGCAACAACCAAAATAAACTGCTCCGTTGAGTAATCATTTCGGAACATGCTATCGGAATTCATTCGCCTTAAACTCCGTACAGTTAACGTACTGTGCCTTAACTCCAAGGCCCGTTGCTTGGCCGAAATTCCGGCAACTTTACTCCGGCTGGAGTCCGGCGACCTCATATCGGCTGTCCTCCGGTGGCCGTACTTGGGCCTCTCACGGGTGGTTTTGGAATGGCCGGCGCCCTACGATTGGCATTTGCCGTATGAACGTAAGCCGGTCGACAGGCCGACGGACACTGGCCGTTTGACAGCTATGGGATTACGGCCGAATATGGACAAAAAGCTGCATTTGGACACGGTCCGAAGAAGGCTGCCGAAAAAAGGCTGTACAGAAAATGACCGGCCAGAGTACGCCGGCTGGGGTTAGGCCGAACAGTTCAGTGCTGCCTGGGATGGTGACCAAGCAAGAATTCCCGCTGCAAATTTTGTAAAAATGGATGATATGTTTCAATCTGTCATATAGCAAGTCCTATTTAACGAGGGAAGTATTTTTAGTGATTCCGTTAGACCACCCTGTGTGCTTTTTTATTTTTTGGTTTGAAGTGTACAGTATCACATGAATGCTGAGCAGTTGAAATTGAACGGTGCTCGATATACCACAGCCATCGCTTCCCCTGGCGAAAATGTAAGGATTCGCTCATGTGGCTCCCATTTTTGTTAATTTAATATGCTGTTACCCAATCAGCACAAGCATGTACGGCTAAGCATGAGCTGTTCATCTCTGGCCGGGTAATTTCTGCTCGGCCATTGCTCCTTCAGAGTGTAAAGACCATACTCAAAAGTTGGCCTTGGCCGTGTGCTGAAAGTCGATGATGATGATGGTTGGTGTTTCATGGCGCAAGGCCAGCGAGGGCAAAGAGCGCCAGAAAAGAAGTTATATAATGAAGCGAAGTGATTACCATAAAAAGGTAGGTATAAAAACATGTATATCGGACATTGTAAAATCAATTAAAGGTAATGGTGATGGCTGGTGTATAGGGCCAGATTTGATTATGCGTGATATGAGATAAGGTTTAAAAACTTAACATCTGACAAATAATCAAACACACGTTTCATAGAAACACTGGCATCGTCACCTAGAAACAGCGATGGGTGTAGTGGGATATGTTGTCTGTAGAGTTCTCTGAAGTGTTTGTGTCGTGTTGTGTGAAGTGCCTTGCATGTTATTAGTATGTGGACTACGGATAGGCCCTCCCCGCACCTGCTACACAGGGGTCTTGGAGATCCCGTGAGCAGGTGGGAGTGTGTTGCATGCGTGTGGCCTATCCGTAATCGAGCCAGGGTAACTTCGTTGTGTCTGTTGTGAGTATCAGTGGTGTATGCTCCCAAGAGTGGCTTTATAATGTGTAGTTTGTTGTCAGTCTGTTGATTCCAGTGCGCTTGCCATGTTGTGCGAAGGTGTTGTCTGATGTGTGATTTGAGGTCGGTGTAGGGTATTGTTGTTATGTCAACTGTTGTTGTAAGGGCAGCAGCGGCCGCCATTCCGTCTGCGGTCTCATTACCTGGAATTCCAGAGTGCCCTGGCACCCAGCACACGGTCACCTCAAGGTTTAACGCATGCACAGACATAATAGTACTAATGAGAGCACTGACCACATGGTTTTTAGACTTCTGTGAGGATAATGCACGCACAACACTTAAAGAATCAGTATAAATTACAGATTTCGGAATTCGACTTAGAACAATATGTTTGACTACAAGAAGTATGCCATAGGCCTCTGCCGTATAGATACTTGTATTTCTATTCATAGTTCTACAGACATTAAAGGTACCACCACCATGCGCAGCACAGGAAACAGTTGTGGCAGTTTTAGAAGCATCTGTGTAAAATTCAGCACACTTGTATTTGTGCTGAAGGGACAAGAAATGTTGCACGATCGCGCTTCTAGGCACTCTGTTTTTCTCGACACTTGTAAAAGATACATCACATGATATCGGGCGAAGCTGCCACGGTACTAGAAGTTCAGTAGCGGAGGTTTTGATGGTGTCTGAGAACATGACATCAAGTTGTGACGCTTCTTCTCTTACTCTGAAAGCGAAGGTAGCAGAGACTGATGGGCGATTTGCAAGAAGTTGAGATATTGATGTATCATAAAAAACTGACGTAAAAGGATGGTGAGGCATTGATGAGATTTTAAAAGCATAAAGCAGGTCTGTGTAGGCTCGCTGACATTCTAGGCTCCATTTGTTGCGCTCTACATACAGACTTTCGACTGGACTAGTCCGAAAGGCACCACACGACAAGCGGAGCCCTAGATGAAGCACAGGGTCCAGCATTCTGAGGGATGTTTTAGTGGCTGACCCATAGACAACGCTACCATAGTCCAGTCGTGAGCCTATCAAGCTGGTAAAAGCACGTAAAAGAAGTTGTTTGTCAGCACCAAAAGAAATGTGCGACAGAACCTTCAGAATATTCATTGTTTTTAAGCATTTATGTTTTAGTTGTTTTATATGTGGGATAAACGTGAGCTTTTCGTCAAAGATTATACCTAAAAACTTGTGTTCTTTCTTGACAGGAATCGAGACACCATTGAGATGAATGTCTGGATCCGGCCGGATGCCACGCCTCTTGGAAAACAAGACACAAGTGCACTTCCCTGGATTAAATTTAAAACCGTTGCTGTCTGCCCAACCAGCTAGCTTGTTAACACCAAGCTGGATTTGGCGCTCGCAGACAGACAGGTTACAAGACTTAAAGGATAATTGTACGTCGTCTACATAAACGGAGCAGGAAATCGACGGTGGCAACGCCTTCCTGAGGGAATTCATTTTTACAATAAAAAGGGTGCAACTTAAAACTCCACCTTGCGGCACGCCGTTTTCCTGCACATGAACCCTAGAAAGTGCCGTTCCAACTCGCACGCGAAATATTCTTTCAGACAGGTAACTTGCAAGCGTGTTCATCATGTTACCCGACATGCCAAAGGACTTCAAGTCGCTAAGGATACCGTACCGCCAAGCAGTGTCGTACGCCTTTTCAAGATCAAAGAAGACCGTCATGCAGTACTGCTTGTGGAGGTAAGCATCTTTGATATATGACTCTAACGCAACGAGTTGATCGTTCGTAGATCGCCCCGCCCTGAAGCCCGCCTGGCAGCTCTCGAGAAGACCGTTGTACTCTAAGAAGTACACAAGTCTCCTGTTTATCATCTTCTCGAGGAGCTTGCACAGGCAGCTTGTCAGGGCAATGGGGCGATAACTGGCAGGAGAGGAAGGGTCCTTCCCTTCCTTCAGGACAGCCACTACTATGGCCTCCCTCCAAGAGCGAGGAATGTGCCCCGAAAGCCATATTTTATTGTATAGGTGTAAGAGTGTTTCAAGAGTGTCTGGGTGTAGGTGTTGTATCATGGTGTATGTGATTTTGTCTGCACCTGGAGCTGACGTCTTACATGTGCTCAGAGCAACCTTCAGCTCATGAATTGAAAAACAAGAATTGTAAGAAGTGTGCGACTTGTTGTTATCACGCAGGGACTTCTTCTCTACAGATGTTTTGTGTTTCATGAAAGTGTTTGTGTAGTGTGCTGAACTGGACACGTGTTCGAAGTGTTGCGCAAGTGTGTTGGCCTGGTCTTCCAGTGTGTCCCCTGTTGTACTAACCAGGGGCAGGCTGTGTGTCTGTTGTCCTTTTAGTTTTCGTATTCGTGTCCAGACTTTATGTGTGTCAGTGTACGAGTTGATGGAAGTGAGGAAGGTGCGCCAACTCTCCCTTTTCGCCTCACGACGCACTCGCTTTCCAAAAGCCTTTGCCCGTTTAAAAGAAATGATGTTATCTGACGTGGGGTACCGGCGAAGGACACCCCACGCCTTGTTCTGGGCCTCTCGCGCCCGCCTGCAGTCCTCGTTCCACCAGGGCCTCCTTGGGCTGCGGGACCCACTGGAGGCCTGGGGAATGGACTTTTCGGCGGCGTCGAGGATGTGCACCGTGACGAGTGTGGCGGCTTCCTCCACGTGTAGGTGTTTTATGGTTGTGTGGTGTAGTTTAGATGTTTCTGTGAATGTACTCCAGTTTGCTTTGGATTCATTAAACCTGTTATGGGAAGATGGACTGCTCGGGCCTATACCTATATACGTTAATGAAGTGGGGAAATGGTCACTACCATATGGGTCCGTGCCCACACCCCACTCAAGACATGGAAAGAGAACTGCGGAACCAATAGCCAAGTCAAGATGAGAGTATGTATTGTGTCCTAAGTTATGATATGTTGGCTGTTTTTTGTTGAAAAGGCATGCTCCGGAGGATGTAAGAAACTTCTCCAACAGGCGACCTCGGGCATCCGTTCTGGAGGAGCCCCAAAGAGAGTTGTGTGCATTAAGGTCGCCTGTTAGGATGTACCGTTCGGGCAGCTGGTCGACCAGCGCCTCGAAGTCAGAGCTCAAAAGTGTGACATCAGGAGGAATGTATATGGAGCATACCGTTATCAACCTATTAAAAATTATTGTGCGTATTGCTACAGCCTCAAGGACGGTGTTGAGAGCGACAGGGTGGCATGCTAGGGATTTCCGGGCTATTATGGCTACACCGCCCGAAGAGTGTGTGCAGCCATCCCTGTCCTTTCTGAAGACCATGTACCTATTTAAGAAATTTGTGTGCTTGGAATTCAAATGCGTCTCCTGAAGACACATCACACTTGGCTGATTAGCATGCAGTATTTCGTATACATCGTCAAGATTTTTAAGAAGGCCTCTACAGTTCCATTGGATTATGTTTTCTCTTCCCATTATTTAGTGTGAGAGCTACTGGAGTGTGTGTGTTTGTTTATGTGTCGTCTTTCGGGGCTGTGACTCTCGCCTTTTTTGGCTTGTCGGGAGGCTTTGGCGTCGGGGCGCGTTCCTTGCGCTGCGTTGCAGGCAGGAACGGCCCGACATCCATCTCGTCGTCGGATGTCCGAGGGGTGCCCGACGGACCGGGCCCCCTGGACTTGGCCCCCCCTCGGGAGCCCTTCGTTTGAGCCGCCACCGCCGAGGGCGTCCGGGGCGCCAGAGGTGGCACAGGCGGTGCGGTGGCGGTGGGAACCGGTGCGGGGCCCGTGGTGTCCATCACCTCTGTACCCTCCAACGCACTGGAGGGCGGGGAGACAGAGGCGGGAGCGGCACCGGTCCCGACGGAAGAGGTTGCCACCACAACCGCTGCTGCCTCAGCAAGCGGCGTGGTGGCGGGTTGGGCTGCCAGAGGCAACCCAGGGGGGGGGCGGGCGAGGGACCAGGTCAGACTCGCTGAACTGGGTCCCTGTGGAAACGAGACGCCGCTCCGCCCCCCGGCGAGCCGCGTCGGCGTACCTCCCCAGGGGGAAAGAGGCGAACCTCTTTCGCGCCTCTGGGAAGGTGATGTTTTCAGTGACTTTGATGTTGATGATTTTTTTTTCTAGTTGAAATTTTTCGCACTTGCGGGAGTATGCCGCATGCGGCCCCCCGCAGTTTACCCAAGTGAGAGTTTCGGCTGAGCAGTTCTCGCTCGGATGATCGTGCGCCGCGCACTTTGCACACGTCGTTCGGCCACGGCAAGAGTTCGTACCATGCCCGAACCGCTGGCACTTAAAACAGCGCCGCGGGTTCGGGATGTACGGACGGATGGAGCAACGGATAAAACCTGCATTTATGTATTGTGGAAGAATTGCGCGGTCGAAAGTCAAGATAATGTGTTTGGTGGGAATCTCCTTGTCGTCTCTGCGGATGGTGATGCGTCTCACGCCAGTGACGCCCTGATCCTTCAAGCCGGCAAGGAGATCCGCATCGGTTTCTTTCAGGAGGTCTGTCTCGGATATCACACCCTGCGAGCTGTTGAGGCTCCGATGGGGTGTGACCCGGATGTCAAGATCAGCCAGTCTAGTCCGAGCTAGAAGCTTTGCAGACTGCTGCTTGTCATTTATTTCAATTAAGAGTTCACCAGACCTTTGTTTTTTGCATTTATACGATTTTCCTACTATGGCTTCAAGATACTTGGCAATCAAGAAGACTGACTGAGATGCAAGAGGGTGGGTTGGATTGAGGGATTCCATCACAAGAAATCGAGAAAAATGGTCCGGTTCAGGAAAGGTTAACGACGGCAACGGAGGAAAGGATACTTCGGTGCGGCCCCTTTTCAGGGACCGATCACGGTTGGGGGGGGTTTTAGACAATACCATAAAGCATAGTATAAAAGCAGGGAGACGGGGGTACTTTCTTCCACAACCTTACCCTGATAGCTGAGGAGGTCCCGGAGCTCCCTGCCTGGTAAACAGACAGGGAGCCCATCCGCCGGAGCTTGACCTGGGCTCCGACGGCCACCGTTAGAGGTTTCTACCCTTCACCTTAAAAACACACCACCACGGTTGGATCCAGCTTATGTTTGGGGGCTCGGGGTCCGCGGTATCGCCAGTACCGTCACCAAGATTGCTCAAGGTGCCCCGTGCGGGGGGTGTGCTGAAAGTCCCCTGGTGAAAGCTGAACAGCTGCTCACCTTTGGCCAAAGTATCGCCAAGGGGCCTACAGCCGCCCTTCGGCCGCCAGACTTTGATGTCGTCTTGCCGTTCTTTTATTGGCCGGTGGCCGTTCAACCTTTAACAGCCCACGGCCGTTCAACTTTTACAGACGACGGCTATTCATTCTTGCTTGGGGGAGAGCTGTTGAACTATAGCCGCTCAGCTATGGTTGAACTTAAGCAATGCAACATACTCGTCCGGCCGTTCAACTTCAGGAGGCATAATAATTGTGGATCTGCAGCTTTCATCCAGCCCTGGAATTGGTATAGTCGAGCTGGTTCTGCAGCCAAGTGGAGGATTTATGACCCCGTAACAGCAATCATTCGTGCTTTTATGGAAACAATTAAATTCAGCAACTGACAAAGACTGTTGATCACAAAATGTGGTGCAGATTTATTTTCTCAATTGCTGCTCCTACAGTGATACTACTTCCATTTTATGCAACCGCTACTGTGGTCATAAACAGAGTTCCAATGAAAACCACAGCTGCAGCCATGCTCAAGAGCACCTGCAGCTCAAAACAAAAAGAAAAAAGGACAAGATACAAGTCTGCACAGCTCACAGTGTCACCAAACTAAAAAAGGCAGTTCGAGGCACCTACAGATATTTACGCTGCTAATGTGCAATATACCTTCTTTAAAGGGACCCTACAACACTCTTGGAGCAGTGGAAGTAAACCTGCACGAGGTTTAGATTACACTCAGAGGAATATCTGAGGCAAATATTGCACGTGCACGTGAAGCGGTGGGCGCGCAAATTCCTGTGAAAAACGCGAAAAACCACCCAAACTATCTTTTTTTTCTGATTATGCACCCCTGACATGGCCTAAACAACGTGAATATGGCCATGGCTGTCCTATTTGCTGTAGCTGGTCAACTTCGCGGCTTATTTCTTCCATTTCCTGTGCGTCGGCGCTGTGTACCAACCTCTTCTAAGCGTGAACCTGTACGTAGAGTTGTGGGGTTTCTGTTGTGTTTTGAGTGCGCAAGGAGTTTGAGTGACCGACTAAATAGTCCACGTTCAACGAGATCAATCGACAACAAACGTTCATTACTGTGAAAACGCCCTACCAGACTGACCAGGCGCTTGCAAGTACGCAGCGATGCCTGCTTTTTGGTGGCACCAGACGGGAAATAGACCCCTCCACGTTGGGGAGAAAAGAAAAAGACTCCCCGCCCTCGATATAGCGAAGGCCCCCAAAGAGAACACCGTGAGCCGCACCCCACTCAAGGTGATAGCGCACAACTTTCGCGCCTTCAGCCGAGGTGCTCCTGAACTACAAATAGGTTAAAGAAAAGAAATAGTTTCCAACGAAACAGAACCCGAGAAAGCATTAGGAAAGGTTTTCAGCCAGGAATCAGACAAAAATAAAAATGGGAATACGCTTTATTGCAAAGCTGAGATATTTAAACTATCCCATGTTTCCTTTTTTTCTCAAGGGAAGTTTTAGCTCCGAAAAGTTGAGCAGTCGCTTATTGTATTTTGTCTTGTTCAAAGTGGCCAAGCTATTGAAGTCACACGATAGTGTGGTGAAACCGCCTAGCCGCATATACAGGGTGATCAAGGTTAAGTCCACAGGTTTTTTTTAAAAAAAAACATGCGCTTAGATTTACGTGAAGCCGACCTCTAGAGTGAGGTTATGCGCCCAGTGGGACACATGAATAGGAGGTAATTATTTATTTCGGAGGCTTAATTAACTGAAATTGACTAATTAGCATTTCAGTGGCTACGGTAGCCAGACATGTTTATATTGGGAAGTTTGACGCAATCATGTTTCAATGCAGTTTCAATTGGCAGAATTCTTCTGGTGCATCCGTAGTCCGAGATATCAGACGGCGAAGTTTAATTGCCGTTCGCATAATTACGCATGCAAGACAGTCTGCACAGCCGCAAAGCTCCTCCTTCTGTGACGTGCCTACTGTATACGGTGTTTAGTTCGACAAACGGGTGGAGGCACAGAAAAAAGTGATAACTGGCACCCATTCATTCTTGGCTGGCGTTATCCCAATCTTCAGTACTCTGTACCGCTATCGAAACACAGAAAAAAAGGGAGGAGCCTTGCGTCGGTCTTGACTAGAAGCATGCGTAATCATGCGAACGGCAAATAAACTTCGCTGTTTCATATCTCGGACTACTGATGCGCTAGAAGAATTCCTCAAACTAAAACTGCGTAGAAACACGATTGCGTTTAACTTACCAATACAAACATGCCTGGTTACTGCAGCCACTAAAAAGGTAATATTTCAATTTTTAGTTAATTAAACCACCTACATCAAAATTACCTTCTAATTAAGTGTCCCCCTGGGTTCATAACCTCACTGTAGAGGCGGTCTTCGCGTAAATCTAAGCGCCAATTTAAAAAAAAAATGTCCACTTAACTTTGATCACCCTGTATAACCGAGCTCGTGCGATAAAAATCTGCATGCGGTACAAAACACCTCCATTCCTTACGATGCCATCAAGAGCACCGGCACTTATTTCAGACATTCTAGCAACCTCCGCTGCGCCTGCCACCTGTTCATCAGCAACTCTAGACATATCGAGCGTCGTCAGCATCAGTAAATTGTATTTAGCTTCCGCGAACCGCACCATGAGACTGAAGTGGAAGCGGGAAATCGAGCCGTAACACGTTTCTGCACCGAACCTCAGTCGCGCAAGAAAATTGCCAGCAAAAATGAACTTAGCGAACTTTCTTTGTACGGGCACTGCAAAACGCCGTTAGTCGATCGTTTGCAGCAGCATTTAAGCTTATCCTTAGCCTCACGTGTTTCCAAAGTGGCAAGCAGGTTATCCACAAAGCGCGAACACATGCCACAACACAAGACTGAAATTGTGCCTTTCAAAATATGCTACTAGCAAGCCAATATTTTGTCTTCACTATCTATTATCTTTGAGTTAGCATATTGGGTTAATATTTTTGTGTCCTCGTGCATTTGTCCATGAGTGCACATGTATATACAGCACACTGTTCGTTGGCTGGGCGCAGTGTCCACGCATGACCTTCGGAATTCTGGTGATTGGCCACGGGCGGTGCTAGACCTGCGACAGACTTCAGCCGTTCACGTTTCAAAGAGCAGGAGCATGCAGATTCATAAGCGGTTCGGGTAACGCACGTTTCCAAAACAACTTTTGAAGAACGGCTGCCTACGAAACACGAGTACTCTAGAACTGGACAACAGCCATTCATCATGAGTTCCCCTGCAAGCGGAAACAAAGCGGTCGTCTGGTGGCCGTGCACAAGCTGATCATCTTTTGTAAACCCGCTTTCAAGCAACAACCGGGTACTCGTCGGCGGTAAACCTGCCGCCTGTCTTTTGATTGAACGTTGCTGGAGCAAGTGCCCTTCATCGCCGGTGGTTGATCCGCCAGATAACTTCTGAGTAACTTTCGCCGAGGGGAAACCGTGTTGACGGTCAACGAGCGAAAGCTTACCAACTTAAGAACATTGGCTGCCGAAAACGTGCGCTGAGGATGGTGTCCGTATTAAAACCGTTTATCTTATGTTCAACGCTGGCCAGTTTGTTGCCGATGGCCCAGCATTTCGGAGAACAGCCGTAGGTTGGCCAGTCAAGAATCGGACTTGCTGTGCTGCCTGGGTACAACCTGTTTATTGCAGGAAAGGTCCACTTGCGTTCACTACCGAGAAAAGAATATGATGGGGGCTCTTGACGGATTTATAATTTTTCGCCACCAAATGATGTTGAACTCGGGGGTCATATTGCCGGTTGATTGCGGACGACATGCACAATTACAAAAGGAAACGTCTACGTCACCCTGCTGAAGCGTGACAAAAATGCAATTACAGCATGTCGTACCAATTGGAGAACAGAGGTAACACGCGGCTGACGAGTATTCAACTGCAATGCACCACAAAGCTCCGCTTCTTCTTTGACAGCTTGGCAGCGGGTTGACAGCAGTTTGACAGCGTGTTCATCGTGATGTGTTTTTGAAGGTCGTTTGAATGTAAGGTTGGACAGGTGAGAATTCTGTGGTATACCAGGCAGCTGTTTCCCTGGTACATCAAATATGTGGTCCAAAGAAAATTCTGCAACATACAATACCGGTGCACAAATGGATGTCTGGAATGCATTCTCAGTGACTCCATGCATAATGAATGTACTCAGGCAGGCTATAAAATGCAGAATCCTATTGAAAACATCAGTTAAAGGCCGGAATATCCATCGCAGCCAGCTGAGTGAAAAAGATTGCAGTGAAAAGTTTATACACTGAAGGTTTTTTTAGTGTACAGGAGCTACACACAATTGGTGTGCCTTTTCGTATTGGTGTTCTTAATAAATTTGTGGTGTCTTTTCCTTCCCGTAGTGCAGAATGAACGGGTTGAAGCTCCCACCCAGTCTGGTGTGGTTTAAAACTTTTTTTTCCTTGTCCTTTAGTTTCCTGTCTTTAAAAAACTGGGAATCCAGTAGAGAAATCAGAGACGGCAGAAAAGCGGAGCTGGCTCGTTTTCGCGCTACATTCGCAGATCTAGGGGCCGTGTTGATCGGGCAGCCGCAGCTGCAAGAGCTCGTGCCAGCTGAAGCGCTGCTCGCCTGGCGTAGCCAACGCTCCTGACACCAGCTCCGCTGTACATCGTTTAGTTGGCCCTTCGACAGTATCGCGCCACCGCAATTGGGTCAAAGGGCTCAACGCGTCGTTCTTTTCGTTTCTCACATTTCCAGTAACGAGAGATTGTTAAGATGATTCAAACGGCACGAGGAAACAGCGTTGCGGGAAAAATTATAGCCGATTTTGCACAGTGACTTGCTCCAGCGGTGAACAAGTGACCCGAAATGGCGGCACCAACTTACACATGCCGCGCTATGTACCGCGGACATGTGTGAATCGCGCCACCATAGGAGTAGCAACCTGAAGTCGAGTATGAAGCCATCCCAAGCAATGTAGTTGCCGTTGCGTATTGATGGAGAGATACGGCTACGAAATGCCGATGCACTTCAATAACAAGGAGTCCACGGTGATGCTACAGCAGCAATCCTGATCAATCAGACATGTAGTTGTACGCCGATCATCTGAAAAGCAAATAAAACACAATTACGTTACGTAAACTTCTGATGCTATCTCTGGTATGTCTGCAATGTCCACGTAGTATAATACCACATTTCTAACTTCTCTAAACATTATTTGTTAGTTGTGGTAACCATTGATAAACATTGAACAACGTGTTCACATTCCAAGGTGTGCTAAGGTGTAGCGCGGCTGAATACAAAGTCGCGGGTTTGATTCCCGGCCGCAACGGCCGCTTTTCTGCTGGAGGTGAAAAACAAAAACGCCCTTGTAGACGAGAGTTCGGCGCACGCTATAAATCCCCAGGTGGTCAAAATAATCCGCAGCCCTCCACTACGGCGTGCCTCATCGCATGCGTTGCATCGGCGCGTTAAACCATACAATGACCATGAAATTCAGATGTAGAGAATGGAAGCTCTATTAATTCATGATAAAAGATATCGCGCTAAGAATGACGAGGAATTTTAGGCCCACAAGCTTTCATAACGATTGTTTCAGTTGAAGAATGAAGTATTGCGTTGTTTTCCTCTACAACAACATTAGCCTTGAAGTGGAAGGTTAGGCATACGACAGGATCTGAACTATCTGACGGCTTGTTTAAAATGTTGGCCGCCCTTCTTTTTAAGCTTCAGTGTCACTTGCTGCATTTGAGCATGTTTAGACCTACTTCATAACACGTAGAACGCGAGCACACATGATTAGTGGCAGGGGTACACGTGTGCCATTTTCTAAATGATATACCAAGAGACTGAAGACGACTAATTTGACCACTGAAATCGCTACAAATTGCGTAGTATAAATAGTATACATGGATGTAAACTAAGCTAGGTCACCGCCATCTGCAATATAGAGTACGGAATATCACTATAACAATAACTGCACCCATATAACAATAACTGCACCAAAAAAAACGCCACCGACGAGAGCCGCCGGACTTCTCCAGCCAATTGCCGTCCAATCGAGGCCCTTCCAACAGATTGAAATGGACCTTCTTGGCCCGTTCCCTTCGTCTCGATCCGAGAACAAGTGGATTGTCGTAGCAACAGACTACATGACGCGCTACGCCGAGACCGCTGCTCTTCTGAGGGGGACTGTACAAGAAATCGCAGCATTCTTTATTAACCAAGTTGTGCTGCGACATGGAGCCCTGAAGTACTAATTATGAACCGCGGAACGGAATTCACTGCGGCGCTTATGCAAGGAATGTTACGCTAAAGAAACACAGATCACAGAAGAATAACGGCGTACCACCACCAAACGAATGGACTTACGGAACGTTTGAACAAGACGATTGCGGATGTGCTGTCAATTTACGTCGATGTTGTACTTAAGAGTTGGGACGAAGTCCTCACGTATAGCTCGTTTGCGTACAACACAGCGACACAGGAAACTACGCAGTTGACACCGTTCGAGCTTGTCTACGGAAGACGGTCAACTACGATGCTCGACGTCATGCTTTCGCACGTAGAAGACGATCACCTCAACGCCGACGTCCAGTCATACCTTCAACGTGTGAAGGAGGCCCGCCAGCTCACTCGAATTCCTATAATGGACCAGCAGCTGGTAGATGCCGGACGCTACAATGTCCGAAGCCGAGACGCCGAGTACAATTATGGGGATCGTGTGTGGGTTTGTACTCCATCCAACAACGCGAACTGAGTGAGAAGCTTGAAGGACGGTATTTCAGACCCTACCGGATTCGACAACGTACTGGCCACCTTACCTAGGAGGTGATCCCCGATGGTGATTCAGGAACATCACGACGACGCACAAGGCCCGAAGTCGTCCACGTGGTTCGCTTAAAACCTTTGTACGCACGATGAAGGACTTTTATTTTTTGTTTGTTCGGACTGTCGCCTATGTTAGAATCGGTTCGATGCACTGTTAGGGGGGTTAATGCCGAGAACCATGTATTGGGTTTGTTTATTTGTGTTTTGCTTTTGCCGCGGGGCTCCGCCGGTCTGTGTTATCGGTGTTGTCCTTGTACCAAGGAAGGCACGTGTTCCGTTTTTTTGGGCCGCTTGGGTTATCTCTTCTGATAGGGACAGCGTTCCGAAGTAACATGAACAGCCTAGAATATTCTTCGTTGATATACAGTGTTCTGGATACAATTCGACAATTCGAGAAACGCTTGCGCCGAGTAATAATTTCCCGCAGAGGGACTGTAGCGGCATTCGAATCGTTGAAGCTCGCTTTCGTACGTCACTTCGTTGACTGCTGCTTCGCCGCCTGTGTATCCGTTGAGTAGTTATGGGAGCACAAGTTCGCTCCAATAAATTGGTTTTTCTTGAAGACAACTGCGTCCTCTTTGGCTTCGTAAAAATATTATGTGCGGTACTGGCATATTATGGGAGCAAAGCAAGAAGCACTGGTGTATTTAACTTAAGGTTTTGCTTTTTTGAAATAATTGTTGCGTCACTGGCCCGTTTTTTTTACTTTTACTTGGCAGTGAAATTTTGATGGCGTCACAGGAGCGAGTGTTGTGGTTCACTTCTATTTTATATTTTTTGAAAAAGGGCAGAGAGAAACATTTTGTAGCATCTCCACTCCAGATATGATGGCGAAGGTGAGGAGTACGGGGTCTCGAAATGACAGCAAGTTGCGCCCCGAGTGGCATCCAATTTGCGCCCCGACCGTCATTAGATTTGAGCCTCGAGTTGCACCTTGATTTTCCCTAAATGAAATGGCAAATCACAGCTGAAATCTATTTTGGCTTAATTTTTGCGGGACGGTGGTGTGCGCACGGATGGACGCGGACGGACATTGGGAGGTCCCAAGGTACTCCGCACCTTTACAGGTGACGCAGTAAGCCGTTTGACTCTCGGGTACTAAAACTAAGTTGATTTTTTTGTTGACGATGTTGGCTTGTGTACAGTGTCTATGCGGCACAATCGTAGCCGCCGGACAGGTTGCATCTTCTTGAGGCGTGTGTGTGCCTGCCTGACTTTTAAAATGTGTTAGTGAATATACCGTTATTGTAGTTATGGTTGAAATTTAGGCTATTCGGGCTAGGTTTTATGCAATTTAGAGAAATAAAAGCCCCGGTCGTATCCCAATGGGCAAGTCGTCTGACACAAACTCTGTCTTGTCTACCAGACACAGTCTCGAATCTTGTCGGTGCCTGTGTGATTTTTTTGCGATTGCAAATGCTATGCACATGGAGGGCCACGAACATTGTGCGGTTCTAAGCTACACCGCACCTAAACAAAGTTGCAATAACTAAAATATCGCTATCGTTGCCGCTTCTTGATTCCGCCTGCTCTGCGGTCGAAACGTTTTCGGTGCTCGCGCTAAACTGAGTTGCAACTTTGCACGGTGGCTAAATCAAGGCGACGTCATCCCAGCGAGCATTTTCTTATGTCACACGTTGTACAAAAACAAAGCTACATCCGTCTACCCCTACGTAAAAATGTCATTCACTTTTTGTTAAAGACGGTAATTTGGACCACGCATTGTTCCCTAAATTCCGGTATAATTCCCAGTGAACTTTTTGTTACGGATGACAGTTTGTTGTTCTGGGGACACGAGTGCCTATAATTTACAACAATGACCGCCTAGACGTGTCAACCGTATGCTGGCGCACACGCTCGGCTTGCACCTTTACTCCGGCCACTTGGCCTGGTACATGGTACTTCCATTTTTTACCTCCTTCCAGTGGTGAATAATTTACCCGGGCTTGAGGCTGCATATTAAACCTTTCCTCTTTTATATTGGACAATAATGAAAGTTTCTCTTCGACACAGTAGAGCTTCAGTAAGCTTCTCTCATCCAAGGATACGCCCGGAAGGAACTTTTTATGCTTTCTTCAGAGCCAATAATTCTCCCACATTCGCAAATACCTGCATGTGCCTCCAATAATCTACTAACGACAAGCGGCGCCAGATTTTGAACTCGGCGCGAAGCTCACAAAAGATTCGCGATGGTGTTATACGTGTGTATACGACAAGCATTCGATGTACTAAGGCCAGTGTAATTAGAAACATAACGATTCCCGAAAAAGCAGACATTTTCTCCACATGTTCTCCATGTCGACTTTTACAGTATATACGAAGTAAATACCTTTTCATTCCCCCTCACGCCTGGTTCCGTAAGATAAAAGTAAATAAAATGTAAGTTACTTCGAGTACCTAACTTTGTTTACCTGATGTGAAGGCAAAACCGCCCGATCGTCAACCAGTCCTCCCATGCACCATTGTGTTTGGATCACTTCGTTCGATATTTTTTTCATATTTCGACGCAAATTGCTCTGATAGCGGGGGTGGCAGGAATGCCGGATGCAGCTTCTTTTCGTTCACGCATACCTATCCGAACCTCTCCCCCCACCACTTTCAGGTAATTTTCGTGATTTTTTGCACACAACCATAAAAACTGTTTTTTCTATTCTACGCATGAGCCCACCCGTTCATCTGGGAAAAGCACAATGCAAGCGCTCCAGAATGGTTCGCGCACTTGCCTGCTGCTGTGGCCACACAGGATTGAATCCCAACCAGCTTTGTCTGTTTTCCGAAATAAGTGCCAAACACCTATTGCTCCGGCTGATCGCCATAGCTAAAGTGTTACATGGTGTCCTGCCTCCACAGGAAGGCTTCGAAAAAATTACTGTTTGCCCTGGTTGCGATCGACGCTACGACCCTCGCGTTACAAGCTTACGCGTTACATGGTTTTCTTTTATTGCCAGCTTGGTTGCAGAACGAAACGCACTGTACAATATCAAATAAAAGCTCCAGCCACCAGTCGTCCTAGAACTTCTTAAACTGTGTTAGAACATTCACGCAAACGGTTCTCAGTTGGAAAGTTTTTTGTAGGGTGACCTTTGCGCTGCGCGGTTACAACGGAGGGTGCAGAAGCTAGGCTGCAAAAAGGGGAACGACTTATTTTACAATTACAAATTACCTACATCGCCACGAGTGACTTATTGTACGGGGGACACGCAACATGTACAGAACCGGGAAGACAAACGCATTTATACATTCATACACCTTTCCAAAAGTAGTTATTCATACTGGTTAAAAAACGAACAGCACATTGATCCTACACGGAAGAAAAAAAATTGTTGTTTTTTTGGCTAACCAATTCCTCTGACAACATATTCTAGTCGCCTACTATTCTTGGAAGAAAGATTTTTCAAGAATGTTTCTTCTGTAGGAAAATCCCAGCCCTTTTTGTGAAATATCATGACGTCATGATATACTGTTTTTTTTGTAGATACCGGTGTGATTTATTTATTTATTTATTTATTTTTGTTTATTCATTTACCCGCCGTGGTGGCTCAGTGGCTAAGGCGTTGCTCTGCTGAGAACGAGGTCGCGGGTTGAATTCCCGGCCGCGTCGGCCGCTTTTCTGATGGAGGCGAAAAGCAAAAACGCCCGTGTGTACGAGATTTCGGCGCACGTTGAAGATCCCCAGGTGGTCAAAATTAATCCGGAGCCCTCCACTACGGCGCGCCTCATCGCCTACGCTGCGTCGGCGCGATAAAACCTACAATCAAATCAAACATCAATTGTTTATTCATTTCAGCTACTCTCGTAGCCCATTAGGCATTATTGAGGGGAGTGGTACGAAACGAATGCACAAAACAAAATACAAAAATCACGAAACCTTTGCCATGAATTGCAAAAGAAAGTTGCCACAAATATACAACCCAGTTGTGTACCTAGAGTAAAAAAAACGTTCACTTTATATTGATTTGCCCGTGTAAAACGTAGCACTTGGGTAAAAACAAAAATTGACCTAATGAAACAAACCTAACAAAATACTCAATATTTCGAACAAACCACAAGGCAAAAACTTGAAACTTTGCGTGGCTTGTAGAAGTCAGGAAGTTGTTGCTAAAAATGTTCAACTTTGGTTTCAAACATCAAGGAAGACGGCAGTTGGTTCCAGACCGCTGATATTTTAGGGATGAATGAATTGACGTAGGAAGCAGTGAAACATTGATGCACGCCAGCATTTCGCAAATGATCTATGCAGGATGAGATGCAACTTGGCGGCGTGAATAATGCGTTCCTAAGTGAAGCAATAACCTCGTATATTTGTAAGAAAAGGCACATGCGCGAAATGTTTATGCACAATGAAAGGTTGGGAAGTGATAAGAAATTTTTCATGAGCGTTACGCTGAAAAACCTATCGTAGTTCCAAAGAGTAAAACGGGCTGCCTGGTTTTGCACTGCTAAAGGGTGTCGACGAGCGATTTAGAAAAAGGGTCCCAAACTGAAGCAGCGTTTTCGAGTTTGGTACGGATTAGGGATGTATACAGAAGTTTATTAAATACAGAAGTTCTGGAAATTTTTTTTGATATACCAAAGCTTGCGGTTAGCGCTAGCCGTGATAGTAGTGACGTGCTTATTTCAGGACAATTTTGATGTGAAAATGACGCCAAGATATATACGCTATTACCGATTGTAAAAGAAAATTGTTAATACAATAGGATGAACGGCCAGAGGATTCACAGCGGGAATAGTGCATTAATTTACATTTATTCAAAGTTACGGTCGTTTGCCACTGCGAGCACCAGTAAGACACTACATTAAGGTCTTTGTGCAGCAACAGAACATCGTTAGGGCCTTTTCTTTCATGGTATATATTACAGAATCATCCGTTAAAGGTTTTATTGGAGATGCTAGATTTATAGGCAGATTATCAATAAATATAAGAAAGAGTAACGGGCCAATCACAGAGCTTCGGGGAACACCGAAGGTTACACGAGCTGTTAAAGAGTTAGGGCAGTTAGCATGCACATTTTGGAAAAGAATATTGAAACAACACTTAATCCGCACTAATACATCACGGTTAATATTAAGACAATGCAATTTGTACAAAAGCAAGTGGTGAGACACTGTATCGAATGCCCTGCAAAAATCTAAAAATATAAAATCAACTTCAGAAGCGCGGTCAAGCACACAATGAATGTCGTTTTTAAATGTTACAAGTTCAGTTTCGCAGGAAAAGCTTTTTGGAAACCCATGTGGAGAAGGAATGAAAAAACAGAATGATTCAAGAACGTTTTCTAGGTGTGAAAATATGACATGTTCTAAGATGTACAGCAGATGCTGGCAAATAAAATTGGGTGGTAATTTCCTAATGAACTACGGGCCCCAAATTTATGGAGTGGAACCACCTTACTGATCTTCTGGTCGTTATGGAGATTTCCTCGTTCCAATGATTGGTTAAATATTTGAGTTAATATAATGGCTGAATAGGCCTTCGTGTTTTTAAGAAGTTTAGCATTAATATTTTCCGGACCACTCCAAGAGGATCTATTTAGGTCATCAATATAACGGCACTATGACATCAAAGTCAAGACTATTAGGATCCATTGGAAATATTGCATCATTTTCGTACTTGGGGAATGATCGGTTAGAAGCACTAAAAAAGACCTTCATAAATACATCGTTCAGCGTTTTAGCGCAAGCATTGCGGCGACTGATTTAGATTAGGATCAAAAAGAGATAAACATGAGCGGCCCGTCTCATTCACAGTGTTCCAAAATCTTTTGGGATCGTTTGATAAATCGACGGTAACCTGACATTGATGTTTTTTTCGCATTTTTTAAGGTGGTTTTAGACATCTCACTGGCCATCCGTAGGGCTAACCAGTGCTCGGATCTGTCAGAAAACTTGGCTTTTTTAAATATTTGTTTTTTTTTCTTTTGGGCAAGCCATTATAAAGCGCGAATATACCAAGGAAACTGGCGGTTATTCGTAATACCTTTGCGTGGAACATGTGATTCAATTAGTCTGTGAGGGATCTTTCGATAAATGCACCAACTATCATTTCCCGACCGTTTATCAAAGTCAACAAGAAAAGTATCCAGCAAGAGTTTTAAGCCATTGCTAATAGCGCGGAAATGTGCTTTAGCCTAATTATAGATGACCTTAGTCCTATATGGGGACTTACGGCATGGTAAGTTAAATAAAATATTCAGAAGGCTGTAATCGCTGATACCCCGTAGGTACGGTATGTCTGAATAAAAATCTATAGCGGTAGTTAGCAGCATGTCTGAAATATTGGACGTAGAATATGTTACTCTTGTTGGCTTTAAGTACCTTGCAATAATAAAAAATTCGAGCACAATTCTGTGAAGTTAGTTAATTCACAGGATTCGTTGCTAGTAGCGGAGGGGCAGGACCAAGTAATATAAAGAAATTCCTCGAAAAGAAATGTGAGACTATGAGGGAATTTGGTATGATTGGCGCCTAAGGTGTCGTGGAGGAAAGTACAAAACCCCACTGGCGTGGAAGGTTCCCGATAGCACACAAAAAGATCAGGTTTGTGAAGTTAACTCTTATTTCTACGTAAATAAACTCCAAATCACTCATATTTACTTAAAAACGAGGTAACCCATTTGCTACAGCAATCAAAACGCCACCACCACTCCTTTAGGACCGGTCATGGCAGAATATGCGGTAGTTCGTTGGCGAATAAGAGATTTCTTGATTATGCACAGGGTCGTTATCCACGTTTGAATTAAAACTACTATATCCGCTGCCGTAGTAGCGGCGGCGCAAGATATGGAACCACTATTGCGGACGAGACTGCGTATATTTGTAAAAGGAAGTGATATATCATCCAATTCCTGCACGCGCCGGTGACCACGGCCGGATACCTATGGCGACGATGAACTACCGCCGTTATCTCGGCCAGCAACGGTTTTTGATAGGACTTGATGCGGCAAAGTGTTACTTATGCGTTTTGACTTCGTTTGTTCATAATCAGTATGAGTTAACGCACAATACATGTAACATTTCTTTTTGAGAATGAGTTTATTGCAACGAAGGCTGAACTGATCGTCCAGTGAGGTTTGTTTAGGGAATTTGACCAGTTTTTATGTGCATGCCAGGTAGACAGTGAAAAATCTTCACTGACGGCTATGTCTAACTCCGTAAGTTGCGATTTGGCACGCAGAACCCGTTCTTTAGCTTTGAACTTGGAAAACTTTACGATTTTGGCTTATTTTTTGCGGGGTTGCTTCGCCGATCTTATGAGCGCGTAAAGTATCCGCGCCCGAAATGTTTAACGCCATTTTCTGGCGTATTACGTCCAAAACCTTTTCAGCTTATTGTTCCCATTTCTTATCTGGGGAGTCGGCTACGATAAAAAACGATTATCCCTGCGAGTTCTATCCTCAAGATCGCTCAAAGGGGCTCTACTTGGCTTCGTTTTGTTTTGTTAAACTTCTAGTTTTGTTTTTGTCTAAGGTCACGTCATCACGAAGTGATTCCAGAGATTCTACCATAGTTTTAACACAGAAAAGGCGTTCAGACATGCTAGTAACCTTTTATTTAGTTTTT
This sequence comes from Haemaphysalis longicornis, assembly GCF_048455015.1. Taxonomy (NCBI): domain Eukaryota; kingdom Metazoa; phylum Arthropoda; class Arachnida; order Ixodida; family Ixodidae; genus Haemaphysalis; species Haemaphysalis longicornis. The sequence goes on from NW_027526204.1 coordinate 33,862,454, forward strand.
CCTGGGTAATGCTGAGGCATTGAATGGAATTCAGCATGCGAAATTGGCCTTCTTCTATTTTCGATAAGCGTTCTTTAAGGAACCCACGCATGCCTTTACTGGCTCGCTATCGTTATTGCCTGGTGTTTCCTCCCGGCCTTGGGGTTGGGTCTGCGAGTTGTTGCGTGTTGTAGGAGCGCCTGGATATAGTTCGTCTCCAGACAACGACACTTCGATCACGCTCATACACTCATGCACATTTCCCAAGAGCAGTTGTGGGCATTGGAACGCAACAGGAAACAATTCATCTGAGCGTTTTGAATGTGCGTAACCAACCTGAAATACGCAGAAGCTGAACAAGTTTATCAGCTTCATTCTGGCGACGTTCCCATCCACACTGAACTGTTGTGGACGACGTTCAGCCCTTATAAAGGGCAGGTGCGTTGACGACGATGCCGATGCGAGGCGTGGTTGAACCGGAGCCACCAGGACATGCGCCAGTGTGGCTTCCGAATGGGCGATGGGGCGGGCGACGTTCCTAGATTGAACGAACTCGTGTCTTATAGAAGACAGGATACCGCAGGAACGAAGATAAGGAACCCCCTTGGCGCATGCGCTGAACACGGCGAAGAACTGAAATAAGCAGAAGTCGAACAAGTTTTTCAGCTTCATTCTGGCGACGTTCCCATGCCCATTGCAGTAAATGCAGTGGAAAAATTAAACCTTAACTTTTTAAGACTGGGCTGCAGTGGTTCCCAGCTCAGGGTAGAATGAATCGCAGAAATTCTAGGGTCGGGATTACGAGAACCAAAACGCGCGAGCCTGGTTTTTTGGCTTTTCTGGTCTTTTTATAAGATACTTTTGATGTGGGTTCTGCATTACACATGCATAATGAGGTATATATCGGAAATGCATAAAAACTTCTCCGCATTTCCCCGAGGGGAAGAATGTGAAAGTGCGAATCCACGAGTTCAATTTGCGCGGTTCGGTAAAGTTCGCGTAAGAGAGATCACACACACACACACAACTACAAAGAAAGAAAGATGCATTTATTCACAGACACCTTTTTGTGTTGTCGTTGTACTTGATTGCTAGAGCGAATCTCAGCTTTGAAATTTCGTGTCAGTACTCCTTTAAGCAGGTGCATTAGCCCTTCTCACGCCCGATTCTTGGCCAATCCCCCACGTGGGTATGTGCCATGTCAGCGGCCAGGCAGCGCGCGCCCATCTCCCCCCGTTGCCAAGGAAGACGAGGAGATTCCTGGCCAATCCCCCACGTGGGTATGTGCCATGTCAGCGGCCAGGCAGCGCGCTCCCATCTCCACGTGCGCGGACATCGCTGGTGGACGCAGGTTCAGGGTCGCTGAAGAAGTGCATTGCACTTAATATATGCTGTTTTTTTCACTTGTATGGATGCACCATTAAAGTTTCTTAGGATAAAGTATTGCATTCTACTGGCCTTTTTATTTATGTGCTCTACATGTATAATGAACTGGAGTGACTGAGATAATCTACACCGATGTATTTGTACTCCGTGATGTGACCGAGTATTTTATCTTAATATTCTACTCTTTTGCCGTACCCTGAACTAACCTAACGGATTTGCCCCTCCCCTGTCTTTAAACTCCCATCGCTTACCCCCTCCCGACACTTGCAGTCCTGTGTACCTCCCCCCTTCTGTTGTAACTTCTTGTTTGGTATATTGCTCTTCCTACATTCCACTCTCTTCCCTACTTTTCTTCTACCACAACTCCAGACGCTCCTTCGTCAACTCTATGGTCCTGAAGTTGCGGCTCTCCCTCATACCATATCCTAAAGCTTCGTCAACAACGTTTCCCCATCATCCCGCCACGCTCGTGTCTCTGTGCAGTCTATTCAGTGACTTATGCACCCTCTCGCGGGTATTTGCTGTAACAACACGAGTTGGATACTGGAACTAGTCAAGAAAGGGCGCAACAGCCCGTAAAAAATAGAAAGTAATTCGAGGATACCGTTTAAGAGGGAAATATTGGGCTTGCAGAAATACTAGGATTTAAAAGTAATACAGAGCTATCTAACATCAAGAACGTCGAGGCGTCTGCAAGAACATGAGAATTTTGGTGGACCAAAAGCATTCAGGAGAACATTGACTAGGACAGCTACCACCTCTAACAGAAAATTCTTTTTTTTGCGAGAGTTTGCCTTATGGCATAACAGTTATATATACAACATCACACTTGTGTCACGCAGAAACGTAAGCATAGACCGGTACTTAGGGCCCCAGATCCACCGCTGTATATAAGGGGGTCTCCCAGGATGGAGCCCTTTGACCCGGCGGTGTTGCAGGCGAGAGGTTTGAAGGGCAGGGCAGGTCTATAGAAGGTGGCTCGTGTCGGCTTCGGACTCAGGGACCGTACAAAAGGGACAGCTGTCCGCAAACGGTGAATGATTCGGCTACAAGCCGAAGCTGGGCTTTGGCTTGTAGCGGTGAAATTGGTGTTATGCGAGGGAGGCCAGTAATGGTGCGCATGGCGGCCCTGTTGGTGGCCTCAAGCCGAGCCCAGTCCGCTTGCATCATGTGCTGGAACTGTGCCTGATACACAAGCCGTGGATGTAGTACGGCGCGCACTAGGAGACGGGCAATCGTCCACCAGGCCCCGCCAGACTTCTGCGAGATGTGGCGAACGAGGTGGAGCATCTGTCCAGCTTTCTGTCGAGCAGATCGTAGCCACTGAGCTGGTGGCCATGAACGATATTTCTAGTCCTAGGACCCGAAGTCGGTCAACCATAGGGATGTCGTTCCCATTCAGTTGCACTGAAATGGGAGACACAGCGAGGAGGCGGCGGCCCCAAGTGTTGGCCACGGGAAGTAAAGCAGTCTTCTCTGGCGAGATTGTGAGGCCCGCATACTCGCACCACCTCTGGCAGTCTCTTAGTGCTTGCTGGAGGCACTCGGCTTGTCGTGAGAGGTCTGGAAGCAGTCATTTTGCTCCTGCACTAAGAACAGCGCATGTATTAACCGAAGAGTATAAGTAATATATTCATTACATAATTGTAAGATGCCACTACATTATCCCGTTACAGATGTGTAATATGCAGGTCCCGTTGGAAAGACGCCACTAGCAATAAATCAAAACACCATTAAATTATTGCTCCAAAATTGAGAGCTTTCACATTTAAAGAAACTCTATTATTTTAAATTTTTACTGCGGCGGCCCCTGTCACAAAATTGATGCTTACACTAACCCCTACAATGATCACTTTGTGCACATGTTGAGAAATAATTAATAAGTAATTTCCCCATAACCCCTCAATGACGGACGGTGTTGGAGACTCAGGACCCCTAATTTCCTTGTTTGTGCTGCTTGTGTAATTTATCATTGCCCTTTAATGTGTGCTACCCTGCAGCAAGCTAACCTACGCGGAAACAGCGTTAACAGGTAACCTGGATTTAACTAACATCAATGAAACAAATTCCTGGATTTAACGAACTTTTGCTATTCTCTATTGCCGCTCCCATTATAGGCCATGCATTTGCGCCGTCTATGTAAGAAAGCAAAGCGGCGGGTTACATCCATATAACGAAGCCGGACATCTGATCAGTCCTTATGTTTTCACATTTTACTGAAAAGTAAACCCGAGAAATTAACTAAAATAAAGAATCCCAGCAGTACTGTAGGCAGGCAGCCTCAACGAAAACATCTATATTCACCTTAAAGCAAAATTTATCACGATTATTAACCAGTAACTAACGTAGAAGGTGAAGATTTTGACAGAGCAAGTGCCACTTCCCAGGGATGCTACGATAAACGTCCATACGTCGATTGGTATTTGTCTTGAGGAGTTACGGGTAAGAGGGGCGTCTCACCCGTTTCGAGATCTCTTTTGCAATGTCGAGTGTATTGGGCACGGGTCATCAAGCAGCACCTGATTCATCGGCCTGTTAAGCTGTAACGTGCACATGGTGAACGGCAAAAAAGGTTCGAATTTTACACGCAGTTTTCTTTCTGTGCGCGTCACACAACTCGTTATGGCATGTTTCTTGCTGGATTCTACATAAATGGCTACACACGTTTGTGTCATTCGGGCACTCGGTGAGTGAATCAATTTTTGGGGGCGACGCTGTTTGACTGTTGTGGGTGTTCGCAGCAGAATACCCTGCTTATTTGGGGAGTGTTTGCAAATCTGCATCCGGTATGAGAACCTGCGAAAGGCTTCATACCAATACAGTGCACTGATTCAGTAAATCTGCAATTCGAGTGGTCTGTCAATACTGGAGGGCTTTTATTTCGGCATTCGGCCTAAACTTGTCTGTTTGTTCGTTCATCCAATAATTTTCAGAATTTTCGCGTGAAATTGGCAGCACACCAGCCTGCTTATTAACAAGCCACAGCCTCTGGTTCAACCGGCCGCAAAAATCCGGCTGCCTTAACTACTACTCTTTTGCGGCACTACCGTTGACCGTTGTTGTCATTTAGGAAGAGATGGACTTCCGAAGAGAAGGTGATTAGTTCTTGCGCAGTGTGACTAGCATCTGATTGTATCAAAAATTTTGAACGCTACAGACCAGCTTCTTTTCTTGTTTACTGGAAATTTGTTTTCAAACGTATCACTTGAGAAACACCTTGGGAATAATTGGGCTGCTTAAGGGAAAGTGAGCAATCTAATAACGCAGCTCAGAATCAGGTTGCCACGGCGGAGGCGAGTTTGAGATTTGGTATACATAAATCGAAATATTGAAAATATTAGTCAAACAGGCCTTGGCGTGTACCGTTCGGTTGGGACAGCTGTGTACCATTGGCGTGTACCGTTCGCTTGCTGGCCGTATGGTATTTACGGCCTGATTTTGGGAGGAGGGTTAAAACATTTACAATGTTCAAACTGTTCACGAGCTTTCCAGGCCCTGCATTAGGCCGGCAGTCGCGTTCGGGCATCTCATGACGGCATTCCAGGCTCGCTTAAAAATAAAAGGTTACCTAGATAAGTGAAATATTTCTAGGAAATCTTTAAAATACCTGTCAGTTAAATCCACTGCCTTGCCTGCTGACGCCGCCAGCCTAACTCATCTGTCGTTCAGAGAAAAGCAAAGTAATCTCTAAATCTTACCCCTACAGTAACGCCAGGCAGCTACGCAGCCTAGTAGAATGCTTGTAACTCGTAGCGTGCTTTCAGCCATCAAGGTAATTTTAAATTGAGCTCGCTTAAGTTGAAAAACAAATAGGCTAACATTGTTCAAGGTTGAATACCTGTAACATCAAAGGGCTCACGTGTTACCTTTGGAAAAATATTACTAAATTTTTAGGGGAGCTCTGTTCGGCCACCCCCATAACATCTATTTCGGTAAACTAGCCATCCCTCCATACCAAACAGGGTACGCACAAAGAAATACGGCACATTTGTTTAATAGAGAATAAAAGTGTGTCGAACGTTGAATGTCGCTGTCGAGAATGCGAACATTGAAAGCCCTATCCAGACAACGAGCGGATATCAGTTGGGTGGCCGGTTTTATGTCATGTTACTTTGCGAACACCATAGAAATAACGGAACTTTCCACTAAACGCAGTAATGCAAAAATCCACAATATTTCCACTAAATGCAAAAATCCACAATATTTTCCAAATACATGTAATCTTTAAAGTTATTAGCAGTTATTTTTTCCTACCGCATCACACAAAATTTTATGAAAAATCAGCCCGTAGGACGCAGATATGAGAACCATTTTCCAAATATATTTCCAGTGAATAAACTCGCGTAAATGAAGCTAGAGTAATCGCAACATGGACTTGAAACACCACACTTCAATTTGTGCTAGTAATCCCGCAATATATGCAAATGTCTTAGCGTCCCTTTAATTAAGTACCCCTGTCCACGCTTTTATCAACAACTGTAAAAAAACCCTTTTACGTGCATTCAGCATTCCGGACATACACTTATGTCACCTGGTCGACCATCAACAAGACAGTAATGGCTTGTTTAGTTCGACTCTGGGTTAGTGTCAGTTCGAGTTCCTTGACTTCTTATGCTACGCTAAGTAGGATTTATTGCAATAAAGATATTTTTTAAATTAGGAGCATTTCGTAGGCTCACCTTGTCCTGCGTCGTTGATGGCGGCGCCGTCCACACGCTCAATGCGCATGCGCAACTCTCCTCCTTACACCCACAGCTCCGAGATACTACACTATAAAAAAGAAATAGTTAGCGGCGCCCGGTTTCGATCCCACGACTATCTTCCCACTACGCTACAAATCAGGGACAGGAGCAAGTGCTACGAACGCGCCTTATGTCCTTTACTCATTAAAACTACCTCAAGAAGCTACTGATACAACGAAGGCACGCGAAGCTGAACGTCAACGGAAACGACGAACTCAAAACGTTAGAGGGGGATGCGGAATTTCCCGTGGGAAAGCTGTGGCGGGAAGCGCCACGTGCCTTGCAGCTCAAGCTGCCTCGTCCACAGCGCCTCAGATGCTGATTGTGGTAGGATGCCCTTAGGGATTGGCCAACCAAAGAATCCATCACGAGATAGGTTCGCGTTCAACCACCGTCGTCATCTTCCCGTAGGGGAACCGCCTAAGAAGAAGAACGAGTAGGCAAAGCTGCGAAGAGGAGGGCGTGTACATTGCTCTCAGCCGGTGCACCAATGTCAACAACCTTTACCTCACCAAAGCTGACGGAGACTACCGATTCTACCACAGAGACAAACATCGACAAGAACATGATGAATGAGTTTCGGCCCCTCGAGAACCACCGCCTACTCACCGTAACACAACAGCACTTGCGTGCCTTTGCCACCGGTGTGGACCCGGACGCGGAATTCTCTCTGGCGCTAGTAAAAACCAGATCACTCAACATTACGGCAACACAATGGAACCACACGGAACCGCCACGATGCTTCTCATCCTCATCAGGGTTCCAGACGGGAAGATGGTGTAATTTTTCTCGACGTGACAGGGTGTAAAGTTTTATTATTCAAACAACTTAGGAGCGGCACTTTTGCACAGTCATTTGAGGATCACCTCTGCTTGCAGTTTATCGTAAAGAGATTGTGCGATCGTATCAAAGTAAAAAAATGGTACTTGCGTGAGAGGACCGTACGTAGCGCTACACGGAAAGGAAATTGGCTCTCTCAATGGGGAGTGGCTTCCAGCCTAGTCAATTCAATGTCCTGTGTCTTACGACGTAAGATTCTCGTGATATTAATTTGGGCTGCGAATTTTCATTGCTTTATATTGTTTGTGTTTTGTAGTTTAAAACGACGCCTTGTTTACATACTTAAAGTAGTGCCTTTCTCAATGGTGCTGAGTAGGAAGTTAGTGCTTCTGCCCGTCAAGTCTTTCGGTGATCCTGTTTTTTGGCCTGCACAAAGTTATGAATGAATAATACCAAGAACTACAAAAACACACTTGGCTAAGCAAAAAAACGTTAACTTGACGAGTTCAAAATTAGGGTCGTGGCGTTCCAAAGACGCATCAGTTAATTTCCGACGCATGACATAACGTAGCTCTCAGTGAAGAATCATGCACAATTGCAAAAGCCGCGTGACCTCCGCGAGGTATTCTTTTTTATCAGTTGGGTTAATTTCAAGCACGGCTGTCGTTGGATGAATAGGTTGCACACCTTCTGAATATTTCGATTTATTAGAGAATACTAGCTGCTCATAATAACGTGCCGTTTTTTATGGCTTCTGAATGTGTAACAATGTCATGTTGGACATACATATTCTTCCTCACGTTGTTACTAACAGCTTCATCACATACTGAGTACGTGATCCTCTGTTTTGCTTTAGGTTAGCGTTATTTTTCTGATGTTCTGAAGTACGTCCACGTGTTACTCGTATCGCCATAAATACGAAGGCTTTCCAGAAATGGTATTTGCTTAAGGAAGCATCACGGTAATCAAAAAAGTGGATACTGAAAGTCATATTTCCCATTACACCACTTCTTCTTTATCAAAAAAGCGGAAAACCATCAGCCTTTTTTGTGTCAGCTTTGTTCTGTCTGTCTGCGTTGCATGTCTCGAAACCATAGACCTTGACATCCAAATAAAAAAAGAAGTTTTAATTGGTCTGCGTTCCGTAATCTAAAATACCGCCGAAATGATAGAGGGCGACAGTACCCACAACATATTTCTCGTCCTTTATAAGGTCACTCGTATAATAGTTTCATGCTCGGGAAAAACAAAGCATCGTTCCTGATAAAACGTTGAATACGATACGGGAGTGTTTTGAAGGCGTAATTGGGTTGTCAAAAAATGACACCAGCAAGAAATCACGTGATTGGAGTACGTGCCGCTGATTGGAGGAATTCACTTTAAAAGCCCCGTGCAAAATCACTCCGCGGCATTCGTGGGTGCTCAGCTGTTCAACTTCGAAAACTCCGGCGGAGCAACACAGTGCTGTGGTAAGCCCGCCCAACCTTCTTTTTCGTGGCTGTGAGGTAGTTCTGAGGGCAAAGTTTTTTGTGATCGGTGTAGCTAGTACTGCTGCTTATCCCGAAACTGCCCTTGAAGTGGACCAAATGCGTGGAGAAATTATGAACCACCCTTACAATATTTAACATTTTACTTGTTAACATAGCTTGAGGTACTTAGAACGGACGCAATACATTTCTTTTCTTCTTTGTAAAACAATCGCTTCCAAAAAACGTATACTGCTTGCGGTGCTAAATAGGCATTCGTTTTATTTAATACAGCAGTAAAGAGGAGTTCACTCACATCCTATTGTTTTTTAGATGCACACACAAATTTGTAAGAATAAAATACTCATTCTTTACTTGTTGACATTGATCCAAAACATAAAATATTTGCGATTTTATGCTTTTTACGTGTTCTAAATTTCGAGTACACTTCTCTGTTCACTCGAACTTATTCATTTCAGCTGGGCGACTTATGCCTGTCTGTTTTTACACGCAGATTTCTTCTTTCGCCATGGGTTTCTTCGCACCGGTAAGAAAGTATTTCAACAACTTTAGTTTTATATGTTTTTCCCGTATGTTGTTCTCAGTAGTACTATTCTCAATAGAAACCAAAATTCTGCAGTTTCCATATTATTGGATGAACGTTATGGTAAATATATTAATAGGCATACCCACGGGGACAGCTTAGGAGAAAAAAATAGGCAGCTCAAAATATCATTTCTTAACAAAAGGCAGTTGTCGTAATTGGTTGAGTTTTAGTGCCACTCTGTTAACCTGCATTGCTAGCGCCAACTTCTTTAACTACACCGCACTTACTCGCGCTTTGCACCAGAGAACAGCTTTACACTACCAGGTCTGTTACACGCCGGAGACGCCATGATGCAACATTCGCATGCTTTTCATCAGCCACCGGATTTCTGGTTGTGTTCAGGACTGAAATCCACTTTAAAAAAAATTCTTCGCACGATACGGGTGCTTTAATATTTCAGAGCGGTTTTCGGCAGGTATTAATCACAATCTACTTTTAACTGCTTTATTGTATATTTATAAATAAGAAGTACTCGTTGAAAAAATTGTGACTTTTTGTGTCACCTTGCATATTATTGGCCTATTTTATATAGAGCTGGTTACGGATCGTAGTCAAATGCTGTTACTTGTGTTTAAGGTAGCATAAGAAGAAAACAAGCAAACTCAAAGATCTCTCCCAAGCTCTTAGGAAACAATGCATTCAAATGCCACCATTATTGGGCGGTTTGAAAAAGTAAATGTTTTATTGCCAGTTTTGAAGCGCATAGGAAAATGGCGTTGGTCTTCGATAGTTAGCAATATGCTGCTGATGGAAAAAAAGCAGGTTGATTATGGCAATCATCCAACAGGGAAGCCGATCTCTGCAAAAAAGCATGATAATATACGTTACGTGATAAAGTGCATTGGGAGGTTTCATTTATGAACCTTCAGTTTTCAAATCGGTCGCTCGGTGTCGAGATTTCTTGCATTAAGGTGGTTTCGCACTTGCGTGCAGAGGTCAGTAGCGGCCCGAGAGTGGCTGCTAATGCTTTAACTATCGGTAGTTTTCTCCTGATACTTTTCGCTGTGTTTCGTTAACATTTTCAAAACAAACATAATTGCACCAACGCATGTTCGTGTATTTCAAAGACATAGCGGCATTTTCACAAGCTTGTTTTTCAAAACAGAACCAACGGTGTTTTAATCAACGGAAGCAGTTTTAATATTGCCAGCGTGCTGAACTATATATAAAGTGAAAAACATATTGTGAGTTTAATTCGAAAAGTTTGCGACAATTTCGAATTACTTACATGAGACGATTGGGAAACTATATATCTATCTAATGCTCCCAAGTTTCCATTGGTATAGAACATTTTTTTAACCACTGTCATATAAATATTTTTGTTAGAAGCAGGAGGCAGAGCATTGTCATTTATTTAAACACATTTTTAGCCAGGTCGCCATTGAGTACAAATTTTCACAAATATATAGAAAAAAAAGAGCGAGCATCGGAGTGATGCCCGTAGCAACAGATATGGAAAAACCGATTTTCACTAAATATTCCTTGAACCATACAGAAAAACAAAATACGGAAAAAAGCAATGCTCCGACTTCATTACTTGGCGAAATCAACGTCCAAATTTAATGTTGCAATTGCACAACTGAACAACTGGGCAGTTTAAATTTTGTGTCACTAGATTCAGCGAATATTCTATAAAAAATGAGATTGCATTCAAAGCACGGTGTTTAAATTGAAAACAAAAACAATAGTAGTTTATGGAACGCCCTGTCATCATAAGAAAAATATTACCTGTTGTGAGCGTGAGTGAACTCTGTTAGTAAGGTTGCTGAACAAGCCAATGGCTAGGAGTGGAGGGCAAGAGGATGTATATAACTTTACAGAGGGGAGAAATTAGCTTCTGGTTTTACAAACAGGCCTAGTTATTCTAAACACATTTTAAAAACAGGATTTTGTTTCAAGGCCAACTGAGTGAACAAATTATGCATATTCTACAGTGAAATATTTAGGCATAGAAGCATTAATTATATTTATTGCCAATAGGTTGCAGTGGCGACTACCATATTGCTATATGTAGCGGAAGCTTTTTGCACACATAGCCAGTCAAACAAAAGAAACCCATAAAGACTGGGGGCTAAATATTTGATATGGGCGGGTGAAAAATATGGCCCACAAGCAAGGTCTGAGAGGCATGCCTTACTGGCCTAATCTATGAAGCAAAACATAAGTACTTTTGGGCACGTTATGATTTTTGCCAAAACACTTGATCAGATCATATTATGTAAGCGGCATTTTAGAGGAATATTTGGAATACAACACTTATAAAGGCTACTTTTGGCATGACCAGGACTAATTTTGTTTGGCTATAGATTTTCAGATACCATATGGCGGCCATCACTGTTTTCGTGGCACTAATGGCCGGAGAGACTTTGGCTGGCGGATGTTACGGCCGAACGGTGAGAATATAAACAGTTCTTCTACACCTGTGCACAGCCTCATAAACACACGACCACACATACACACAAACACATACACATACACACACACTGACCCGTGCATTTATGCACCCACACGCACGCACACACCAACGCGTACGCACCCACATCCGCAGAAACACGCGCCAGCGCGCTCGTGAATGTGTACTCAATTCATTTTGTCATCAGGTAAAGGCGCCTCCGGAAGTCGGTACATAAATACATTAAATTCCTATTGGCAATGTGTCCGGCTTCTAGTAATAGTAGTTTTACAAGTATGTTCCAAATATTACACAATACATGCTACACATACTAGAAGATCTAGGTTGTATTTTAAAAGCTACTTTATTAATATAAGCTTGCATTGTCTCAATAAAGGCAATTTTTTCGCAAAATTATAACACTAAATTGGACCTGTACAGCTCTAATTTGGCTCCGAGAGTGTCATAAAATGGCTGAAGTAGAGTAATCAGGTTTGCAGAAGGAAGCCAGTGACATCCTCAATATTGTAGTGAACTCTTGCGGGTACGTCAACACAGCAAAACGAAAAGACAAGACTGACGCATTCACAGAGAAATATGCTGAAATTGTGCACTGGTGGTGTTTTGAACCTCGGTCATGGTAATATGTTTTTAAAATAAAGCAATAAATGCTCGGAGATTGTCAATTTGAAAAATAGAGGAAAATCGTTCACGATAAACGAATTGACAAAAATGTACTTCTCCGATCGTATAAAAGTCAGGAATATGGTGTCGTGCAAGCAATAATGATGAGACCTTTACACAAAATAATTCCGGGTGCACTGTGCTAGAGAAAGGCCTTTGATGTGACCGTACAATGCGTTTATGGGAAAGGGGTCTTACAAAATTTAAATGTATTATATTTCTTTTAACTGCAAAGTGCGAAATACAATGCCAGAGGGTACGGAGGGAAAAAAATTACTCAATGCAGTTTGAGCCCCACTGACGCCCTACATAAGACAACCGCAGTTATCTAGCACGCTGAAACAAAACGACCACTATATTTCAACATTTTTATAGAATAGTAATTTTAACATTACGGATGCAGTTTATAATAAACAGGGACGCAACCTTTCGCAATGAAAACTTATACCAAGCAAAGCTTGGTAAATGTAGTAACTTGTAAATAAAGTACATCAAAACCCTCAGCGTTGACTAAAGTTTTTTACAGCAGTACCTCCGGTATTTATTTCTTCGCATTTGTTGTTATTGAAACATCATTATCTAAAAGTGTGTTTAAACGCCTTGGCAAGTTGCAGAAAACATAGTGGTAACAATGATTTCTCCGACAGAATGGTAAACACCAAAATATAGGATGGTGTACAATGAGATCTGGTTTATGACCAACAAGCCAAAAAGAGAGTGACATTTCCCTGACTAAAGGAGCGCTGAACATTGGAAGTAGTCTGAACCCTTAGAGGGAAGTCATATTACGAATAAAGCACTAACCTTCAAGACGTTGCGTCAAACTGCCTTAGTTGCTGTTCTAAATAGGAAAGACCGCGCGCACACTCCGTGACTGAACGTCATTTATTATTTATTTAGTTATTTATTATTTATTTATTATACCCTCAGGGCCAGAGGCAATAAAGAGGGGAGTGGGTTACAGAAACAAAGCAATAACACATGAGAATACAGCAACTATGGTAACAAAACAAATTACCCTGGTTATACAATATTAACTAACGCATTGTGAAATCAACGGTTATCATAATGTACACGACACTTGGGGGAAAGCGGTTCCAATCACGTGATGTTCTGAGGATGAACGATTCGGAAAAATGTCGCGTGCTGCTATGTTCGATGCCAACTTTGTGAGCGTGATCGATTCGCCGAGAAATGTATTGCGGCTGATTAATGAGTTGGTTGTGTAAGGTGGGATGATGGTATAATTTGTGAAACAGTGTAAGACAAAAAGTGGTACGACGGGAAGCTAAAGATGGAAGCCCGATGATGGATTTCATAGACGAGATGCTTGCAATAGGTTATAGTTGTAGTGAATGAAGCGAACAGAGTTATTTTGTACCATTTCAAGAGCAGTAATTAGATTATCGCGGCAGGGGTCCCAGACTGGCGTAGCATACTCGAGTTTTGACCTGATTAGTGTTTTATAAAGCAAAAGTTTCAATGAGGATGGAGATTTTGAGAAGTTTCGGCGCAGATAACCCGACATGCGGTTAGCTTTGCTGATGATATGTTCTATGTGGAGCATCCAATTTAGGTTAGCAGAAATGTGGACACCAAGGTATTTATAAGAATTGACGGGCTCTAATGAAACGTTGTTCAAATAGTACACAGGGGGGCTGTTTGTACTCTGTGATATGCGCATGACTTTACATTTAAACGCGTTTAGTTCGATAAGCCATTCATTACACCAGTTAGTTACCTTGTCGAGATCGGACTGAAGTAGGTTAGTGTCCCTCTCAGTGTTAATTTTGCGAAAGATAACACAATCATCTGCAGATATTTGGATGTTTGAAGATACGAGAGACGGCAGGTCGTTAATGTAAATAAGAAAGAGGAGAGGACCTAAAACTGATCCCTGGGGAACTCCAGAAGAAACGGGGCACACAGAAGAATTGCAGTTGTTAGCAGCAACGAATTGTGATCGGTTAAGAAGGAAATACTCAATTCACTTAAGCACGGTAAGGTCAAGTTTAAGTCGGTTTAGCTTAAAAAGTAAACGTCGGTGACATACCTTATCAAATGCTTTGGAAAAATAAAAAAAATGCAATCAGCTTGAGCAGATATATCTAAAATACGATGTAACTGGTGAGTAAACGATATAAGTTGAGTCTCACACGAAAAAGATTTTCAAACGTCATGTTGCACTGATGAAAAAAATAGGTTAGATTCAAGAAAATTTACAAGGTTGGTGAAAATGATGTGTTCAAGCAATTTACAACATGTACTTGTTAAAGAAATGGGGTGGTAATTCAATGGAAAGATGTAGTTCCCGATTTCTGTAATGGAGCCACCTTCCCTATTTTCGATTGAGCAGGAAGAGTAGATCTATTTAATGATTGCTGAAAAATTTTCGTTAGAGTATTTGGACAAAATGAAATGGTATTTTTTAGAAACTCTGCATCAATAAGGTCGTGTCAAGGAGATGAATGGTATTTTAATTTATCAATCAATAAAGCGACACCAGGTGCTTCGACCAGCACCGGAGTCATTGTAATGTAAACAAAGGAAGCTGCAGTGGGGAACACAATTTGAGAAGTTGTAGAGACGTTTGTGAAAAATGAGTGATTCAACACAGATGCACATTGGTGAGATGGAATGATATCGCCTGATGAATCCTCTAAGACTATGTTATCCTCACGTGGCGGGTTAACTAATTTCCAGAATTTCCTCACGTTAGTGTCCAGTGTGGATGCGAGGGTTACCGACAAAAAGTAATGTTTGGCAGTTTTAAGCGCTGATACGTAAACGTCGGAAGAGGTCTTATAGGCAGCCCAACGAGACTCACTAGGAGACCGCCGTGCTGATCGAAAAAGGCGTTCTTTCTTATTAGACAGACGTTTCAAATGAGAGTTATACCATGGTGCTAACGAATTACCAGTGATGGTATGTTGCGGAATATATTTATCTGTTAGTTCATGCACTTTAGAGGCAAACAGATCCCAGTTTGAACAGAGCGTTCGTCAAAACCTTTCAAGTAAATGTCAACGAAGGATGATAGTTCTCGGTTCATTGCATCAAAATGCGCTTTTTTGTAGTCGCGTATGGTTTTTACTTGTTTTGTATTTTTCCGCAATGACATCTTAATTGAAAAGCTGAGTAGGGAGTGATCACTAATTCCTGGCAAAAACCTGATAGGCGAAGCAAAATCGGCACGTGTTGTCAAAATTAAATCAAGAGTGTTAGCAGAACTGGATGATATTCTGGTGGCGTTCGTTACTAATTGAGAGAGGGAAAAGGTAGAACAAAAATTCAAAAATTCTTCAGCTTGTGCAGAAAAGGGGGACAACGAGACCGGCTGAGGATTCCAAAGTATGTTGGGAAAACTGAAATCACCCAGCAAAAATAATGGATAGGAAGGAAAACGTGTGGCAACAGTGTTAACAGCGTCGTGTAGTTCACTTACAAATAAAGTGGATGAAGATGGTGGGCGATAGCATGCTCCTAAAACCAGTTTTTCGTGACCGAGGTTGATTGTAGCCCAAATTATTTCAAGAGCGCAGTTAATTTGAACACATGATGAAGGGATTTCTTTTGATATGGCTAGCAGTCCTGTCACACCGATATAAAGCATACCGATGGGCGTCTTGAAAAATTTCGAAATCGTGCACGTGTGCGTGAAGCCAAGTTTCAGTTAGGACAATAATATGGGCGGTAAAGTGTCTATTGCGGATGACAAAAAGCCGTGTTTGTTAAGTACGCTTCTGACATTGGTGAAAATGACTGATACTTCTTCTAATAATGATGGTCCTCTGACCCTCACGTGTCGCTATGAAGTGTTTTGTGGCGGATCATCGTTATTGCTGGCCACTTCATGTGATCGTTCTACTTCTTCAACTCTGTCGGAGTGAGGGTTGTACATGTAGCATTTGTTATTCAAAAACAGCTTATTGTACCGGAGTAGGAAGCGTGGCGAGTCTGGCTGGCTGTTTGCAAAATCAAAAAGTTTTTGCCGAAGCATGCGCGTCACTTGAGAAAAGTCTTCGCTGATGACAACATCTTTAAGTTTGAATTCACTGCACAAAGACAGAAGTTTATCTTTTATTTTCGAGTTCGTGAATTTGGCAATGATAGGACGACATTTGTTTTGAGTGAAGAATCCTAATCTGTGTGCGCGATGGATGGAATCTGGCATGAAGGTATTAAGAACAGAAGTAACAAATGTGTTTAGTTTTGTTTCTGTTTTTTTCCCACGTCTCTTTCGAGTCCGGAATGCCTCGAATGATAAGATTGTCTCTGCGGTATCTGTCCTCAAGTTCATCCACGCAGGACTGTAACGCGCTGTTTTGTGTAGTTAATTCCTCGATAGCTTCCTAAGTTTTTGTTAATTCGTTGTCATGTCTGTCTAAGACCTTAGTTTTTTCTTCCAAATCATGTAGTCTTTTTAGGATGCCAGTGACTTTCGATTCTATATTTTTTTTGCCATTTTGTATGGCCTTAATGTCGGCAGCTAGGTCAGAGTGATTTTTTGATGCTTGAAGTGAACGAGCATGAACGTGTTTTAGTAGATGAAACAAAACGGTCATTTGTTCAGCGGGGTTCTCTGGCAATGAATCAAGTTCTAGCAAGGCCTCAGAACGAGTTGTAGGCCCTGGATTCGACTCAATATCGCCAGCGCGTAACAAAAGAAGGGCAGTAGAAATACATTCATCAATACTTTCACACACTACCCGTGGGCACGGGAACAGCAAAAGGCACCGATCGCTGGAGCGCTTCGCATAGAGCGAAAACTTTGTACACACCTACACAGGGAAAAGACGAGGATCAGGTGCCATGCCGTAACCGCTGCTCCCGTGCCCACTGAAGGTGTAGGCGGTCGGGCGGCTTGTTAAATCCGGGCTTGGGTAGGATGTCTCTGTCGATGGGTATGGTTGTTGATTGCAGCGCACTGTAGGAACAGTCGCATTGGTGATGGGGGTGTTTTCCGTGTTGTCGCCGTAGAATCTTGCTATCGGAAACAGCACGGGGTGGCAAGGTGATGAGGGCGATAGCCACGTGGCGACGAGCGCAAGCATAGCCTGCACAGGGAAAAGACAAAGATCAGGCGCCATGCCGTAACCGCTGCTCCCGTGCCCACTGAAGGTGTAGGCGGTCGGGCGGCTTGTTAAATCCGGGCTTGGGTAGGATGTCTCTGTCGATGTTTATGGTTCTTGATTGCAGCTTACTGTAGAAGCAGTCGCATTGGTGATGGAGGTTTTAAGTGCGAATGCACTTTATAAGCGACCCCAAACCATCCACCGCCGGCGGCGGCGGCGGCGGCGGCGTCCGCAGTGCTCCTCTATATTTAAAAAAGAAACAGCATCCGGCGCCAGGTTTCGTTCCGAGGACTTTGCGGCCGCAGCGCGACGCTCTACCGACCAAGCCACGGACGCGACAGTGATATCAGTGTTAGTGACGCGCCTTATATCTTTAACGCATTCAAACTACGTCGTCAGCGGCGTGCGTTGGCGACTGAGCAGCGTTATAGCGGCTTGATAACTGCGTGGTGTACACGTGATACTACAAACCCGATGGAAGAGATAGAAGAGAAGGCGGCGAGGCGGTGGGCTGCGGGGGCCGAGCGCAAGCGCCGCAAGCGGGCCGACAACCGTGCATTCGCACTTTCACATTCTCCCCCTCGGGGAAATGCGGGGGAATTTTTTTTCCGGGTTGTCGCCGTAGAATCTTGCTATCGGAAACATCACGGGGTGGCAAGGTGATGAGGGCGATAGCCACGTGGCGACGAGCGCAAGCATAGCCTGCACAGGGAAAAGACGAAGATCAGGCGCCATGCCGTAACCGCTGCTCCCGTGCCCACAGAAGGTGTAGGTGGTCGGGCGGCTTCTTAAATCCGGGCGGTCGGGCGGCTTCTTACTTCAACCCGCTTGATAGGCCAAGCGGGGTGAAGGGCCGCAAAATTTGCCATTCGGAATGCCTGTCTTCGATTTCCCCCTCAGTTTCGATACATGACTTGGTTTACGTGTTGGGCTTCATTAGAGCAACTGCCATGGTGCCGTGGTAGTATCTGTGTTGTCACATATCATGCCATTGTTCTATTATGTTGCTACAGTCTACAAGACTAATACAAATGAGCTAGGTGAGAATAAAATTAAGTAATTTGAAAGACGGTTTTTTTTCTGTGAACGAACTATGGATTCGACAACAGAAAATGAAATCAAAGTGGGCACACCAATATTGCAGCTTTGTTAGAACTGGCCTATATCAGGCGTAACAAAATTGAAAGAGATTTGGTCTGCGAGACTATTTTGCCCAAATATCTCACCAAGTAAGAGATTTGCGTTATTCCCAATTCACCATTTTAGGACGACAGGATTACAGCAGCATTCGTACGCTTTTTACAGTGCTACATTTTTGACCAAGACTGCTGCAGTGGATCTCTCTGCGTTCCAGCGGGTTTTTCGTCAAGAGGCACGTGCATGTCTTTTCCTACGGGATAAGAGACTCCGGAGCGTGCGATGGCTGTGTGATGATCCTGCTTCAAAACGGCTGTATCTGAATGGCGGAATAATAAAAGAAATTTCTCAACTTGACCCCTTCTCCGTGCATTACGAATAAATTGTGAGCGTCAGCTTTTTTCACTCTGCTTAAACACTCCGAAAGAGACGGCGCGAGACCGGAAATGTTTTAGTAAATGAGAATTTGGTTTTATATAAAGCCATGATTTAGGTATCATCAAGTCCTAAACACAAGGGTTTTCAGTGTTGATTTGTCTTGTAGGGGATATCTGATCAGCTGTGTCGGTGACAGCCAGGCACGTACGTAGAAACGTCATATCAGAATCAAGTACATTTAATGGTCCCACTTTGGCGCTATTGTGAAGAATGGTGCTGACGCTTTCTACTTCCATCATGGCCAGTTACGCCCGGGGTCTAAAACAGCCTTGTTCAAAAATTCTTTATGAAAGGATAATCTGGCAGCTAGCATAAACTGTAGCCTAAAGAGCGCAAAATGTATTCGTAATATGCTGACAGAAGTCATCTTTCTTCAATGCAGCGCCAAAGAAACTTAATCGCCACGACTAACACTGAGTTCCTCCCTACCAGAAGGGTACTCCGAAATAATTTACAGTCAAAACATTCAAGATTGCGGAATTCATCAACGCATACATATTCGGCAAACCTTTTAAATCAACCGGTAAAGTTTGAGGAGTGGTTGATGTGTCGCAAATGACGTATTTTGAACTGGAAAAAGCAGTGGCACAGTTACAAACAATTGTTATATCTGCCCGCCTGCCCGCGTGTGCGGTCTCGTCACTGTGTTATGTTCAATTGTCTCGTTATGGTCCCGTTATGTTTGTAGGCCGAGACATAAAAACACGTGGGTGCAATCTTTTGGCGCGCTTAACTACTAAAGCTACACTGCAAAGTGCTTGGATTCTGATACTTTATACGCTGTATTAACGCGTACCTAAGCCTTCACGATATTTGCATAAGTACCGCCCCCTTTAAATAGGTCTCTGGGTGGAGCCATGTTTCAATTGCGCAAATGGTATCGTTTGTATTGCTTTGCCCACTTCGCCCATGTTCCACACTACTTGAAAGAAAACAGTGCTTGATGGATCAATGTTATTCTTGTGTAGTCATGCAAGAATTGTCGCACAATGTTTTTCTGATAATAATAATCTGCAAGGAATAGGTCGAATCCGGAGCAGTTATTAAACAATCTTTACCAGCGGAATTCTGCGCCTCCACTACACTGACAATTTATAGTGTGCAGTTCATTACTGAAAAGTGTATGCAGCCTTCTTTCGTGGCGCATTTTCTGAAGTAAAGAAGTATTTTCTTTTTTTATTACGTCTTCTTCACCGCCTGTCTTAAGAATGAATCAACCCTACGTTTCCAAACTTTCCATCCTGCTCGTGGCGTAAGACAGTCTTGTTTTCGTGCAGCGCGGTGATGTCGTCGCAGTGTTGTATACGTTCCTCTAAAACAGGAACAAAAACTCGTTCCTCGTTACTTCCTAATTTTAAAGTGAGTTCTTGGTACAAGTACCTGTATTAGGAAAATAACGCGTTCCAGTTACTCTTTAGACACATTTACGAGTCCTTACAAAAACGTTACATTTATTTTTTAAATAAAATATGTCGGAGAACCCTAAGGCGAAATTACCTGAGATATTTTACACTCACATGGAACTACGTATATTGTACGAATACAAACTCCAGCGGCAGCAGATGATCTGGAGATAAAAATATTCCGATAAACGCTCCTAAACTAATTTTTTGAGGGAGTGGCGGGCGTATTCCAGACATGCCTAAGTGCAACTTCGGTGCTCGTCAAAAACAAGTGCAACATATATGAGTCTTTTCACTTGGGATTTCAAATGCATAGTCATAATACTGCGTTTCAGATGTGCAAAAAGAAATGTACTCACATGCACGAACATAAATGTCTTGCACAAAAAACCTCCCCCAAGAAAGGTATAACACATAAGGGTTTAATGTTGACTCAATACTACAGTATGAGGAGGAGAAAATGTCCTCAACAGAGTTTCGGAAATAAGACCAGTCCTTTGTTTTAACTATGCAAGAGGTGCATCTCCATGTTGGTGTCCGGCCGACAAACCCGTTTTTAATTAAGCAAAGGTTTCTACTTCCACAAGCGAATGGTTCCTGCGTGGCGTGCTGTACAAGAAGCTCGCAACGCGGCGGGGGAGACGGACGGCGCTTTTCCGGCACGAAGCACAGTGTAGATGGCGCGGTGATAGGGCGCTATTACCCAGAGTCCCAGTGCTCACCCCGGCGGCCGCGTTGGAGAGACCCTTCAGTAGGCTTTGTCGTCTATTTAAGTATGGTGTTTACCTAGTTTTGGAGCAGTTTCACGTCTGTTGCACACTTCACATGGATTGAATAATTGTTCGACAGCACCTCCTGGTTACCCGGAAGCGACGGAATGAAGTGGCTGTACGGCAAAGATACGTTAAGGATTGGTTTGCACGGCACGAAAACAAAATGTATTGACCACTAACAGACATCTGGCCTCTAGAGAAACGCCACCTTTGGCGCACTGCTTGTCACAAATGGAACTGCGTTTTCTAAATTGCTGAACACCAATTAGGTTGGGTTGAAACAAGTATTACAAAAGACAAATAGAGCAACTGGTTCTGGTTAATAGCGCTTGTAAAAGTACCGTCTTCTTAGTCGCAATTATCAGACTTGCGGAAATATTGTTTAAATCTATAAATGGCAATCACTAAGCTCCCATGCCGGATTGTTTCGGTGTCTGCTATTGTGTCGCGCCGCGGTGTCGCCGCGAGTTTGCACCTAAGGTTGGCTAGGTTCCGTTGTCTCATCTTTGAAAATATGCTCCCCTCCGTTTTTTCTTTCTTTCGATGCACGGCCGGGCTTCCGAGGCGGCGTCCGCCGCTCAAGCCACCCTTGCCCGACTCTGTGTTCGAAACGGCGCCCCGCCAACCACTAGTAACGGCTCGCAAATCTTTGGTTTCAATATTTCTCGAGTCACGTGTGGGCATTCAGGTGACGTCGCATGTGGAATAGTTGCGGCGGTCGTTCTGAGCTTTTCTTCCCAACCACCTCTACAGCGTGGATTGGAGCCAATTTGTTTCGTCAACACGTCATTGACAACGTTGAAGAGCGTATCACCAAAGCTCTTGAGGGTACTTCTGTGTTGTAATTCAGGATGCGTAGGTTCGGTCCCTGAGGCTCAAGAGACAACCTCCTCTTGTGCTGATAGGCTTGTGCTAGAATACAACCCACCTCTCCACTGTCCGAGGTTGTTTTGTGTATACAGTAGTGGATCATGAAATACAAGTAGTAAAAACAGGGAAATATTTCAAGATAAGCGGATTTTCGAGATAAGCAAACTCTTGCGAATTGTGATGAAATATCGAGTTCTTTGCAAAAAAATGCACTACTACTTACCAGCTTTTGAACAGCACCTTCCAGGCTTGCTTTTAATGAAGGTTTAAAAAAGAAAAACATACAAGAGAGGTTCACCGGCTGGGACCCGCGCTCTGCACGACACACCTCTATCCTCTAATACACTGTGCCTCTGCTCATGTCTCTACCCGCAAATGACAATCCACAGGGTTGCTTGACAAAGTTGATACGCCTCTAGGCTCAGACGTCAGGTTCGGCGAACACATCAGTTTGTTGTAGGCGCGGCTAAACGAGAAAAAAATCGAGGAACTTAGAATGGGCAGTGCGGCCCAAATATTGTGAATGGGCCCGCGATTGCAAAATTTTATTTCCACTTCAGTCAAGATTTCGAGATATCCGCAGTTTGGCCACAATACATCAAAAGTAAGGGCACCAAATACAAGGGAAGTATCAGACATGGTTCGGTGCCATAGAAAGTTTTGACAGCTCATTTCTTGTTATATAAAAGTTCGAGTTTACGAGATATTACTGTATTGTGTTTGACGGCCGTTAAAACACTCTGCGGCGCCGTGCGCATAACTTTGAGAGGTGTGATTTGCTCCCTAAATTTTCGCAAGCGTGAGCATTGGTGCTTCAAAGACAGAGCTTCGAACTGTTTCTCAGCCGAATTGAGAATTCTTGTTTGTCTTATTGTCGCAGCCTTGTCTCCTGTGACTTTATGCTCTTCAGTTATTCATGTATTCACCACCTTTTATCTTTGGCCTCCGGCTTCTCGCTGTCGCAACGAAGGAATTCTGCTCATGGCAGGAGCCACCAGCAACGCTACAACAACTCGGCTCGCCATTGGTGCCCTGCTGAAGCCCTGGTCAGAACCCATCCGTAACAATTCACCACAGTCGTTGGACTGCTATGATGCTAAGGAAAGGTGGCACAATATGTCCTAGCGAAATTCGAAAACAAGTAGTCAAAGTAAACTTTGCATATGACGGAAACGTAAGTCACAACTGTGCGTGGGGAAATTTACGGCCTCTACAAACGGCGTAGAGATAAGGGCGTGCGCACCCGGCACAGCCTGCCCGACAGCCTGAGGCCCGCTGCGTGGATATTGTTCTGTCTTTGAGTTTCGAGGAAGGACGTTCCGCAGAAGGGCGGGCAAAACGGGCGCCCTATGGGAAGTAGTAGCTTGTAGCTTTTGTATTTGCTTCACCCTAACCCCTTGGATAAGAAAAATTCAATCTCTACCGTTGGAACGTTTACAGAAGGGACGACGTTCCCTCTGCCATTTATTCATAAGCGTAAATAGTTGCCGCTACAATTCCACACACACCTAAATAAAGTCTGGTGTTCCTCCGTTCCTTCAAAATGAACGAGTTTCAGGAATGCCGCTCTTGAAAACGCCGTTCTGTTGAACACTGTGTCGTAGCCACCCCACTATCCTTGGTAGTAAAAAACGGGCTGTATGAAACAAATGTAAAAACAGCAAAATTGTTAAAATAAAAGCATTGTATTAATATCACTTTACGCCGATCTAACCATGGCATTGCGAAAAAATACTCACGACCATATCAGCGGTTGGTTGGTTCATTTTGGTTAATTATTGGCGGTATTACAAACGAATGGAAATAAGTTTTTAGACAGCGCGTGTACCTTTACACACAAGCAATTATTCACTATTGAGCTAAACATTTCTTCGCGCCACATTACAATGTTCGAAGGCAAAGACAATACCATACTTACGAAAAGCATATTTACTTTTTCATCGCAATTGTGTCTCGTTCAGCCCTTCCGTTCTTCGTCGACTAGGGTGAGTCATTCTCCAAGGCTTTCATTTTGCTCTACAGTGTTTGCACATTTTACTTCAGTCTTTTTAGTCATTTGGTGAGAATTTTATTGACTGGCAGACTTATACCACTTCCAAGCACAGTTTTTCTAGAATCACAGTACTGTGTTGCTGGGATGCACTACTCTAGTAACAAATAATCACGTTTAGCCCTAACAACGCATACATCAGGCTAACTTCCGTCTTACCACCGGCAATGTGCATATATAACGTGGAAATAGCGCTCTGCGGTTCTATGCTGGTAACTTTGCTAAAATTCACTACAGATTCAAGTGTTTTTTTACTTACTACTATCTTTACTTTTTTTCAACTCCGCGTTGTTTCCAACGTGGCATCCTCATTACAATTCATTCCAGAACTACAATACTCTAAAATTGGTTGCCTTTTTTTAAAAAAAGTCACTGAATTTGTGTAATTGCCCAACCACCAATCTCGCCCTATAGGATTCACTTTAGATAAAAGATGTAAGCTCTTCAAGCTTTGAATAAAGCTTTTCGTCATGACGACAAGAAAAAGCGGATATTTTGTACCATGACAGCCAGATGTACAAGAAAATACTGGATCAGAATTGTTAAAAGTACATGGCGGCAGAAAGTTGTAGAATAGGTATGCAAATGTAATTCTTTAATAGAAAAACCCTTTGTTTTTAGGGTTTGCTCATGGCCAAGTCTCATCGCTTAAGAACTCACCACGTAACAAAAGGCGCGTGGACCCAAACCCGACACTTGCCAAAAAAACACTGAACACTACTAAAGCATTCTCAGCTGTTATAAATTGTTATCTTGTACGACTTTCAGAAAAAAATCCCACCATCACCACGAAGTAAATGATGATGAGAGGGGCGAAGCTAAAATGCTTATCGGTGAAACCGTAAAACATCGTTATAGGTCTTCTTGACGGCGCACACCATCTGAATAAGTGAAGGACCTAAGGCGCGTTCATAGCCATGTTCCCGTCCCGGTTTCTAGCGCAGTGGGAATTGTGCCACATACTTCCCGTAGCGGGCAGAGAGTCGTGGGATCGAAACCGGGCGCCGCCGCGTCAAGACCACCACTCCTCGCCCGCAACGCTGGAGAATTCCCACCGCTCCGTATACAGGCCCGTCGACGATGTCGATGTTTGTGGTTATTATGTAGGGCTTGTTTGGGACGATGAGAATCTCCATGGGTAAGTTGGCAAACTCGGTATGTGATATTTTAGCCACCTTGGCCGCCGCCTTCTGCAGAGCGTCTTGTGTCGCGTAACCCCGGTACGAGTGTTTAGCTCGCAGGCGACGAACGACAACCTCTTCGCCTTCCTCTCCTCCTTGTTGGGTAGCAACGAACGCATTCAACGTTTCGACCTCTTCGGCCAATCTTTGGTACCCCGATGTTATTGCTTTTTGTAGCATGCCAAGCTCCTAAGCCTAGCATTTTTTATCTAACTTTTGTGCAGTACTCCTGCACTTCGCCCCACAATGGGTGATTACCAGCAAATGCGTTTGTCCAAAGAGGAAAGGTTAGCGCGAATGTTCTCTGCGCAGTTTATGCTCGTTTACCCTAGAAAAGAATACTAGAGTAAGAATACTAGAAGATATCTACAACGGGTTGCAGCTATGATGGTCCTCTATAAGAAGAGGAGAAATGTACCTATACGGAAGGTCGTCACACAAGGAGATACAATCTCTTCGATGTTACTCGCAGCCGGTTTACAGGCGTTTTTCAGAACATTGCCTTGGAACCAGGTGCGTGCTAGGGTTAACAGAGAATACCTAAGTAATGTTCAGCTTGATGATGTCACGGTCTTTCTAAGTAACTCGTTGCCGAATCGCAAATCATGCTTACTGCACTGGACTGGCAGGGTATAACCATTGGTCTGCAAATATTATGCAGAAAACTGAAGTAACATCGGGAGAGCAAAGCGGTTTTACATTGGTGGCGAGTAACAGAAAGTGGTAAGCAAATATACCTACTTAGTCTAAGTAGTGACCCCAGATCCGAACCGAGGCAGAGGTAGTTAGGAGGATAAGAATAGGGTGGAGTTTATTCGGCAGGCATTATCAGATAATCAATGGCAGACTGCCATTCTTCCTTAAGAAGAAATAAATGACAACTGCATCTTAACGGTACCCACCTACAGGGCTGAAACTTGGAGGCTCACTCAGAGGGTTAAACCTAAATTGAGGACTACTCAGTGATCTATGGAACGGGAGATGATAGGTGTGAATTAAGAGAGAGGAAGAGAGCCGAGTCGGTTAGGGAAGAAACGCGTGTTAAGGACAACGTATAAGATATGAAGACGAAAAAATGGACGTGGGCACGGTATGGGGTAATGCGCAGGCAAGATAACAGTTGGTCACAAAGGGTAACGAGTGACACAATACAGAAGCTGAGCGTGGCAGGGAGCGTCGAACTTTTTCATAGGCAGATGAGATCAAAAAGGTTGCGGGGATACATTGGTCGGAGTTAGAACACTACCCGAATTACTGGATATCTATGGGAGAGGCGTTTACGCTGCAGTGGTCGTAAATACTTTTTCTGTAAATCCGTTGTCGTAAACTATCCCAGAACGGTGGAAATCTATTCTAGAGAGTACAGATTTTATTATGAGCAAGAAATGCCACATCGTTCCCAAACACTTTCAAATATGCAATGAAAGCTTCTGCATTCCTGAAATTCGGTGTTTTGTGCACACCCGGTGGCCCAAGCGTCCTAGTATAGCACGTGCTATTTGATTTCCATCTCACAAAAAAGCACTCATCAATATTTCTTGAAAGAAATAATTATTGTTTATTTGAACTCAAACGTTCTATGAGAAGATTTAGGACACCCATCACTGTGAGAAACTAACATAGACAAAGTTGTTTAACCACGTGCTTTCTTCTGTATGTTCGTCTATGCAAAAGTCCGAGGGACCAGTGAAATCAGATTCTCGGCGTGTAAAGTAAAAAATGGGAATAACTTTCACGAAATTTATCATATTTTGTTGATAATGTCGTTTGTTCCACAGCACCTAATATCGTCTGGCCATGCTGAGGCGACTCTAGGGGTATTTAATGTTCGCAAATAGCATTCCCATAATTGAGCCACCTAACAGGAAACTCCACTTTAGGTGTTGGAAGCTTTCAATGGTAGCCTATATGAATATCACAAAAGCTGCAGGATCGGTTACTGCATATTGTATATGGTACATAGGACATGGTTTGTTTACTTGAAGTTACCTTTACGGCAGACCTTGAGACATTTCCCCTAGTAATTTTTAATAACTTTCCCGATATAAGAGGGAAGCGTTTTGTTGCTACATGCAGTCCCCTTTGACGACTATTGGTTTATTTTTATTTTACGCGTACGACCTGTTTGATAATATTATGATGTCTAAAAGGATTGTACTACTGCCTAGCATAAGGCTACGTTGCTTGCTTGAATGTTTTACTAGCAAACCGTATGGTTCCCCCCTCACAATGCACAAACGAGGCTACCTTCTGTGCTGCCGCTTTCAATGTGCAGACGTTATGCGTGAATAGCGCTCGGCGCTCTTACAGTGGTTACCCCTGTACATTCCCATACAAATTGAAATCTTTTTTATTTACTCCTGGCTTTCCTTCTCTTCCAGCTCCCCTGTTTTGAGAACGTGACTTCATCAATATTATATTTTAAAACTTTATTCTACTCTAAGAAGTTACACCCATTTTCCTCCCAAATGTCACTGTAATTGTGGAGTTATCCAAGCATCAATAGCACCGTATAGGATTCACGATAAGTAAGATATATTAGTACTCAAAGTTTCTTAGGAAGATTTCCTCTTGCGACACAAGAAAAAAACCGGTTGTTTGTGCCACGATAGCTAGATTTCGGAATCAATAGGTCGATAGAAATTTTTAAGTGGACACGGCTGTAGAAGATAGTTCAAGGGCGATACAAAATTATTGTTTGATAGAAACAATTTCTTTTAATGTTTACTCCTGGCAACAGGTCCTACATTGTTGTCATAATAATCATTATCAACATCATGATCAGCAGCAGCCAGTGGACGTCTACACACATTGAGTATCTCCCAGCATCGATGTTCTGTACTGACTGCGACCAATATATTTCCGCAAACGTCTTAACCTCAGCGGACCACCTAACTTTCTGCCGCCCCGTGCCACGTATGTTTGTGTAGGGATCTACTCTGTTGCGCATAATGACCAACGGTTATCTTGCCGTCGCATTACATGCCGTGTACTGGCCCATTTCTTCTTCATTATTGTTACTAATTTATTGTAACGGTGAACTCACACGTTGAGCGTTGTACCAGGTGGAAAGAGAGAGTTTATTCTAAACGGCGAACTTGTGCCTGACAGCAAGCCAGTCCAAGTAAGCGTCGACTCCTTTCACGTCTTCTTCTCTCGGCCCCCAAGTGGCCCGAAACCTTCTTCTTCTTCTTGGATGCAATATCAAAATCCCTAATACGATTCCGCTGAAAACAGAATCAACCTTACAGTATTCGCATTGCCCCCCCCTTCAAGCTGGCATCGACCGAATGCCATTGCGAGTAGACAAGAGCAAAACAAAGGAGAAGCCGTCAGTCATGTCGGCGGCGTACTAGTCGGGCATGTAGTGCTGCGTTATTCTTGGGGCTCACATGTGCGGGTGTAGTACGGCTTAATGCGGGCCACTGGGTTGTCGTCACAGAGCGGCCGTAAACAAGTTCAAATGGTGTACTGCGAGTGGTTTCCTGCAAGGCGGTATTGTAGGTGAATGTAGCATACGGTAAAATTTCGTCCCAGTTCTTGTGCTCCAGATCGACGTACATGAAGAGCATGTACGCTAGTGTTCTGTTAAGCCGTTCTGTGAGGCCATTGGCTTGGGGGTGGTAGCTGGTGCATTTTCGGTGAGTGCTGTAGTTACCCTTAAGATCTTCTGCAGGAAGGTTGCTGTAAAGGCAGCGCCCCTGTCGATGATAACAATCGTAGGTGCTCCATCACGCAGAACGATGCCTTCAGAATTTCGCGACATCCGAGGCGGTGCCGTTAGGAAGCGGTTTGGTCTTGGCATAACGCGTCAGGTAAACAGTGGCAACAATGATCCACTTGTTCCCCGACTCCGACACTGGGAAAGGCCCAAGTAATTCCATCCCAACCTGCCGGAACGGTGCACCGGGAGGATCAAGTGGGTGAAGTAGTCCTGCCGGCCTGACGGGAGGTTTCTTCCGGCGCTGGCAATTACGGCAAGTCCTCACATACTGGCGTACTGACCGAAGCAGTTTTGGCCAGTAGTACTTTGCATTGATCCGTGCGAATGTGCGACTAACCGCCAAATGTCCGGCGGAAGGCTCGTCATGGTAGGCTTGCAAAATTTCTTCTCGAAGAGCAGATGGTACAACCAGAAGAAATTTCTCATTGGTGTCGTAGCTTACTTTGTACAGCACGTTGTCACGCTGGCGATATGAAGGCAAAGATCACAGAAATAACCGTGGTACTGCGGTGTTTTCACCTCGAAGGTGTTAGATGAGCAGCTTCAGACCTTCGTCCTGCTGCTGCCAATGGGCCATGTCGGCTGTATGGACGACCCCTACGAACGGCAAATCCTCTTCCATTTCATGTGCGTCGGTTGGAATCGGTGCTGGGGACAAACAATCGGCATCCGTATGCTTGTTTTCCGACTTGTATACAACCGTCACGTCGTATTCCTGTAGCCGCAAGCTCCATCGAGTGAGTCTACCGGACGGGTCCTTCAGGTTAGAAAGCCAGAACAAGGCATGGTGGTCACTAACTACTTTGAAGTACCTGTCGTAAAGGTACGGTCGGAATTTAGTTATATCGCATATCCCCGCAAGGCGTTCTTTTTCTGTTGCTGAATAGTTGGTATCAGCTTTGGATAGCGTGCGGCGTGCGTAAGCTATAACCTTCTCTTTATCTAGCTGCCACTGTACCAGGATTGCACCAATTCCAACGTTACTGGCGTCTGCCCGGATTTCCGTGTCGCTGCTCTCGTTGAAGTGCGACAAGACTGGGGCGGTTTGCAGGCGTCTACGCAGTTCATCGAACGCTCCTTGGTGTTCCTCAGTCCAGACAAAGGATACGCCGCCTTTCGTAAGGCGAGTGAGTGGTTCCGCAATCCCAGCGAACCCCTTCCACAAAGCGCCTATAATAAGCGCAAAGGCCCAAGAAACGCCGGGCAGCCTTCTTTTCAGTTGGTATAGGCAAGGAGCTCACAGAAGGTGTTTTTTTAGGATCCGGATGCACTCCTTGAGCACTCAAAACGTGTCCAAAAAATTGTAGCTCCTGAAATCCAAGGTGGCATTTTCAGGCTTGATACCTAATTGTGCAGAGCGGATTGCTTCTAGAACGCTTTTAACCGTGTCAAATGTTCTTCAAACGAGCTGGAAAACACTACCACGTCATGTAGCTAACGAGACATGTTTGACACTTCAGTCCTGCGAGCACGGTATCCATCATTCGTTGGAACGTTGCCGGGGGAGAACACAGGCCGAATGGGAGGACTTTAAATTCGTAGAGGCCGTCGGGAGTTACGAAAGCTGTTTTCTCACGGTCTCTCTCATCAACTTCGATCTGCCAATAGCCAGATTTTAAGTCTAAGGACAAGAAGAATGTAGCGTCGCGTAAACGGTCCAACGTGTCGTCTATTCGCGGAAGTGGGTAAACATCGCGTTTAGTGACACTTTTCAATTTGAGGTAGTCGACGCAGAAGCGAAGAGTGTTGTCCTTTTTCCTCACAAGCACTACAGGTGAGGCCCATGCACTCTTAGACGGTTGAATAACATCGTCGTGGAGCATCTCTTCGGCCTGGGTCTTGATGGCCTCCCTCTCTTTGGGCGACACCCTGTAGTGCTGCTGGTGCATAGATCTGACGGATTCAACGGTGACGACGCGATGCTTCGTAATGGGAGTCCGGCGCACCTTGGAGGACGTGGCGAAGCAGTCGGAGAAGCCCTGTTCCAGATGTTCTAAGGCTTCCACTTGAGCTGTCGAAAGGTCTTGGTTAATTTACACAGGTATGCCCAGGTCGGCTGTGAGTTTACCAATTGATGCTGTGTTCTACGCGCCGACGGGCGTGACATCGACGACTTCGTCGATGAACGCTTTAGTGGTACCTTTGCTACAATCTCGACGCCCATTGGAAAAATTATAAACCAGGACTGGCGTGCATTCATTCTGCAGGCTGACGAATCCCCTTGCAACACATATGCCTTTCTGCAAAAGCAAGGGAATGTTGGCTTAGGCGAGGGCTTCACATTCCTCGAATGCATCGCTTTTAACAATAACAAACAAGCTAGCACAGGCGGGTAGAGTGACATCGTCGTCAACAACGCGTCGAACCCCATCGCGCTTGTCTTCAATGTGGCTCGCTATGGCTCTTTTTGTCGAAACGGTAATTCTGGATTGTGGCAGATCGTTACAGCCCCGTTTGTTCACAGAAAGTCCAAGCCGAGAATTAAATCTCGCGAGCACTGCGGGAGCACAATGAAGCTGGTAACGCATGTGAATCCGCGTACTTTGATCCGCGCAGTGCAACTACCGACAGGGCTTATAAGGTGGTTCCCAGCTGTACGAACTTGCAGGCCAGTCCAGGGGGTGACCACCTTCTTACGCCGAGACACCAGAGTTTCGCTTATGACCGAATAGCCCGCACCGGTATCAGCCAAAGCTGTCTTCGCATGGCCGTCGATACCCACGAGTACATTGCAGGAAATAGGTTTAGGATTACATTTACGTTTCGGCTGTTCGTCGTCTTGTCGTCGTTCTTGCAATGGAGGATTTTGGCGGTCATTGACGTCAGCAGCCTCACCTCCGGAGGTCGCCGGTTTCAGTTTCCTCGGCGTTAAGGGTTTCCGGACAGTCGGTCGGCAGTACCACAGGGGAACCGTGGATTAGAGGAACTACGTCGGGCAGGGGACGGCGACCGGGATTGAACGCGTTGTGGCTGAAGCGTGTTCTGGCGTTCGGTGATGTTGTCCGGGGGAAACGTGTTCCGGCGTTCGGTGATGTAGTCCGCTGGATACATGCTCCGGCGTTCGGGGATGTAGTCCGCCATCTCCGGTGGTCGCTGTCCGTTTCTCGGCAGTGGCGCATCGGGCGTGAATCCCCGCAGACCAGCTCGGCGATAATGGCAGGTACGGTAGATGTGCCCTTCCTCACCGCAGTGGAAGCAGAGTAGCCTGTGGTCAGAGCTGCGCCACAGCTCACTCTTCCTACGGCTTGGTTGCGTCAGGTAGGGAGCGCTGCGCCGTTTTACCCCCGGGGTAGACTGCGGTGCGATGGTGGCTACTGTTGGAGGCGTGCAGTAAGCGGCTTGCTGCGCGGCTGCAGCATACGAGGCTCGTTGTTCACCCTGCCACGAAACGTTAATTCGTTCCGGTGCCCCTACAGCCTGCCTTACCTCCTCTCTCACGATCTCCGCAATGGACAACGAAGCCGATGACACAGGTTCCTGCTGCAGGTTCTGGAGCTCCTCGCGGACAATTTGTCTTACGAGCTCGCGGAGCCAAGGGCTCGCCTGTTCAGTTACACAGGACAGGACGGCTTGCTCGCGATTGTACTGCCGGGGCCTTTGGTGAAGTGCCCTTTCAATTGTTGCAGCCTCACTGACGAATTCCTCAACTGTTCTCGAGGGATTTGGATTCCGTATCAGCCCGGCGAAGATGTCTTGCTTTACGCCGCGCATTAGGTGCCGGACCTTTCTTCTCTTCTGTCATTGCAGGATCTGCGCGCCTAAAAAGATGGGTCATATCCTCGGCGTACATGGTGACGCTCTCGTTCTGGCGCTGATTTCTGGCTTCAAGGGCAGCTTCAGCCTTTTCCTTGTGGTCGCTGCTGGAGAAAGTCGCTAGTTAGCGCTGACGAAACTCCTCCCACGACAATAATGTGGATTCATGGTTCTCGAACCACGTTCGCGCACCTTCCTCAAGAGAGTAGTACACCTGCCGGCGTTTACAGTCATTGCCCCAGCCGTTGAACGTGGCGACTCGTTCGAAGTGGTCCAACCAGTCCTCCACGTCTTCGTAAGGCTCGCCGTAGAAGACTTTTGGTGTACGCGGCTGTTGCACCACGTACTGGAGAGGGGCGTCAGTCAAGTTCACGTTCACAGCACCGGCGTTGCGTCCTGCCATCTTGGTTGCCCGATCAGGTAGGAGGCCGCACTCCCCCGGTAGTTCGAGTAGGCGACGGCTGGTCCGCCCGTGAACAGGCGACACTTCGACAGGAATAGGCCTTGATGATCGGGGTATCATGTACCCCGCACCTTACCACTTATGAAACGGTGAATTCACACGTTGAGGGTTGTACAAGGTGGAAAGAGAGAGTTATTTCTAAAAGGCGAACTTGTGCCCTACAGCAAGCCAGTCCAAATTAGGCTTCGACTCATTTCTCGTCTTTTTCTCGCGGCCCCCAAGTGGCCCGAAACCTTCTTCTTCTTCTTCTTTGATGCATTATCAAAATCCCTAATAGGATTCCGCTGAGAACGGAATCAACCTTACAGTCGTGGCAATATCTTAAACTAGCGTTTTTTCCGTGACGAACTTCGCTCTATTCTGGTACTTCCGTTTCCATCAGCTTTTATCGGCTTCCGTTTTGTTGCTTGCTGAGTCGCCATAAAATTAAGTTGGACCCTTTTAGTGAGCCTCTAAGTTCCTGCCCCCTAGGTGTAAACTAGAAAGATCCAGCTGTTAAGTAATATAAGTTTTAAATATCAGTTTCAAATAATATATGTTGTTTTTATATAATTGATATCAATATAATATTACAATAAGTAATTACGGAACAAGTTCAAGCTTTAGGCGCAAGAACACATTACCAACCAGGCAGCACAAAACAGCGAATAAGTGAGGCACCAAGAGAGCAAGAAAACATTATTTAACGCTAGCGCTAGAGTGCGCGAGCGCCACCAGCCTATACCGCCCACAAAAATTTTCGTAGCGACAAAAGCCCAGCCCACACAAATGTGTGGGCGCATTTTTCAATAGTGACGACCGAACGCACGCGAAGAGAATGTGTGTATTTTTTCTCCGATCATGTTTTTCCAGGTCCTGCAAGTAGTGTCTTCCGCTTGTTATTCAGAAAATATGAGAATAGCAAGAAAAAACGTCACCTTTCTTCTTTAAGGCGGCTAGCGTGATCGCACCTGCTGGGGCGCCGTATTTCATGTGCCATTTCTCTCCCTCTCGTGGCAAAATGAGTGAACTACCGAAACCTATCAACTCTCGGATGAGTTCGTAGCGGCTACCCAGGGCTGTGAGACCATAACCCAAGAAGGCGCAACTAAGTAAACGAATTTGATGACCCACACGTTTGTGTGGGCTGCGCAGTAACTGGATAGGCCGTCCGGGGTTTTGAATGCCGTGTTCCCTCGGTCTCTCCTATCCAATTTTATTTGCCAGTAGCCTGTCTTCAAATGCATCGAAGAGAAGTACTTTGCATGGCAGAGATAGTAGATTGCTTCGTCGATTCTTGGCAGGGGACGTACGTCCTTTTTGGTGATCGTGTTCATTAACCGGTAGTCAACCCAGAACCTCAATGTGCCATCTTTTTGCTTATTGAGTACGACCCGAGCAGCCCAGGTGCTTTTCGATGGCTGTAGAATGTCGTCGCTGAGCCTATCTTCGACTTTCGCGCGGATGGTTTCCCGCTCATGTGAAGACACGTGGTACGGTGACTGTCGGGTAGGTCGTGCTCCAACTTCGGCTATCATTCGGCGCTTCGCTAGGAGTGTCTGACGTAACGTTGACTTTGACAAGAAAGACTCGCTTAAGCGACACAGCAAAGCCAATATTTTTTGTGCCCTTTTTTCTGCCCTGCGCCGGATTCCAGTCGAAGGGATGCGGAAGCTCAATGTCAACTCGAGCTCGATGCGAACCATATCGGAAAGGTGCAATATCATCTCGCCATCAGAATTGAGGCGGGGGCAGTACATGAAGGACTGGACCCGCTAGACTTGGCTCTCTTTCCGGAGCCCTTCGGCCGACCCGCGACGACCCAGGCCATCAGGAGCGTCCCGGGTGGCACAGGTGGTGAGTCGGTGGTGGGAGCTGCCGCGGTAGCCTCCGTCTCTATCTCCTCCGTGCCATCGCCTGTGCTTTATGCCAGTGGAGAGGAAAAAGAGGATGCAGCAGCATCCCCCACCGACGTGCTTGCCATCGCAGCCGCTGCTGGCTCAGGGAGTGGCGCAGAGGAGGGTTGGGCTGCCTGAGGCAAACCAAAGGAGGCCATGGCGGGACCAAGTCCGACTCTCGGTAGTGGGTCCACGCTGAAACGAGAAGCCGATATGCCTGCCGGCGAGCTGCGTCAGCATACTTCCTCATAGGGAAAGAGGCTAACCCTTTTCGCGCCTCTGGAAGGTGATGTTCTTGTTCACGTTCAAGAAAATGATGTTTTTCCTGCTTAAACTTTTCACTGCTCCTGGAATAGGCAGCGTGCGGTCACTGCCAGCTCGCACAGTGAAGCTCTCGGATTCACAATTGCCGTTCATGTAATCATGTGTTGCACATTCATCGCACTTCAGTTTACCACGGCAAGAGGTTGTGCGTTGTACAAACCGCTCACAATTGAACAAACGGCTTAGTTTTGGCACGTTGAGCCGTACCGTACATCTCATATTGCCTGCGTTGAC
Source organism: Haemaphysalis longicornis (assembly GCF_048455015.1). NCBI lineage: Eukaryota > Metazoa > Arthropoda > Arachnida > Ixodida > Ixodidae > Haemaphysalis > Haemaphysalis longicornis. Next base: position 33,897,792 of record NW_027526204.1, read on the forward strand.
CGAATCAGGACGTGTTGAGCTGTCAAACGTCAGTAACTTGTGCTTGATTGATAATATTTGTTCACTTCGGCATATCGGGATTCGCCGAATCACTGCTGTCACACCCTGATCTCGAAGGCCCTCGAGCAGATATGCTTCGGTCTCATTTATTAAATCCCGATCATAGATCACGCCCTCACAAGGATTGAGACTGCGATGGCGAGTGATCTTGACGTCAACATCGACCATGCGCGTTTACTTGAGGAGGTTAGACGATTGTTGTTTGTTTTCTACTTACATCAGAGCTCCCATTGTGAGTTTCGCAGCAGCCTTGTAGGACTTCCCGATAAGTCGTTTGGGAAACTTGGAGATCAGGAACACTGACTGAGAAGTGATGGGTTACGACTTATCAAGGGAATCAATGATCAAAAATCGCGAGAAATTATCGCCCTTTGGGAGTGATATCGAGGGCAAAGGGAGAAAAAATACTTTTGTGCGCCCCTTTTAAAGGACAGATCACTTTTGAGGGTGGGTTTAGAAAATATATATGCTATAGTATAATGCAGGGGAAGTGTGTACTTTCTTCGCTTGGGTTACCCTGATACCGACGGATGTCCCGGAGCTCCCTGCCTGGTAAACAGAAAGGGAGCCTGTTAAGTTCGGGGGTTGCATCGCCTAATAGCTAAGACTCGCTTGCACGGTTTTTTGTTTCATTTTTCTAGAGGCTCGGACTGAGTGTCAACTAGCCGGCGTACAGACGCTCAGTGGGGCGACGCGCCACAGATGGAAGCACTTTCTTCGAGTGCTTTTAGTTGTCTTTCTTCTAGGGAGGCGGAAACAGCTTAGTGCTTTGGCGGCAACTGGGAATCGATTAGCCCAAGTTCTCGGAGGCATGCGAGGGGCGGGGGCCATGCGGTTTCCCACCGGGCGCCTTGAGTGTCTGGGCTGCGGCGCGGTACCGGTAGCGGCTGCGCAGCCGCGGGGTCTTAACTCACTGGGTCGACTCCTCACGAAGACGCGAATTGTCAGAGCGGCGGCAGTGCCGGCGACGGCTTTCTTTGCAACTGTAACACGGTCTGTTTTGTTTTGCAAAGGGTAGTACGGGGATGACCAGAAACGGAGCGACAGCTGGACATAAATTCTCAGAACAGTTGGCCGCGGGAAAGGTCATGGCGAGGCGGCGGCAACCTGTGGTAAAGAAGCTGCGACAAGCCGCAGGCGTTTGTTGGTATGTGGAGTTCGGGGAGTGTCGGCCTTGTCGGGCCCTTTGGGGCCACTCCAGAATCGGAGTAAGAACGCGTCACACTTGGTTAGTTTGTTTTTTTTTTGTCTCACGGCTTCCGGTTGGAATCCTTTCTAAGTATTTACGTCTAGTTTGTGGGAATGGGAAAGGAGTTTGGAACAAGAGGTGGGGGAATTTCTTAATTATGAGCACCGCCTGTGGCGGCTGTGTGGCCTGTGAATGACCACATATTTTCATTTTGTGTCCTTCTCTGTCTCTTTGGTTCCTCCTTCCTTGGAGGCGTGGTGTTTGTAATAAAACCAAGGTGTTCGGTGTACAGAGAGAGAAGAGAGCCCCGCTTGATGTGGGTCTTCTCGAGCTCTCCTCGGGCAATGGTAGTTCGACGTCTGTTGTAACTAAGCTGTAAATAGTGTAATAAAGTGTACAGTTTGTGGAGTAGGCCATCTGGAGCTATGTGCCTTCAATAAACGAGCAACCTTCATCTTCAACATCTTCAACATCGATCGATCTCATCCATCCTCGTAATTTGAACTGGTGCCGTGACCAGGATGGATCGAGAGGCTTCTGGCGGACGACGGAGAGGCTACACCATAGCTGCGGCGACATTCCAGTGAGAAGCCCCAGAAAGCAGAAGCTCTGAGCTGCAGCGGGGAGAACCGGGGTGACATCTCCGTGAGAGACTCCTTCGGAGCAGAAGCTTCAGGCTGCAGCTACGAGGACGACGCCCAGGATGGGATAGGGCTGTACTCTGTGAGGCAGCACCCAGGTCGAGCGATGGCAGGCGTTCGAGCGCTGGAGTGAACCACTGTCGTCGGCGGGGTGACGACTAAGACCACCGGCAGAAGAATCGGGCTTTCGGCCAGAGGGAGGTGCATCGATGACGTAGCGTCAGTACGGACTGCTAGGTGGGCCCTAAAAGTGGGCCCTGATTTGTTTTCTCCGGGTTCACTACGGCCACTGGGCTAACGGAAGGTCGGAGTCCGATAAGAGCCGGATGGCTCTGACTTGGGAGATTGAAGAGCTTCGAGCTAAGCTGGCTCTTCGCAATGCCAACTATGCGCTAGAAAAGGCGAGGCTAGCTGGTAGTCGGGGCATTGGCGGTCTTTCCGGTTGGCCAGGTGATGAGCTGAGTGCTCAACTGTCGGTCGGAAGGGCCGAAATCGCTTTGGAAAAAGCGAAGTTTTGTCGAAAGGTCAACTCACGGAGGATAGCCGAGAGCCTACACAGGTATTGACCGTGTTCGCTCCATCATGGGCGTTTCGAGCGCCTCAAAATAGGGAGTGCCAGCTCGGAGCAACACACGTAGAAGCTCGGGAGCTTAAGGAGCCGGAGAAGGGAGGTGATGAAGGTTGAGGCTGCTCCGGCTGTTGAGAATCTATCTAGCGCTCTCACTGCTGTGTTGGTGAGCAATGAGCGGTTTTAAGTTCAGGTGGAAGCCAGTGCAGTTGTCCATCATCTGCCTTGCGTGCCCGTTGTGGCGAAAGAGGTCGTAACCTCTCGAAAGATAGCGGCCTCAACATCTGTCATCATACCTGTGGACGCGGATGCTGAGCCGCTCTCCGTTGGTGATGCAGTACAGTCGTGTTTTGTGCATACCGCTACTCCATGCGCCGGCATAGTGCAAAGCGCGGAGTGCGAAGAATCGGTAGGAGAGGGACGGCAGCCGGGACTGGCGGAGAACAAGTGTGAGGGGAACGGCGCAGAGGTTCCTAGGGGAATGAAAGTGAACCACGGCACACACAATAGTAGTGTGCCGCGGGGTAGCGAAGCCTTCCAGAGTGAGGTCCGTTCCGACCAAACGGAGGCAGTGTATGTCGCATGTACTGAGACTGACCTGCTAATTGTCACCCGGGGCTGGGGAACACACAGAAGGCCCACGCGCAGCGACGCAATTTGCCCCTTGGTCAGCGTTGACAAGACAGAGAAAGCGTAAGCCGGGGCAAGGTGTCGAGTCAGAGGTGCGGCCCCGGCGTGCACGTTTCTGCTGGGTGGGCTGTTCACTTTCTCCCTTGACCAAAGAAAACTGCGAGCCACACCATGCACTGTATAGCGTCAGCTGGAGGTGCATGTCGTTCGATCAGTTGCCGTGCGATGGTCGCTGTATTCCGCCGTGGAAGATGCGGGCACGGTAGCTGAAACGTGCGGTGAAACCCTCGGACGGCCAGCAACTACGCTTTGCACACATTAACATGTGAATATTTTTTTGTTCTGGTATGTTATAGTCACTTAAGGTGAATGGTTAGTGTCAGGGTGTCTTGTATTTGCGTCTTTTTTGTCGTTGTGTCAAGCCTTCATCTAACATTTCGGTGGTTGTTTTGGGAGTCTCATTCGTAGCCTTATATCCGTATTTCAGTGAAAGGGGATGTGTGTAGTCTACTGAGATGAGAAAGTTGAATCTAGTTTTCAATGTGTGTGTTTGGAGTATCTAGCCTTTGTTATGCGCTCTGTGGCTGAGCTCTCGCGTGTTTGGTTATGGGTTCCGATACGCATTTGCATAGCGCTCACGGGCCGTTAGAGCACGTGCGTTTGATGCAAGGGTTGAGTGACGGCCATTGTTGTGCTGCCTTGTGGGCATGGTGGGCCATAGAATGTACAAGTGGGGCCCCAGCCTGTGCGTGTTTGGTGGTGTGAATGCCGTACAGTTTCAACTCTCGCAATACAGCAAAGTGAACACCAAGCCGGGTTGAACACTTATGCGTTCCTGTTGTGCATTCTGAGAGTAGTGCGCGAGAACGCCAAGAGACGATGAACTTTTTTTTTACGATTCTGAACTGCTACAGAAGTGGCCGAATTTTTGTGCATTTGGGGATTGTCGTGTGTCTGTTTCTCTCTTAATGTGAGAGAATTATTTTGCAAGTGTTTTTAGCGTCATTGTGGTTTGATAATTCCTTCGTTTGTTTTTTCTGTGTTCGCATGTGTAAGCTGGGCATAAAGCAAAATCACTGTGGTGTTTCGAAGTGCTGAAGGCTTTGGCCTTTTTGGGGGGCTAGTGAGGAATGTACTTTGTAGTGTATGTCCTTTGCGATCGTCGGAACTGTGCATTCGGTGTGCTGTACCATGTAACGGTACCGTAATCTTGAAAGTGATGTATGCAGCGTATGTTCTACAGTTTTGTTCATGCTTTGTTTTGATTCTTTATTGGTTTACGGTGTTGTGGCTTATTATAAATCCAGACTGAAGACGTTTACGTTTTAGGTACAACTAGTGTACATACAACATTCTTGGTGTACGTCAACGTTGAACAAGAGACTTTGAACGAAGTCCTCCGGTATGTCACGTTTGCGTACAACACAGCGCCCAGGAAACTATGCAGATGACACCGTTCGAGCTTGCCTACGAAAGACGGCAGACTACGATGCTCCACGCCCTGCTTCCGTACGTAGAAGACGACGACCTCAACGCCGACGTCCAAGGATATCTTCAACGTTCGGAGGCGGCCCGCCAGCTCGCTCGAATTCGTATAACGGAGCAGCCGCTGGTGGATGCCGGACGCTACAATCTCCGCCGCTGAGACGCCGAGTACCATACCGGGGATCGTGTGTGGGTCTGGACTCCCATCCGACGACGCGGACTGAGTGAGAAACTTTTACGACGATACTTCAGACCCTACCAGATTCTACGACGTGTTGGCCAGCTTACCTACGAAGTCATTCCCGATGGTGACTCCGGCACATCACGACAATGTACCCGGCCCGAAGTCATCCACGTGGTTCGCCTTAAACCTTTCTACGGACGATGACGAACTTTTATTTTTATTTTCGGAGTGTCGCTTATGTTAGCATCGGTCGATGCACTCTTAGAGGGGGGAAATGCAGCGAACCATGCATTGGGTTTGTTTTTTTGTGTTTTTCTTTTAACGCCAGGCTGCGGCGGTCTGTGTTATCTCTGTGCCAAGGGAAGCGCGTGTTCCATTCTTTCTTTCTGTACCGCGTATGTTATCTCTTCTGATAGGGAGAGCATTCCGATCTAACGTGAACAGCCCGGAATAATCTTCTTGGATCTACAATGTTCTCGATCCGAATCGAGGGTTCGAGAACCACGCGCGCCGAATGATAAAAAGCCTGCAGAGCAGACGCCGGGCTATTCGATTCTGCTACACTCGCCGACGCACGTCACTTTGTTGACCACTGCCTCGCCGCTTCTGTATTCTTTTGAGTTGTTAGGGGAGCACAAGTTCGCCCCAATAAACTTGTTTCTTTTCCAAAACAACTGCGTCGTCTTTGGCTTCGGGACAATATAACAAATAAAGGAACGTTTTGAGCACTTTGTTGCCCCGCTATCCCCAAGTAAAGCCCGTGAAGCAACATATTTTTCGCTCCTTCTTACCTAAAACCAGGGCGAAAGTTTTTCACTAATAAGATCAAGCTTGAATGCTAAAATTTTAAACACGTTTTTCAGAAATGGCGGTTTTGTTGCTTCAAACTAGCTAGGTTAGAAAATTGTGCTGCCAGAACGACTGCATTTTCCCACTGTGTAACCGACTGGGTACAGTTAACGTCATCAACGCAACTCTGTGAAAATGTCGTATAAGGTTTAACCAGTGATAAAAGCAAACAGACAAGGTTTGGTGTTCATTCTCTTTGGACGCCGTTAGCAACAACGTAGGGAAAAAGTCTACCACTAAAATTACCACTTTTCTTATGAGCAGTAAGTATTACGAAATGATGGAAATATAAAAAAAATCTGCCCACTGATTCGTCCAATGGCGGTGTTGGTTTGCCAAAAACTGAGTTGGTACAAGAAGTATTACGTGCTCGAGATAACGAGGTTGTTCGCTGCAACGGCATTCTGCTTGACTGACAGCTATAGTATTCGAAACGGCGGGCATAAAATGAGTGCTCCTCTGAACGGTACGACGCTCTCATTACGCCTTCATGTTAATTTTTATTCTACTTCTGAGAGGTTGAGTTTAGGATAGCGTGCATCGGAGAGGTAGAGCTTCGTGTAGCGCAAAAAAGTGACGAGCACATAAAGCCAACCGGCACCAGCGCCAACTTCCAACTGGGCATAATTCACCAAGGCACATGTATAAACCCGCAGTCGAGCAATTGTCCCACACAAAGAATGGAAAGAAACAAAGTAATATAAAATTGAACACTCAAACAAAATCCCGCAAAACATGTGTCTTCAGAATGGGCGGCAGAATAAATTGACTATGGTAGAAATAACCCCCTTTTATACAGTCAGTGTCCTTTTAGATAGGCACGAGGACGGTGCGCTCACGCAGCTATGTATTACTACAATTTTGATACAATCCTAAAATCTCTTCGTCACATAACGCAAGTACAAAAGGTCCAGAAATTATTTGTCGAAAGCGTCTTTTCTTGGCAGCTTCAATCATAACACTTAACACTTTGCGAACTCTAAAAGGAAATGACCAATAACCCATATTTATCTACATTGAGTAACACCATCATAAAGAAACTCACACTGACTAAACAACTCGAAATAACATGCAATTTCTGGTACGCTCTTGTCATGACAGGTGAAGAACATTATGATTACAATGCCCTATAGGCGTAAAGACTGCTCCTTATTGCGGTTAAAGAAAGTCTGGGCACACCTTGTTGGTTTTCTTAGGTAACCTTGGAAGCTCTGTAGCGCAAACGTGCTTGTGAAATAAAAAGAAATGAAATTCATATAAACTAACGCTGCATCTTTATAGGTAACCTTTGGTTCTCTAAAATTTGCAAGCCAGAGGAAGAAGTGGTAGTCCATGACAGTTCCAAAATGGCTACCCTACAGGCAGGAATGAGACCTATTTATTTCCAACACACCTAACACAATTGCTTCAGTACTTAATGGAACTTCTTCCTCTTCTGCGCCATGACAGACGACGCTGATCATCATCATCTGCACCAGCACGGACCGAACGGTGGCACGCGCTCGCGCTCCACGAGACCCAGTTCCATTAAAGCCCTCATTCTCATCAGACGTGCGCTGTCGGCTCTCTCTCGAAGGCCTGGCAGCCGGAGTACCTCGAGGTCCATTACATGGTGCCGAAACCCGGGATCTCAAGACAAGGCCAACCTCATCGACGCACGGAGCCGCGCAAGCCAGTGAATCGACGCGACACCTGCGACCTTGGCCCCAGAATCCCCGGCCGCCAGCTGACCGCTATGGAACGGCTACTCCGACGTCGCCAGAGCCTCCGCTGACTGCTGGACGGCATAATAACCGAAGCGGAAGAGGCACTGCGAGGGCAACCTGGACATTCGGCGTCCGAGGTGAGCGTTCTGCTTGAACGAATCGAAGCGCTCCACCAGCAGATAAAGAAACAGGACGACCTCATATTTGACGGGACACCAGACAGCCTACTCGAAAGCGAGACGTCGGACGCGGGCAAATATGGGGACAAGGTCGTGAACACGACAGCAACGCTGCGCTTCAGGTTGCAAGATGCGCTCGCATCCAGACCGACACGACAGCCGAGTTATGAGACTCCGATCCCCAGCAAGGCTAAGTTGCCTCAGCTTGACCTCATAGAGTTTGACGGAAACCGGAAGAATTGGCAGCGCTTTTGGACGCAGTTCGCGTCGGCTGTGCACAACAACGACGCCCTGAGCACAGCAGATAAGTTTAACTATCTGAACACGCTCCTGACCGGAGCTCCCGCATCGGCCATCTCTGGACTCCAGGCCAGCGAGGAGTGTTACAAAGACGCCATCGACATCCTAAAGAAGCGCTTCGGTGACGAAAGGCTCATCGTACAAGATCACCTCAGAAGCCTTCTGGACTTGAGACCAGTTTCGTCGTCTTCCAACGTGCATCAACTTCGACTGCTATACGACGAGGTCCAAGTACACGTACGAAGTTTGAAGGCACTTGGCATTAGTACTGGTAATTACTGCCTAATGCTACGGGAGATCCTCCTCAGAGTACTACCACGCGACATGGTTCTGAAGTTTCATGAGCGCTTCAGCCCATCGACACCTTCAACAACGGCATCCATCTCAACTGAAGTAATAAGGGACCGTCAAAACCAGATGGCACAGCCTGAACAAGAGCTTCAACAGCTTCTCCAGTTCATCGACCATCAAGTTCAGTGTCGAGAAGCCGTGGAGCACCATACAGGAGTAAGGACCTCAGACGTCGCTGTGACCCCAGAAGAGCCACCTAGAAAGCAGCAACGCTGTGACGTACACACCATGTCGGCTCTACACCTTTCAGCGAACAACACTCAGCGGTGCCTGTTCTGCCAGTCCAGAAAGCATCGTTCAGAGGTCTGCAACTTCGATCAATGGAACCTCACGCGAAAAAAACAGCTGCTCACAAAGGAAGGTCGATGCTTCCGATGTCTGAAAAAAGGCCACTTGTCTAAGGAATGCCGAGGTCGACTACGGTGCGGCAAGTGTGCTCGAAAGCATGCAACCACCATGTGCACTGCAGACGCCCAGAGCAGCCGCAACGTTGCCTTTACACCGGTCAGCCTGGTTTCTCGGCAAACGGGCCCCACGGTCCTCCTCCAAACTTTGACAGCAACAGCCGCGGGCTCCGCATCCTCGGGACACCACCGAATTCTTTTCGATGGCGCAAGCCAACGCAGTTTCATCACTGCAGAAGCGTCCAAGAAACTAGGGTGCGAGTTTGTAGAAGAGGAGACCTTGACTGTTGGCCTCTTTTGAGGTAAAAATGAGACGAGAACCCTGCGAAAAGTACGTGTGTTCTTCGCTCCCGAAAAGACAGAGAGGACGGTACAGATTGACGCGCTCGAAATTGACGCACTAGGCAACGAGCATATTCCCATACCGGACGACCAAGTCATCACGAAGATGAGAGAAATGCGCTTGGACACAAGGGGACTCAGAGCACAGCGATTCGGTGAAATCAAAATATCGATCCTGATTGGTGCGGACCACTACTGGCAGCTAGTAACCGGCAATGTAAAACCACTGACCACGAAGCTCAAAGCCGTGGAAACGTTGCTGGGCTGGACTGTACAGGGCCCACTGGCAGTAGGAGCAAATTTCACGCACTGTGCCAACGTTATCGGGCTCCGTGCTTGCATGGGAGCCAACGAGGTGTCGAAGGTTCTGAACCGTTCGTCGCAAGTTGGAGGCATATGCGCCAAATGGAAGATCAAACAAAGCTGGGGCACCACCAAGCTGGCTATGACACGAGTAAAAAAGGCCGTCGAAGCGACGAATGAGCGACAAGACGTTGTTTCCCCGTGGAAACCAAGCTTCGACCTAGGAAATAGCCTTGCTATTGCGACAATGCGGATCCCCAGCTCAACGGAAAAGCTAGAAAAAGGTGTCAAGCTTGTGAGAAGGTACGACGCAACGACTCGAGATCACCTGAAAAAAGGAACCAAGAAAGAACTGAACATCTCTCGTGATCCAGCACACCCACGCACAGGTCCTCCATGGGGGACTACAAGACATTCTGACCAAAGTGCTCAAGAGGTACTGGGTACCAGTCGCCGACTAAACAAGAGACGACCTTGGCGATGCTTCGTCGGCCGAAGTTTTCAGTCAAGCCGTATTCGCTCAAGCAAGAATTACACCCGCTCTGCAAAGACCATTCAAATGTAGCGCACCTGCGTCATCTGTCGGCGGGGGAGAGTATTGGAACTTCTTCCTCTTCTGCGCCATGACAGACGACGCTGATCATCATCATCTGCACCAGCACGGACCGAGCGGTGGCACGCGCTCGCGCTCCACGAGACCCAGTTCCATTAAAGCCCTCATTCTCATCAGACGTGCGCTCTCGGCTCTCTCTCGACGGCCTGGCAGCCGGAGGACCTCGAGGTCCATTACAGTACTCAAGCAGCTGCTGTTTTCCGGAGAGCCACTGCGACATGCATATTCAATCAGCAAACTGTGTCATCCCAATGTTCAATTATCTCTGCACATAGCCCTGTGTATTCAAACCATCCACGGATCTTAGTCGCCGAATCTTGGTTTCAGTTTTCAAAAGGGGGTGTCATTGGTGTTGTTTTGCTCAAAGTTTAAAACATCTGCTTTCACTCGTCTGTTAACTGACGCCGTGTATCACTCCTTGGGATTGTAGTTTCGCTATGTAAGAGAAAACTAAAATGCCGGTGGCAGGCCCTCCGGCCTCTGTACTTTTCGAACACCAGTGTTTTGGTAGTAGCGCATAAGTGATGCCACTGATCGTTTCACAGGTTGCGCTGACTCGTTTGGTTTACCCAAGATGACCATACCTAAATTTGAGGTTGTACGGCTACCTGTGTTTATAAAAATGCTATATTTGTTATACAAGATACATTAGTACTATTGGCAACATGTATTTGATTATGGAGGCTCTTTTTGTAGTTTATGTTTGAAGAGTTGTTTAAAATAGTTTCAGCTTCCATGGTGCGCCACGCGATGTTCTTGGCTTTCAGCGTTATCTGTGATATCGATTAACGAACATTCTAAGAATCGCCAATTTAGGCTATCAGGAAGTTGGGCTTCTGAAATGGCCTGAATTGCCCTCTTATCTTCGGTTATAGAACATTTATCTGGCTAACGGAGAGGCTGAAGTGGGAGAGCCTTCTCTCGCACCCAGAGATCTCGCCTCTCTCCTCTTTGCAGTGCCCACTCTCGTACTGACCAAATCACCCAGCTATAAAAATGCAAGTCCAGTGAGAAATAATGCATAGATATGTACTTGTCAAAGGCATATCCTTATTTGTTTTTTTAAGACTTTTTTGTAGCAATGCAACTTACTAAGGCGAGCATTTCTCGCATAAGGCATGCTCAACGAAAAAGATATTCTTGTAGCTCCGTTGTACAGTGTACAATAAAAATCTCCATTGAATTCAATTACCCTTAATATAAACACTCCATTTACTCTTCTCGTGCCGTTTTTGCCTTAGATTGTGTTTTGTATTACCAGTCGCCCTAGCATATGTGGCTTACGCCTCCAGTAAACTGAAGTGAGCGATGCTTTGTAAGCGCACCTAAGTACTGCCTCTACGCTTGTGGGGAGCTACTTTGGCTGTATGGACAGTGCTAAACGTGGTACAGTATAAACACTAACAAAAAAAGCCGTATTTTTCTGCGTAAATCTAATAGGGGCTCTGCAAATTAACAACGATGGCCCGGCGACCGTCTGCCGACTTACTCTGTCGGAGAATCAGCCATCCGAACAGTAGGCACAGTGACGCTTAGCTGTCAGAGGAAGCATTATACGAAACGTCATAGGAAATCGGCGAGCAGGCTGAAAAGAGAAGGAGAGCAACTTCGAACAACTTCGCTGAATAAAAGGTTCTGACACATAAACCCTAAAGGGCAGAAAAAAGGGCTAGGAACTCAAGAATATTTTTCCAAGTAATGTCACAGTGTTTAAAAATCTTTATTGTCCCTTGAAGCCTTTCGTCGCATCGATAAATTTTACATGCTCTTAGCTTACGTACGCACTCGACAAAAAGTATGATTGCAGATTTCTTCAAAAAAACTGTTACAATCCCTTCTTAAAGTGTTCAAAAGGGCGAAAACAAAAAGTGCCCCCACCTCCAGTGAGAGTCTGCGGAATGGATTTGCAAAACTGGTAAGACTAAATCGCAAACGGTTTAATTATTGATTGAATAATTGATTGATTGATTGATTGATTGATTGATTGATTGATTGATTGATTGATTGATTGATTGATTGATTGATTGATTGACTGACTTACTCACTGATTGACTGTTACGTTTAATGCGCATATGCTGCACAGGTGATTAGGAGCGCAGTTGTGGAGGGCCTCAAATTGATCTTCACAATCTGGGCAGCTTTATGTACGCCGAAATGTCGAACACACGGGAGTACGCGCCCATTCGCGAAATATTCGCGCGCCATTTAGGCGAATCTACGAACTCTCTAAATCTATACCGATAGGTGGTTTTGAGAAAAAAGGTATGCTTTTGCAGTCCCTTCTTAGTGTCGAGGAGTTCATTGCTGGATGGAGAGCTATTGCTTTATAGCGATTTTTGAATACCCCTTTTCGCTCAATGAAAGCATAATTTCGAAAATTCGCTGCATGTCCAGAGGTCTTTTGAGCTTTTGGGTCGACCAATCAGTATATAGCGATACCTATTAGTTTTTTGGCAGAACGCAACCTGTCCGACTATAAAATCCTTCGCTTTATTAGTAACTTTGTGTGAACTGAGAACATTGGTTCGGGGGCTTAACCTGCCGAAACTACGCCTTGAAACTGTGGTGCACCGTGATGGAGGGCTCCCAATCATGTTCACACCGTGGGATGGTGTTTGGGGCCTTATATCTCCGCACAATGGTAATTTCGGTTTTCGCCTCCTCCGAAATGGAATCATCGCAGCGGATTGGAAGTGGTCTTTTTGGTTTAGGTTCAGCTGCAAAGCACCTTTCATACTAAGCCATTAAGAAATGTGACTCAGGAAGCCAACGTGGCTCAAGCATAAGCTCACTACTATATATTGGTGCGTTGGGAACACCATGATCAGAATGTCGGCTCACAAGGCGAAATAAAATGCGAATTACGCAATGGAAACTTCTTTTGTTTGGGTGACAATGTTGTTTGTTTCACAGCACCTAACATCATCGGTGCGTTTATTGAAGCCTTTTGTGGGAGTAAATGCTGTTCGCGAAGTATCAAGCCATGAAAGGAACCATCCAACTGAAATCAATTTTACCGCTTATTGACATTCAATAGTTGTATTTGCTCCTTTTGGCATTAATCGTTCGACCGAGAGAGAGAGAGAGAGGGAAAGATAGAGAACGAGATAGAGAGTGAAATGTTGATTTAAGGCAACTGTCAGCTGCAACCAAAATGGCGCTCAACATGCTTCATCTTTATCCCAATATGGGCTGTATTTTTAGTGCATATTCTTCATTTACCACATGGCACGACTTGTTTGCTGGAAATTGTGTTTACGTGCGTGTCTTCTATTCTCCCCTGAGAGCTCCCATTTTAATTTTTATAGCTTATTAAGACAAAAACCAAGCGTATCATTGCTACATGCATTCAACCTTGACCAATATTCGTCTTTTGTATTTAAACGCACATGACGTCAGATTGAAGTTATGATGGCGGATCGCACGTTACAACTGGCAAGCATTACACTAGGTTGCATGCTTGGATGAAGATTTTGTCGTGGTAAGAGTGACCGATAACTTTGTTTACTTCCGAACAACATTGCACTTAAGCTG